>NW_017729033.1:23792292-23809281 GCF_001723915.1 Gavialis gangeticus
TATTCAGCTTATTGTCCACTTTAACGCCCAGGTCCTATCCTGTAGAATTGTTACCCAGCCAGTCAGTCCCCAGCCTGTACGGGTGTATGGGATTATTCCATCCTCAGTGCAGGACTTTGCACTTGTCCTTGTTGAACCGCATGAGTTTTCTTTTGGTCTGATCCTTGGATTTGTCAAATTTCTCTGAATCCTAACCCTGCTCTCAAGTGTATCTACTACTCCTGGCAGCTTGGTATCCTCCACAAACCTCCTGAGGGTGCACTCTATCCCATCTTCCAGGTCGTTGATCAATAGATTGAACAAAACCAACCCTAGGACCTACCCCTGGAGCACTCCACTTCATACCAGCTGCCAACTAAAAATCAGGCCATTGATTACTACCCTCTGAGCCCAACAATCCAGCCAGATTTCTGTCCACTTTACAGTCCATTCAACCAAAGTGTACTTCTTTAGCTTGCTTGCAAGAATGTTGTGGGAGACCATATCAAAAGCCTTGCTAAATCACTGCCCTTCTGGCATCCACAGAGCCAGGCATCTTGTCACAGAAGGCAATCAGGTTGATCAGACATGACATGCCCTTGGTGAATCCATGCTGACTGTTCCTAATCAACTTCTCCACATGCTTAGAAATGGATTCCTAGAGGAGCTGCTCCATGATTTTTCTATCCATGATTTTTCTAGGGACTAAGGTGAAGCTGACCAGTCTGAAGTTCCTTGGATCCTTTGTCCTCCCTTTCTTAGAAAATGGCACTATATTTCCCTTTTTCCAATCATTTGGGATTTCTCCCAGTCACCATGATTTGTCAAAGATACTGGTCAGGAGACCTGCAATCACATCAGCCAACTCCAGCACCTTATCTAACCCCATGGACTAGTACACATCCAGCTTTTCTAAGTAGTCCCTAACCTGTTCTTTCTCCACTGTCAGCTGCTCACCTTCTCCCCAAACTGTGCTGCCAGGTGCAATAGTCTGGGAGCTGACCTTGCCTGTAAAAACTAGAGTGAAAAAGGCATTGAGCACTTCAGCTGTCTCCACACTATCTATCACTAAGTTGCCTCCCCCATTCATTAAGGGGCCTATGCTTTCCTTGATCTTCCTCTTGTTGCTAATACACTTGTAGAATCCCTTGTTGCTACCCTTCACATCTCTTGCTAGCTGCAACTCCACGTGTGCTTTAGCCTTTCTGGTTTCATCCTTGCTTGCCTGAGCAGTACTATTATATTGCTCACTAGTCGTTTGTCCAAGTTTCCACTTCTTGTAAGCTTCCTTGTTGTGTTTTAGTTCACTGAAGAGTTCTCTGCTAAGGCAAGCTGGTGACCTGCCATATTTGCTAGGCTTCCTGTGCACCTGGATGGTTCATTCCTGTGCCCTCAGTAAGGTTTCTTTCAATACAACCAGCTCTCCTGGACTACTTTCCCCCTCAGAGTGACCTCCAAAGGGGATTTTGACCATTAGTTCCCTGAATAAGTCAAAGTCTGCTTTTCTGAAGTCCATGGTCTGTAGTCCGCTGCTTTCCTCCTATCAAAAATTCCCTGATCAGTCAGGTTACTCCCCTTGTGTCCCGGAGGAGTCGCCAATTGTTGACACTGAATTTTAGGAACCCAACCTTTATACCTTTGTTCCAGGCAGGCACAACCCTCAGACAGACCACAACACCTGCCAGTTGATAATAGGCAAATTTATTCATACAGAGTAATAATAGAAAAACAACAATACAAACAATCAATTCTATATACACCAATCCTAGAGCTTTCCCCCCACAAAAAAAACAGGCCTTTAAATACCATTTCTAAGCCAACAACTCACACCCAATTCTTCCCTTCACTGTGGCAGTCTTCACTGCTGCCCAAGTTGCCATCCACTACTGCATTCCCCACTGTTTGTGAGCAGCACATCAAGACTAGCACAGCCCCTAGTTCACCTCTCAACACTTACATCAGGAAGTTATCCCCAACACTCTCCAAAAACATCTTGGATTTTGTGTGCACTGCTGTATTGTCCTCTCATCAGATGCCAGGGTGACTGAAACCCCCCATGAGAACCAGGGCCTGAAATTTCTGTTTGAAGAAAGCCTCATCCACCACATCCTCCTGGTCTCATGGTCTATAGAAGATACCCCCAAGTCTCCATTATTCCAAGCATGTCATAGTTTTGTAACTGTGCAAGAACTTCCAATTCTTCCTGCTTGTCTTCCAGACTCCGTGCATTCATGTACAGACACCTAAGGTAACTAGCTGATTGCCCCACTTTCTCAGGAAGAATGAGAAGGCCTTACCTGTTGCCCCCTCCTGCTTGTGCTTCCTCCAGGTTAGCCACTTCCCCACTTACCTCAGGGCTTTGGTCTCCATTTCCCACCAAACCGAGTTTAAAGCCCTCCTTACTAGGTTAGCGTGCCTGTCTGTGAAGACGCTCTTCCCTCTCTTTGTCAGGTGGATCCTCTCTCTTCCTAGCCATCCTTATTGCTGGAACAACATCCTGTGGTCAAAGAAGGGACAGAATAGAATGGTAACCAAAAGCAGCAATACACTTCTTCCTCTCAGGCTGAGGGGAAACCAAGAAACGTGTTAAAATTTTGAGTCTTATTGACCAGCCTTATCCTACAATCTAGCCTTGAGTGTCTAGCATTATGTATCCTGCATAATAGGGAGAGTAAATCATGCCTGGTGTTTTGTGAGACTCAAAGTAGAATTTTAAATTTATTAATTCAGTAAAACAAATGTAATCCTAATTATAGGAAGCATACAAAAAGAAATCTCCAGTGCCCACTGTAAAACACCATTTTCTGACTGTTTGTGAAATGAAACAATGCTTTGAGTCCTGTTGCCAAATATCCCTAGCAAAACTAAATGAACAGCACGAATGGTTCAAAGACCAAGGATGACAAAGCCCATTAAACAATACTGACAGATGGTAGTGAAGATAGATTTTTTTTTTTGAAGATTACCAAAAGCTGAGCCAGCCTTTCCATTCTGGGTGGGTAGGAGGCAGGGAGAGAGGATCAGAGTTACTGGTAATTTCAATCCAGGGACTAAGAGAAAAAAATTGTGCCTCAAAACGTCAACACCGGTACCAACTTAGAGGTCTCGGAAACTTTTGGTTCCCACTAATTGCAAAGTATCTAGGTATTCAGTGCAGGAAACAAATCTATGCTGTGGGGAAAAAATTACCCTTAAAGGCTTCAATGGCAACTGTGGAAGCATTCTGCACCCAGGTAAATGCCAGCTGTGTTTTAAGCTTTGTCAACAGTTACTGGTAGCTGAAGGAAAAAGCTTCTTGCGCATTTCTGATCGAAACACAAACCAGAAAATGCAATAGAATTAGGAAGTGAAATAGTTTTTCCCATACCGCGTCCTTGTGAAGACTAGCCTGTGTTTCTACCAACTGGCCCTGAATACTCTAACAGCCCTCCAGAAAAAGCAAATATAAGTCCAGAAGTACCTGACTCCTTCCTGCTACCTTTGTTCCTGGAGCATTGATCTATTATCAGCTCATTTAAATAGTTTACAAAGTGCTATTTGGTGCTTCATCCCAAGGATCTGCCAACACATGGAGGGAGTATTTTGTGACTAATGCTCACCCACCTGCTCCAGGAGATTAAAGGAACTGCTGGAACAAAGCTCCTGTGAATTTGCAGTGGAAAAAGAAGGAAGCTGTTTGGAAAGCAGGTTATCTTGCTTATTCTTATTTGCCCATGTAAGGCCAGGCCCTAGGTTTGATCTCATTTCTAATTTAGGTAACTGAAACCCATTATTTTAATGCCTTCCTAATTGCTTTTGATCCATTCAGAACAATACAACTTTAATCTAGAAGCTGGCAGTATAACTACCCTGTGTTTTCAAATAGCTTTTTCTTCACTTAGAACTGTTGCCAGTTCTCATGTTTGTGTATTTTTCCAGCAGACTCGCTGATGTTTGTGTATTTTTCCATCAGCGAGTCTGCTGGAATTTGTTCCCTTTATTCAGGCAGTTTAGTCTTATGATCCCTCACAGCAAATACAATGAAACTATTGCATAGATTAGTGATTCTAGATCGCTTGGGATGGAATCTTTCCTTATTATTTACTTGGGTATAAATCTGTTACAAATCTCTTGCAGTGCTCAAAAGACTGAGACCAAATCCTTAGCGTTTTCTGGCCCTTTTGCTTTTTTACATGATTTATATAGCCTGATTTTCTTTTATGCATACATTGCCTTTGCTTTAGTCAGTTATAGCCTCCATGATCACAAAACTGGGAGGCTGGTGAACTGTTTTCTTCCCACTTGTTTTTAAAAATCTGTAGACCTGAATGCCAGTGACTTACCTGAGCTCACTCAGGAAGTCTTCAGCTAATCACAGAATTGAATCTGCTGTGTCCCATTTTCAGGCTGGCACGGTGGCACCAAAAGGAAAAGGATTCTTCTCAGTCTGAAAGTGTTTGTCCTTGACAGAAATCTGGCCCTGGAGGCTCACAGGGCTCAATATGTTACTTAAGACCAACTTAAGACTTCACGAGGGAAATCTTTAAATCCTTTCCCTCTGCACACTACCAAAGTCATATTCCCTTCTCACACAGGAATTCTCCTCCTGTATAATACAGACCATATAGATTAATGCAATTTATTTCCTATTGTGGAAGGAATGAGTCCTTCCTGCTATAAACTGACATAATGGTCTGTTTTGTTCCTGCTACCATGTACAGGTGACAGTGGTTCCAAAACCTGCCTGAAAAAAAGATGTAAAAAGGGGCAATATGAAGACCATGTCTCTAAGTGCTCCTCAAATATGCATGAAACCTGCTGGCTCTACTTAACACTGATAGGGGAAGATGAAATTTTGGGATGTTATTGGCATGTTAAGTTTATAGTGAGGTCAGTTGCAGTTCTGCCCTTAATAGCAATGGGAAGAGACGTGTGCATCAGCTGTTAATTTTATTTGCACAATAAGGCTAGGTACTGGCATTCAAAAAGCCCGAGGCAGAATTGATCTAAGTTACGCAGTTTTCTGTTAGTGGCATAGTTCAGGTGGGTAGTGAACAGAACATACATTCGCCCTTTGAGCGGGGAAGCAATTCTTAGACTGGGTTCCACCACTTTTAAACGAGTCTATATATGCCGAACTTCTGTTATGGGTAAGGATCAGTTTCCAATCACCTATACTGGTAAAAGTGTGACAGCTGTACCTGACTTAAAGGAATCGAAGGGAGCAAATAGGCAGTGAATTACATTAACTCTTCTTTAGAGCTAATTGGCATCTAATTATATGGTGTGCCAATTAATCCATTTTCCAGGGTAAGAATGAACATCAATTAAGACCAGTTATTAATGAAGACATAAATTAGATGTAGAGCTTGAAACACAGCTCTGTTTTTAAAGGACTTTACTTATAGGAGTGAGGCAACAAAGGACTTTGGTTATAGGAGTGAAGTGATATAGATAGATATAATACAGCAGTGGTTCTCAACCTTTTTAAACTGAAGACATCCATGCATTAACTTTTGTGACTCAAGCAACACCCTGTTTCAAAAACTAAATTATTACAGCACTTACCTCCTTACCGGGGGGGTCAGGAGAGTGGCCAGGCAGGAAGCTGAACTCTCACCTACTGGTACCCTTCAAAGGATCTGGCAGCACCCCATTTAAGAATTACTGAAGTAAACTATCTACATTGCAGGCCAAGAGTTTTGTGAAATGCAGTCCACAGATATTTTGAACACCACTGTGTGTCCACTAGAGGGGTTCAGCATAATTACAGCATGTAGTACAAGTGAGATTACAGTAGGTCTTGGAGGGCCAAACTCCGCTGTTCTATGTATTGTACAAATTCATAAGAGCCAGTCCCTACCTAGAAGAGTTTACAACTTAAACATCAGAGTAAGTAGGAAGACAGCACACAGAGGTGGGGCTAGAACCCCAGCAACGCAGCTCCCATGTAAATACCCTGCCAAAGAATATAGTACCCTATGGCAAGGTACAGACATTTCACTTTTACCAGTATAAATGATCAGAAACTGGTCTATACCCATAAAAGAACAGGAGTTTGGTGCACACAGACCAGTTTAAAAATGTTGGAACTGGATCCAAGATTTGCACCCCCCACCAAAAGGTGAACGTGTATTCTGTTTGCTACTGATCTAAACTATGCTGCTGACAGAAAACCACGCAACTTGGATTGATTTTGCCTTGAGCTTTTTGAATGTTTGTACCTGGCCTATGTATGTCCATGAGGTAAATGAGGGTGTGATGTGAATGTTGCAAAATAGCTAACACTCTACTCTCTTCATTGAGGTTGCTCTATTAATGAAAGTGGGGTAATCCTTAGAGTAACAAATGTGTAGTGGGGCAGTTGCTGTAGGGTTGCTGACATACTGTAAATTCATATATCTATAGTTTGTTACAGTGACATATTCACAGTCGCATACTCTAAAGACCACTTTGTTTCCCTCACGGTCTGAGCTGCATTTCGGAAAGTATTGCTTTTCTTGTTGAGTATAATTTAAACGGGTGAATTGTTTTTCAATATGCAATACCGATGGTATTTCCACTGTCTCATGTTCTAGCAGGTATACAAGGATTCCCCTGTCATTCAACAGTATTAAAAAAACCTATAAGCAGGAACAAGATCTCATCCATTCTCCCACTCCTTTTCTTTAGCCTTTATCATCCTCAGTAAAGGATTTGGCTCTGGTGTTTTATTTTACAATACACTTCGGGATTTCTCTACCAGAATGAGAAAGAGATGATGATTATTTAATTATTCAAAATATCTACTCATATTCCATAAATCATAATAAGGAAAACCCTAAAAGTCTAGCTGCTGGCTATGCATGGGGCATATGCCCAAGAACCAGCATCCAGAGATAGCAGAAGTGTTTCTGTACTGAGTTTTAATTTCCTTGGATCCCAAATTGGTCATCCTATCAGGAAAAAGGGGATGGAGGGAGGCTGTTTCCTAGTCCAGCCGGACTGACTTCCCATCCCCAGTGCTATCGTCAAAATGTTTCGACTTTCGAAACATTTCCACTAGCCTCATTTTATTTTGATGCTATTTGGACGGCCTTTGTTTCATTTTGATTTTGCTGTTTTGACCTCAGAATGAGTTGAAACAGTGTGAAAATGAAACGGCCGTCGAAATTTCGCACAGCCCTACTTCTTCCAAATCCCTGGTTTGCTGCAACTTTCCTGAGTGACTTCAGAGAAATCCTTCCAGTGGAACGCAGGACTGAGTTAGGTACTTCAGCATGGGATTCAGAAAAGTTAGCTTTCTGAACCAGAAGCCACCTGGAACCAGCTACCAGGAAATGCTGAAGGTAATGGTGTGTATCTTAGATCTCACTCCTCTCCAGGACTGGGACTTTCCTCCAAGCAGGACATAGAAAATGAAGCTGGTGAAAGTCCACACAGACTTCAAAAGGCTGAAGTCCCTTTATACATAGAAAACTAAAGTTGAATTCTGTCTTCTTCCTGATGGAAGTCAAACTTGTACCTCTCTCCTCCCAGGACCTTCACTACAAGCTATTCTGAGACAGGAGTCATTTTCATGCCTCCCATTATAGCTCTTTCACTATGCAGGAAAAAACTAAACCTGTAAAATGCATTGGATGAGAAGGAATATTCACAAAAGGGCCCATGGATCTTTGTTCCCATTTAAAGCACTCAGGAGAGGTGGATAGCCAGCCAGCCCTTGGTTCCCACCCCTGCTGCAAGCACTGTTTATACATTTTACATGGCACATCTGTTAGACCATTATTCTAAGAGACAATCTATATTGAAGCATGTGGTGTTTGAACAAATTCATTCTACTAAAGTTTTATGTGAAGACAGTGTAGCCCAGGGGATGTTCATGAACTGTTCATTCTGAACTTTCCATCAAGTCTTCAGTATTGAATATTTGATGTCTGAGATGTCTTGGTACAGGCAAAAATCAGAAAGCCATGACAGTTTTGTGAGAACATGTCAGTTTTGTCAAAATTTGGGAGCTATTCCAAATTGAAATGGAGTTAGTTTAAGGCTTTGCTTTAGAAAATTCCCAGCTACTTCAAATAACATTATAAGGGTTGAAAGAATGTTGGGGGGGGGGGGTTATGTAGTAGAAATCAGGTTATTTTTAAAAATATACAAACATCAAAATGTCCAGGAGGATACACACCTATTTCCTGCCAGTGAACCTGCCTCAAGGTCAAACAGCTTGGACCTTGGAGGCCCTGGCTCCCAAGAGCAGATGACGGGAGAGGGAGGGTCTGCATGGTGCTAAATTCCATAAGCAGCCATTGGCTTTAAGCACTATAGAAAAAGTTTAACCACTCAGACTGAAGATTGAAAACAGTGTCAGTTCAGTACTTTACCCAACAGTGGTAGTTTCTGACTCTGGAGAGCTCAATGTAAAGCCTATCTTAGAAGAAAATGAGTTTAAATGGGAGATAGGGGCATAATCAAGATCTCACATAAGTACTCAGCACTGCAGCCTGGGACCCTAAAATGATTTTTGCCCTGTAAGCATTTGTACCTACTCAACTTTGTTTGGATGAACGTTCATGACAGCAAATGGAAAAGAAGTGCAAATACAGCAAAAAAATGAGTTCTGTTCAGAAGTCATTAAAATGACTGAATTTCTCTGACTGCTCAAAAGAGCGCCTGCTCATACATACAATAGATATTAAAACAATCCTTAAAAATCCTCCTGAGAAGTATATGTAGGTGCTGTATTGATAGCTGTTTTCTTAACAGCTGATCCATTTTTGCTCTTTATCTTCCAGGATACAATAAGCACAGTTCTTTCAAGATGCTTGCATATCAAGTATAGGTTTGACTATGTGCCATGCACTGCACAGAATTTGATTAATGCCAGAAAATGTCATCTGAAAAGGGATGAGTGCTGTAGCTTTGATTACCTTGTATAAGTTCTTTCAGACACCCTGATGAATTGAATAGTAGCGTTTTATATTCGCTGCCTCATGCATAATATTTGCAGCAGTTATGAAAAACTTGTTTCACACTCAGTACACAGTCACCTCCTACTTGCTTCTGTAGTAGCATGCGATCTAATGTTTAGAGACACTGCTGTTTAAGCAAGGGACCTCACTGATGTTGGTACAGTTACTGACAAAACTGACTGTAAGATGAGCCAGCAGTGTCCTTATCTTTTCACTCACTTAGGGAAATCAAGGTCAGTTCAGCATCAATGAAACCTTCCTCTCTCCCTTGGAAAATCTAGTTCTTCTCATTTGGAAACAGAAACCACCACGATAAGCCAGCATATTAAGGAACGTAACAAGTGGCCAGTTCATGAGTCTTTACTAAATTTATTTACGTATAATAATTGCCCAGACACCAATTGAGAATAAAACCCTTTTGTGCACTTTGTTGCACAGCTATGTAAAACAATCCCTCACTGCTCTTTAAAAGCTTACCATTTAAATAAGGAAGATAGGATATAGGGTTATTCCCCCAAGGGGGGCACTCAAGGACTAAGAGCATCTCTGCCACAAGCTATTGTGCTAGGCAGCAGAGCTGTCAGAGGTGCTGCTATACAGCTCGGTGTGCATTTCCAACAGACTTGATGTTGTGCAGCTGCATTTGCATGGTCCAGCAACACAGGTGCAGGGGTGCAGCTGAGCCACTTCAGTTCTTAGGAGTGCTAATGAACTTGCCTTCAGTGTAACGTGAAGCAGTTTCAGCATGTTTGAGAATGCTGCTGCCTGGGATTGTAAGTCTGCAGTGTAGATGTGCCCTAAGGGCCTGTTCCAAAGATGGAGCGTAGCATCAGTTCATTTTGGGATGCTCAAAGCCTCTGTTCAGCTGCTGCTGAACACTAGCAATGCCTCTGGTTTCTGTTTAAAAGTTCCCCAGGTACCTAAAAGTTTTGCCTCGACACACCCAGAATCCATTTAACATTCACAGCTTGAGTTTGCTGTCAGACCTAAATCTGACTAGGATCCAGAATAACAACATGCCTCCTGGGGATTTCCAGAGCTGAGTGGGGAGGGGAAGGCTTGGAGTCATAGATGTAGGGTCAGAAGGGACCTAAGTAGATCAAGTCCGACCCCCTGCCCTGGGCAGGAGAGAATACTGGGCTCATACGAGCCAAGATAGGTAATTGTCAAGCCTCCTCTTAAAGACCCCCAGGGTAGGAGCCAGCACCACTTCTCTTGGAAGTTGGTTCCAGATCCTAGCTGCCCTGACTGTGAAATAATGTCCAGCCTGAACCTACTCTCAAACAACTTATGGCCATTGTTCCTGAGTCAACCTACACTCAGGACTCAAACACAGTCCCTGGCTGCTGCTGCCACTGCAGCATGGTCTGCTCAGACTAACTGTTGCTCCTCAGCAGCAGTGCAGTGTCTGCGCATCTATCTGTGAGGCTGCTTCTGTTGCTGGGGTGCAGACTCCTCATGGTGGGGTGCAGTTCTGGCTTCCCTACTAGCTTGGTGCCTGGGACTGGTGCCCTACTTGCCCACCCCATTACATTACTGGCAGCTTTACACCACTGCTAAAAAGAAAGGACGGGCTGACACATTTACATCATTTACAGCTCTGCAGAATCCAGCCCTGCTTACTGTAGTTGGGAAATGAGGATGATGTTCTAAATTTCTCATTCCTCACACTTTTAGGTCAAGCATGTAGGATCCAGTACGCAAATAGAGGGATCATCAGACCTAAGAAATTTTTACTGCAGCGTATGATCAAAGCACATTTAATCTTTTTCTCAAGATGATTGTGTGCTCTCTTATCACTCTCCCTGTTTGATTAACTAATTCTTAAATCCATAAAGCAAAAGTAGGATAGCCACAGAAGCACTTGTAGCATATATGCCCTGTGTAGAGATTGGCAGAGGAGTACAAGCATCTTTCTCCATGAATTCATGCAAGTGAAGAAGGCCCATAAGAATATTATTTGAAAGATGAATATTGAAGTTAATTGTGAATTCAGGAGATTAACTGGTATTTTATCACTCTTGATAACCACCCCTTCAAATCTATGAGAACTAATGTTGCTTAGGAACATACAATTATCATGCCTATAGTGTATTTTTAATGAACCTTAGTTCAGTTGGATCTCCATTGCTGTTAAGTTCAACTGAATTCATGAGCGAGTCTAAATTCTAATGGATTCCCTGTGTAAATAAAGATGGGCTACAAAAGAGTCGCTGCTTTTCAGTTTACTCTCCCATAGTATTCTGAAGTCTTCTTCGAGTTAACAATAAACCATTAGTCTCATTAAAAGGCAGGCCAATTTATTATTAGTTTTAAAAAGACACTTTTATTCAAGTGTAAATGACAGGATAATAGAATATATGTTTGACAGCTCACTTAGAAAATTGTAGCTTTCATCATCTTATGATAAATTTTTCCTAAAATAAAAAGAACACCCATGGAAGAAATTAGAATCAGTTTCTTAGATGGGTAGAGCAATAACCATGACAAGTAATTCACTTAGCTAAAGCAGCGTCTAGGATTATAACAGAGAAACACTTTGGTTCAGATCAGGTTTTATTTGCGTTGCATAAAGCAAAGTCAGAAATACCTGACAAACTACATTTTTAAAGTGTGCAAAACACTCAGTAAATAGAAAGGAAGAAAACACTCTCATTTTCCCCACTTTTCCAGCACATCAGGTTTTCAAAGGATAATAGCTTACATGACCATAGGAAAGCAGAGCTAGAAGGGACCTCCTACAGTCAGTTAGTTCAGTCCTGGTTCAAGGCAGAGTCATCCCATCTGAAAACAATCCCAAGTCAAGTATTTGCTTAACCTGGCCTTGAAAATTTCCAGGTATGGAGATTCCACCATCTTCCTAGATAGCCTGTTCCAATGTTTTACTACCTTCATAGCATGAAAGTTGCTCTTAGGGGCACAAACAAAAGTGCAGCTCCCCTCTGCAACTCACAATGCTTTGCAGGATGCGTTGATCCCCTGGACCAAACAGAAGTTCACTGTTGGGTCCAGAGGGAAGGGGAAGGGGTTGGGGGAACCCAGCTGTTGGCTGGGAGCCTGCAGCCAGTTTCCCCTAAAAATGGGCCCTCCTCCCTCCCAGCCCAGGCCCTGTTTTCAGAATGGGAGGAGGGAAAGGGAATGGAGGGAGCTCATTCTAGGGGTTTCCCAGCCAACACTGGAGGGTGGGGCAGATGGATTGGAGCCCCCCCCCATCTGGGGGGGGTTGTAATCCACCTGCTCTGCCCCTCTACTGCCAGCTAAAAACCCCTCCACACTGAACTCCCTTTGCCCTTCCCTTTCTGAAATCAGCTCTGAGGCTGGGAGGCAGGCAGACACAAGTTACTAAAGACCCTCATGCAATGAGATTTTCATGGGATTGACCCTTTTTAGAGTGCTTTACAGCTGTGTACTTCTGTTTGGTCACAGCTGTAGTGTGCTTCCAGAGGCCGACTCAGGTGAAAATGTTCACTTCTTTCTGCACCTCCAATTTCTACCCTAAATTTCCTCTGTCACAGCTTGAGGCCATTGCTTCTAGTCCTGTTACCTACGGTCACAGATAATAGCTGGTCACCACCCTCTTTGTGATCTTACTTCAGGTATTTGAAGGCTGTTATCAACACTACCCCTCGCTTTGCCCCCTCAGTCTTCTCTTCTCCAGTTAGGTCAGGTTTACCAGGCAGCTGGGCGTTTTTGTCATTTTCTGATGGAATCTTCCAAAACTGTCCATGTCTTTCTTAAAGTGTAGGGCTCAAAACTGAGCATAGTACTCCAGATGAGGCCTCATTAGTGCCAAATAGAGTGAAAAAAACACTTCCATTGATTATACAACACAGTATGCTGTTGGCTTTTTTTTCTTTTTACACAGCAAAAGCACACTGTTGGCTTATATTCAGCTTATTGTCTATTGTAACCCCCAGGTCCTTCTCTGCAGTACTGCATCCTGGCCAGTCATTCCCTGTATGTATTTGTGCATGCAATTATTCCATCCATCCCAAGTGCAAGACTGCAGTTGTCTTTTTTGAATCATTTGACTGACTGTAGATCAGCTCTCCAATTTATCCAGGTCACTGTGGTTCCTGAATATCTGGATTTCCACCCAACTTGCTGTAATCTACAAATTTGCAGACTGTGGACTCAATGCCATCATTCAAATCATTGCTAACAATAATCTTGTAACAAACTTATCTACATATCTGGAATACTTCATGCACAGGTACCTCTTTTGTTTAATTAAAAGCAAAGGCACAAAAACTAATCGTAAAATCCATTACCGTATTTACTCAATTAGAAGATGAGGTTTTACTACTCAATTAGAAGATGAGGTTTTACCCCCCATTTAACATGGGGGGAGAAAGCCCCTTGCCTTATGATCAAACACAAGGCAGCAGGGGACAAGTTGCTGCTGTGGCTCCAGCTCCAACTTGGGGTAGGAGCCAGAGCTGGAGCTGCCACCTGCTGCCCACCCCACCTCTGCATGCCCTACCACTCTTCCTCCGCAGCCCCCAGTCTCCCCCACCATGCCACTTCTCCCTCTCTCTCCCCATCTCTCATACTTCTCCTTACCTTTGCTCCATGTTGCCAGGCTCTGTCCTTGCTGCAGCCTGAGGCATGGAGCATGGGTCCAGCCTGGTCCCCTAGCAGTGGCAGAACCAGCATTGCTACTCCAGCCAGGCCCTGTAGCAGCCATATCAGATTTTACCCTTTACCAGACGAAAATGCAGGTTTCTTGTTTTACCAGAGAAACCTGTGGATTTTGCTGTGGTGGCAGAGTTCTAGCATGCAAGGGATTGGGAGGGAGCAGGAGGAAGGCCCCAGGCAGCCTGGAGTGCAGCTCCCATAGGGGGAGGTGGGATTGAGATTGAGAGGTATTGAGGCCCCTATAGGGAGGGAGGGAGTTGGGCAGGGCTGGGGCTGCTGCCCAGCCAGACAGTGCATGGGGCTTGGGACCCAAGTCCACAAGGCGTGGCTGCAGGGCCTCAGTGGGGAGCAGGATGTCCAGGAGTCAGGGTGGTAGGGCTGGCTCCCTGCCACTGTGTGCACTTCCGATGGGTCAGGGGGACCTGCACCCCCTAGATCTGTGCACTGGGCAGGTGCAAGCTGCCCTCTGTGGGCCTAGGCTCCACACCCTGCTGCCCTCCCCCAGGGCCTCCACAGCCAGGTGGGTGCGACCCAGAGCTGCAGGGCACAGCGGGGCTGCATGGGGATCTTCTTCCTGCTGCGAGTTCCATGCTGCTTTGGAGACACATCGCCTGCCTGCACAGCAGCAGTGAGGGGCACAACCCTGCGCTGCTGCCCCCACTATTGCCACACATGCAGGGGACATGTCACCAGGGCAGTACAGAGCTCACAGTGGCAAGGAGATCCCCATGCAGCCCTGCTCTGCCCTGCAGCGCCAGGTCACATCCACTGGGCTGCAGAGGCCTTGGGGGAGGGCAGCAGGGAGGGAAGCCCAAGCCCATGCACAGATCTGGGAGGTGCTGGACCCCACTGCCCCCTGGGACTGTGTGTAGCTGTGGGAGCTGCCTCTCACCTGCCTGATCCCGCAGCAGGCAGGCAGCGGGGCGGTGGCGGTGGAGGGAGGGCAAGACCAGGGACCAGGGCTCTGCTCCACTGCAACAGCCACCACCTGCTACCGGGGGCTGGGGGCTGAGGACCTGCATTACATTTTTCTCCACAGAAAATTAGTAATCATGACCCCAGTCAGCAGAGTGTTTACAAGTCATGCTGAGTTCTGAGTAGGTGAGTATTCCCAGTGGCTACTAGAGCTGGATGCTAATCCTCTGCCCCCCCCAGTGAGTCTGGAAATGTGGTGGTGGGGAAGCAGTGACAGCATTAATTGCCAGGGCTCTGTAAGCTACAGCAATTAATTCTGCCAGCATTCCCCACCACTGAGGATCTGAACTGGTGGGGAGCCTGCCAGGCTGGATGATATGGCCCCTGTGCTGGACTGGGTCAGCACATAGGGTTGGGCTGTGACTGGATCTGGCAGATAACATTGGACTAGAGGACAGGGTCACTCTGTGGCAGGATCTAGTGTACAGGGCAGGCTGGTGCATGGGTTCCCTCCAGGACTGGATCCAGCATCCTGACCTCATGCTGGAGCTGGCCATGAACTGACCCTGTGGGGCCAAAAGTTTGTGCACTACCTCTTAGGAGGAAGTGTTGATTTTGATGAAATTCTATTTTGAAAATATTTGGAAAGTTTTGACCTTAATGCTTACCACCATCACACCTGCCCTGCTCCCCCAGCCACATTTTAACTTTGTTGGAACAGAACATTTTCCATTATTCACCTTGAAATGGCTTGGTCTGGAAGTTATCCATGTTATAATAAAAATAAAAATTAGAAAAAATGTTTCAATTTTAATCAATACAATCCTTCAACTGACCCCAAGCAAAATTTGATAGGGTGTTGGGTCAGAAAGTCTTATTTTGCTCTGAATAAGAAGAAACATGTGAAATAACACAATTACTCCTGGATTGGACAGGTGGTATTTCAGGCAGCTCTTAATTACAGCAGGACTGTTTGCCTGCTTCATGGGCTTCACCAAACTTAAGCAGACAGCAGGGCTAGCCATGTGAAGTTCTTGTTCTCCTCCACTCCAGAGGGGCATTTGGCAGGGAATGAATGAGAAGTACATTTTAATTTATTCTGGAAATTCCCTTCATGTTTGATAAACCATGCTTCAGCTCAGCACTATCACTTTTTGTCTTAAACCTCCATTAGCTTCATTGACAAAGTCTTGCCTGAATTTCAAGCTGCTGCAATGTCTTTAGCATTTTATTTGTCCTGCCTTACAAATGGCCTCTTGCAGAAGCCAACTTACAGTATCTGTTTCAAATTTAGTGGTAGAATGGGATTTTCCTGGGCAGACTGAGGAACACAATGAAATATTTATATATAGCATTTCTTGAGGTTCAGCCATTTAGTCCATTTTCAGCAGATATCTCATCAGTCAATTAGACCTAAACCAAGTAATCTGAAAGCACTTTGCTTTTCCCCAGATTTGTGAATGGAATGAAAACCAGCCTCAAATTAATGGTATTGCAGTTGTGGGTTCTCACCCCTGCCTCCTGCCCCAAAATAAAACACTTAAAGTGCTAAGGTTGGGGATCTGATCCTCTCCCTTTAGAAATTAGAAGTTTTTTATGTCAGTTGAGGGACTTAAGAATCATCTCAGCTGGTAGCCAGATAGTTACTCTTGCATAGTTACTGATATTATAGAAACATCTTGGGGCTTCAGTCTTGGAAGGCTTTTTGTGGGGGGCACTATATTTTAAAAAAGACAACACATGAGGCAGTCTATGAAAGTCTTCAGGCTAAATAGATAATAATAACAAAAAATGGAAGGGGAGACCTAGGCCAAGGATCATTCTGGATATATAGACACCTACTTTCCATTGAATGTAAGCCAAAGACGCTCTCTCCCAGATCATGGAGCACACCATCACTGAAGCACTGTACATCTTTGGACTGGGATGCTATTGGACCATAGGCAAATAAGCTAGAGACACATATATCAAACAAAAGTCAGAATTTCAGGAAAATTTTGGTAATCTTCTGAGCCAAACAACAAATTAATTTTTCCTTGGAAGTTGTTTGCAACAAACCAGTACAAAGGATTAGGTGGCTATGAGGAAAAACAAGGTGGTGTCACACTAGATGAGGCTATGTCTGCATGTTGTGGACCCCATCACTGGAGACTGTTTCAAACAAGTAAGACAGATATCTGTGGGGCACAGTCTAGCCTATTTAATTCTGCCTCAATCCACAGAGGTTAGACAGTGAGCATAAGATTATTCACACAGCCCTGCTCACTATGCACTAGCTCTTTTCAGGCTCGTCGGGGGAAGGGGAAGATGAGGGCGGAGGATACATCGGACCGGCACCCGCAACTACAGCCCAGCCCGGACCGACAAGCTCAGCGGACAAACAGGTAAGAGACGGGGACAAGGGGAACGCTGGGACTAGGGGGTCAGTAACAACATCTACAGGAGGCCTGAAATGCCTCTACACAAATGCCCGTAGCATGGGGAAAGTCTCGCCCTCCTGCTGGCTGACACCAGCCCGGACATTGTG
>NW_017729033.1:23809292-23810153 GCF_001723915.1 Gavialis gangeticus
TTGAGACCATTGCTCCTTGTTCTGTCATCTGCCATGACTGAGAAGAGTCTAGCTTCATCCTGTTTTGAACCCCCCCCCTCAGGTAGTTAAAGGCTGCTATCAAATTTGCCTGTCAGTCTTCTCTTCTGCAGACTAAATAAACTCAGCTCCCTCAGCCTGTCCTCAGAAGTCATGTGCCCCAGCCCCTGTACCATTTTTGTTGCTGTCTGTTGGATTTTCTCCAACCTGTCCATATGCTTTCTATAGCGGGGAGCCCAAAACTGGGCACAGTACTCCAGATGTAGCCTCACCAGCGCAGAATAGAGTGAAATAATTACTTCCCTTGATCTGTTGGCAACGCTCCTACTAATGCAACCCAGTATGCCGTTAGCCTTCTTAGCAACAAGGGCACACTGCTGACTCATAATTAACTTATTGTCCACTGTAACCCCCAGGTCCTTTTCTGCAGAGCTGCTGCTTAGCCAGTCAATCTGTGGGCTGTAGCGGTGCATGGGATTGTTTCATTCTAATTGCAGGACTTGGCACTTGTCCTTTTTGAACCTCATGACATTTCATTTGGCCCAATCCTCCAATTTGTCGAGGTCACTCTGAATCCTAGTCCTACCCTCCAGTGTACCTAACTACACCCCCCAGCTTGGTGTTATCTGTGAACTTGCCAAGGGTGCAATCCATCACATACTCCAGATCATTAATGAAGATATTGAACAAAACTGCCCCCAGGACCAACCCCTGGGGCACCTGATACTGGCTGCCAGCTACACACTGAGCCACTGATTACTACCTGTTGAGTCCAACAATCCAGTCAGTTTTCTATCCACCATACAGTCCATTCATCCAACCAGCCCATACTTCCTCAGCTTG
>NW_017729033.1:23815153-23832110 GCF_001723915.1 Gavialis gangeticus
TGGGATTGTTTCATTCTAATTGCAGGACTTGGCACTTGTCCTTTTTGAACCTCATGACATTTCATTTGGCCCAATCCTCCAATTTGTCGAGGTCACTCTGAATCCTAGTCCTACCCTCCAGTGTACCTAACTACACCCCCCAGCTTGGTGTTATCTGTGAACTTGCCAAGGGTGCAATCCATCACATACTCCAGATCATTAATGAAGATATTGAACAAAACTGCCCCCAGGACCAACCCCTGGGGCACCTGATACTGGCTGCCAGCTACACACTGAGCCACTGATTACTACCTGTTGAGTCCAACAATCCAGTCAGTTTTCTATCCACCATACAGTCCATTCATCCAACCAGCCCATACTTCCTCAGCTTGCTTGCAAGAATTCTGTGGGAGATAGTATCAAAAGCCTTGCTAAAGTCAAGGTATATCATGTCCACTGCTTTCCCCACATCCACAGTGCCAGTTATCTCATCAAGACAATCAGGTTGATCAAGCATGATCTGCTCTTGGTGAATCCATGCTGACTTTTCCTAATCACCTTTTTCTCCTCCAAGTGCTTAGAAATGGATTCTTTGAGGGCCTGCTCCACAATTTTTCTGGGGACTGAGGTGAGGCTGACTGGTCTGTGGTTGCCTGGATCCTCCTTCTTCCCTTTCTTAAAGATGGGCACTATATTTGCCCTTTTCCTTGCCCTCTGACCGTTTGCCTTCTCCTCCAATTATTCAGTAATTCACTTTCTTGTGATAAAGCTTGTTCAAGACATTTTGTAGTCTCAACACTCCTGGATAGTTTGAAATAGCCAAATCAAGGCTGAGTAGTGTGGACATGAGTGGTCCTTCGCACAGCACAGTATGAAATGCACCTCTGGCAACAGAATGTGTAGAATTATAAACAAAGTACAGTAAAAGTTCTGGTAACCGGCATCTTACAAACCAGCATGCTCTACTGATCGGCATGCCGGCTTGTAAGATAAAGTGAAACCGGAAGTACCCACTGTGGCACTTCTGGTTTCTCTGAAGCTATACAAGAAGTGTTGCCTAACCATAAGGAATCAGAGGTGTGTATTTCCACACCAGTGATAGGTACACACTGGAGTTGAAGATACTAATGATTAGACCTATGGCTGATGGCACAAACAGCAGTGCTATTAACAAGCTCAACTGGGGCTGAATTTCAATCTGCAACAAGTAAGATCTGAAAGCATCAGATCCTGGTTCCCTGGTCATGAATGCTGACTGCCACCTGCACAGTTTATAGCAGGGAAGGGAACTCCAAATTATGGCAACTAAAGGAAGTCTTCACTGGCTTGATATATGTGGAGCACAATGCAGCCAAACTTTGCTCCCAGCATGGCATTTTTACTTCACCCCTTCTTTGTTATGACTTATGCCAGTATTTCAGAATTCAGGCTGTTAAGCCAGGGGGCGGGGGGTGAAAAAATCTTAGTCACATGATTAATCCTTGCTCAGACTATTACTTGAATTGCAAGAATGCTGTGACAGACCGTATCAAAAGCCTTGAGTCCAAATCTGGTGCCCATGCTAGTTTTTCTTTTAAAGAAAATATTCTATAGCACCTATTCCTGACTTTTCCCCCTTTTTTGAATTGTAAAAGGCATGAACCTGACATACCTACAGCAGAAAGAATATAAAAGCCTTCAAAGGAATAAGTTCCATTGCCATTTTCAATAGAATGCAATAGGCCATTGTGTTAGCTGAAAACCAAAAGCGCTTTTTTAGCAAAGAACCTTTCTATTCAAGATAACAAGATAGCAGATTTATACCAACTACACATATTCAATGTATATAGCAGTTTCAATCCAAACACTGTGGTCTTACTTTCTGTCTTATCCAGTGGAACTACTGTATAAGTGCCATGCCCCTAAAATGCAATTCTAGTCAGAAGAATGATATCTGTTAGCTCATCTTTCTTTTAGTGACTGAAATATTAACATTTGCTTTGTTTGTGAATCAAGAGAATCCTTTTTATCCCCCATTTGCCAGTACTGCTGAGTCAACTGAAAAACTGACAATCAAGTTTTCCTGCCTCTGGCAGATGCAGCAGTAAGAAAAGATTCTGAAATCACTTTTAGTTATGTGCCCCTTGTCAAACTGGCAACATGAAAGCTTTCTGCTTCTATGGCAGTTGTACTTAATGATATGTAGGGAAGGATTATTGACAAGTTATACCATTTAAAAATGAAACTGGTTACATGTTCTATACCCTGCATTTCCTT
Source organism: Gavialis gangeticus (assembly GCF_001723915.1). NCBI lineage: Eukaryota > Metazoa > Chordata > Crocodylia > Gavialidae > Gavialis > Gavialis gangeticus. The sequence goes on from NW_017729033.1 coordinate 23,817,389, forward strand.
TAAAAAACCAGAACAATAGAAACAAACAGCCATGGAAACAGCCTATAGCAAGCCTCTCCCAGACTACCCAAGACTAAAGGATCACAAGAGAAAATCTGAGCTTCTTTTTAACTTCAGGAAAGAGAACTAAAGCACCACCATACTTAAGAACAAAACATACAGGTGCACAAAGTTATAAATATGAATGATACCAAGCCAGGGGCTTCACTGAAGGCAAACACACTTATATGTAGAAATGCTCTGGGCCAAATCATCTTCCCACTTACTCTGTGGCAAACTTATTCAAGCTTGTGCACCTGGTAAATGAGGAGAGATTTTACCCCTCCAAAGTAAACTCCTAAAGTGCCCAAGAGATACAGACAGACTTGGATTAGTTTCATTTTGCTCTGTCTCCTTCAGGCAATGAATTCAATGAAACAAGTCTCACTGGTTTCACCATGATACACATTTTAAAATGTAGGTACTAGTATTTTTCCTGCAAACTTGAACAGGATTATATGAAAAAGCAGACATTTAAAAGAATGCTAAACTTGCAAAGACAAAGCACTCAACAGTTGAAAAGTACCATAATTGATATTGTCTATAGAGTGCATCTACACACTCATTTAAGTGCGACTAAATTTGCTCTGCATTAAGCTAATGCGCAGTAAGTGATTTTTGGCAGATGTCTACAAGTGCAGTGACTTGACACTAAGTCTAGTGCCAAGTCCCTCCTGCCCTGCCGTATGCTCCTCTGGGCACCAGGGGGAGCTCCAGCCTCCAGCCACATGGCTGTCAGCACTTGGCAGCCCTGTTGAAGCCAGAGCCAGCTGCCAGTACTTGGCAGCCCCCTTGGAAACACAGCCCCATCCTCTGCTCCCTGGCCAACCCCTTCCCTGCCCAGGAGCCGCATGCCCATCACAGGGGTAGCATACGGCAGTGCCCTCCTTGCCCACACTGACTCCCCATGCCATGGCTTCTCCAGCCCCTGCCCCTGCCCACCCTGCCCCTGGATGACCAGCACCCTGTGCTCTTGCTGGCCATGGTACTGGCCCTGCGGGCCCCAGCAGCCCCCCTGCCAGGCCCCAGGACAGCCATGCACCCATCAGCGCCCACCAGGGCACAGGGTGTGGGAGGCCCACACCAACCCCCTCCTCCTGCACTCCCCACTCCAGGTCATCTGCCCCACCACCCACACAGCCCCTACCCCCTGTCCACCCCCAGCACCACATAGTTAAAACAAAAAAATGTTATTAACCTCACCACACCCACCCCTATCCCACCCCTCCCCCCTCAACCAACAGAACCCTTCCACCACCCTCCCCACCCACCAACAATAAGAAAGCCACTTACAACATGAAAACTATTTACAACTAGTTTTCAAGCCCAGAGTGGGGAGGCTATGGTTGGGAGTCTTAGGGGGAAGAGGCTAGGAGCAAGTGGCCAGCACCCCAGCCTTGTGCCATTCCCCCACAGGTCTCAGGGCTGTGACAACCCTGATGCCTCATGCTGTAGCCACCGAGGACGGTTCTCCCTCAGGGCAGGCGACTTCCCCTTCAGCTGCCCCAGTGCAGTCCCAGCATCCCTGTGAGGCATGACTGGGTCCTCAGGCATGTGGTGTGGCGGAAAGCAGTAGGGCCAGGCCAAGGAAGATGGCAGCAGGTCTAGGGTGGAGACCAGGCCAAGGGATCTGGTGGGTAGGAGGCACCAGAGAATCTCCTCCCAGGCCCAGGCAGGGGCCTGCTGCTGGGTGGTGGGCAGGACCTAGGGGCCCTGTGGGACATGAATGTGGCCACCAGGCCCAGGAGGTTGTCCAGGGCCTGGCAATCAGAATCCTCAGGCCCCATTGCCTGGGCCTGGAGGGCCACCTGCTGATGGAGCACTTCAATATGCCCCCGCTCCAGGGCCTCCATTCGTGCCCATTAGTCCCACTGTGCTTGGTCCTGCACCTCCTCCCAAGTGATGTCCACTCACCAGGCCTGCTTCTATACTTTCTGCTCCTCTGCCACCAGCTGCTGGTCCATTGTGCATCACTGGCACAGCCGATGTATCCAGGTGACTCCAGCGGTGGGTGGCAGAGACCTGGAGCCCACATCCCCACTGGGTCTGGTCGCTGTCCCCCATGTCCATTTGTTGGCCTTACAGAGACAAGAGAGAGAACCCTTTTGTGAGAATATGCAATATTTCAGAGATAAGATGCTCTAGGCCAGGGACCATGTGCTTCCTGGCCTCAGATCGGGGGATTCACTGTACACAGGTGTCCAGGGACCATGGTAAGTTGGCTGGGCAGGACTAGGTCCAGGCAGATGCTGCTTGAGCCCCCTGTCCCTGCTTACTCCCCTGGGGCCAGAAGCCCACTGGCTGCTGGCTGAAGGCAGTCTGCCTCCCCCCTCCCCTTCCCAGGGTGGGACAAGCCAGGCTGCTGGTAGTGCCTGCTGACACAGCTACAGACCCTACCCCACCTCTGCCCCTGCAGGCCATCCACTGTGTTGTGCTGCCACTCAGCCCACAGCACCCAGGTTTGGGGCACACATGGCTCCTGGACAACTGCAGCGAGAGGCTGGCTGCACCCCCACCCTCCCCCCTTGGGGGCCTCTCCAGGGAAGTGCCTTGGGACCAACTCCTCTGCACTGCTGCTGCACCCTGAGCATGCTCTTGCTGTGTGTGTCCTGGGCCATGCAAAATGAGCTGTTTGTGCAGGCTGAGGGGTGCCCAAGCCACTACACCCAGCTGCTGCTGGCCCTCCTGTTATCCCAGGCACACCTGTACTCCTGGTTTGGAACCCTAACCTATGATGGCATGGGAGACAAGCCCAGGCTGCCCCACAACCTCCACCACCACATGAAGGGCTATCTGTAGCAGCATTACATGTCCCTGCCCCCTGCTGCTAAGAAGAACATCACTGTCGGCATTGACATGTCCCTTGGGGTGTGAGAGGCCCATGCCCACCCAGCCACTGGCCAGGGCTCCCCAAGATGCCAATGGATGCAGTGGCTGAGAAGGAGGGCAGGGCGGGGCACTGAAGGCCTGAGGGCCCCTCTGCCAGTGATGTGTCACTGGAGGGGTCAGGGCGGTGTGGGGACTCAGGCAGGCCACCCCTGCTGGTGAAACTTGCAAGGGTACAGCCTGGGCCCCAGGGCACCAAAATGTTGGTCATCTTCCACATATAGGCCATGGTCTTGTGGCCATGACTGGACTGACGACTGTAGATAGTCAGGGTCATCCACTGTGCCCGCAAAGCCTTGACCTTAATGCAGCACTGCTGCGCCAAGCAGGAGTGCCCTTGCTTCCACATGCTGTTCAACAGGGACTCATAAATGTAGACATTCAAGTGCCTGTGCTACATGAACTGCCTCAGCACATTGGTATCTCCCCAGAGTGCCATGAGGTTGCCAACCTCCTTCCAGGTCCAGTTGGGGGCCCAGGTACATGGTACAGGTATGTTCACATGGGCAGGGCTGGGGCTTGACAGGGTGGATGGTAAGGACATGATATGTTCTGCACCAGCTCTCTAGGCCCCCACGCGGCTGTCCCTGTGATGCCAGCCCTGGACACCTGTTAGCAGCGCCCAGTGCAAAAGCACAGCCAGGGGCTGGGAGCCACATGGCAGAGGCACTTCAGCACAGCAGCTGCAGAGACAGGAGGCATTGCAGGGGGAGACCAGCAGCAGGGAGCAGGTGCTGGCCCTGTTGCCAGACAGCCAGACAGGAGCCCTGGGAGGACATCAGGGCTGGGCAGGGGAAGCAGCAAGCTGTAGCCCTTTGCAATGCTCACCTGTGGCCAAGGAGCAGCTTTGGGAACAGGCCAGGCAGAGGTGTGGCAGCTAAAGAGTATGTCTGTGTGATAAAGGTGCTTGCTGAAGGCTCTATGAAGATTAGACCAAGAGTTTTTCTGTATTTGTTTAGATATTAAGCCATATGTTGTTGCTAAAACCTAATTAAAGTTTAAGACCTTATCTAAAGTAAGGCCTAGTAAATTTAGTAAAGCCTAGAAGTAGTAAGGCCCTGTGGTGCAGTTACAATTACCTTATCAAAGGAATGCAAGGCTAATACTGCTATTGGTCAGTCTAAGGACAGTTGAAGTAAAAGGAATCTGAGTGGTCATATGTTATCAGTGTCTTTCAGAAGCTATAAATTAGCTGGAATATCTGGAAACCATTCAGAAGGAAGATGCAGCTCTGTGAAAAGGATTAGTTAGCTGTTGCCTGGATCAGTGGGCTTGTGGACCTCGAGGAGCCCAAGAACTGCATTCCAGGGTCCTTCCCAGTACCCCTCGGACAGCGCTGCTCAGGGATGCTTGACTTTGCTGAACTTTGTGAAAAGAGGAACTTGCTCTGTATCAGGCATCAGAGGGGACTGCTGATAAGTTGCCGACTTGAATTGCTTCTGTTTGTCTTGTTACTATGCGTAGTTGTGTTTTTGTTAAGTCAATAAACCTTTCTTACCTTTCTACCCCCGACCACACTCTCAATCCTGAACCCTCCACAGGCAGCTGGGACATAAATTAGTGTCACGAACAGGATTGAGAGGCTCTGGTCTGGAGAGAAAGGGCAGAATGGAGGGATTTGCATGGGCCCTGTTAGTGGCTTTGTTTAAGGAGATGACAGGGATGGAGAATCCTGGGTGGGAGAAGGATAGATTGAGAACTGCCTGGAGTGACCCGGGAGGTGTACCCTATCATTGGGCTAGGTTTGCTGCTGCTGCCCAGGGTAAGCCCAAGAAGAGATGCCTGTCTTGGCTGCTGGCCATGTGCCTGTGGTTAGGGGCCGAAGAGAATGGCCAGCTCTGGGAAAAGGTCACCCAGCTGAGTAAGGAATTAGAAGATGTGAGAGAGTCCAACAGCGTGGCATGAGAGGCGGCGTGAGCTATGCAGAGCTGCTTGGAAACATTAGAACGGAGGGAAGGAAAAATTATGATTGCACACGTGGCCACTTCCCCCCAGAAGAGAGTGCAGTTAGCACAGGCTGTGGAGCCACACTCCCACAAGTGTCTGTATAGAGATAAACCAGAAGTTGAGCTCTGGGAAGATCAAAGGGATACAATTGATGGAGAGGAGAAGATTGATGACGAGCCTGGTGCTGAAACACCCCCATATGTTCCTGCCCAGAGGGAGGAACCTAGCCAGGCCTTCCCTGCCCCAAGGAAGAAACTCAGCCAAGTTTTTCCCATGCTGATAACTTTTTCAAGGCCGCAAGGAGAGAATCCCCAAACAGAGCTGCATTCCTTTACCCATGCGGAGATTTAAAATATTCAAAAGCAGCAGAAGTCCAAGCTGGAAGAGCCAGTAATAGACTGGTTAGTTCAAATGCTGCCTGTCTCAATAAAGTGCAAATCAATAGACTGCCCTCCAATGTCTTGTGAGGGCTGTGGGCTAAACACTGCAGTGAAAAAGCAAGCCCAAAAGCAGAGCCTTTTGCCCCACCAACAGTGTCATCGGAGAGATTCTCTGCCCTGAGGGCAGAACAGTCAACATTTTCCCAGGCACGTGTGGGGCCGCCAGCCTTTACCCCACCTGATCACATGGCCTAGGAAGTCAGGCTGGTCCAACCCCCAAAGAAAGGGACCACAATGAGGACCGTAGCAAGCCAGGGACTGGTATCTAAAGTTAATATTGGCCCCTTAATTCAGATACCTGTACAGATTCAATTAGGTAAAAGTAAAAAGTCAATTGATATGCTATTAGACACTAGTGCCCAGATTTACATTTTACATTCCACAGATTGGAAGGGAGAGAAAGGAACCCCTTATCAAGTAATTGGAGTCGAAGGCACCAGACGACCAGGACATCTGGTCCAAGCAACTTTTGCATTACCTAATGGCTCTAAGGTAACAGTGGCAGTAGTAATATTTAAAGGGGGACCAAGCTTACTGGGACTTATTGTACTAAGAGGACAGCGGTTTGCCCTTGAACAAGAGAATTAGCAGTTTGGGTGCACAGTGCCTCACCGAGAAACAGAAAAAACAGCTATAACAGCTGTAACTCGATGTAGCTTGATCCCACTACCCCTGCCTCCCATGAAAGGAATACACAGACCCCAGTATCGAACTCCCCCCGAGGCCACCCAACCTATCCAGTGTATCACAAGTCAGCAGTTAGAAGATGGGACTATTATCCAAACCCACTTTCCATATAACAATCCAGTGTGGCCAGTGCACAAGCCAAATGGAGGGTGGTGGCTGACTATTGACTTTTGAGCTTTGAATGCTAATACTGACCCCTTAACAGCTGCTGTCCCATCACTACCAGCCTTGACAGAAATCATCAAGTGTTATAAACCTGTACGGATATGATCCATTAATATCAAAGACATGTTGCGACAGTACGTGTTTGCAGCCGTAGAAGGTATCACAAGGATAATGTTTGCCCACACCTTAGCGAGAGCTACAGCCCAAGACACTTGTGCAGCACTGGAAACTTTGCTAGGTGTGTATCCACCACCTATAAAACTACAGTGAGATAATGGCCCTCACTTCTACAGTCATCTTGTGTATGACTGGACTGCGAAACATAGCATGTTCTGGACATATCACATCCCATACCATCTACAGTCTAACAGATTGGTAAAGCAAGCCGATGGCAACTTCAAATGCAATTTGTGGTTGGCCGCTGGCCCAGCTCTTAAAGACTGGGACTTGCACCTGTATCGAGCTATCAATTGGGCCAATAACTGACCCCGTCCGGGAGGTAGCCCCATGCAACAGGCCTTTGGATAGGGTGGTCCCTGCGAGCTGGCAGTAGAGTGACCTAGGGGTGGTGACCTGGGAAAGCTCCAGGCAGGAGATCAGGTAGTAGCGAAGCATCTTCAGAGAGATAAATGGGAGGGGACACTATTAGCCAAAGGTATGCATAATACATGGTGGGTATTTAAGTCAGATTCACCTAACGGGAGCCAAGCTCCCTGTTGTCTTGTTCCTACAGATTGGATCTGTCCACAAGTGCAGCCATAACCATTCCTAATTGAGCCTGCCACTGAAGATGAGTCCTGCTCTGTCACTGGTCTGAATCAACTGGCACCATGAAGTGGTCCACTGTTTTGAATGTACTCTTTTTATTAATGCCTTATTGTGTTTCCTGGGTAGGGCATATCTACTATCCTTCTTATTACCCAGATATTAATGAACTTGCTCCTGAAAACCTCAAGGAGTGGCCTGACCCTGAAGAGCATCCCCTGGAAACGCGTTCAGATGGCCTTCACGTGGTCCACCTGCAGTATCCATATCCCGTCACCTCAGAGCAAGTGAAGTCCTAGTCTCTGAGTAGAAGAAACAGGATAGTTGACTGGCAAGGTGGTAACTGCCAGTGCACGTGTGGCACCAGTTATTATCTTGGGTTCATTCCCTACCTGAAGGCTGGAATGGCTAACTGTGGGAGGGGAGGTGATTGTTGTAGCTCTGCTCATTTGGGAATTTGTTGTTACATACTTCCTGAGGGGAACCGCGTTGAGCTCAGTGCCCCTGAGTTTGTGTCCCCAATAGTGCATTCTGCATCTGTTCAGCCTCTCGAGCCATTGCATTTATGAGAGAATATGCCCCCTCCCATCCCTATGGCTGATCACACTCTCCAGCGATGGTGTGAGGCCCATCAGGTGGGAGAGCACGTTACAGGTTAGAACAAAGTTATTACATGGTTTGTGAATCATACCTATACAAAGGCGTGGTGGAATAGTACCCATTTTAATACAACCAGAAGGAGGCTGTATCCGCAAGTCTCCACCACTTATCATCATCCTTTTGATACCAGTGGGGTTCCTAAAGCAAATCAGTGCTATGATTCTGCCAGGACAATCCCGTTTCATTAACCCAATATAGCATCATCCCCATGAGCAACAGTGGGAGCTCTTTTGCTCTCTGGGAGGTGAAGCATGGTTACAGGCTCTCGAAGAAGGAAGGATAAATGTGATCTGTGAGAATACAGGGTGTTCACTACTATCTCTGGCCGTTCCCCCATGGGAGGCCCCAACACCACCCATGCAGAGGTCACAAGTTAAAATCCCAACCCTCCTAAATGCTTCGTTGTTCACTGCCTGAGTGTTGTTCAGACCAGAACAATGGTATGTCCAAGCTACTTTTCCAAACTGTTCAGCCGGAGCCCGAGTAGCTGAAGGATTGCTTAGATGGGAATGGCCAGTCATTTTCCATTCCATAAGTGCACTTAAGTCCTGCAGACAAAGAGATACTCTAGGTTATTTTTGGGATGGACTTAACTCAGCTATGAATGTATAAATCCCAGAAAAACACTGAAGAAGTAGCCAATCTCCGACAGGCGGTAGGGCTGCTCACTAGGGGAGGCATTCTTGAAGGAAAAACGTTAGAGCACACTGGTGAATTGCTAACTGATGTTAGATTAGAGACAGTCCATCTTGCCCAAGTCATGTTGGACATTGCTTTTAAAGCAGACAAAAATCAAACTTGGAGTACTGCTTGTGTGCAAGTTCAGTTATCGTTAAATATGCATTTTTCCCAGGTAATAACATTAAAAATAGAGAATGGCCCCCTGGCTTTGAGCATCATGGGATGCCTGCAACATTTAAAGAGAGATACCCCTATCAAAGTACCTGGGTTACTACTTGGGAAGGCTGTGATAAAGGAAAATGTTCATTCCTGGTGCAGGGGGTAAAAGAGGAAAACTGGACCACTGCTTATTTGCTAAACACAGGGCTAGGAAGAGGATGCCTTTGGGACTGGAATTTGCATCACCCCATATGGGACATAGTTACCCTCAATGGTTCACAGTGTGTAGCACAGTCCCCTTTGGTTCAAATTAGTAGCACCTAGATTGGATTAGGGACCCTATGAAGAGGCTGGCCTCTCAGCCCACCTAACATGACCCGTGTATACGAGTTACCTAATGTATCATATATAACAATAGGGCAACGTGTTTGTTGGGAGGGACCAGGTTGTTTGCTGCATGAAAATGGTGCCACCTGGACTTTGTACAATTCGTGTTGCTTAGGAGCTAAAAGTGGAGCCATTGCTGTACTGCAATTAAGTAACCGTACTACTGCCCTAAAATGGCCAGAAATTTCCTCTGAGACTATATCTCTCAACCTTACAATACCCACTTAATGGGTATCAGATGTAGACATGCCATGGTTAGAAAACTGGAATGAAGTGAAAAATAAGCTGCAAAGCCTTGAGGCAAAGGCTCGGCAAGGCACTCAGCTGGCTCTCCTTGCTCAAGAGGGTGGACAAATCATCAGTCTGGCTGTCAACGTGCCCAAGCCATGTAAATGGTATGATGTAATCCCTGCCATTCATGTGTCACCAAGTGTTACCTCAACTATGTGGCTAACCATCTTGAGCATCATAGTATTCTGCATTGCCCTAGTGGCAACAGCTAAATGGTTTTTTAACCATTGTTGTCATAAACCTATTTGTGCTATGCTAGTTAAATTTATAGATCCTTCCCCATTTCCCGATGTAGCGCATGTGGCTTTAACATCTCAACTGTAGCTATAATGGTGCTTCAGCAAGCAGAGGGTGGAGTGTGGCAGCTAAAAAGTATGTCTGTGTGATAAAGGTGCTTGCTGAAGGCTCTAGGAAGATTAGACCAAGTGTTTTTCTGTATTTGTTTAGATATTAAGCTCTTTGTTGTTGCTAAAAGCCTAATTATAGTTTAAGATGTAGTATAAAGTAAGGCCTAGTAAATTTAGCAAAGCTTAAAAGTAGTAAGGCCCTGTGGTGCAGTTAAAATGACCTTATCAAAGGAATGCAAGGCTTGTACTGCTATTGGTCAGTCTAAGGACAGTTGAAGTAAAAGGAATCTGAGTGGTCAGATTCCCTGCAGGTGGCTGGGACACTGAGGCAGCCTGTGTTCTGGAATGGGGGGTGCACAGGGCCTGTAGTGGTCCCATGGATTCTGTGTGGTGTGCCCCAAGGCACAAAATAGCTGCAGACTTTTATAGCCTGCACCTAGGGGCTGCCGAGAGGAGCCCAGCCTTGGGCCAGGAGAGTGTCCCATCCAGGAGCCTTGGGACTGGCCTTAGGCTGGCCCCCCTGTAGCAAGGTAGAACCAGCACCAAAGTTAGTGCCGGATCATGTCTACATGTGCATTACTGCACATTAATTGTAACTAAATTTGATACTTGCACTTGCAGGTATCAAATTTAGTCACAATTAGCCATTTTTACTGAGCAGTAAGGTGTCCAAGCAGTATGTGTCCATACTGCACAGTAAATTAGGCTAAGGCACATTAATCTTGTGTAGACACACCCATAGAAACTTATTTTAGCTCACATACCGAGCCAAATATATACAGCAACCCAAGACTCCCCTCCCTAAGCAAGTGCCCAAAACACTAGGATGCAGAGTCAGGATCCCTCCTGATTGGTCTTTTGGTCCTATGAAGCTTGAATTATTTTATGTAAAGGGAAATCCATTTCAATAAGTAGACTTGAAAAGGCCTGTGAACAGAGAAGAAGGAGGATGGGAACCCTCTTACCCAAAAGAAGAAATTGTCCAGGTTTTCAGCTGCTTGGCCTGGTCTTCTGAATACCACTGAATAAGAAAGAGGAAGCAGGGGAAGCAATTGTTTCTCTCTCCTGTCTTAAAAATATCTGCTGATGCCATCATTCTGGGTAGAGCTTGATCCTGTAGACATGATCAAGCCTACCAGACTGAGTCCCTCAGGGGGGATAGGTAGAGGAATATTTAGCCTTGGAACCAGAAAGATCTAAAGGCCAGTGTGCACAGGGCTAGAATGGGGTCTTCCTTCATGGCACTGCCTCCTACTTACAGACTTTACAGGATCCATCCACAAGTTTGGTGCCTACAGGCTATGAACACTTCTGAAGTTAGGTTTAACTGCTGAACAGGGGCTTTCAGGATGCATTTAGGCACCTATATTGTACCCCAGCCCATATTTAGGCACCCAAGTCCTTTTGTAGATCTGCACCTGGCTACCTTGTCAAAATCATGTTCCTCTGTGCCAAAGACTTTTGTGAATTTAATCATTGGGCCATTCTTCCTCTCCCACCAAAATGCAATTCAGAACGAGACAAGGAGATTAATTTTATCAAGTGCTTGTTCCTCAAGGCACATATGCCCTGGGGTCTGATCAGTGCGAATGGTGACACCCTCACAGCTGCACCCAAGTCTCTGAGAGCTTCAGTTCATCTATTTAAACCATCTTAGCCTCATTTTGTTATTTGCTGTATCAGGGTAATTGATTTACCACACATGAAGGTGAGTCTATTAATGTTTGTGAACCATTAGATATTATAATGTTTTCGAAAGTAAAGCCCAGGAAATAAGCAATGTTGTATTTACTGCCCACCAGTACTTTAATGCCATGGGTCACACATTAACCAAAGAAAGGAATAGCCTCTCATTTAGAGAGCCATCTATACTGTGCTCTGAATGAAGCAGAGGTCATATTGGCAGTGGGGAGAGTATGGGAAAGTGCTAAGGCTACATGGACAAAGCTTAATTCTGGCATTTACTAGTTTTGAGTGTTTTGAAGTTGTAACCTGAATGTTCCTATAAAAATATTTGTTGGGTGTTTTTTGCCAATGTGATTTCCTAGGTTTTTAATGAAAGTACAACAGAAACAACCCAAACAAATTTCCTTCACACAGAAAGGGACTGCTCCCTCCAGGTCACTAGTAACACGGGGATCTGAAGACCTACAGCACAGATTTCTATTTTCTGAACTAAGAGGTAGGAGTGGTTTCTCTCATAGTGATTGGCCTGCATAGAAGATAGGCGTTGTGTCATCAGGATTCACAGCTACATACTTACCTAGCAGAGAAGCTTTTTGAAATTCTGGGTTTGTTTCTTCATTTGTTGTATTGCACCACGTACTTGCAGGATCATGGCCCTAGTTTCAAGCATGAGTCAGAGCAGATGACAAGAAACCACAGAAACAGAAGATGGGAGACACTGAGGATCAGGCATCTGATTGCTTGTGCTTAGTTGCACATTGTGATGGTCCTGATGTGTTGGCAGGCAGAATATTAAAAAGCTATTTACGATAGAAAGCTTTATTTAAAAATGAAAAAAGTTTTGAAGAAGATCTGTTATCTTTCCAGGTAATTTTGTACATTCATATTTTTCATCTCAGTCCAGCAACATCATGATATTTGCATTAGACATGGTTGCATTAGACATGGTTCATTTAGTAAAGGTGACACAATAAATCATAAGCAAAGGGAATTTCTTTGTATAGTATCTTGAATAGTGACATAAAAAACATATGAAATATGAAACATATGAAAAATGAACATATTTTGTTCATTTAATACACACAAAGCCACATTATTCTTTGGCTTTTTTTTTTTCATTGTTTAGTCTAGCAGTTCATCTATAAACCACCTTTCTAACAGCATCTCTTTCAGGTGTTAAAAAGGACTCCAAAACAGGTGTATACTTGACACAACTTCACTGCTGTTCCACTATTAAGTATTCCTGCAACAGTACCATGGGTCAATTTATAGTTCAAGTCATGAATTGATTGAACTAATAGAAAACCAACTGGGGAAATTCTCACTTTTAGTGGAGCGTATCTAGTTTCATTTTACTTTTTGGAGGGGTAATAGGTTCTGTGATTTGTGGAAAAGCAACAAACTAGCACTGGATAATAAAAAAATGCCCAAGTAGGTTCCAATTATAGCCAGTAGAACATGTGGCTTGTCACATGTCAACCCAAACATTTCAATACACAACAGGAGAAAGCACTGGAAAGTCAAAGGAAGGCAGCATGCAGTTTACATCCTGCAAGACCTTAAGCCAGATTTATTTCTACAAATTTAAACTGAAAGGAATTAAGAAACTGGCCTGGCTATAGGATCATCACCCATGTGACAGCTCAAGGTGATCTGGTAGAATTTTACACTGCAGAAGTAAAACCATGGCTTCAAACAAATATCATCAAGTAAGAATGTCTGCCAATCACTAGATCCTCAATTAAAAAATAGGCTGGAGATTCTTGCCAGTAAGAGACATTCTCCACTGCATCTAGAAGCATCTGCTGTGGAATTGCTTAGAGTTTGGCTTCAGAAATCTATATTCCATTCTTGTAATTAAAGACAGCTGCTGAATCATAATGTAGTAATCTAAATAAAGATAATAGGTAGAACAAGAAAGTCTCAAGGAAACGAGCTTGCAGCTTTATTTGAGTCCAGAAACTATAGATAGTGCTTTAGGACAAAGATAAAAATATCCCATGGGTAAACCCATGTTCTACACTCTCTAATCATAAGATACAAGGGAAAAAGAAGCCCAGGTAACTTATTAGGACTCTGGTTAAAATATAAGGCAAGAAAAGCAAGCAGAACTTGCATCACAGTAACTGCAACAACTGAGTACAGGTGTTGAAAGTAAGATTCTAAGCTGTAAGTACCACCACCTTCCCCCAACTTCTTCCCTGCAATATGAGGTTCTTTATTGGCAGGAAAACTTGCTCCATTTCTTATTTCTTGCATTATTCACAGTAATCCTTGTGCCAGTAGGGTTGGGCCAAAACAGAAATGGAGAAAGTAACAATCAAAATTCCACAGGAAATGGGATAGATTCCCTAGAGGCATTCTTTGCTTCAAACCGTAATTGAGCCAATATGCCAGCATGGTCTTGGGTTGCCACCTTTTGGCTAAGAGTAATACTGAGATCCTGACCACTTTTCCTTATTAAAGGTCCTGGGTGAATCTTGGCCCTATTGAAGTCAGGAGTTTTGCCCTTGACATTACTAGGGTTCAGACTTTCATTCTCTCACCATCATGTTAGTAAATGCTCCTCTAGAGGAGTGGACATGTTTACAAATGTTTACAGACTTCAAATATAGAATCAGTTTCATATATTTATAAAGGAATTCAGATGAAGAGATATGTAATGCAAAATTAAGTAAATGGATCTTTGCACTGATAACTTGTAATTAGCTGAAGATCAGACCTTATACAGATACATGTGAACTAAGGGTTATAGGACACAAGAAAACTTTCCTTCTCAAATCTTCTATGCAAAGGACTAGTGACAGGTGAAACATTGCGTAACCAGTCTACAAGCCATCATGAAGTGATAAATGTTTTTCAGCAGTCCCATGGGACGACCCTGGGTCAGGGAGGCCCAGGTGAGGGAGATTCCTTACCCTCCATCGAAGCTGACCTTGTGAAGGAACACCTTGACAGGCTGGATACCTTCAAGTCAGCCGGCCCTGATGGGTTACAGCCAAGGGTACTCAGGGAGCTGGTGAGCACCATAGCTCAGCCCCTAGCATGGATCGTTGAGAGCTCTTGGTGCTCTGGTGAAGTGCCCAATGATTGGAAGAGGGCCAATGTCATGCCTATCTTCAAGAAAGGGAGGAAAGTAGATGCGGCAAACTACGGGCCCATCAGCCTGACCTCTATCCTGGAGAAGGTCTTGGAAAATATTATCAGAGAGGCCATCCTATACAGGCTATCTGATGGCAATATCCTGAGGGATACCCAGCATGGGTTTGTTGCGGGTAGGTCTTGCTTGACCAATCTCATTTCCTTTTATCACCTGGACAAGGGGGAAGAGATCAACGTCGTATACCTCGACTTTAAAAAAGCCTTCGATCTGGTATCCCACGATCACCTCTTGACTAAACTGGCCCACTGGCTGGGGAACTGGCTCCATGGCAGGACCCAGAGGGTGGTGGTTGATGGGAGCCAATCGTCTTGGTGTGTGGTCACCAGCAGGGTCCCTCAAGGCTCTGTCCTAGGGCCTATACTATTTAACATCTTCATCAATGATGTGGACACTGGTGTCAGAAGTGGACTGGCCAAGTT
>NW_017729033.1:23832380-23837278 GCF_001723915.1 Gavialis gangeticus
ATGAAAGGGACTTGGGGGTCATGATTGACCACAAGATGAACATGAGCCTTCAGTGTGATGCTGCAGCTAGTAAAGTGAGCAAAATGCTGGCTGGCATCCATAGATGCTTCTCAAGCAAATCCCGGGACGTCATTCTCCTGCTGCACTCAGCCTTGGTGAGGCCGCAGCTGGAGTACTGCGTCCAGTTTTGGGCTCTGCAATTCAAAAAGGATGTGGAGAAGCTTGAGAGGGTTCAGGGGAGAGCCATGTGCATGATCAGAGATCAGGAAAACAGACATTATAATGAGAGGCTGAGAGACATGGGGCTCTTCAGCCTGGAAAAGCACAGGCTTAGGGGTGATCTGGTGTCCACCTATAAGTTTACTGGGATGCTCATCAGGATCTGGGGGAATGTCCATTCACCAGAGCACCCCAAGGGATGACAAGTTTGAACAGTCACAAACTCCGCTGCGACTGATTCAGGCTGGACATAACAAAGAACTTCTTCACTGTCTGAGCCCCCAGGGTTTGGAATAGACTGCCACCGGAGCCACCCACTTTGAACGCCTTCAAGACACATTTGGATGCTTATCTTGCTGGGATCCTATGATCCCTGCTGACTTCCTGCCCCTGGGGCAGGGGGCTGGACTCGATCATCCTCCGGGGTCCCTTCCAGCCCAAATGTCTATGAAATCTATGTTTCCCTGCACTGTCCAGAGCTGGTCCTTTGCATGGGTTGAGAATAACAGGCAAGTATGAAGTATGTGCCCTTTGCTAGAAATCACTGAGGAACAGTTTGGCTTTATAGTATCCCAAGTCAATATTAGAACTTAATGACATAACTGAGCCCCTTAAAACGCTTCTTTCTACAACATATTTATCATGTAGGAGTAGAACAGCAGTATTAAGTGACTTAAAACTCACTGTTCATTTAACACTTAGCAAAATCAATCCCAATAGTACATTTCTCCAACCATTATGGCTAGAAACTTCAATGGAACCTTGGAATATTCAGTGCTGCTGAAAGCAAGAACAAAAAAAAAAAAAACTGTGTGAAATGGGGTTGTTTCGCTAGAACTTGGATTTTTCAAGAGAACAAAAAAGGTTGTGTCAGGACATCTGGTTTGACATTTTTGGCACAAAGCATTCCAATTTTTCCCTTTATTTGGCATGAAAACAAGTTTCAAATGTTGAAATAAGAACAGAACATTTCAAATAGCCTGAAAAGGGAGAAAGATTTCTGTCTGAATGATTCAGAAAACTGAAGTTTTCTATTTCTGCACCAATTCAAAATAAAACTAAATTCTGAAGTCTCAAAATCTTTTGCAAAAACTCATATCCCATCCTTTGTGCAGCTCTTGTTTCTAGCATCAAGTGAAGGCAATCCTCCTTATTCTGCAAAATGGCATTTCTTCTTGAGTAATCTACAGCTGTGAAAACACACATGTATACAGACCATGGCCTGTGGGTGACCATAGAGTCCTGGTCCTCCGCAACCACAAAGGAGGACTGGAAGGCTGCAGTGCTAGGGGGACAGCCCTTGGAGGAGAGCCAGTTTGCAACCTATTCTATGCCTGCCTGTGTTCCTTCTCCCACTCTACAGAAGTGACAGCAAGGTTTAATTTTCTGGGCATGGTTTCTACATACATCTCATGGCTATCTGTACAAGCTGATACAAGGAAAGGACAGGAAAGGTTGTTCCGTTAGGTTTGTAAGCACTGGAAGCTGCATATTTTAGTTAGCTGTTGCTTCAGCCAACACAGACAAATCAGGGCAGAAAGGTGGCATGTCTTTAAATTTTCCTTAATTATCTCTTACTACACAGAGTAGCCTATTTTACTGCACATTGAAGTGTCATGTAAAAAAAAAACCCTGTGCAATTACACTAATGCACAGTAAAATAGGCCAATGTACATTAAGCATTTGGGCTGTGCGAAACACCACTGTTTCAGTTTGACTTCCATTTTACCATTCTGAAGGGGCAGTGTTTCATTTCGAAGCACCGTTCCATTTAGTTGTGTTGAAACTGTTTTGCTGTTTCGACGCATTTTGACATTTCGCCCATAGGCTATTATGGGGAATCATGAAAATGTCTAAATCTTTGTCATTTCTTGCCTGCTTCCGGTGAAAATTGCAGGGATGGTAGCCCCTTCTGAGGGCATGAGGCCTGCTAAGTTTCAAAGAGATAGGTGCAGAGATTTCTGGGAAACTGCAACTCATGCAACTGCATACGGCACCATCTGCCTAACTGCCCTTCTCCCACTCCCCCCCACCCCCTGCCCCTTGCAGGCTGGAAATCTGCCAGCCTGCAGAGAGCTCTTTGCAAAAGTGCAAAATCTGTGGGTTTCTCCATTAAAATGAAAAATCCACATTTTCTTTGGATAAAGGGGGAAATCTGTGTTTTTCTCCATTTTTCTGTGGGAAATGGAAAACCCAGATCCCTGGTGATCAATAGTTGAAGTGTTCCTTGCAGCTGCTCCCCCTAGGGCTTCATCAGCCAGGGCAAGATGGAATAAGCTGCATCCCCAATGTGGGGGCAGGGAACAATGTCATTATTGTTGACAAAATTTGGGGCTCTGGGAGCATAACACTCACTCTCCATCAGTCCAGGGAGTGGGGAGTTGTGGAAGACAGGCATCAGTGGTGCTACTTATCCTGACAAAGTAGATAAATGACTCCAGTGGCCGATGATGCCCTACAGGATGATGGAGAAGTAGCCCTTGCAGCTGATAAATACCTAGGCCTGGCAGAGGATGGGGATATGGGTACTGTCCATGACCCCCATGCAGTTAAAGAAGCCCATGCAGCAGAAGCTGGCAACCACCACCTACAGGGTAACAAGGCAGATGAAGCAGTTGGCTAGGTCACAGTGGTTCTCAGCCTTTGGTACCTTGCATACTCCCTGCTGATCAACTCGAGAAAAGCGAAACCAGAAGTCCCACTGTGGCACTTCCGGTTTTACCGCCACAAGCCGAGTCCCACTTTTTCCACCTAAAAAGTGGGACTTAGGGCCTCCCTCCCTATCCCCCAGCACACTGATGCTGGGGAGTGAAAGCCCCGGTGCACCAGACACTGCAGGAGAGGCGGCGGCTGGAACATCTAACCCGAGCAGGCAAAGACCAAAATGCAGCACCCATGTACCCCTGCCAGTGTCTTGTGTACCACCAGGGGTACGCATACCACAGGTTGAGAAACACTGAACTAGGACATCCTGGATGATCAGGCACACCTCCTGGATAGCCTCTCCAGCTGTGGTCCTGCCCATGCCAAACTGGTTGGTGATGTAGCAGTAACTGCAGGGAGTCAGAAAATTATTCCTAGAGTGGTTATGGAAGTTTAAGACTAGGATAGGCAGAACTTGCCTGGGATGCTTTAGTCAAGAGATAATTTTGCCCTGAGTATGGGGCTGGACTAGATGACCTCATAAAGGTCCCTCACAGCCTTGCTTTCTTATGATCCAGTTATCCAGTCTTGAATTGGAGTTTGGTAGTTAAACAACAGGAACCAGTTATCACTGTTAATTTGTACCTACTTTCTCGTTTAATATTTATCCAGCTTCAGCTTCCAGACATTAGTTGTTAGACTTTGGTCTCCTAAACTAAAGACTAATTGTAGTACCAGATATTTTAACTCTTCAAAAGATAAAGCATAATGCACTATCCAAGTTACACAGCCACCTTCTTGTTTAATAGAATGACTTCCAAGTTCCACTGCAAATGACTCTCCAGTTCTCTGATCATTTTGTGGCTCTTCTGCTGCTTCTCTAAATTGAGCTCATTTAGAAGCAGCCTCATTTGCAGGGAAGGTATAAAATGTGTATGGTAAGTAGCAGGATTTTAAATCTTAAAAAGTATGCTCTCTCACTTTCCCCAAATTTATAAAATAGGCCAGTCAAATTGGAGGATGAACCAAGATGTTTCAAAGAGCCATTTTTGTTTCGGGAGCTCCATTTTAGTAATCTGGCACCCAATCTTGTTTAGAAATTCTTGGTACCTATGAATACTGGGCCCATGCTGCTAAAATCTAGTTGTCTTGGAATTCATATGTTCTAATTAATGCCAAATAGGACCACTTGCCTAAGGTTACCCAGGAGAATTGGGAACAGAATTTGGTATCTCAACAGGTTCTACATACTTTACCACGCTATCTGGCCTAAATGCAGCCCTACAATTTGTCACCCCAGTTATTACTTGATAAATATTTCACAAATGGAAATAATTCAAATACTTAGCCAATTCACTCAAAAACAGGAAAGACTTAAAAAAAAGATATTGCTAAAAATTAAAAAGATAAGATAGTACAGAACTAAATTCATAGAACAAAACCCATGGAAACCAAGACAAGGCTGAAGAAAGATTGAATAGTCAAGATAACTAGAGATGACACTTGTATGCACAAGGGGCAGTGAACTAATCAAAAAATCAATTTAAGTTCAAAATCATATTAAAGCTCTTTTGAAGTTCCAGTGTGGTTAGTGTTCCTTAATAGCTATTGCTGCCGGGAATAAAAGACTACTTCTTTACCACTTATTCCAATGTATATACTATTTCTGCAGTATTTTCTTACCTCAGGTGAAGAATATTTAAATGGGCATGTCTTCATTTCATGACAGTGGAGGAGAAGGATGGAGAGAAGACTGCTTGCCTTAAAAGAAGGCATGTTGTTGTGACCATAGGAAAAAAAATAATGCCACTACTTCTTTTACATCATATCATTTTATCTTTCACTCTCAAGCTGAAACGGCATGCAGTTAGGTCTAATGCAGTCAAAACATGTATACACACCAATAGTTGGAATGGCTTGATCTGAAATTCCAATTTCACTTCATTTGTTGTTTCCATTTTGACATAAGTTTTGCCCAGATGTACAAAAAGGAGAGAGAGAGAGAGAGAGAGAGAGAGAGAGAGAGAGAGAGAGAG
>NW_017729033.1:23837410-23842485 GCF_001723915.1 Gavialis gangeticus
TGTGTGTGTGTGTGTGTGTGTGTGTGTGTGTGTGGAGGGGGGGCAGAAAAAGAAAATCAATAGGTAGCCATTGTGTGAGATGTGTACTGCATCAGAGTTCACATGTCTCTCTGCAGGAGGGGAGGAGAAAAAAAGCCAGCTGTGGTTGGCAGCTGTGCTCTCTCAGCAGCAACCAGCAGTCACTGCTGTCTCTGTGCCCTGAGTGCCTTGCTGTGTCCCTGCTCTGCTAATAACATGCTTTAGATGGAGAAAGAATGATCTGAATATACTTTAGTGCTGGGTATCTATACATTCTTTTAACATGTAGGTGCACAATTTCTTAAAATATATTTTAAAAGGTGTCAGAGTCTGAGGTTTCTTTCACATTAGAAACCTACATTTTAAAAAGTTATAAAAGTTAGTGACAAAGGTTCATAAAGCCAACCCCACCCCTCAAAAATGAAACACATCAAACATTTAACTTTGTTTACCCTTGCAAGTTTTTCCTTTTTAAATCCTTGTTGCAGGGAGAATATACAATAATTTCCACACATCATTTGTATTTGAAACAATTACCTTATTGGTCAAAAAGACAGGACATCAATATTAGCTGTAATTGAACAAAACAAATTATATGTCAGACCTGTTGACCTTTTCATATTTATCCCTGTAATCTAATGAGTCCAGTTACATTCTGTCTTCTCCATAAATACCAAAACTAAATGAATAACATCCTACCACCTGCCTCTGAGCCTGTTGTGGCCCAGTTTTGAGACAAAGCAGCATAAACAGTCAAAATAATGCATACAAGAAAAGGAGAGGCTACAGTCTTCTCATATTGCTCACCTTATTGATTCTATTTAAATAAGAAATTGTAAATGTCTATAGAGTGAGGTGAGAGATGCATGTTGCCAAGTTTGGATCTGAAGTGCATAATGCACTTAAGTGGGCACACCTACTCCTCCCGCATCTGCCTTTTTCTGACCAATCTATCTTGAAGACAGATAACTTTAAATGTGTAAATTCTCACTGGACCTAGATAACATGAATAAAATTGCTCATGTGCATATATTGTTACAGAATTGGGCTTTGTTGTGAATGATTCATGGCAAATAGTGTCCTGTGTCCATGGAGCACCTGGAGTGATGGAGGAGCCCTCATTAGGTTCCCCAAAAAATCAAACAATGCTAGATTAAACAAGGTAAAGTGCTTTGAAGATTGAAACAGTACTGGCTTGGAATTTAAGATGCGCATGTAGCAATAGTTCTGAACCATGCCTTGACTTCTGAGCTAGCAATATAGTCTTTTCGTCAGGAAACAGCTTCCAAATATTTGTGAAAAGCAGAGATATGGCATTTCAAATACTGAGACAACATATCTGCTAGAGCTACAGCAGAAATCACCTTGCTTTCATCAGCAACTTAAAGCAGTTTGCACAATTTAATTAAGTTTCTGATCACCTTTGAGGTTAGCAACTAGTATTTAGTACTTGCATTGGATGCAAACTGAGAACACACTACCTATTGCTTTTGTTTTGATCTGGTCCTGACCTAGTCAAATAACCTGGAGCCCCAAACATACCCTAACAGTACCCCTGACTCCAGTCCTATAGCACTTTGTCCCTGCTATCGCCTTAGCTCCCAATATCTGGGAAACTCCTGCATTTCCCTCCAAAAAGCAAGGAGAATGGCATGGGTCTCCCACTATCCTCTGTAAGCATAAGTAGCAGCATTTTCCTTTACTCAGTATTTGGGTCGTATCTGCTAGGCAAAACCCATGACATATATTTCTCTTGCCACTGTTGATGTTGGCAGACAGCTCTGAATGGCTCATGAAAGATACTCTACAGAGACAGAAACAATATGCACCTCTCAGAAGTGGTTGCAGAATCAGGTTTGATCAGACGGTTTGGGGGGGGCAGCACCCCAAATTCTTGAAAGCAAAGCTCATGTCACATCTAGGATTTACAACATAGCGGAGTGAAAACTGCAGGGGTGGTGGCTCTTTCTGAGGCCACAAAGCTTGCCAAGTTTCAAGATCAGTGCTGGAGTTTGTGGGGAACTGCCCCTTAAGCCGCAGACAAGCAAAACTCATGCCATAGGTGCTTGTGGGACTGACTGTCTGCGGGCTGGGAGGGGAGACACTGCTGCAGGCCTGGCTGCTAAGCTGCTGTGTTCCCAGTTACCAATCAATCAATCACGATTCACTCAGGGACCAGGGACTCAGGGACCAGCTCAATACACAGGACCTAGCTACTACATAATGACTTAATGAGCATCAAATAGCACCTACAAAACCAGGCTAAGGAGAGGAAAGAATCAATACAATCAACTGCCTCAAGACAGAGACAGCTTGGCACGAGTTTTGTCTGTCAGCTGCTAGGAGTGCAGGGCCCCAGAACCCCCCTGCACCGATCTCCTCGACAGCTGGCAGGTGTCACAGCAGGGACCACCATCCCTGCAGCTGCCACCCCGCTGCGCCTGAACACATGCAGTGTCACCCATGGCATGAGTTTTGCTTGTCCACAGCTTGAGGTGCTGCACCCCTGCACCCAACCCCCTGCACCGATCTTCTTGAACCTTGGCAGGCTTTGTGGCCTCAGTAAGAGCCACTAGTCCTGCAGTTTTCATCTCCCTGTGGTGTAACACATAGACATGACAGGAGCTTAGCTTTCAAGAACTTGGGGTACAGTTCCCCCCAAATCCTTGCACTGATATTCTTGAAACTTGGCAGGTTTCATACTCTCAGCAGAGGCTACCATCCCTGAAAGCTTTGTCTGAATCAGACAAGAAACAACAAAATTATAGATATTTCATTGATTCCCCCATTATACCCTATGGCCGGATCTCTGAGGTAGCTCCAATGCTTCGGAGCCGCTTTGGCCGGATCAAGGCAGAAACCCGGTCCAGAGCTCTGGATCGGATCATGGCCATCTGAAGCGGCCCGATCCAAAGCCAGATCGGATCGCTGCCAACTCACACAGGCCTAAACATCAGCAGCCAAGTGAACAGAAAATTATCTAAATAGGTTTTGTCCTCTAGCCAAGTACCAGTTTATACCTTTGCTTAATGTGAATGGAAGAAAGTTAAACTTATGTAAGTTTAAGTTCTTTAGGATTTAGCTGAGCTCAGCAGCACATTTTCAGTTGGCATGCATCAGCGTAAACACAAAGCCCCAGGTGTCACATTTGCTTGATTTACAAAATGACATCTTTGAATAGTTGCCTAAAGCAGGCTGAACCAAATCCTTAATCATATCCATTATTAATTTAGCCTGTTTTGTAGTTTATGAATTTGCAAACCAGTCCCAATTTTTGTTAATACACTTGCTATAGCTACTCATTTGTCCAAACAGGTTATCCAAAATGTACTAACTAACGCTGTTTGCTTGGCGGCTCATGTTAATGTCATGTTGTTTTGGTTTTCTTATAAAAGTATATTATAGCAGAACTACCAACATTTCTATACCAAAAGTAAAACTTCCAGTATAACTTTTGAACAAATTATAGTGTGTTAAAATTAATGGAACTCTGGGAACTTGTGAACATTTTCATTAATACAAAACACTTGTCCATAACCTCATAAATAATTGATGACCCCAGGAATGATTATGCACTAGACAGTGTCTGATATACTGAAACATTCATGAATAATGCTTTTTAAAAAAATCACCCAGCTCTATTCAGAGTCCTGAAAACTCAATCTGGATTTGGAAGTCAAGCAGGTTTGTTGTGGCTCATTCATCAACACCAACTAAATTCTATTTGCAAAGTCCCAGTTAACAATTCTGTTGATTATGCATGAGCTTATGCACCCATAAGTATATGAGCTCAATAAGGCTGAGAACTATGTAAAACTGAAAAGACAATTTGGCATTTAATGCAGTATAACTGTGGATGTATACAGAAGAACAGTACATATTTCATTTCTATTCAAGAAGCTCATTACAAATCTAGATTTTGTAAATGCAAATCTGGAAAACAAGAACAAATGCAAGTTAGCTCAGGCTTAGAGAGCTGAGCAAGTAATTCAAGATGCATACAGAAGTTCGTGAAACTTTCCAAATAATTAAAAGAACTGCAAATATTTTTTTCTTATTTTCTCATCTCTAGTTTTATCCATCTTCCCTATTGCAAGGAGCAATAGATTTTCTCACCTTAATTGTAATGTCACAAGTAAAGATGAGTGAAACTTTAGTGAAGGATGTGTCACAAAAAACAGAGCTAGTTTTAACTTTCTTGAAAATCATGCAAGTTTGGATCCAGTTGTCTAGTTTCAGCTGAAACATGAATATTTTTTGAGAGTGTCAAAACTTTGGCATTTCTGAAGGCAAATGAAGCAGTATTTCTTGGACTGGCTTCAAAATAGTGGGGTAAAAGTGGATGACACCAAAACAGATCTATTTTAGAGCACATATTTGGACTATAAACTGTGAGGCTTAAAATTCCTCCAATGGTAGCCAGTCCTGGAGCAGCAGCCACACATGGAGCAATGCCATGGGGTGGATGGCAGCGACAGCCACTGTGTACAAGCTTCCCCCACTGCTGCTCTGGGACCAGCCGCCGCTACTCCCCAGTGTAGTGTATTTTTAAAAAATGCCAGATTTTCAAGAATTCCAGATTTTTGATATCCGGATTTATACTGTAATATCAATAATCACTCAGTCACAAAATGCTAATCCTCATAATGCCCAGCACCGTTGTATCTCATATGCATTTTCTCTTCCTTCATTGCACCACATTGACTATGACTGCAGCCTTTAAGTCAGGAAAAACAACATTAAAGCCAAAAGTGAATAACAGCTACAGGATTTGTTCCTAGAGCTCTCATTTTTAAGAAGGTTGCTTTTATGAAGAGAAGTCCTGAGGTCTTGCCTCAGCTTTTTATTCAGCTATTACTCAAGCAAAATTCCCCTGAAGCAAATGAATCTGCTCACGTTTACTCAAAGGATGTGGGGTGCAAAGTTTAAGAGCAGCTAATTGACTCAGTCCTATTGACTTTTCAATGAGACTTGAGACTAGATCTTGAAAGCAAGAGGTATGACAATTTACCCAGTTTGAGATTGGTCCCCTTAAGCTTCTAAGGTGACAGACATGA
>NW_017729033.1:23847485-23850041 GCF_001723915.1 Gavialis gangeticus
TCCACCCCACTCCCCTGCCCTGCACTAGGCTACTTTTTTGCTCCCCAGTCCCTTGTCCCACCCCCACATAATGCTTTACCAGCAGAGGAAGTGCATCAGTTCGACCCAGCATCTATATAAGTGATGCGCTTCAGCGGGGCTTTTTGGTATTTTTATCTAAAGCTGATTCAATCAGCTATTAGCTAAAAGTGCCAAAAAGCCCCACTGAACCATGCAATCTATACAGATGTTGGGCAAGCTGGCTCAAACTAATGTGATGCCTCTTCTGGGCATGTGCTGTGCTTGCATGGTAAAACCATCCTTTAGCAAAAGAGAACGTGGTTCAAGTAGTTTCAGATCAGATTTGCCTCAATCTGATTCTGAAATGGAATGAATAAGTAGTGCAAGTGATTCTACAGGCAGTGACAGTGACACTGGAGGTGCCACCATGACCTCAGTGGAAGAGAGTTAAACTCTGTTGCAGTAGATAAGTGGAAAACCAACAGCATAGTGCGCAGAGCTCTTTGGGTGTGCTAAAATTAGTGTGTCAACAGTTTTCAGTGCCTTTGTCTTTTTTCTTTAAATTTAAACAAACAATGTAAGGGAAGTACATGCTATTGTGTATTGTCTTTACATTTTTACAAGTCTTCCAATAAAAATAATTTCTTTCCACGTAAAGCTTTGAATTTGTTCGACTATAACATTTAAAACACATGAAGTGTGATGTATTTATTTATTTTTTCTAATCAAATATTTCAGTTTAAATACTTGTGGCTATTGGGATATAAAATTAACATGGGGGTACGTTTTTAGTTTTGTCTACTAAATAGAAGTCAAATAAACCTGCTAAATCAGATCACAGTCTATTTAAAGCAGTGGAAAAATTTCCAGAAAACCCACATCTCTGGGAACTGCAGTGTAAATTTTCACCTCAGAGGTCAAGAGTGGACCTGTAGACATGGGACAGCTGGCATAAAGCAAATCTGTACCTTTTTAAAAGGATGCCTGGTTTATAAATCCTGAATAGAGTTTACACTTGAGCTAATTGCTATGTTGCTTAGTATTGAAAAGGTGGAGTCTTATCACAGGATGTGTGTGAAGGAGTGAGACAAAACTCACTGGATGAAGGGCCAGCAGGGTTGCAGCTGGAGACTGGCAGGGAAGGAAAATACCCACCCCACTTCCAAAGCAGCCTCTCACTCAGGATTGGAGGAGGGAGGCCGCCCAAAAGTATTTCCAGCCCCAGAGAGGGGCAGAGAGGGGTCAGTCCCCTGCAGGCTGCAGGGAGAGGGGAGTGGCTGAATCTCCCAGGCCTGCGGGGAGTGACCCCGAACAGGAGGCAGGTGGAGACCTGCAGACATGTGGCTGGTGGTAATCTCCAGAGTGGAGCATCAGCTGAGGATCTGGAGAAGCAGTCCACAAGGCCCGTGATAATCTCCAGAGTGGAGTTTTCAACAGAGGATCCAGAGGAGGGCCTGAGGGAAAACTGTAGTCCCAGGAAGAGCTGTCCTGCACATGGGGGAGACTCCAGTGAGACTGTAAATATTCACAGGGGTGCAGGGCAGGCCTGTGCATAACAAAGACTGAACTGAGTGATTTTGTCTTGATCATTGTGATTGGGATCTTGAGAACCTGATCCCGAGTAAAGGGGACAAGGACAGAACCCGACAAGAAAGCTGAGAGCAGCCTGGGTTTTCTTTGGGTTTTTTGGGGTTTTTTTGCTGTTTCTTTTGGTTTTGAGCACAGGCCAAGACCAGCCCTGGAAAGGTATACCTAACAGAGACCAAAGGTTACCCTGGGGTAGAGGGCCAAATAGGACCACAACAGGCAGCACTGCAACCTGGCTGCAGAAGAATTTGGTGAGCACCATCTGGAGAAGCGAGGCTGGGGTAAAGGGGAGGTTTGGAGCCTCACAGAAGAAACAGGGATTGAGACCAGGCAGGATCACCATGGGCAGTGCCTCCCGGAAATATATGTCATCAAAGTCAATGCAAGAGAGAAAACATAAGACCAACTTCCTGGCAGACCAGGTGATCCAAAGCCAAGGTCCTCGCTGTCACCACCTGTAGGCAGACAAGCTCAAGGAAATGGTAGCAAGTCCTACAGTACCCACCGCCATCACAATGTTGAGAGACCGAACTTCAGGCTTTGCAAAACTCCGCTGTTACAAATTGACATTGGCCTGTAAGCATTTTCAGGGTTTAAAATCACGCACCAAAAAATGGTCTGCCCAAACTAACTTTAGATTACATCTGGAGGTGATCTAACTTTACACAGAGAAAGGATTAACCCACCAATGCTCAACCACAATGCTATGGGAAAACTAAGAGTTGGCATTTTCTGAGGGGTGCTCTGAATCTAAAAAATGGTGAGAACCACTGAGTTAACCCAATTCTGCAAATGCCCGTACCCATTCACGGCACAACTCGGGGGCTGGAAATGCCCAGCCACTCACCACAGGCCTGAAGCTGTTCTGTTTCTATAGCCCCTGACCAGGTTATTTTTACTTCCTCAAGCCCGCCTCTCCCAACTATTTCCCCTGGACCAGGGAGAAGCAACCAGTATTTTGGGTGTGGT
>NW_017729033.1:23850116-23866259 GCF_001723915.1 Gavialis gangeticus
ATTTTAAGCCTCAGAAGTAAATCGCTTCCTGCCCTCCTTCCCTTCCCCTGCACACTCCAGGACATGTCCCCCTCCTCTACCTTCTGGTGATCTCTACTCTGAGTAGTATATGGGTGTACACCTTGTCAAAACGACAAGGCCCGCCCCCTGCCAGGTGCCCTGCCCTTTGCCCCGCCCCCTGGCCACCATATTGGACACCATCTTGGTTCCAGAAGTCCCATCCCTAACCCCTGACCTTTGCCACCAGAAACCCTGCCCCTTCCCCCAGAAGTACACCATTTGGGATGTTTCTGGCACTGAAACAGGAAATCCCACCCCATCACATGTCCCTATGAACTTATGAGACCCAACCCCTGGCTGCCATCTTGATGGCCATCTTGGCCACCATGTTACATTCCAGAACACCCCGCTCCTATCACATGCCCCGTGGCATCAGAAAGTTCACTCCTTGACTGGGAAATGCTGCCCTTCAAGCTGCACGGCCTACCTTGGGCCCCCCCTAGGCTGAGAGGCACAAGCGCAAGGTATAGGAAGCAAGGGGTTATGACTTTTTAACAACTTCCCCTGCCCCCTCAACCAATCTGTGGGGTGGGGGAATTTCAGGGGCATTGGACCTCACCTGAAAACAGCAACAAACCAGTCAGGGCAAGTATAGGAAGTGGGACCAAGGCTGGAAGTCCCTGGTCAGCCTCTTTTCTAAATCCTGTTGGGGAACCCTCCAAACCAGGCCGCATGTTTTCTGAGACCACACTAACGCAGACAGAAGTAAATATGGATTCTTACACTTTGGAAGCCTCAGACACTGTTCAGACATCTCTCGGCAGCACTATAGATGAGATCTTGATGGCTGAGCCAGATTCCCGGACTCCCAAAACAGACCCAGGGACCATGGCAGACCCCCAACAGACCGCATCAGAGTCACCAGCAGAGAGCATGGAAGTGGCAGACAAGCTAAACCCGAAGTGCTCTGCTGAGGTAACTAATCTAGATTTTATTTTGGAGGGAGCAACTTTCTATGGTAACAGGCTGGGTCTCTGTTAACTATATAATCTCTTTACAGGTAGATGATACCTTTATAAAGAGCTTTCAAAACCTATGCATTGGTAGACCTGTGAGAATAAAGGTCCCTTGCATGAACTGGTTTTGTTCATGTCTAAAAGAGAGGAGTTCAAGACAAGGTCAACAATGAATGTATCAGTTTTGTCTGAGTCTTCAGAGCCCCTGGAGCAGGCGCATGAACTTACAGAGGTTACAGAGTTAGGGTATGAAACTGTGGAGGTCATGGAGTAGCTCTGTTCAGGAAAGGATTTTCTGTGCATCTAAAAGAGAGGAGTTCAAGACATGGCTGTTTAATCCTGTATGTGCTGCTTTTCTTTACCTGATTAGTAAATCCTGTTTTACCACTGTTTAAATTTGTTGTCTGGCCATACGCGTGTTAACAAGGAGGGTACCATGGTTACCAGCCATGTCTACACGGGAGGCTTTGTTAAAGGAAATTTATTACACTCCTGGGGCCGTGGGGAGTTTTTCTGGGGTGAACTCACTTTTTCAAGCAGCCAAAGGCTGGAATAAGAATCTGAACAGAAGCCAAGTGACTACCTGGCTTTCAGATCAGGATGCTTACACTCTACATAAGTTGGCAAGAAGACATTTTAAAAGAAACAAGACTGTTGTTTCAGATGTTGATGCACAATGGCAGGAAGATTTGGTGGATATGCAACAGTTCTCCAAACACAACAGTGGTTTTAAGTACATCTTAAGAGTGATAAACATATTATCCAAGCATGCCTGGGCCTTGGGACTAAAAGGCAAGTTGGTAGGTCAAATATCCAAGGCCTTTAAAAGCATTTTCTCAGCGGGTTGTGTGCCTCAAAACTACAGACTGACAGGGGGAAAGAATTTTTAAATAAGTCTTTAAGCAAACTGCTAAAGCAGTATAATATCCACCATTTTGTTACAAATAATGATGTGAAGGCAGCAGCTGTAGAGTGTTTTAACAGAACATTATAATCAAATATGTGGAGGTATTTTACAGCCCACACCTTTCACTACATAGATGCATTACCAGAGTTTCTAAAGAGTTATAACCACAGCTTTCACAGAACTATTCATGCCAGACCCGATGATGTGAACTCCTCAACCTCTCCCTGAGTATAGAAAACAGTGTGGGGAGACTACTTTAAAACAAGAAGGATTCAATTCATTGCATCTGTACATGGACATTGTTGAACATCAGCTTGTCGACAATCCACACTATGTCCCCATAAATCAACATCACATTGACACAATCAGCATTGAAATAAAGATGGATCAGAACAGAGATGTCTCATTGTGCTTTGCAAAGGTGATAGTTAAATTTTACCTGCACCCCAGGGGGACTTTGGGGTTTTAAAATAAGAAAAAGCACAATGGTGATGGTAAAAAATTATGGGGACCTTACCTTGTACAAAAATTATTACGAAGCCCAGGCAAGGTATAGTCTCCCCAGTTATCAGGGAATGCCCATGATGTACAGGGCTGGTGTAGGGGACATATTTTGCAGCCTCTTTAGAAAAGCCATCCTGCTTTTCAAAAGGGGTTTGAATATAATTAAACCCCACATTAAAAATGCAGCTGAAAACAGCCCAAGATGTTTTTGACCACATCTCCCAAGCTTTTCTGAATAAGGTGGGCAAGTCAGCAAAGTAGGATGGGTCTAGTCTCATGTATATTAAAAAGAAGGAACCTTAAAAGATAGATAGCTGCATCATGCCCCGAACCCCTTAAAAGAAAGAAGCTAAGATACCAGGTCAGGCATATGCGAAAGACCGAGAAACAGCCGTCTAGGAGAAAGGAGGGCACACTCCTGGAAGAAAAAGAAATATATTTTAACTGACATGACTTTTGTTCATGGTAGGTCTGAAGAGTGCACCAAATCTGAACTGGATTTGTTTCAAGTATCCCCCACGCAAACCAGCATTGAGAAAATCTGTACATTGAGATCCCCCCACTGTTGGCTATTATGGAATCTGCCCCCCTTGACTTTTTCATTGCCAGGAATGGTGAAGAGTATATGGATTTGAACAACAAGTTACTGTACCTTTGTTGCAAGACTGTAAAAGGCAATGAAACTGTTCTTGATGATGGGGCTGCAGTGGGGATGGTGAATTACCCACTGGCCTCTATTTTCAGCCAGCTGGATATCACTCTGGAAGATTGTCTCATAAGCTAAAGCAACAACTGTTACCCTTACTGAGCCTTTATTGAATTGGTGCTCAACTGCAGTGATGACACCCTCGCCACTGAATTTTCAGCTGGTCTGTTTTACAAAGACACCCCAAGAGAACATGAAATGGTTGTGCTGGATGGCGATAATCAAGGGTTTAGGAGACAGGCAAACTGGAGTGCCCAGAGCAAAAAGATAGAGCTGCTAGGCCACCTCCACAGTGATTTGTTTTTTCAAGACATTTTTTTGTTGAATGGCATGGACTTGAATATTAAACTGACTTGCAGTAAAGACTCCTTCCATTTGCTGGGTGCCCTAGCAGTTGGACACTAAGCTACTAATTACATATTCCTTACTTTTTGTGAAGAAAGTGGAGGTGGCCCTGGGCATCCAACTGAATACCCCATAGACTGTGTGGGTTTGAAAGTATTTAGCATCCCTGCTGGCAGTAATCAGGAGAATCTGTTTTTGGGACAGTTGTCCAAGCTGGTCATCATCAGGTCCATGGATAACACTACCTTTAGTGGGAACTGTACCAAGAACACCTTCAATGTTAAACATTACAGTATTAACTTTGTTGCCCTGTATGTTGATGGAGAACAAATTCCAGTGACACCACTACAACCAGATTTTGAGAATGGTAACTGAGTCAAAGAATATATGCATCTGGTGCAGACTGCTGGTAAGCATATGAAAGACCGTTCCCTATTGATCGACAATAAGGAGTTTGTCCGGGAATACACCTTGTTTGCTTTTGACCCATCTGACTAGGAATTTGCTGACCATTATTCCTTAATACCAGGAACCTAAGAGCAGAAATAAGCTTTGCTAGTGCTTTGCCTACCTTTGTCAACACGATCATGTATGGGGTCTTTGACAACGTTATGGAGATAAATCAGCAGAGAAACATCCTGTTCAACTCTATGTGACAATGGACAGCAAACAGCTTTCTTGGGTTTTATCCATGGACCCTCACAGGAAAGAGGGTTTCTTAGATGTATTCTCCTGTGACTGGCTCCCTAAGGCTCAGTGGTCTTGAAGACCCCCAAGCCTAGTAGTCAATGTGCATGCGCATGATCAGCCAGGAGAACACTGGCTGGCAATTTACCTGGCAGATCAGAACCCTGGAGAGTTTTTTTGATTCATACGGCCACCCCCCAAAACAGCAGTCTGTTTTCTCAAAGTATTATGTTCTTTTTTAAATAAGAATGCTACCTGCATTGGGTGTTTCTTGGCCTATGGTAAAGGTTTTCCAGTGTTCCAGATGTTCCCGATTCTCAGCATTATCCAGAACAGAAGACTGTACGTTCAGCTCGGCCATGAATGTACATTCAGCTCAGGCATTTTCATAAAGATATCCCAACCTTTAGGTGGATGTTTGCTAGAAGTGGTGTGGTCTGAAGGGCTCCCCAGACTAAGTCGAGCATATTAGAACTCTTGATGAGCATTCCTTTGTATACAAAACACCCTTGGTCATCCCAGAAAGAAATATGCTTGTGCTGACTCAATTTGCTGAGCAACACTTCACAATTTTTCCTGTATTGGGAGGACACAGTATCCAGCACTTCCTGAACAGTGTGGTCAGGATTCATTGGCATTTCCAGGGGATTCTGTTCTGGCATGAACAGGGTTAATTGGTCACCCTATTTCACGTGCATCAGGTATTTTTGAAGCACAGCAGCATACAATTTAGCTTTATCATATTTGTCTAAACCCTGCCTTTGGAAAATGTCCCTCACTTCAGCATCCAATAAGTGGGTCACCTCAGGTCTTGTATTTTCCTGAGGTGGTGGGGAAGCCTTTAATCACTCCAGCTGGTGCCTGGGCACCAGGTACATTTTTTCTGCATACTCCATCACCGCTTAGTCAAATGTCCCGTGGATCAGAGGAATGGCAAAATTTAACAGGGGTCTAATAAACCCACCCAACTATTTCACCAGCTGTTTCTTTTTTTAAGATTCTGCATCTCTTTTTCAGTACACAGATTTGGTGGGGTGTCAAAGGGCTGTTTCCTTTTAAGGTGTTCAGAGCAATTTCTGAAATGGCCACTACTATATTCTCAGAGGCCGAGCAGAGTATAGCTTCTAGGACTGCGCAAAGCTTTGGTCCGCAATTTGATTTGGCAGAGATTCAGCCCAATTAGGTGGCCAAATCTGCAAATCCAAATTGAATCAGAGGACCCTTTAATCTCTCCAAATCCAACTGGAACCCTCCAAATTGATTTGGAGAGATTTGGCTGTTCGGACACAGAGGCAGCTTTAAACTTTTTTTCTGCATACCTCTAGGTAGCAGGTGGCTTGTGAACACTGCAACGCTGGGCGCATGGAGCATCCCAAAGAAGTGCAGGCAGCAGACTCAGAAGTGGACCAGAGGCACTTCCAGTCCACTTCCGGGTCCACGGGGCAGCATGGGGAGGGGCCCTCACATGCCCCCCAACTCAGCAACTGGTGCCTCTTGGGTCTGGGGGGGCACCCAGGGTCCCCCTGAAATTGATCGCCGAGCCAGGGGGTGCAAGGGGGCCCCCAGCATGCTTGGCAGTGGACCCAGAAGAGGACCAGAAGTACTTCCGGATTTGCTGCCTAGCATGTGGAGGGCCCACCCCACCCCCCGCACTCCCGTGGGACGCTCCATCCACTCCACCATCGCAGTGTTCACAAGCCATGCTGATAGCTCGAAGTATGTAGAAAAAACATTTAAAGCTGCATCTGTGTCCAAATCAGCATCAAACCTTCAGATTTGGATTCAGCTGAATCAAATCAGGGACAGCAATTCAAATACATGAATTGAATCCCTTTCCCTGATTTTGGGCTGAATCCAAATCGAATGGGCCTGCTTCACACACTCCTAATAGCTTCCTTCTACTGGGAGGAGGATTGAATAAGCAGCTTTAATAGCACCAAATTTCTTTTCACATAGTTAGACATGTTCCCCTTCTGCAGGCTCAGGAACTAAAAAAGAACCCGCTGCTACATCATCTCATTTTATGCCCACCTACTGCTTTTTTCAAAGTGTAAACTACCAGCTGGTTGGGAGCAAAAAACCCAGTTCTTAATCTAAAAGTGTCTGGGGTAGAAGCATTTAAGTCTATCACCAGATATCCATAAGGCTTTTTAGTGGCGTCCTTAAAAGCTTCTAGTAAAAACTGGGCCTTGCCCGAGTACATCTGCCTTGCCAGGGATAGCACCTGTAGCTTATCCCTGAGAGTTTTAAACAGAACTATGTATTTTGTGTTGAGGGTAATAGTGTGACACTTCTCTGCCACCCCCCCACCCCCGACAGAAAACATCCTGAACTTTATACATGATGCCAAGATTCCTGTGATATACGTACTTGGTAAAGGCTCTCTCTATTTTACCACTCTCACAAGCAGAGTCCATTAAATCATCCACCACAACCATATCTACTCTATTCAGAGGAAACAAGCAGTCACCATTAAGACCGTCCAGCAGTCCCTCCACAAATTTGATAAAAGGATATTTACAAAAAAGTCCTTTATATAAAGGTTGCCAACAGCTATGGCACCACATGATATTCCCAGGCATAATAGACAACAGGCTGTCAGCATTATCCAGAACAGTTTTTGTTGTTTTGGGTTTTTTTTAAATAAAGTAGCTTTTACCCCAGTTGCTAGGCCCTGCAAGAATCACAGAAAAGGGGGTGCGTCCAGTACATATCCATATTCAAAAACTGGGGGGGAAGAACTTAAAGTTTTCTGTGAGGGCCCTTTTGTCATAAATGACTTTCTATGTTTTCTTAAGAGTCTTGGTTTCGATTGTCCATTGCCGTTTGTTCCTGACAACAAAGCTCTGCGGTACTGCAGTGGTTTTAGGGGTGTCCCCAACAGGGTTTGCTCCGTAATCAAGAATGAGATCTCTCAAGCTCTCAAGTTGACTTGAACAGTTGTCCACATTCAAGGTAAATCACTTTGACCTTTAAGCAGGCCTTTCCTCCCAACAGTTTATACCCATAGGTTTTTCAGGCCTGCTGACAAACTCCATGATGTATTCATCTGGCGGGACCTCACTTGTGAGCTCACTTAAATAACTGCCTAGTGGAGGCTTCCAGTCTCCTTTGTAGCTCACAAATATCACAGAGTCTTCATCGTGGTATAGGCACCAGTCTTGCAAGCCAACAGCTCATATAGGTCTAGGCATGCACACGTGGTGGTGAAACAGGCTATAAAGATATTTGTGTTGCCTGAGAGTGTGTAACGCTCTTCAGCATGCTTCCAAGACATGCAGGCCATCTCATCATCGATAAAAGTCACAGGAGGAAACGTCATAGACAGGAGAAAAGAGATAGCCAAAGTAGTTTTCAGGGTCTCTCATGATGCTGGTGTGGGGAGGTTTATCCTCTGGGAAAATTTACCCCTCATAGAATTTAGAAACAATTTTGCAATTTAACGCTTTGCAGGTTGGGTTTAATATGATTTAGGTATAAAGATATACCTTCTTTTGGGAAGCCATTGGCCACGTATTGGTCTTATCTTTCTTTGTCAATACACCAGGTGGGATAGCCCAAGGCTTTCTGTTTGTTGGAGGTGGAGTGTCTATGTACTTTTCAAGAACTGTTAGGCATCTCAGGAAAATGCCAGATGGCATTAGTTCTCCCCCTAAAGACAGCATCCCTAGGCATCAGAGCAGAAGGCATCTGGGTTCATCTGATTCTAACAAAGTCCTCCCCTCTTGCTCCCAAATGGCCCTGATGGCAAACCCCTCTCTCTCACAATAATCAACCTTGTACTGCATCTGATCATTTAAAAAGCAGTAGATCATCCCTGTCAACATGTTCCACTTGTTTCATTGTAGCAGGTGACAGCTGTGGAAAAAGCAGTCAGTAAATTCAAAGGCCATGGGGTTCCCATCAATGATGGCATAGCCATCTACAAAATGCTCCCCACCTAAAATTTCCCACCCTGTAAGGCATGTTGACTTTGAACATTTTCTCTCTCACAGATGTACATCAGCCACTGGGTAGACGGGATCAAAAGTCTCTTCATCTGTGATAGCTGTCTGGAGGAAAATAGTACTATGATTTAGTCTTTCAAAAATAAAGCTGTACCTGGCCATACAGACAGAAGCCAGCATGATATATTGGAAAGTGTCTATGCAGAGATTTACCCATTTGAGTTTACCTTCCTTTTTCACCATCTCTACCCACCATGTCATTTTCATAACTTCATCCCTGTAGAGGCAACAGGCCCTCCTGCAAATGTTTTATACCCAGCTGGCAATAAATAGGCCAGTTCCTTTTGCATGTGAAAAGTCTTATCATGGTTGTCCTTATACTATTCTAAAACTTGCTCTCTCATTAGGCATCATGCTTTGAAACCCACAGTACTCTGCTTCTGGGAGAGGTCCCCCATAATTTTGGTTTTCCTGCATTTAAAAAAAAAGACGTGTGGGAAATACTTTTTGCGTCCTTTGAATCCCATCACCTAGGGGAGCTTGCTAAGTTTCATGGGTAAAAAGTTGAAAGAATCTATTAAACATATACCGAGGTTGGTCACTTCTTTGCACATGAGTTTACCACCTTGGGTGATGAGTTTCACATCCATTTTTTCCTTTAACAACTGGCTAACAATGAAGTAGCTGTCATAGCCTTTGGCATTCTGAGCCACAATGGTATAGCCCTGGTACTTTATCAATAAAGACCTTAATAAAGTCAGACAGACACTCTTCAACCTTAAATTCCCAAGTCTGTTCCATCTGTTGGGTTTTAGCCTCCCAAGGGGTTTCCAGGGCTAACTCCATTGTGAAAGTGTAGTTGGGCACACACATTCCTGTCTCCCTCATGTCGGGGAACAGCAGCCCCAAGGTCACGGTGGGCCGAGGTACGGATCGGAACAGGTGGGAGTAGTGGCGAGGAGTCAGAGCGGTTCGGGACTCGTGCAGTTTCAAGTAAAGTAGATTTATTTTTGACTTACGCTATAAGATGATGAAGTGTAGGCAGACGAGCTTGCTTGTTCAGTTACAGTATAAGGTTAACGAACAGCAAAAGAAGTCTGTTGGTCCACGGGGTTCCTGAGTTGAGCCCTTGCTATCTAGCCCGGAGGCTAGGGGCGGCTGCCCAACTCGATAGTCCCAGAACTGGTCAACAGCTCTTGAATTGGGAAAATGAACAACAGAACTGTAACACATGGAAATGGTGTGACGCCAGTGCAATGTGGACAAAACGGGTAGTCGATGCCGAGGTCGATGCCGGAGTGAGGTCGGTGGTCAATGCCGGTCGGGTTGATCAAGATTGTGGTCGGTAGTCAGTCCAGAAAAGGTTCGGTAGTCGGAGGGTCAATACAAAACGAGTTGAAACGATTTGCGAAGCCGCAACAATGAGGAGACCAGTGGGCCTAAAGGCCCTCCTGAGGAGCAGTCCCTGTCAAGACAGCCTCTGCTCTCAGGATGGATCGCTTTCCCCATGAGACAGTCTCTGCCAAGGCAGTCTCCGCTCCCGGGTCGAGTGTGGTCTCCCCCTTGGTGGGGGCTCACAAGCCTTTTAAGACAACCCTTCAGCCAATCAGGTAGCTTTGCTGAGAGAAATTTCTGGTTTAATTACGTCACATAGCTAGCAAGACTGAGCATGGGGGTTGTTGCAAACTAGGTCAACTTTGATTGACAAGCCCTAAGGTTGTACGGGGGGCACATGCTGGGCATGCTGTGGAAATTTCCACTGCCTCAGGCTTGTCTGCGTAAATTCAGATTTAACCCTGTGTTATCCAGCACACACTTACAATTTGGTTTGGACACCTCACACATTCAAAATCATTAAAAAAAAAATTAGAGTAACCTTCCCTTATTTCAGGTTTAGTAATCTGTAGCATAAAGTGCTGGTGCTTCTCAACATCCGAGATCCACCCCTAGCACTGTTTGCATTGTCTCCCTTTTCATTCATGGTTTTTGTCCACATAAGATTTACACTTATAACAACGTTTTAGACAGACAGTCAATATATTTTTTCAGAGGCCAGAGCTGCAAGTCTAAGCACTGTTTGGACTGACAGACCAGTTTACACTTAGGACATCTCTGTGCTTCATCCATGTTATCTGCACAGTCTGGCCTCAGGCAGAGGTGGCACCAGAACCTGGGTGCATGGCTATGGCTGTACAGCATCTAACAAAAGGTGACAATTTCTCACCCCAAAAGCCTTTTACACCCAGAACATCATAATAATGGTCATCATGCAACGCAAGGAAATAGGCATTTGGGTACCAGGGTATGTTGTGCATGTTAAAAGAAACACCACCCCATTTCCCCCTTTATGCATTACTATATGAATGTTAACCTTTACAAGGTCTTCAGTCAATGCTACATCCTTCAGCATAATCTGTTTTTGAGCTGACCACCCCAACTTCTCGTGCAGCTGGTTTACACCATGTAGCAGTTTTGCATTTTATTGCTCCTCAAAGTGGTCAGAAGCAAGCCGACTACCAGCAAAACAGAGATTATCAAAAGGTGTTCAGATAGATTAAATACCCCCTCTTTTTGACAATGATTTTGGAATAGGGGATAGAACTTATTACTCTATGGGCACCACCACGCATACCTCTTACAATGACCACAGCCAGCCCAAATGTCGAGTCAAACAGCATTTCTCTCTGACTTTGTAACAGCTTACTGATGCACTCTACAGAC
Organism: Gavialis gangeticus; assembly: GCF_001723915.1. Lineage (NCBI taxonomy): Eukaryota > Metazoa > Chordata > Crocodylia > Gavialidae > Gavialis > Gavialis gangeticus. The sequence continues at coordinate 23,860,950 of NW_017729033.1, forward strand.
AGGTTGGTGGATATGTCATTTAAAATTGTTGGTGGGGTGTTTTCCTCTGAGGAACCACATAGTCTTTTCTTTTTTTACTGTGTCTTTCTGCTCTGGCTTTTGGGCATTCTGATCCTCAGGGTGAGCGTTTCAGCAAGTGCTGTTAGAGGCCTTCGAACTGGACCCCATCTCTCTGGTGTTTCTGGAACATCAATCCCCATCTTTGGAGGTATTGCATGAGATCACTTAGGAAACAAAATTGACATCTCAACATCAACAATTCACTTTCAAGATGAATATGTGCACACATGCACATGCACGAACACACACTTACCATAGAAAGCCACTCCCTCATAAATAAATATATACATACACATATTTAATGAAAATAGTAATCTAGATTATTGTTACCTCAGCACAGCCCTTGGGATTTGGCTTGTCTGCCACTTCCATGCCATCTGCCAGTAGCTCTGGTGCTGTCTGTCGCGGGGTCTGCCACGGTCCCCGGATCCGCAATGGGGGGGCCAGGAATCCATCTCAACCACCAAGATCTCCTCCTGCTGCTGGGAGATGTCTGAACAGTGTCTGAGGCTTCCAACGTGTAAGAATCCATATTTGCTTCTGTCTGCATTAGCGTGGTCTCAGAAAACATGCGGCCCGGTTTGGAGGGTTTCCCAACAGGATTTAGAAAAGAAGAGGCAGACCAGGGACTTTCAGCCTTGGTCCCACTCCTTATACTTGCCCCAATTAGTTCAGCGCCATTCCTGGGGGAGGTCTGATGCCTCTGAAATCCTCCTACCCCACAGATTGGTCAGGGGAGTGGGGAAATTTGTTAGGAGGCATCACTACCCCTTGCTACATGATACCCCATGCCTGTGCCTTACTGCCTAGGGGGGCTGAGCTTCTGGGGTCCCAGGGTGGGCTGTGCAGCATGACAAGCAGTATTTTTTAGTTGAGGGGCAGACCCTCTGATGTCATAGGGACATGTGATGAGAACAGGGTGTTCTGGAATATGACATGGTGGCAAGGGTTTAGGCCTTATGAGATCATAGGGGCATGTGATGGAGGCAGGAATTTTTGTTCCAAGGCCAGAAACACCCCAAATGGAGTACTTCTGGGGGAAAGGGAAGGACTTCTGCTCCCAAGATGGCAGCCTGGGGCAGGGCGTGTCATTTTGACAAGATGTACACTGATATACTACTCCGCATTATTGAGAGGGCAAGGGGGATTTCCTGTCCCACTCCAGCTGGGCTGCGTAGGGGCTGGACTCAGCCTGAGACAGCAGCAGGCAGGTTCCCATCCTTATGCCTGCTCCTGGGCCGGCACAGAGCACCCGAGGGGCAGCAGACAGGGAGAGGGAGCCCGCCTACCCACCACTGCCACCAGTGTCCAAGGAAGAACCCAGCCACCACCCAGCCTGGTTGGAGTAGGGACAGACCTTCCTTCACCCCTAGGCAAGGGGACACTGGCAGTGGCAGGCTAATAAGGAACAGAGGGAGCAAGTCTGAGCAAAGGGAAAGGGAGAGAGGAATGATTACCTGCTTCAGGACTGCTGCTGCTTCTGCCATGTGGTCAGGAAAGCAGGGTACACCACTGTACCCCATCCCCATCTGGCTCTATCCCTGTTCAGTTGTGGAGGGGAGAAGGCAGGGGCGCAAATATACATCCTTTTAAAAAAATGGCTCAAGTTGATAGAGACTTTAAAAGCACAAAAAACAACCAAAAAAAGGAACTCCACACAACCCCCAAAACATATTTACCCCCCACTCCCAGCCTCCACCCACTCAACATGGAAGGCAAGAGTATATACACCAAAACCAAACCCTCTATAAATAATTATGAACAGGTAATTTTTGCATGGGATTTAAATTACAGAAGCAGCAGTCCAAAGTCTAGCCCATCTACTTACTTATTCAAGATTCTCCATTTCATGTGTGCTTTGATATAAAACACCTAGATAAAGCTAGCTCCGTTTCATTCTGTCACCAACTCATAATGAGAGCAGATACACTGCATGAATTTTGCTTGAAGAATAATCTTGTGTCCCACACAATTACATTGCTGAATATAATTTGATTAATCTAAAAGCTCCCTTGACATAACCATATCTTAGGTTGATGGAGTGTTAACAACATTAATGGTTCTTACCAAGAAGAGATACTCAAGATAATGAGATATTATAGAGATGGGGCACTAAAGCTAATATTCTTACAACAGCAAGATAAAACTTAATTGTGCCAATAACCTTTTACTACAATATAGCACACAGCCTTTTTTTGTTAAAATCAGGAAGGCTTTTCAACCATTTTAGGATTGTAATCGTCACAAAAAGTTGCTTTTCTTTCAAGATAGCTTTAGCAAATATGGCAACAAATATTTTGCATTTATATAGCAACCTCTAAAAATACCAAAGGTCTTAACCAGAACAAAATGAACTCAGTTTTCTTAGATCTCCTGTAAGAGGGCACTCCCATCTCCTAAAATAGATGAATACCCAATTTTTCAACAAACCTACACTGCCAAAAGAAGTTAATAGTTCATCCTTTGCAACTCCAGAGAAAAGTTTTCTCTAGGGAAAGCCTGACTATTTAAATGGCCTGTTTCTGAGGAAGGTGGAAGTTCAAATACATTAAATACAAAGTCAAACTATTTTCAGAAAGAGCCTACACACTCTCCCCATGAAAGTCTCAGTTCACAGTAGTAAGCTTACTAGCCTTGAATGCCAAAACCTCACTCAAAACTAGTGAAAATATGACAATTTCTGAGTAGAATGAATTTTGATTTCAGCCAGTGTGCAAAAGATTAAACTGGCCCTCTTTGCATGCTGTTCAGGTTTACTTCTTTCGGGGGGGGGAGGGGGCTACTGGTGATTTATATCCACATACAAATTTGCCTCAAAATTAAGTGTCAATTTGCATTAATGCACTTTGGAAAGGAGTTTACCAATGTTATTTACACTCATTCTTCATTTGAAGCAGCTGTTCTGCCTCTGGCAGGACTCCTACCTTACATTGCTTTCCCCTCCACCTTTGGGGGATCTATACTTAACTTGTGTATACTCTACTATTTTGAGGTCAACTCACCACTTAGAGGCTAGTGCATATTAGGTGCTCCCCTGTAAGTCTAAATTTTGGCAAGTTCAGAGATCCAAAGCCATATAGAGCATCCATGACCTGTGCATTCTTGTGCTGCAAACAACATTTAGTAAGACCTGCAGCAACATATTACAGAAAGGTGGAGGACCTTGCACAAATCATTTGTGGTCAATACCTTTGGCTTCATAGCAAGGGTGTCAATCCAGTAGTGTGGAGGAGCTGCATGAAATGCATGACATTTCAAGGCAGGCAGGGCTTTTTTTGGTAGGTGCACTATGATACAGGACTGTCCAGGAAGCCTGCAGTTCCCTTACAATTCTGTACCATTTCTAGGAGTATCATCTTAACAAATAGCAGCGTCTCTCATCTGTCCCATTGCCTTTCTGAACAGACTCCTTTCTTTTCTTCTTGGGAACACACTTTAAGGTAACACCCGCCAATGTAAATCCAATTTGCAGATGTGCACAGTAACTAGCATCCTTTTCACTACTTCCCTACTCATCCAGAACTTTAGACCTGCATACAGAATTCCCAATATGCCCAAGCTACCCTATTCAGCCTTCACCACAATCAGCTGTTATGTGCTGCCCCAATAACTAAAGCTGTAAATAGATATGGCATTTCCCCCAGGAGAAAGTCTTTTGTTCCAAGACAAGTCCATTGTCCCACTTCAAGTACCTGTGAAGGATGCAAGATGCGCCAACGCTTTCTCCAGCACATTGATGTGTGCATGTTAACATTCCAGGGACAAGCATTTAAGAGAAGGGTGGACAAAATAGGGCCCACGGTTGTCACAGGCCAGCTGGGCACTGTGAGTATATCAATTTAGTTGCAGACTGACTGAGCACTGCAACTTTATTAGCCACTGGGCTTTTTGGTTCGGGATCGAGGAGGTGATGTTGGGAAGGAAAGCATGACAAGTTTTACTTATAAAAAAGTATAAATTTTACTTATAACAAAAGATATAGTTTACACACATGACAGTTAGTAAAAAGGTTAGGCTAATAAACAGACAACATAACAACGCAAGTTAAAATTGACAGTGATAATAAAACAGACAGAAAAATTAACCAAGAGTTCCCACTTGGTTAGTAACTTATTGACAGTCCCTCAGTTAAAAGATACACATCAAGTTGATTCAGTGAAGTCAGACGTCTCTGAACCAGGCTGTCAGAGGGAGAACCAGAGGAAAGTCCCTCAGTCAGGATCTGGTCTTCATTCAAAGATCCAGGGAAATGGGACAGCAATGACCTTTCTGTTCCATCCTTCCCTGAGGGTTACTTACCGTGCGTGTTCTTTTATATCCTGTCTATGAATGGCTATATAACTAAAAAATTAGCATAGTGTTTATATCTGGTTATATATTTATAGCTGTTATCCTAAGGGGTTAAAAGGTGTTAGAAATCATTACAATAAGTTACTGCCCAAGCTTGGGTTTACCCAATAAGCAAATCACACCACATCACTCTGGGGTCTGAGATTAACGTGTCCCCACCTACATTCAACCCACTATGTTAATTATACCTTGTGATTATGTTTGTTAATTTTTAATGACTCTAAGCAAAATTTCATAATTCAGCTATGTCTGCAGTATATTCTTTAGTTCTGCTTTTTAAAAATCATGCTGTCTGAAAATCAGTATAAAAAGCTATATAAAAATAAGTAAAAAAATAATTTCTCCAGACATACAGGAAACTACTCCATAAGTTCAGATACCTTCAAAAAGCAGGTTTCTCTTTTATAAGTTGCTTGTGTAACCCTTCTGGTTCTGGCCATCACACAGGACCCAGATCTGGCCCATGGGCAGGTGCCAACTAATTTATTGCATCTAGCCCAGTCCACCGCTGTCCCTGCTGCACTCAGCATGCGGCTGAACCCCACGCACTCCCACTTGGGGCAGCGTGTGCTGCACTCCCACCCTTGCCTGCTGGAGGGCCCTGGCTCCAACCATTGTGCACAGCTTCTGGGTGGGGCTGCTGCTGCAGCCACCAAGGGAACCGTTCAGCTCTCCACACCTCCAGCTGCTTCTCCTGCCCCTGCTCCAAGAGGTAGGTAGGGAGGGGAAGCAGCAGCTGGGTTGCTCCTGCTCAGGGCCAGGGGCCCTGGGTCATATTTGGTCACAGATGGACCCCCTCTCCCCACCCACCCAGCTCCCAAGGTCAAGCACTCAGGCAGCCTCCACACAGGCACATACCCCACCATACCCCTCAGCTCCCCTTAACCCCCCCCCCCCCCC
>NW_017729033.1:23866608-23867984 GCF_001723915.1 Gavialis gangeticus
CCAGGCGGCCCCCCCACAGGCACATCCCCCCCCATACCCCTCAGCTCCCCTTAACCCCCCCCCCCACACACACACACAATATTCAAGAGTAAGATTATTTTGAGTTATTATGCAATTGCGTCCATATACATTATGGAAACACAAAATCAAGCCAAAAATATTTTAAAATAAAGTTGTTATCTTAAAAGTTGGATTTTAGTATGCTTTTTATTTATGCTTTATTAACATGACTTATTCGGAAAGAGCGAGTGAGTGAGCCTTGACTATTGGTTTGACACCATTCTCAGGGAGGTCAATGCCCCTAAACCCCTACTGACTGGTTCAGGGCAATGGGGCAGGTTATTATAACTCCTCACTACCTGATAGGCTGTGCCTGTGCCTTGTGGCCTAGAGCTTCTGGGGCCCCATCGGCAGGCCATGCACCATGAGGACAAGACCTGTGGAAGAGCAATGTTTCCCAGCCTAGGGGTGGACTTTGAGGTCAGGGACCATGTGATGGGGCAGGGGATTTTGAGACCAATATGGCAGCCAGCAGGACAAGGTTTGATGTCATGGACCATGGGACAGAGCAGGACTTCTGGTTCCAAGATGGCAATCCCCCCGCCTTTAAAAAGGGCATTTCCTGGGCAAGGGGAGGGACTTCCAGTCCCAAGGTAGCAGCCAGGGAGTGAGGCACCTGTCAAGGGGCAGGGATTAGCAATTTGACAAGAGGTATACACTTGCAGCCCTCAACAACTTACCAAAACTCGTTAAGCAGCCTGCCTGTCAAAGTAATCCCCCACCCTTGCTTTAAGGCTTTGTGCTCTTGCTGGCCACCACCTGACAGAGGTGCAGCAATGCAGCTTGGAAGGGCTACCCATGTAAATGATTGCGCTGGTCCTGGTTTGATAGGGACAGAAACTGGAACAATCACGACCAGCTCAACTGAGATGTACATTTACAATCTAAGGGCTTGTCTGGTACATGCCATTACTATGGTGTAGTCAGAACAGGCCCAAACATATCCTGATCACTTATAGGCTTCCTCCAACTCTGAAGCACACCAGGTCACTCCAGATTTGTCTCTATTGGCCGTTTTCAAACAGTGAGGGCTCAAGAAAGGCAGCACCCTGAAATCGAGAGTCCCCCTCACTCATCTATTTCCAGGTCAGAAGTGTGCCTGCAGGTATGGGTGGAAGGGGTGCATGCCAAGAGCTAAGCCAGGTCACCGTGCTATTATGATGTAGACAAGTCCTAAGAATCATCCACCTCCAGCACTGCAAGAATTCCAATGGGATAAGGAGGCTGGAAGAGGTCTGACTATCTGCAAAATTCTCCCTGGACTGGAAAATGGCCACAGGTACAGAAATTCCAAAACAGAAGAATCGCCCCCCCCC
>NW_017729033.1:23868205-23878614 GCF_001723915.1 Gavialis gangeticus
CCCCCCCCCCCCCCCACCAAAAATCACATTTTGTTATTGCTAGCCATGAATCAAAATAACAGCCAATTATTCCTTTGCCCTCTACCTCTCAAACCAACACTGCACAACCCAGAAGACTGCCCCATTACCCCTGTAATCAACTGGGGACAAGGTGGCAAAGGATAACATGCTTACCAAGTTTATGGGCAAAATGCTACAGAGGGAGAAGCAAAAGGTAACAAAGATGTTTCCTTCTGCATAATGATGCATAAAGAGAGAAAAAAAAAGAGAGAGGACTGTAATGATGTCAAAAAGCACTTGACAAAAGAAAGAATGAAGAGGTCGAGCACTGCTCTGGAGAATAGTTCTCCTATTTTGGAGATAGGACCCCTACCTTGCAGTATTCTCACATTGCTGCAGGAGACTGCTTCCTGGAAACCACCCATCATGTCTCCACCACATGGAGACACTTTCCTCAATACTCCACACAAGGCAGCAGCATTTAGTAACTCAATTTCAAAGCCATATAAAACCCTTTTAACCTTTGAGCCTATCTTCTGTACAAATTTATAGCCTCACCAACATGTGAGGTCAGCACTTTAGGATGCAATGTTTAAAGCCACTGGTTTGCAATAAAGGTCTCATTTAAAGACATGCCTTGATCATTTATTAAAAAGGTAAGCAAATTGACATAACATGCCTTCCCCCAAAGCATGATACAAAAGTTGAATATATCCTTGCCACAAAGCAGGAGAAAAAAAAAAACTTGATCCTGTGGCCTTGATTAATCATGCATGTAGTAAAAGCACATTGAGAAGATGTCTATTTTTTCCTCCCATCTACCTTGCAACCTTTCTTCCTTGCTCTCATGGGGACTGTGGAAAACCAGCATTACTCAGAAGTTTTCGGCCTTGACATCAGGTGTTTTTACCTGCCCCCACACTAATTGCATATTCCTCTGTAGGCAGGTTCTCACCATAGCATTTTACTAGATGCTCAGCAGAAAGGACTCATTTAACTATGCAAGTCAAAAAAATATATGATAAAATGGGTCTCCCAGAATGGCAAGAGGAATCATACCACCATTTCTGTCCATTGTGGTCCTGGGAGAAAAAGGAATCTATTACCCACTGTAGTAAGACAGGACTGTTTCTAAAGATCAAATCCCCATGATCTTTTCCAGACTATGTTTTAACATCAGTTAACTTGAGATGGTAGATTGTCAGGCCTTGGACAAAAACCTCTTTTGTTGCTAAAATCTGTGACCTGGTGTGGGGATAAAGAGGAAGCATGTCTGATCAAGGTTCTAGATATCATTTGGGAATTCCACCTATAAGTCAGCCCATTTATAACTTCCAATTATGTGATTTAGCACAGCAGAACCCTTTGACTCCATATGACAACAGACCTAACAGTTGATTTATGAACACCAAGCTGGTCACCTTCAGATTAGCAGCCACATGAAGTAACAAGATTTCAGAAAGGGATAGCCACACACTTCCAAACAGCTGATTTCAAGTGGTTCAGAAGAGAACTAGCAGGAAAGCAGCTGGTGAGGATTAAAGCAGAAGGTCAGTGCGACTTGGTTAACAAGGAGTGTAATTCTTGCAGGCAGTGAGAATGCTGCTCGAGTCTCAGCTATACTACCCCCTGCAATCCTCCCAGGGTGGGATGCTTGGAAGGTTTACAATTCATAGGAATTCCCCAAACAGGACTAATACTTAGAGATAGCATTAACCACCATCACAAACTGGAAAGCTATTCAGAAACATGTGAACAATTAAAATATGTAGACAGTGCTTATTAATCCTGCTCTTAAGTTTTAATGGAGTTATTGTACTTTATTTTTCTTCTTGGTGCTTTGTGCCTCTTCCTCCCTGCCCTAGTGGTTAAACATTACAGGTTATTTTACTTGCAGCACAAGCCTCTGGAGTTTAATTGGTTCAAATGGATATAATGCAGCAGGGTTACCATGGCAAAGGAGCATGTGGTTGTTTTCCAGGTAGACTGTGCAGAAATTCAGTGTTGTTTAGGTTTTGTTTAACAGGTTTCCTCATTACTGTGCCATTTCATACACCCTCAAAGTGTTGCTCCTTTCAGTCTTTATAAAATATCTGCTCCCCTCAAAAGCAGAGCAAAGAAAAATATTGAACTTAATCTTTCAACAGATAGGTCAGCATTTAATACAATTAATCACTGGGCAGCAATAACCAAGGACTTATTTTTGCTGCTTTTAGATTTTAAAATATACCTACCTAGGCAAACAAGTGGGAGGTTCATAGATTTCATAGACATTTGGGCTGGAAGGGACCCCAGAGGATCATCGAGTCCAGCCCGCTGCCCCAGGGGTAGGAAGTCAGCAGGGGTCATAGGATCCCAGCAAGATAAGCATCCAAATGTGTTCTGAAGGTGTTCAAAGTGGGTGCTTGAACCACCTCCAGTGGCAGTCTATTCCAGACCTTGGGGGCCCAAACAGTGAAGAAGTTCTTCCTTATGTCCAGCCTGAACCTGTCACAGTGGAGTTTGTGACCATTTGATATTGTCATCCCTTGGGGTGCTCTGGCGAACAGTAACTCCCCCAGATCCTGATGAGCACCCCTGGTAAACTTATAGGTGGCCATCAGATCACCCCTGAGCCTGTGCTTTTCCAGGCTGAATAGCCCCATTGCTCTCAACCTGTCATCAAAAGGTCTGTTTTCCTGACCTCTGATTATGCATGTGGCTCTCCTCTGCACCCTTTCAAGCTTCTCCACATCCTTTTTGAATTGCAGAGCCCAAAACTGGACGCAGTACTCCAGCTGCAGCCTCACCAAGGCCGGGTACAGCGGGAGAATGACATCCTGGGATCTGCTTGAGAAGCATCTATGGATGCAAACCAGCATTTTGCTTGCTTTACTAGCCGCAGCATAACACTGAAGGCTCATGTTCATATTGTGATAACCCCCAAGTCCCTTTCATCTGTAGTGCTAACCAGCATAGCACTACCGAGTCTATAACCATGGTATAGGTTTTTCCTCCCAGGGTGGAGAACCTTGCATTTTTCAGTGTTGAACACCATCAGGTTCTCGTCCGCCCATTTCATGAGTCTGTCCAGATCCACCTGAATCACCCTCCTGTCCTCAGGTGTGGATGGTTTACCCCAGAGTTTGGTGTCATCGGCGAACTTGGCCAGTCCACTTCTGACACCAGTGTCCACATCATTGATGTAGATGTTAAACAGTATAGGCCCTAGGACAGAGCCTTGTGGGACCCCACTGGTCACAGTGCACCAAGATGATTGACTCCCGTCAACCACCACCCTCTGGGTCCTGCCATGGAGCCAGTTCCCCAGCCAGCAGATCGTGGTGATGTCAAGGCCACAGTTGGCCAGTTTAGTCAAGAGGTGATTGTGGGATACCAGATCGAAGGCTTTTTTAAAGTCGAGGTATACAACATCGAACTCTTCCCCCTTGTCCAGGTGATAAGTAACCTGATCATTAAAGGAAACGAGATTTGTCAAGCACGACCTACCCACAACAAACCCATGCTGGGTATGCCTCAGTATATTGCCTTCAGCTAGTCTGTTAAGTATGGTCTCCTTGATAATCTTTTCCAAGACCTTCCCCAGGATAGAGGTCAGACTGATGGGCCTGTAGTTTGCCAGATCTACTTTCCTTCCTTTCTTGAAGATAGGCACGACATTGGCCCTCTTCTAGTCTTTGGGCACTTCACCAGAGTGCCAAGAGCTCTCAAAGAGCCGTGCCAGGGGCTGAGCTATGATGCTTACCAGCTCCCTGAGTACCCTTGGCTGTAACCCATCAGGGCCGGCTGACTTGACTATATCTGTTCCTTCATGAGGTCAGCTTCAATGGAGGGCAAGGAATCTCCCTCACCCAGGCCTGACCCATAGTGGGCAGGGCCGTCTTGGGAGACATTTTTCTTCCTCAGCCTACTAATAGTCTTTGACAGCTGACTTCACCTGTGCTCTGGTTCTATTCTTTTCCTACCCAGTCTTCTCTTCAGTTTATAGATTTCCTGGTAGGTTTTGTATTTCTTTGTACTTCTACACCTCAGCTCATATTAAGGTATTTAAACACTATGCTAAATAGAGGGGAAAACAAAAGGGCACCCAATAGATTTAAGTAAGTAAATCAGCAGCCTTACATGAATTCAGATAACTTTAGGCAGCTTAATAAATCAGAGGGAAAAAGCCTTTAGCTCACATTTTTTCTTAGACCATGCCTTCAGTCTGCCATTAATACTGTCAGGCAGGCAATTCTGGTGTTTCTAGACATGCTGCTAGCAGGGCCAAAAGCAGATACAGGCCTCATGGATCTTAATGTAAGCTGTACCAACAGAGCCATTATCACTATAGGCATTTGGCCAGGTGGCTTATACAACCTCCAACTTGTCCTGAACTCCTTCACCATTAGAGAAACCAAAGGTGTTGTTGCACATTACCCTTGTAGCATACACTGTACTAGACTAGACTATACTAGTCCTGCTGACAGTTGAGTGGTGTTAAAGTTAGAATGAGCATAGAATGATCACATAATAAGACATAATGCCATCTGACCTGTGCAACCGAGCCAACAGGGGTGTTACTAGGAACAGCATTCCCCTTCTTTTATAGGGTAGTAGGCAACCCCTGCAAGACTACTTTATCAGTCACAGTCTTCATCATTATTGTTACATTGTACTGGGTCTGTGAACATGCAGTGCATGGTAGAGCAAGGAATGACAGCATGGTTCTTCTCTAGGATCTTTGCCATCTTTTTGCCAAATGGGATGATAGTTCTCACTGCACCTAACACTTTGTTGTCATCCCTGCCCCTTACATACTTGACTTTAGGGACTTAATTTTGGTCTGAATCTGCAGCCACTCCCAATGATGCCCCTGAGCCACTACCTGAGCTTCAACCCACTAAGATTGCCTGCTTCTGCCTGTTGCCCTTGGTGATGGTGGCCATGGTCCTCCTTTCACTCCAGATTGCAATGAGGTCTGGCATCTCACTGTGACTTGTTTCATGCCTGTCTGAGGTAGTCCAGGGGAACATACTTGGGCTTGTCCTCTGCCTCTAATTGAGAAAAGAAGGTAGATAGAACGGGCTTGCATTGATTGTACATCCCTAGGGGCAGGACAGTTGCATCCTCTCCTCCCACAAGGACAGGAAGGAGAAGTTGATTTGGTGCCAGTACCGCTTCCCTTGGACAGTAGTTTGTGGGGGCAGGGGGGAGGAGTGGAAAGTTTGTCCACAAAGTAGGAGGTGGAAAAGGGGATGGTGCATCCTGGGATATTGGAGGACTAGAATGTGGGTGTTTTATCTCCATGGAGTGGTCACACATTACTTTAACGTACAAGCTGGGTAACAGCTTAGAAGATAAACCTCACCCAAAGTGGTGCAACTAAACACCTAGAGGGTGCTTACCACTAGTTTTTGTGCTTTAATATGCGGACTATCCAGTATCAAGAGCTCTTACTATAGAGTGAGTGTAACATGTAATACCACCTTAAAGTGAGCTTGTATGAATAAAAGGACGAATGCAGTGCTCATCTTTAAGAAACAGAAGAGGGAGGATCCAGGGAACTATAGAGCATCACCTTGGTTCCTAGAAGAGTCATGGAGCAGGTTCTCAGGAAATTTATTTCTGAGCACTTGGAAGCTGTTTAGGAATGGTCAGCATGGATTCATTAAGGGCAAGTCATACCTTACCAAACTGATAGCCTTCTATGAGGAGATGACTGGCTCTGTGGATGTGGGGAGAGTAGTGAATACAATATCTTGGACTTCAGCAAAGCTTTTGATATGGACTCCCACAGCATGCTAAGCTAAGGAAGTATGGGTTGGATGAATGGACCGTATAAGTGGAGAGAAAACTGACTGGATCACTGGACTCAGAGTAGTAGTCAATGGTTTGATGTCTAGTTTTCAGCCACTATCAAATGGAGTGCCCCAGGGGTCAGTCCTGGGACTGGTTCTGTTCAATAATTTTCATCAGTGAGCTGGAATATGGGATAAAGTGCACCTGAAGCAGCATGACGCCATGCGTCTGCTGCACGTGGGGCACAGAATCCAGCCTACAGCAGCAACCTACCTTTGCTCTGCACACAGATGCAGGGGGCATGTGCCCTGTGAGCCTCCACTGGGGTGTATACAGCAGGAGCCCAACCCCCTGGACAAGCTGCCTGGGCTCCAAGCATCCCATGACCCATCCATTCACCCCAGTCACTGCCCTGCTCCCTCACTGTGGGGGCCTCAATCTATGCCCCCCTTCCCCCACACACCACTTCCCCACAATAGACCTACCTGGTATATGTGCATGCACAAGTGCTCAGCCCCCCCAAATAATATTTTCTCTCTCCACCTATGAGTGTAGCACATACAGCAGCAGTGTACAGTGCCAGAAATGGTGTCTGGCTGTCCAGAGTCACACTGTGTGGCTGGATTGCAACTGCTGCTGCCCTGGGAGGCCCCCAGGAACCCAGGTAAGTCTGCTGGGGCCAGCACAAGTGCTGGCCCCAGCCTCCCCTACTGCACCCAGGACAAATTTGCTGCACACCAGTGTGTGTGTGTAGGAGCACGCCCTGGGGCAAAAAGCAGCAGCACACAAGCATCCTGCTGCTATTTGTGCAGAGGTGTGTGTTCTCCTACAGCACACACGTGCTTGTCTGGATGTGCCCAGTAGCAGCACATGACAGAACAAGGAGCAATGGTCTCAAGTTGCAGCAAGGAAAATTATGGTTAGATATTAGGAAGAACTCTGGCTACCTCCACATGAGCAAAGGCATATGTTTGCAGCAGCAGAACTAGTAGTGGCACAAATTTGTGCTGCTACTTTGTGCTACACTGCATGCCCAAGCTCATGCTGTTTGCAACAGGACAAATTATCCTGCTACTTCATGTGCTGCAGGGGGCCTGGTTTGGGCACAGGGTGTCTCAGTGCAGGGCTCACTAGTAGGTAGCCCCACCATGCTGAGGCACGCTGTGCCCCAGCCAGGCAGGGAGCAGCACGTAGAGACAGGGGAGCATGCTTGCTTCCATCCCCACATGCTGCAGTGTCCTTACACTGAGATGCCTTGCACCACAGCAGAAGTCCCAGTAACAAATTTTGCCTCAGCACTGCAAATCTGCAATAAGGGGAACAGTTTAATGTGCAAGATATGCAGTTTGTGGCACAGCAGTGAGGTTTGTGGCACCACAAATGCCTGCATGTCTGGATCTGGCCTCTCACTAGGAGGGCAGTAAAACAGAAGAACAGGTTACCCAGAGAAGCTGTGGAGTTCCCATCCTTGGAAGTTTTTAAGACCTGGCTAGACAAAGCCTTGGCTGGGATGAGCTAGTTGGGGATGGTCCTGCTCCAAAGCAGGAGGTTGGACTAGATGACCTCCTGAGGTCCCTTCCAACCCTAACTTTCTACAATTTTATGATGTTAAACTGAAGCATGGATGGACTGACCCACTCATCTGCAAGATGAAGGTGCTTGTAATTCTGAGCCTGATCTTACAAGTGCTCTTCTCCACAAGAATGACTATCAGTCTGAAGATGTCAAGCCTCCTCCAGTTTTAAAATAAAATCAACTAACCCTACATGGACCTGCATGTAATAGAACAAGTGATTAATGCAGTATCATTAGAGATGATAATATAAATCACTGAAAGCAGACTTCCAAGATTTCAGATTTGAACAGCAAGGTATGGTTTTTTCCTCTCTAAATTTGAAACCAACTGTTCAAGCTTGTTCTCCATTTCCAACTCTAATTTGGCAGTAAAATGGAAACACTCAGTGCCAGACACTGTACAATACTAATAGCACTGCCATGAGCAATAGGTAGGAGACAACCTTACTTTTATTGTGATGTTTATCTAAAAATCGATCCAATGGAGTGAGAAATTACTTTTTGGGAAGCAAGCAGTAATTAGTCTTGGAAAATACCATTTTCTTTAAACTGGTCAAGTGCCTTTTCATATCAATTACCAAGTGCTAATCAGATACCCCAGAAGCAGATAACTTGGAACAGACAAGCAACAGTTTTGTGATAAAAATCAAGTTTTATTTGAGATCAGAGCCATGCATTATCCTGGTTTTTCATGCCTATTTCCCACACCATGATGCAGGGACTTGAAGAACAGGAAAGAATAGAGTGCTAGTATGGTACAAGTATGAGTGGGTCTGATCATGCAGTCATCTGTATGTGGACCTTATGCCTAGATTCACCAGGGGATGGATACAAAGCCTAGAGATAAGTAAGTTGCTGGGAGACCCAGATAAAAACCTCAGTAAGGAGGACCAGTAGCAGATGCTTTAGCAGTGTTTTTGGATAGAAGATGGGATAATCAGATAGGTACCTAAAATGTTTATATACTAGTGTGCAAAGCATGGGGGACAAAGAGGAAGAATTGGCAGTCCTAGTACAATCACAGAATGATGATGATGATGTAATTAGGATTAAGGAGACATGGTGGGAAGTTCATATGACTAGAGTACAGTCATGGATGGGTGTTTGATGCAGAGAACACAGGGCTACTAGAGATGGGTATAACTTGTTCAGGAAGTATAGGTTGGGGGGGGAGGAGACACACACCTGGAGATGAGCAGACTGAGGGAGGGATTTAATAACAGTTTCTAAATACCTGAAGGGCAATTATAAGGGAAAATGAAGATGGGCTTTTCTCTTTGGCCAGAGAAGACAGAACTAGGAGCCATGGACAAGCTGCAGCATGGGAAATTTAGGTTTGAGAGTAGGGTGAACTTTTTGAATGATTATGAGGGTGTTCAAACATTGGGGAAAAAAAGCTACTTGAAGAAACTTTGGAATCTACTTCCCTGGAAGTTTAAGAGCAGGTTATACAGACACTTGGCCAAGATGGTTTAATCAGAGATGATTCTGCCTTGACTAGGCGGGCTAGATGACCTTGTGAGGTCCCTTCCAGCTCTTCTTTCCTATGATCCTATGCTATGTGGTGAAAGCAGAAAGCTGGCAAGCTCTAAAACAGCATTCTCCTCTCTAAGCAAACCTATAGAATTCCTCTATGGGTTCAGTGAGCCCCTAGGGTAGGTGTTTGAGCAGGGAATGGGAACTGGGAATGGGACTAGAGGCATTCATCTCATCCCACCACTGCACAGAGCTTAGTGTGGGGTAGGACTATATTACTTTTTCATGGTCCTCCAACTCTGAAATGCTCTTCTTGGGACCTACCAAAAGTATCTGCCATGGAGTGGATGCAGGGAACACGGGGCTACTAGAGATGAAGAAAGCTGTCAAAAGCACAGGGCTACACACATCCCTGCTACCAGCCTATAAGGAAACTGTCCTGAAAGGAAGCAGTTTAGGAGGATCCCAAGGAAGGTTTCCTCTTCTTCAGATCCTTCCCAAAAGACAGAAGTGAAAGCAAGGTCAGGCTCAGAGTTAGGATTGAAGCTGTTCTATTAAAAATACAAACAAACAAAACAATGCTGAGATATCAAGCACGGAGAAATTAAGCCTTTTGAAGCAATTTGAGTATTATGGAAAAGATTAAACCCAAAAACAGAAAGACATTACAGCTCCCATTGAACCTGGCTGCCCATTTGTGGCTTTCCCCTCCTCTGGTTTCATTTACTCAGTAATACCAAAAACATCCTGAAGACCATGAGCACAGGATCTCAGGTATAAAACTGAGTTTGTTCTAATCATTGTATGAAAATATCATTGTAAGTTTTAAAAAGAGAAGATAAACACACAGCAAAATACTCCTGCACCCTTCATAGGGTCAGATTGTGAGCTTCTTAACCCATGTATAGTAGATACCATGTAATTTATGCACAAGGGCTCAGGGCACCCAAACATGCTTTATCTGTTCAGGCCAAGGTTTGCACTGGCCACAGTGGCAGCCACTAGGCAAGACAGCAGCTATCAAGCTAGGGTGGAAGCACACTGGCTTCACTGTAGACCTGAATATTTTCCCTGGAAAATGTTATCCAGCCCTAGGTGAAAGGAATGGTATTGACACAGTACTGAAGATGTAGAGAGGACTGACAAGAAGCAACAAGCATGAGAACCTAATCTCCAATTTGGATTAGGTTGGATGGTAAATATCCCCCACAGTTAGACTTCTTATCGTCTCCCTCAAAACACTCTTTTCCTGGCATTTCCTGCTAGAGGAGCAAATGGTTGAGGTTCAGACGCTTAACTGATGTCACCAAGGAAAATACTTGAAAATTTGTAATAGGTGCACAGCAAAGATACCATCCTTCTGAACTTGTCCTCATCCAGCCTGAAATTTTTTCTCTTCTTTTTGAGCACTATAAAATAAGCAAGGTCTGAAGTTTCTTACAGTATCTGTTAAGAAAACAGAAACTTCACTAGAAAAACAAACAAAAAACCCACAACAAAACTTAATGTTTTTTGCCCTTCATGGTCTTGATTCAAATTAAATTCTGACAATGCTTTTTTTTGGGGGGGGGGGGGGG
>NW_017729033.1:23878899-23880914 GCF_001723915.1 Gavialis gangeticus
GGAAGCCATCTTTGATCTATCACCATGTAAGGAAAATTTAAACTGAAAATTTTACTGGATTTTACTTATGAGCATCTGAAGACAGGCTGTCATAAGGAAGTCACAACAATCACCTTAGCAATCTATTAAGTCATGTAGATAGATTAGATTAAGTGCTTTCAGCATTAGCACTGAGATTCACTTCTAAAATGCAGATTTATAAAGCAACCATGGGAGAAGTTTTAATTATCCTAAAACTTGTGCCACAGCAAGGCATGTTGCAGAAGTCCCATGCTAGTGTTGCTATAGGCAGAAATGAAGCAGTCCTCTACTGTCACTACTGCAGAACCTCTGGGAGACCCCATCTTATCTACACATAGCACTACCCCATGAATTATACAGAAAAGGAGTCTTTCCATTGACTTCTAAATTTAATCAGAGCCAGCATTTCAGAACCGAACCACACCACACTCTGCACCAAGAATCAGAATACTGCTATAGCTTAAGAACTGGTTTTAGTCTCTGCAGCACCCAAACAAACTCGAGTCAGGTATGTACAGGCTCAGAGGCACATTAGTCATTTTTCAGGGAGAAGAGAAATAAATTTCATTCTTTTATTCTAGACACATTCCCAGTAATAGAAGTTCTACAGTATTTATTGTGGGGCTTCACTTGTTAGAAACTACACAGTCATTTCAAACTCTGTACAGACCCTTAACACCTTTCCAAAGCAACATCTAAGCTCCAATCCTCTAAGGGTTGTTTCAAGTGAATGGAGTCCCACCAGTCATTCCCTAGCAATTACCCAACTTAAGCAAATACCCAATTTTACATGAACACAATCTAAAGTAAGACAAAGTAGTTTTGCACCAGCTGTAGGGGGCCCAGTTAAAAATTCAGTACTGTGACTAATTGTGTGTTCTGCATAATACCCTAGACAAAGAGGATAATTCAACTACAACCTTTTGTCTTGATCTTAAGTTCTCACTGTTTATTCTTGAGATTCTTAGCAAAAGGGCAATGAACTGTAGATATAATAGGAGAAATTACTCAAAGTCCTGTGTGTCTATAGACATTCATGCTTACAGAAAGAATGATAAAACTACTGCCATTTATGCAAAGACTGTTTAGAAATACAAGTCCAAAAAAAAAAAAAAAGTCAGTGCCCACAGAGTTGAACCTTTGACTAAATTATGTACTAGACCATTCAGAGATATGCTTCCATGTACTAATGATCCAAAAAGGGGGAGAAATTCCAAGTGATGCATTCATAAATGTCAGTGATTCAGAAGGGAAAAAAACAAAGATGATAACTTTTCCTTGTAAATGGCAGCACATAGAGGTTTGTGCTTAAGAATATTTCATAATTAAATGCACATTAGGTACAAAGGCAACACTTGCACATCTACTGAAACAACAATAATTTAGAATACATGTCAGTTACTGACCAAGTCATGCCCTTTGCTTACACAGCTCAAAGTAGTCACAGAGCTTGGTACTAATGTAGAGTGCAGCAGCCTTCCTCTACCTGAAGTAGAAGAGGGCAAGAGGGATGAAGAAAAGCTTTGGTTCCATCACCAATGAGGGTGTTGCAGGTCCCTTCCAAAGAAGGGAATAATAGACCCATAAATATCAGTAAAATGTTTTCATAGTTTCATAGTTGGTAGAGTCGGAAAGGACCTGAGCAGATCATCGAGTCCGACCCCCTGCCATGGCAGGAAAGAGTACTGGGGTCAAACGACCCCAGCAAGGTGTTCATCTAACCTCCTCTTACAGACACCCAGGGTAGGAGCCAGCACCACTTTGCTTGGAAGTTGGTTCCAGATCCTAGCCACCCTGACAGTGAAGTAGCGCCTCCTAATGTCTAGTCTGAATCTACCCTCTGCCAGCTTGTGACCATTATTTCTAGTCACTCCTGGTAGTGCTCGGGGGAACAGGGACTCCCCCAATGCCTGCTGGTCCCCTCTGACTAGTTTGTAACAGGCCACTAGATCCCCCCTCAGCCTTCTCTTGTGGAGGCTGAACAGGTTCAGGTC
>NW_017729033.1:23885914-23886391 GCF_001723915.1 Gavialis gangeticus
CTTTTCTGCCTCTGCACTGAGGCGAAGGGAGTTCCCCAGCCTGTAGGTATGGTGCCGGTTCTTCCTCCCCAGGTGCATCACCTTGCACTTGTCAGTGTTGAATCCCATCCTATTCTCATCCGCCCACCCTTGTAACCTGTCTAGGTCTGATTGCTTCCTATTCCTCCCTTCTAGTGTGCCTACATCCCCCCACATCTTAGTGTCATCAGCAAGTTCGATCAGGGTACTTTTTACCCCCTTGTCCAAGTCACTGATGAAGTTGTTGAACAGTGCGGGCCCGGGGAGCGAGCCCTGTGGAACCCCACTGCCCACATCTCTCCAGGCCAAAAATGACCCATCCACCACCACTCTCTGGGTGCAGCTCTTCAGCCAGTTGGCAACCCATTTGGTTGTGTAGGTGTCTACACCACAGTTCCACAGTTTAACGAGACTGGGGTGAGAGACAGTGTCGAAGGCCTTCCAGAAGTCCAGGAAGTC
>NW_017729033.1:23886604-23886933 GCF_001723915.1 Gavialis gangeticus
GTCCTCCTTCCTCCCCTTTTTGAAAGTGGGAACCACACTGGCCCTCTTCCAGTCCTCTGGCACCACACCAGAGCACCACAAGTGCTCGTACAGCCGTGCCAGGGGTCCCGCAATGACCTCAGCTAATTCCCTCAGCACTCTGGGGTGGAGATTGTCTGGACCAGCTGATTTAAGTACATCCAGTCCCTCCAGAAGTTCCTTAACTAGATCCTCTGACCCTTGGCCTAGGTGCACCTCCCCTTGTGCCTGAGGGAGGCCCAGTGGGCGGGCTGATCCAATCCCTGCTCAGGAGGCAAAGAAGTTGTTAAATAGGTTAGCTTTGTCATCTG
>NW_017729033.1:23887632-23887924 GCF_001723915.1 Gavialis gangeticus
CCCAGCAGATGTCTGGGAAGTTCAGGTCACCCATGATGACTACGTCCTTTGACCGAACTACCTCCATGAGCCAAGTTAAGAATTCCTGTTCTAGCTCTTCCTCTTGGTTGGGTGGTCTGCAGTAGACCCCACCGTTAAGTCTTTCCCTTCGACTGCCTTGTATTCCAACCCAGAGCACTTCAGTGTGCCCCTCCTCTGACTCTGTGCTACTTGATGAGGATGTGAATTCCTCCTTCATGTAGAGCACCACACCCCTACCTTTCCTCCCTGTCCTGTCCCTCCTGTACAGCCT
>NW_017729033.1:23892924-23905823 GCF_001723915.1 Gavialis gangeticus
GTACAGCCTGTAGCCCTTGATATTCACCACCCAGTCATGCATTGGGTCCCACCACGTGTCTGTGAGCCCCACTATGTCTGGGTGGGGGTCAGCAAGCAGGAGGGTAAGTTCCTCCTGCTTGTTTCCCATACTATGGAGTATTTGTGTAGAGGCATTTGAAGCCTCCTGAGAATATGTGCACTGGCCCCCTAATCTCAGCATTGCCTTGGCCTCTGTTACTTACCTGGGTATATGATCTGCTCGTTGGTCTAGGCTGGGCTGTACTTTTGGGTGCTGCTTGGTTTAGCGGTCCAAGGCTTCCTCTGCCCTTGTCTTCTCCTTCCCCTGATGAGCCTAGTTTAAAGCCCGCTGGAGGAGATCTGCCAACCTAGAAGAGAACACACGCTTACCTTTAGGGGAAAGGTGGAGCCCATCCCACCCGAGCATGTCTCTCGTCGTGATGTGTGGGTCATTGTCTAGGAAGCCAAAGCCCGCCTCAAGACAACATTCCTGAAGCCACCAGTTGGTCTCTGTGATGCAGGCCTCATGTCATCTTCTACGTCCGCTCACTGGTAGGACAGAAGAGAATACCACCTATCTCCTTCAGCACACCCCCCAGAGCGTGGTAGTCTGCCATCAGGTGATCAGGGCTTCTCCTGGCTGCATCATTAGTACCCACATGGATTAGGACCATGGGGTAGTAATTGGTGGGCTGGATCACCTCCACCACATCCTGAATCTTTGCTCCGGGCAGGCAGTAGACCTCATGTGTCGAAGGGTCCTGGTGACAGATGGGGCTCTCTATACCTCTCAGGATGGAGTCGCCTATGATGATCACTCGACACTTTCTCCTCTGGGACTGCTTAGCTCCTTCGGCCTCTTTGGAGTGTGGAGAGTGTGGAGTTGCCTTCGCTTTGGTTGCCTCCTCTCCTTCCTTCTCCTCCCCTTCCTTCTCCTCCAGTGTTGCCAGGGCCTTATACCTGTTCTCCAGCCAGACTGGAGGAACTGATACTGTTACGTTGTGAGCAGCCCTGGTTCTGGAGGTGACCATCTGCCACTCTGCAGTGGAGGGCACCTCCCACGGTGCTTCTTCCTTGGGTGCATGGCCCTGCAGGGAAAGGAAATAACCACCAATTTCATCCTCCCCCTCCCTGATTCCCCTCAGCCTGCTAACTCTTCCTGGAGCTCCCTCACCTGCGCCTCCAGGGCCCTAAAGCACCTCCCTCACCTGCGCTTCCAGGGCCCTTTTCTTCTTGAAGAAAACAGCGTATTTCACTGATACTTTATTTGAGTGCAAACATTCCTACCATCTGCAGTTGCAGCTCTGGCTTACGGTTGGGCTCAGTCCAGTTCTCCATCACCATTATGTAACATTCCTCCACAGTTGGACAACACAAGTAAACTCTTTAGTCCACAGTTTGTATCATTTGTAATCTGGAAGTCAGAGAAGGAGTCCCTTGACTATAAAAAAAATCCTCAAACCTTTTACACAACAATTTTCTATATTGAAGGCAAGTTCATATCATAATCCTTTGAAGCAAATTTCCACCAACATCAGCAGCCAGATGGACTGATATCACTACCATATATCAGCAAATCTGTAACCCTTTCCTCTACAAACACTCACTTATTCTTTAATTCCTTACTTTTCTTCCCAGTGTAGGCAGGCAGGCTGGCCAATCAACCCTTTTCCCTCTGCATTGCCCACTCTTTCACTGGTTCTTTTCCTTTGTACCTTCTCTAGCAGCTTTGAACATCTACATATTGCTATAGGATGACAATGCAAGTGCACTGGATTTCTTTGGCTGGGAATATTGTGCAGAATGTGGACACCTTACAACAGATACTTCTGCATTTTAATCATCTCAGGATTTTCTGCCCGAGACCCTCAAGGCATCTTGTGTGGGTATGGAGTCAAGATTTTTACATTCAATCCCATTTCATCTATGTTTGTATTCTCCCCATTTCCCATTATTCTTGTGTAGAGACTATTTGAATTTCCCAGTCAAAGGGCTATCAAGTAGTTTACTCCTCTGACAGAGCTCCAGAGCATATTTCAAAGCTAGTAGATACTATTTTCCCCCCATTAAAGTTGCATCAGAAATTAAAAGGACCCAATCAGCTTGAAACATCACACTGCCTGGAAAAGGATGTGCCTATTAAGAATTACAACTAACACCTATAGTTTCTACAACTTAAAGTAGAACAAGAAATTCTAATTTTGCAGTCAGGTTATTTACATCATGAGTTCGACAGCGCTCGGTTCCATTTTCACTGTTCTGTATATGACAATCAGGACCCAAAGTTGCAGGCAGTCACTTTAGTCAATTGAAACTCACTTCATTAAAGTCAATGGGACTAATCAGTTTGAAAGTTTGTGATGCATGCATCTGCACAATTGGGCTCTAATAGATACAATCAGAAGATTCCTTTAAAAAATGGCTCCCTAGAGAATGCTAATTTAAATAATTCAAAGGTTTGATTAAGTATATCAAGTACTTGACATGGTAATGCAACTAGAAAGCTGACAACCAGGTAAGAAAGAAAATATTTTCAAGTGTATTCAAAGCTCCCTAGCAAGTCATGCGGATAATGCCTTTGTTTTACTTAAGCTTTGTTAGAAATAAATATTACATTGTTCAGAGACAATGGGGAGCAATTCATTACGACTACCCATGAATGGTCAAATACCATTTTCACAGGGCCCTGTATGCTTATCAAGGGTTCTGTGTGAGTTTAAGGATGGCCTCCATCCTGCAGACTTTTGTAGAAAAGGATCTAGTGATCGAAGCAAGCAGGAGATTAAAGAATTCTGATACCTCTAAACTAAAGCCTTCACCCATTACTGCAGTAAGACAGCCCCTAGTTATTTAAGGCAAGTAGGTTATTTTAACACCAATGAGAAGATAAGCCCAGAGTCCAAAATATCAGCTACAAGATGATAAATACTGTCAGGCAGAATAAGAGGGGGAGGGAGGGAAGTTTGGTGCCTAAGGAATAACTGCAGGTGTGCAATGCCAGCCAGCAGAAGCAGTATTCATCTAAACAAACACCCTTTTGTTTAGGCATAAAGCTTCCCACCAGGCACCTGCAGCTCATTATAGCAAAATAACAACTCAGAATAATAAACATGTGAACACCTTCAGCTCTCACACAAGGAAACAGAAGACGAAAGCACAATTAAAAATGAAAATGTAAGATTCCTGGCCACTTCTAAGGGGGCAATTTCTAGGGTGTATTTATCCCACTTGACTTCATTTCAGCCCATTCTAGTTTCACATCATTCAACTACATTAAGAGTCCCTGGTGGGATATCCCTCATACAATTTATGAAGCAAGAGACTCCAAATGCTTTAAACATGGTAACTTCTCACCATAGCATCCACTGAATTGCTTTCTGATCAACAACTAGCTGTATTTCTCTCTCAGAAAGGGGTCTTTGTTTGTACCTTTATTTATAAGGGCTTGACCTTGATAAGAACCAGCAGCATTTAACTGCCTAAGCACAGTCAGGTTGGCCCATCTGGGACTCTGGAAATCCCTCTTGGGATTCAGACCTCAACTCCTTACCCGAGGGTGTGGTTGCTTATTCAGGAGTATATAGTCGGGGTGGATTATGGCAAAGTTGTAGGAATTCTTCCCATCTAAGCCACAGAATTGCCTGGTCACAGAATTTCAGTGTATTTATAGAGCTCATCATACCAGCTCAGCAATGGGGAAGTAAATATCTTCTTTTAGCAACTCTCCAGCTCCTGACTCCATTTCACTTGGAAATGTGTCAACAGCACAGATAATTAACCTTACATAATTCTTAACAATCTGGGTGAAATGTAGATTAGAACATGTCTTTGCAGAGGTCCCCAATACTGCTAGGAGTCTTTCCATCAGAATGCTGCCTCCTTCCTCCCCTCCCCTTCAACTGAAATAATTAAATATATCAAATATTTGCTTGATTGCTGCCCTTTCAGTGCATATTTAATTGGCTTCTATTCTCCCTTCCCTTCATCTCAATTCAAATTTCACTTAATTTGCCTTTTTTGCAACTATTAGTTTGGTCTTGGGTGCATTTTCTAATGTCTTAACTTTATTTTCCATGTGTTCTCTCTATACTTAACCTAAAATTCCTCAGTCCCTTAGTGGGTGTTGGTTGTGCTAGGAAAGAATTAACAAGATTCTGCCAATACAATGAGGAAAGTAGTGCTGCCTTCCCCAGATACCAAGAGGATGGGAATAGAGTAGAACTAAGGTAGGGGCAGAAATCTTGGAGTAGCAAAGTTTGGAAAAAAAAAAAAGATGCAAGTTGAGCTCAAGTCATTATATTAACATTAATGTCTTAGTTGATATTGCAGAGCCCAAGGAAGAAACCGAGCAAACCTAGTTTTGGAGCAGATTGGGAAAGAAACTTGTGCTACTCTTCTGTATGTTGAAGAAAACGTAATGTAGCTAGCTCCAGAGCACTACTCCTTAGGGGCGGCCTGCCAGGATATCTTCAGCCTTTCCAAAAAAAAATCACCTACTTTTGCTGTCACTAAGTTGCTGTTAAACTACCAGCAGCTGTAACCTGTGGTATGCTAGCAATATCAATAGGAGCGAGTTCAAACCAGGAAACTGATATCATTTTTGTATGGGAGATGGAAGAAGGACAGAGTGCAGCAAGTGGGGTGGTTTGGACTCCTTCTCTGTGCAAAGGAATAAGAGGGCTGGTCTCTGTCCAGGGGGAGGATGTAACTGTGCACAGTAGACACACACCATCTCATTTAAAATGAACTCTTTCCCAGTTAGATAGCTAAATAGCCTGATATGGTATTTTACAATATGGCCAAAATTGTGATAAAAGGATAAATACTTAATACTTGTGTCATAGTGAGAATTAAACATGTGCTTCCAAGGAGCATATTTTAATGGTGTTTAGACACCTATAAAAATCTGCCTATAAGTAAATCTTACTGATATAAACCTGTTCTTCTTGTCTGTAAAAATGTCAGACATGTCTATAAAGAACTACCTCTTTCATATATTTTCTCTGAAGAATAAAATTGCTACTGCCATTGTTTCTGTATCTTTGCATATCATTAATTAAATAAGTCTTCATAGAAGTGGTGTTTCAATCTTAATTTATTTTTCCCTTTGTGATGGGCATATACAGATCCTTTATACAACTAGATAATACTTTGCAAGCAAAGTTAAAATTGAATTTAATTTTCATCTGTATGCAAAGGGAAAAAAGCCCCAAAAATGATTTTGAAGTATTAATTGGATGAGTACCCAAATTTCACTTTCTTTCAGTAAAGGAAAATGCATCTCTTACTTAATTTCAGATAGAAGCAGAAAAATATATGCAAAACTTCCAGAGACAGCTAAATGTTTCCCGAGGCAAAACACCACAATCCTGAAGCCTATTAGAAGCTCCAACCAACTTTAAAATAAACAAAAAATCCCAACATGGGTTTTGAAAAAAAGTTGTTGTTTGTTTTTCAACCAGTTGAAGTTATTTTTTCAGGCCACAATGCCAGTAGAAGAGAAGTCAATAATGTAAAGTCTAAGTAAATTGTATGTGTGTAAATACATACTTATTATCCCTGGAACGAAGGTGGTAAAACAGCATTCATCTTTGTAGCAGGCTCACCTTTCAGAGCTTGGGCTGAGTCCCAGGCTTGAGATCCTGCTGTTTTGATTGGTGGAGCCCATTCACCAATCAGGAGGCAGCAGGAGAAATAAAGCCATGCCCCTTTCCTAAGGGGAGGGGGAGAAAAGCTCCCTTGGACCTGATTGAAGACTGTAAACTGTCATGTCCAGAAGGCTTCAGGGGCGGAGCCTGGAGCATATAAAAGGAACTGCACAAGGGGCAGATGCAGTGAGGGACTCAAGAAGAGTGGAGCCAAGATAAGCTGGGGAGCTCTCCCCCAGCGGGCAATAGGCCCAAGGCTCCTGAAGCTGCCACTGGAGGAGCAGCCTTGGGAGCAGTGCGAGATGACTTGGACTGTTGACGGCAGACAGGGACGGTGCGTGGAAAGCTAGCCCTGGGAGCAGTGTGAGACTGCTTGGGCCCATCACGGTGCATGGTTCAGTGTACAGAGCCCAGGCTTTGGGAGCTGTGAGCGGCAGCTCGAGCCTGCAACCCTGGCAGGGTCAGAGAGCCACATGATGAGCAGGGCAGCACAGAGGGCCTGAGCCACCTCATTGCAGCCCCCCTCAAGGCCCTTGCTCCAGCTCCTAGCAAGCAGACAGGTTCCACGGTGCACAGGGTGGCACATGGACCCAAGCCTTGGGAGCCAGGGAGCAATGGAGGCTGCTTGGGTTAGCCACCCAGCATGAGGACGGACGGATGGAGCCTGAAGGGCCCAGCCTGTGCTAAGAGAGCCCTTGGTGCTGAAGCCAGGGCACGGGGAAATAGTAGTGCTGCAGTGTGAAGCCTGGCACCTAGAAGCCAGCAGCGGTGGTGCAGAAGCTCAGCCCTCGGTGCCCAGAGCGAGGCACAGGGTAGGGAGGAATCCAGTGGTTTGGGCGAAGCCTGGAGAGGCACTGCAGCAGAGGAGACCCCATCAAGTTGCACCCTGACCTCCACCACCTGAGGGAACATGAGTCATTGGGCCCTTGGGTCCCACAGGGAAAAGACATTTAGGGCAGACAAACCCAGAGAAGGGGCTGGGTGAGCAGCCCCCTGCCTAGTTAAGGCCCTAAGGGGAGGGGCCCCTGGTGCTTCCTGGACACCTCCCTCCCCCCAAGGGACCCCATTGGAAGAAGGACCACCTCTTGCCATGGGTCAGGGACTATATTAAGGAATAGATGTTATTAAGGTTGTTCATGTTTGTGCCTTATTTTGTAATTGAAATGTTGTAAATAGTGTTATTTAGGGTTTGACCTTGGTTACTGGTTAATGTTCACTGTGTAAATATATGTATATGATATTTAGTTTTATGTTTATGCATATTCTTAACTAGATACAATTTATTGAGTTATAACTCTGGGCTTGGGCTAACTCTATAGAGGAAAGAAGGATCCACTCAAAATCCCTCTCACAGCACCCCCTCCTGCCTACCCATTCCATCCTACTGAGAATAGGGCACACCCTTGGATGTACCTGGGTTACATCTTTATGAACCTCAGCACAATACCAATCAATGCTTGGTTAACAGAGACTCAAGTCAGACAGCAAACACTCTGGCTGCTCTACCTAGATAGAAACGTGTGTAATGGAACTAAAAATATCACTCCAGATCATCTAGAAACCAAACATTGTATTATACACAAGGAAAAGAATACACGCACTCATTGTTGACACCCACAACAGTAATACTTAATAATTAAAACCCCTAAACTCAGAAGATAATAAATCTCCATCTAATTTAGAAAATAAAGTGTACAAGCATTATTTGAAATCAATCTTCACTATGGAGGAATTAGCCATCCCTTACGTTTGCTTGCATTATCTCATTTAGTTTCTCTATGCTATTTTAGAATCTGTAGAAAATCTGAGTGTCCCCCGCCCCAGGCAGCTGTCTCCTAGCCTTGTGTCCTGATTGACCAATAGGCTGGGAGATGTTACGGTAAAATTTTCTATATGGCCATATGTTCCTTTCCATGTTTCCTTGATGTAACAGAGTATACAGGGCCTCATATTTCTGTCTTTTGTCAGTGAATTGTCACAGATAGTTCTATAAGTGTCCACCTATCCACAGGAAGGTACAGATCTTGAAAATAAGCATGCATTTGAAAATTGGGTCTGGATTAAAGTCTGATACAGCAAAAGTTAATTGTGCCTTGATATATTATAACATCCTGAGATATGTCATAATATATCCTGAGATAACTCATAAGGTACCATACTTACCTCTTTTAATGAAGTGGCTCCTGTATTGTGCATGCTACTCCCTCCTGCAGGTGCACACTAAGTGTGTCAGAGAATGTCTACTGGATCAGCCCCTTCCAAGAAGATGAACAAACACACACTGATTTGATCTTTCTTGGACATTGTCATGAGATTAGAGCTGAGCAGCTCAGCTCTACAGTCTTGGAGGCAGTGTTGGGTGTGCAAGGATGAAGAACATTAGGCACCTAGTGAACTTTACTACCACAATCTTCGGCACCCACAGAAGTAAATAAAGGTTTTGAGGATCTTACTCTTTACCTACTTCTGTGGTAATGATTTTGTGGGTGCCTAAGATTTCTTAATGTAATACAGAGTATGAAAACATGGAAATGAACATATAGCCATATAGAAAAATTAACTGTAAGATCTCCCAGCTTATTGGCAAATCAGGACAAGGCTGGGAGACAGCTGCCTGGGCTGGGGGACACTCTCAGCCCCTGCCCCTGCCAATTGGGGTGTAGGGCTGGCAGGCAGCTTCCCCAGAGATTGGACAGCTCCCCCTGCCCCCAGGAGCCCAGGCCTGACCCCAGTGCCTCCTGCCAGCCCAGGGCTGGCACCTAGGGAGGCCAGAGCTGCCAACCCCCACCCCAGTTCTGCATTAAACTGTTCCTGTGAGGAGCAAATTTGCTCCCAACAGGTACACATGTAAACAGGCTTTCAAGAAAAGCTTCCTGTGCTTTATTTTACTGCACAGTAAGCTTAAAAACACATTAAAAGCATGTGTAGATATGCCCACTGTAGTTTTACTCCAGGTTGAATTTCATGACTTCAGTGAGCTCTAATTTATAGTAAGGTACTGCTCAATAGAAAGGCTATGGGAATGTCAGACCTTCCTGAGCTACTATTTTGCACTTAGGTGATCAGCATTTTACTCGGTCTTTATACAAGGAAAATTTTCATTAGTTTAATTGGCATTTGCCTGTATAAAAACTGATCAAGGTCATTAGTGCTTGACTCTGGCTGTTTTCCACATTCAGATGATAATGAAAGCGGCTTACAGACATTAAAAAAGCAAACCAAAAGCAGCAGCATGTTATTTTGAGCTGGCTCTCCAGCATCTATATAGATAGGCATTTCAGTGGGGCTTTTTGGTGCTTTTATCCAATAGCTGATTCAATCAGCCATTAGATAAAAGTGCCAAAAAAGCCCCACTAAAAGCACCTAATCTATATAGATGTTGGTTAAGCCAGGTCCAACTAACACTATTCCTTTTCAGGGCTTGGCACAGTGCGCCAAGTTTAAAGTAAGGTGCTGGGGGTGGGGGGGAAGTTATGTCTGTAAGCAGCTGTAAGCTTTAGTTTTTTTGTTGTCAAATTCCTTTATAGCTCTATAAAGGAAAATTTTCCCCCCGGTAAGGAAGAATGTAATGAATACCAAGAGAAGAGGAAGAGTGGATTTTTTTAACTATTGCTTTATCTGGCCCAGGAAGAGTTACCATAATCCAAGATTGGAGGCTGGAACCTACTTCAGAGTTTATCGTGTGTGACAATACAGGTAGTTCCAGCTTCACCTGAAGAAGCTGGTCAAAAGGATTATGATGCATGAGCAGACTGTTTACCTAGTTCTAACAAACATCTGCAAAACTGGATATTTTCCCAGTTTTATTCTAATCCTTTCTTAGGTTTATGAACTTTGTCACCACTGCATTCTGGCCCCGATTCATCAGGTCAGATAAGATCCCAATTCATTTTATATACAAATTTAAGTCTTATGCTGTGGAAATTAATGCAAGTGCTTTGCCAAAATTGGGGCTTTTATTTCCAACCCCCCTATGTCTTTTGGATTCCTGCAGTTCTTAAGAACAAATTAGTGACTTCCTACAACAGATTTTCTTTTTGACTTCCAATTTGTATGTTAAACACTTCTTTTTAATATAATTCTTACATCTAATAATTCTAAAAGTATTCCATGTGTTTATAAGGAATTTGCTGCCCTCTATTGATCAACTGTGTTAAGCATGACACATTTTACACACAAAATTAAATATCTATATTGATGTTGAAGAACTTGTAAATAGAAAGAGGAGCCATTTCACAAAATAATCTTGAGCAATAAACCTCAAGATTAATATTAACATACAGTTTAGGTTCCTACAATTTGGGTTAAAGCTAGTGGAGAGTTGTCATCATGATCACTACAGTGGGTGGCTTAGAACTATATTTACTCCAACTGCCTCCTTATTTCTCCTCCTACAACCTACGCTTTTATTTTTAAACTCTTTGACAAAAGGTCATTAACTACATAATCTGCGAATACCTGGCACAATAGAGATCTGCTTAGCTGGGGCCTACTAAATACTAAAAACTAATGCTGTAAAGGAGCATACTTATAAGCATTATAAGTTCTTAATTCTGATAAAATAACATACACTGATGTATTATTTGTTTTTATGGGTTAGAAAGCCAAAAACAATACAACTAAGGATTGTGTGTGTGTATGCATGTGCACGCACGTATAGTTATTTCCATGTTGACCGGTGTTTCAGAAACTAGTGGCAATTAAAAACAAAACCATTTTGTATTCAGTGATCTTTTACTGAACCTCATAACTTCTTTACATAGTTGTAAGCAACAGGGGCATTCAACAACATCACCATCAGCATTCCCCACTGCTGTGTAGCATCCCACTTTGTCACAGCATTGGCAGCCATTTTGCTGTTAGTATATCATCTATATCTATATCGAGCTTTACTGCTATGTTCATAGAATCAATGAGTCAGAAGGGACCTAGACAGACTATCTAGTCCGACCCCCTGCCATGGGTAGGAAGGAGCACTGGGGGTGGGAGGGGTCATAAGACCCCAGCCAGGTGCCTATCCAGTCTCCTCTTGAAGATCTCCAGGGAAGGTGAGAGAACCACCTCTCTGGGAAGCCTATTCCAGGCTCTGGCCACCCTTACCGTGAAGTAGTTCTTCCTAATATCTAACCTAAACCTATCCTCCCTCAGCTTGTGGCCATTGTTCCTGGTGACTCCAAGGGGGGCCCTGGTGAACAGACTTTCCCCGAGTCCCTGCTGCTGGCCCCTGATAAGGTTGTAGGCAGCCACAAGATCCCCCCTCAGTCTCCTTTCATGGAGACTGAAGAGATTCAGGTCCCTCAGCCTCTCCTCATAGGGCTGGCCACAGAGGCCCCCAACCATAAGAGTGGCCTCTGGACCCTCTCCAGGTTCTCCATGTCCTTCTTGAAGTGCGGCGCCCAGAACTGGACACAGTACTCCAGCTGCGGCCTGACCAGCGCCGCATAGACGGGGAGCAAGACCTCTCTGGACCTGTTAGTGATGCCCCTGTTGATGCAGGACAGGGTGTGTTTGGCTCTGCCTATTGCTTCATTGCATTGGCAACTCTTATTCATCCTGGAGTCAATCCTGACTCCAAGATCCCTCTCTGCCTCTGTGCTGCCGAGAGGGGCAGCCCCTAACCTATAACCATAATGCTGGTTCCCTCTCCCCAGGTGCAGCACCCTGCACTTGTCCTTGTTTAACCGCATCCTGTTCAGATCCACCCACTTCTCTAACCTATCCAGGTCTGCCTGGATGTGGTCCCTGACTGCCGATGTATTCACTTTACCCCACAGCTTGGTGTCATCAGTGAACTTGAACAGGGTGCTCTCCACACCCTTGTCCAGGTCGCTAATGAAGATGTTGAACAGCACCAGCCCAAGGACCGAGCCCTGGGGGACTCCGCTGCCTACACCCTCCCAGGTCAACATTGACCCATCCACCACCACCCTATTAAACATTTAAACCCAATTAAACATTTTTCTGAAGTGAGTAATTGTTAATCTTCTCAGGGCCCATCTGTCATTGGCCCACCCACCTGTTTCTGGGCCAGCCACCTGCCTCCTCAGCTGCCACACCTTGATGATACATAATTATGTTGTTAATTAGGCGGGAGGCTGCCCATTCTTGCCTCAATACCAGGGGGTGATATCCACAGCTCCATTCCTCCCCTGTACCACAGCCCAAGCCTCATAGATGGCATCCACAGTTCTTAACATCAGTGGCCCCACACTGGGCCCCAGAATCCTTCAGTCCAGACCCCAACCAGATCCCTCCAATCAGGCAGCCTACTTCACCCTCATTCTGGGATGCCTAGCTCCCTGCACTCTTCCCCCTCTCAGGTATGCCCCACCCCCAGGACCTTTGGCCACACAGGCCCTGGCCTCATCTCCAAGGCCAGTCAGATACCCCAGGCCTTCAGCTCTGGGCATCCCTCTCAGTGGGCCCCTAGCCCTATTGACCCTTGTGGTCCTGGCCCCAGCATTGACCAGTCAAGGGTGTTTCAAGTCAGGCTTCTGAGCCTCTAGCCCACTCTCTAACCTGGGTCTGCCTTCTTGGCCCTACTATGGGATAACCCACCCAGTTGTGGGAGGTGGGGTTATTAAGGTACCACAATCCACCTTTCACCAGGGTGGTAACTGGCCTGGTATTTCCTAGGGGATCCCACAACACTAGGAACCCCACCAGGCCACCCATCCCCAAAAGGGTGCAGTTTTAGGTCATGCCCAGGATCCTCCAAACCATCCCCTTAAGCTCCTGCCCTTACCTCCAAGATGTTGTATTCAGCCTTACAGCCAGGCAATGTTTCTTCCTGGCCTGCCAGTAGCGAACTGCTCTGTTTATATAGGCAGCCAGAGATCTAAAATGGCCACTGCAATCAAACACCTGCTGGCTGCTTGTCTCAGCCCTTAAAGTGGCAGGCACCATCACTGCCCTGCCATATTTACTAATCCAAACAAAGGCTTCTATTGCCTGTGGCTGTCAATCAATGTGAAATGGAGGGCAGAATAACAGAGAGGTTCTCCTCCATGTAGATAATCAGTGCAAGAGGAGATTTTAAAGGAGCTTCCCCTCTAGTGCACTTCATATTAGGACCAAAGACAAATGCACCCCTGTTTCAGTTAATCTATAAGGTGCATCTCTACCCTATTTTCTGCCTGGTTTCAGGCTAACAGAGCTAACTACCTCTCTTAGGGCCAAAGAGAATTCAGAGGAGTCTAAAACAGAGTCCTCCTAGCTCCCTTCAAGGTATAAATTACTCAAAAATGGACAG
>NW_017729033.1:23910823-23936128 GCF_001723915.1 Gavialis gangeticus
ATTACTCTAAAATGGACAGTATACAAGAAAAGGATTCATAACTTTATTTCCCTCCAGCATACGCAACCACCCAGATTGCTGGCCATTGCAGAGGGGAGCAACGCAAACTACATTCCCTGAAAGTCCAGGGGGTGGCTGATCTCTCAGGATACCTTCTGGCTCTGCCCGTATTGCAGAGAGAATCTTTTGTAGCACCTCCATAGCATCGTAAATATTATAAATATAATAAAGTCTTTCCTTTAAATCTAATATGTTCTGGCATGGCCAAAAGATGTTATAGTTACAGCTTCTACATATTTTGACAGATGGACTCAATATTTAAATAGCTGCTCACCAAAAGTGCAAAGAAAAATATTACAGATCACTATGTGAGACAGCTGGAGATGCTTGGAGATGAAAATAGCCAATGATTTTCAGGACCTATCAAACAGTTGACTGAAGTAAGGATCTTTGGAGTGATATCTTTTGTTGAACCAACTGCATGTTTGGGATAAACTACAAAAAATTTCAAATGCAAGACATTCTTCATCTGGTCAGAAGGAAAAAGCAGACAAACAATTAACAAAAGACAAGAAGCTTGATTAATTGGAATTCAAGACCTATCAAAAGGTGCGAGCATCACCATCATGTGAACTGTGAAGGAAGAACATCATGAATCAGGTATTACAGTATGCCATAAAGCCAATATCAGTGTCCTTGGCTCTAGGGCTGCCTATACATGTGCTTAGGGATGGGAGGTGTTTTAATCAAAGCGGTTCCCAAAGAGCCACTCTAATTAAAATGCCACAGCATCATGTGTATTATAACACCACAGGTTTAAAAATAGCTGTGGGACACTGACTAAAGCTCATTCATTGAGCTTTGAAGTGCCTCAATGGCCATTTTGAAATGCAGGGAGGACTTAATACACGTGAGACTGTAGCGATGCTACCATGTTCTAATTAGAAAGTAAAGCAGACTCAATTTATCTCATTCGAATGCATCAAAGCATGTCTATAGGCAGCCTTGGTGTCAAGCTAGTTTATGACTTTTTGTTCCCAAGTTTTCCTTTTAAAGGTGTTTTGTAAATTTCCCTTGAGCACAAGGATATGGAGGTCAGAAAAGGAGTGGTTGTTCCATGAAACGTGTTCCTACAGGTTTTTGTGTGGCTGTTGGAAACTTTTATATGCTCCTAAAGATTTACAAACAATCAGACCTATCATATCCAACTGTGGTACCATCACTGAAGAGTCTGTTTACCTGTATCCCAGCCATGCAGTTGGTCCATTAAAAGATACTACCCACAGAGTTCCTTGCCTCTTCCATAATTCCTGGACCATCATGGTTACAACGTTCTCCATCATTACCAAATAGTTGATTCTCATCCATTGCTTTATCTGCTAAAAGAATTATCTTTGCTGAATTTACTGTGACCTGGGTATTGATATAAAAAATCCATACTAAGTGGGGAAATAGATCTGTTGAGGAGGAATAATGGTACATTTTAATGCGGCATCAATAAAACACATATTTTAATATGTTTCCAGAAGGCTCTAACATGGTTATAATGCTGTGGTGGATCTTAAGATTGGATTCAGTTGTAAAGTAAAGACTTGAGCGTTATGGGGGATATTTGGTAGGTTCTACACAGACAGCCTCTAGGGAACTTGTGCTTAACAGTGTGAGTGTGGCCCAGAAATACTGTCATGCTTTGCAGTTCTAGTGCATCTTTCTTCTGAGGATTTTGATAAACT
Source organism: Gavialis gangeticus (assembly GCF_001723915.1). Classification (NCBI taxonomy): domain Eukaryota; kingdom Metazoa; phylum Chordata; order Crocodylia; family Gavialidae; genus Gavialis; species Gavialis gangeticus. Next base: position 23,912,557 of record NW_017729033.1, read on the forward strand.
TTCCAAGTATTAAGACAAAATGACTTATGTGTTCATATATACTTTTAATTCAGCAAGTGCCCTTATCTGTAGATTAAATTTTCCTTGTAGGAGTTGTGTGCGCGCACGTGAGACTGCATGCTGTTAGCTGCCAGCAGCTGGGTGCTTGGTAATGTTGTTTTTATAATGTGTGAGAATCTCCTGTTTGAAGGGTGCTTACATCAATTCCCTTCATGTATTTGAATCTGAGCCTAGGAACAGATCTATTCTATCATATTTATTGAAACACTAAGTTACTAAACATTGTGCCAATCGTCTGTGAGCATTTTGTGTTCAGTCAAAATTGCTCACTTCCTAAGGGACAGGCAATATCTGTGTTTTACCTGCTTTGATTTATCAGCATCTTCTGATTCATCATATCAAACCTGTGTGTCAATGTAGCTTTTCTGGAATTAAGTACAACAACTGAGGGATTAACAATGGTCTTCTTTTGAATGCACTTGCTTCTTACCTTCTGGGCTTTAACTCTTTGTTAACCCTTCATAATCCTTCACATTTGACCTGTGACCTAAATTTATATGATCAAATTCAAGTTCTGATTTGATCAACTCTCTTTGTAGCTTATCTAGGGGCCTAAAATGTATTGTGAGCACAGACAAATTGGATGGCATAGTTACTGAGTAGGTCTCTGGACATGGCCTCAAGTGTTTGTTTCTGAAATGCAGCTGAGCTCCCGGGCAGCTGAGAATCAGCGGGATTTTAAAAAGCACTCGACCCTGGCCTTCAAATTTCAGTTAAGGACTTCCAGGCTGTTGCTCATTCAATATAGTGCAGCTATTGTACCAGACACTGTTTAGGTTCTGACTTTGATTTATTACTGTGCTTCCAACATACTCTTTTTAATTATGAGAACATTAAAAAAAAAAAAACTTGTATCACCTTCTGCTAGTAAAGATTTCTGTGCTCAGAGTCCCAGTGAGTCTCCACACAGCCCTGGGGGCCTGCACTCAAGGGTCCTTGGACAGTTTAGGGGTTTCTAACTGATTGCTAATTTTATTGACAAATAAAATTAGGGCTTTCAGGATAATGCAGTCAGATTTACAAACTGGCTATTAACTACAAGTACTTCAGTTTTTAGGGGCTTAACCTGAGACATATGGGATATCTAGAGGACACATGGGCCATGTCTACACAAGATGCTGACTGCACAGTTATTACTGCTCAGGCATGTAGTACTTGTATAAACAAGTATTAAATGCCCGCACAGTTACCAGAGTTACTGCGCAGTAGCACCAACAAATGGCTTTTCCATGATGGGCAGTAGCCTAAGACTACTGCACAATAGTGTCACGTCACGGTTTCTGCTGGATAACACTAGTGCTCAGTAGTCTTGGTCTCCTGTGTAGTCAGCATCTTGTGTAGGGGCGGCCATGAGTGCCTGGAGTAAAGCTAGAAATGTCATTGTTATTCTGCATGCCTTTTTTCCTCTTCCTTTTAAACACTTCAAGGAGGATATTTCAGCTTATTCTCAAGGAAAAAAATTAATAGGAGCAGGTCCCTGAGTGAATGCGGCAGGTATAGGTAACAGAGACTGAAGAAAATGCTAAGTCCTTACACTGGGCTCCCTCATCCAAATACTGAAGCCTAAATTAGCATGATGTTGTTGGGAGCTCTGGGATATGCATAAATTAGAAGGATCATGTCCCCCGCCTTCTCCATGAGGGTGACAACCTATTCCACATTGAAATTAATCTATCAGAGGAAGATTTGAAAACTGAAATTGCCTGAGTTTCCTGATGTGCCTACAAGTTTACCTACTGCATGGTGTGAATTGGCCTCAAATAATTCCAGTCCTTTAATATTTCTTCTAAGTCATTAGCCACTAAAAAGTAGAACTTCCAAAATCAATATAACTAATCTGGAACAAAATAGAAATGTGCTTGTCTGGACAGATCAAGCACATTGCTCAAAAGGTATTAACGTCACTTACAAAATTACCTGTCACGTCCTTAATTACTTTTCATTGAATTCATTAAATGTGTGTTCTTAAAACATCCTCCATGCCCAGAGTTACATTTCTGAAGAAATATAACTAAAATTTGTTTTTGTCATTTTATGAATTGACTTCCAAGCCTGAGTGGGGGTGACGGATTGAGCCTAAAGATATAAAATAAATTCACTGACTGCAAAAGGTTCAAGCCACACTTTCCTATGTAAATCTATGCAAGGCAATGGCATCAGGCTCTGATGAAGTATACCTTGTCTTGTTGATTGATTATGGTCGTTATAGCCCTAATCAATAAACTCACTGAGCTTAGCCACTTTGGTCCCTTGAGCATTTCTTAAAGACTAACTCTCTAATTGTTTGTACCTGACTTGTGACTTTTGGCTTTAATGAAAGTTTTTCTAAGGCTGGGTCCAGCTAAGTAGAGAAAACAAGAGATGCCTTTTGTGCCTATACAATTGTACTGCAGAGCAGCATGACTGAGGAAATATAATTCTGGAATTGATGTTTTGTGCTATAGCTTTTATGTGATAGCAAGAGAGGAGAATGGGCTGTTTATAAGTTTTGGGTACAACTGTCTAACTGTCTTATTTCCTAAGCACTTGTTCATCAATGTATTGTACAATGAAGTCCATTTAATACTGAATAAAATAGCATTAAAGTAACAGTTTCAGGATCCATTTCAGGCAACTAAGATGGCTGTAAATATACATTTAAAGAGTGGGAGAAAAAGTATACGGTTTAAAGCTGTGTAAAGCTCTGCAGTTTTAAAGTGCAAGAACCACAGTATCAGAGGACTGGATATTTAGATTTTGCTCTCAGAACTGTACATTGTGCCCATTCTCCTTATTCCAGACTGAGCAGGGTAAGTCCGTGTGTTTCAGTTACTGCCATTTTCCATAGCTGCCTTCTGGATGTGGTGGTGTGAAAGTGAACACACAGGTGTTTGTGCAATGGCTGAAAGCTGAGCTTGGTTCTGTTCTTTCATCCTCTAGTCATGGTAAGGATTTCCACAATCATCTGTTTGACCTTCCTTACATCCTACCCATCCTTCCTTTCCCTCGTAGCTCTGCTGTTCTTCTGACCTACACCCAATATCATGCAAGAGGTCATTCTCTAACACTTCCTATTTTCAGCACTGGTTCCAAGTATTTTATTCCATCTTTATTTACTAAATGATTGCGGACACACTATAGTAAGAATTTCAAAGTTATTCCATTTGGTGCAAAAATGTAAATCCCGAGGCATTTTTTTTTTTGGTGAGACTGTAAAGGCAATCAGATCAGTTACCTGTTAGTAGTAGTGACTTTGATATTTTCAGGTGAGGGGATTTTTTTAGGATAATTCATCTGTTAAAAGCACCAAAGCAGACAACGGAGCAACTCTCCCATGCTAATTTTAGAATTCTATCTATGTAAAAGAGGTTTCTGTTAGGGCTATGTAAAATTTTGCCTGGTGTTTTATTTTGAAGCTGTTTTGATGTGTTTCAAGCTTGAAACAGCAAAATCCAGATGAAACAAAAACCTTCGAAACAGCTTCGAAACGAAACCAAACGTTTCAAGTTTTGAAGCCAGGCTTACTTGGCTTCAGTGCCGATCCCAGCTGGCAGCAGCCACCTCCTGTCATCCGGCAGGCAGATCAGGCGCCTCAGGTTGCCTCTGGTACAGGGCCCGGGGACCGGCCAACTCCTCCCAGGGGTGCACGGACCCCCGATCTACCTGCCGGATCACAGGAGGCTGGTGCTGCTGGTTGGGACCGGCACTGGGCACAGCCTATGCCAGGAAGACCGGTGCTGCCCCTGGCCCCAGTCAGCAGCACCAGCCTCCTGTCATCTGGCAGGCATAGCGGGGGCTCACCTGCACCCCTGGGAGGGCTGCAGGGCTGTGCCAGACTCCTTCAGGGGGTGCAGAGCCCCAATCTGCCTGCCAGATAACAGGTGGCTGCTGCTGCTGCCAGCTGGGACCAGCACCCAGCCCACAGCACCAGGAAGATTGGTGCTGCCACTAGCCCCAGGCAAATAAATGTTTTTACAATTGCTTCCTAACTATAATCACAAAGAGGCAAACGTTTATATTTTGAACCATGCCAGATCAAGTAGCTATCAAGGCTGTTAAGCACAAACATTAGGAAGGTGTACACAATTTTAAATTCATTGAAATAATATAATAAGAATGTTACTGACAAAGGTGAATTAGGGAAATATGCTGTCAAAAATATTGACATTATCTATTGATCAAAAATTAGTTTTGAAGTTAAACTTAACTTCCATAAATACTAGGACAGATATGAGGTGAGAACCTTTTTTCCTCCCCATCAAAAATTTTCCCTGTCAATACCACCAAAATCTACTGATTTCCTGACCAACGGAGGAGACATGCCCATATCTTCACATACAAGGCTCAGATTCATAATGCTGCTTTTTCATGCTTTACTTATATTGACTCCATTGAGTGACTTCTCATCAATATCAGTTAGGAGGTTAAAAATCTGGCTTGTAGGCCAGAGTACCCCTGCACAGCCATTGGACCTGGCTCACAGACCTGAGAGGCTTCAGGGGCATGTCAGTAGTGAGGGTTTTCGCTCATGCTGCAGCGAGTTGGCAGGGAGATGTGGCAGCAGCAGAGGTCCCAGCATGAGTCTGCCTCAGACCTGAGCTAAGTCTTTACATCTCACTGCTTAAAAAGCTCCCAACAGCTACTGTAGAGTGTAAATGCCAGAAAAAAACATTATCAGGATTTAGTTTGACTTATCACCCATCATTACCTTCCTTTTGCCCAATAATCCATGTTGAACTAGAACAATGTTTTCCAAACATGGACCCACCTTCCTAAAAACTATTGAGAAATGAGCTCATACAACATCAAGTTCACATGTTATTAGTGGCACACGTATTACTGTGTGGGCATTGCACTAGACCATCTCTCTGCCAGAATTTTTAGTTTAATTTAAATGTTCAAAGAAGGTTTCTCTTGTTTCATATGTCATGGGTAAGAATGTTAAACTAAAAGGTAGTGCCACTTCCAAAAAACCAACAGCACAATATTATCATAGACCTTGACAGCTATAAATATTGTGACAATATAGCAGTAGTTATATTTAACGAATCCCTAAGGTTTTCTGGCTATGAAAAAATCCATTCCCAGACCTTGTAACCTCTAAAGCTAGAACTTTACTTTTTAAAAACTCTCAGACCTCTAGTCAAAATTCATATAGTGATTAGAAAGAGGTTTGTGGATATTTTAAATCAAATTTTTGCAGGAGTCAGCTTATGACAGTTTTTGTCAGCTGGGGAACTATTGAAGAGTTTTGGCCATTACAAAACCTTGGTAGAAACTGGCAAGGCAAATTAGCAGGTGTCTCTATTATTACATTAAAAAGAAGATGCCCTTGTTCATTAATCTGATAGGGTTAATGCACTGCTTTTAAAGAATATTTAAAATTATGCCTGTGGTAAAAAAACAGTTAAACAGTAAAAAAGATTTTAATTGTTTTGCACATATCTAAATGGCAGCCAAATCAAGCTGTAAGCACCAGAAAAAATGTACTTAAGTCACTCATTTTTGAAAAAAGACTTCCTTACCTCTTTTGGGTGTGTTATTGACAGGTTTAATTTTTGTACGGATGATCACTGTATTTTAACTCTAATCACTTGTGATATTAAATTAACAGCAGTAAATCCATTAGTCTCAGATTTAATCTCATAAACCATTTCTGCAGCTTGTTTCACTCATGCAAGATGTTCCATTGCCTTCATTTGCTTTGACTAGGATTTGTGACTGATTAAAAGGTGAGCAGGAATTGGCTTATCCTTTCCAAATAAAAAAGGGGAATTGAATGGCATCTCTTAGAGATCGTCCAGTCATGCAGTACTTATTCAGGCCAAAAATCCATTTGAAGCAGTGAGGATTTTAGTCTGAATGACTGGAACTCAATGTTATGTTATTGCAAGTCTTCAGTGCCATGTCTACACATGAGGCAGACTGCACAGTTGGTACCGCACAGTCATTTAGTACTTGCATAAGCATAAGTACATAAGCACGTTCTAAATGACTGTGCGGTAGCCAGTATGCATAATGATGACGCTTTCCCATAGCCTGCAGCTCTTTCCTGAAGCACAGGCTAGAATATTGTCTCTTCAGAAGCATTACAAAGTTAAACCTCAGGGCTATTGTATGTAAAACCTGGATAGTTCCCAATTCACTTAAAAAAACCAAAACATGATACCACGAGAATAGATCTACATTGTACCATAGGCCACAGAATGGGGTGGGCCACCTGAGCCATGGCCCGACCAACTTTCGGCACATTAATTTAGTTAAAAAGTAGCTATACAGTTTTAACTGGAATAACAATTGCGCCTTTGTGGGTTATATACATTAATGTGCTAAAAGCTGGTCAGGCCATGGCCTGGGTGGCCCACCCTGTTCCTTGGCCTATGCATTGCAGGCTTATCCCAAAGCGCCATACTGCATGCAAACTCAGTCCTTATGTCTGGGCATGTATACTCTTTGAGACTGTGCTTATTTTTGTGGCTCCAGGTATGAGTTTAGGCAGGCTCCATTATTTCCACTTTATAGTTGGGATGTGGCTAAAGTGCAACAGGGCTGTGCTTGTCTTTTGCTAGTTCTGCAACTCCATCCCACAATTTCTAGGGTCTATATATTCTGGCACATCTACTGATTCACTACCTCCATTCACTTCACGCACAGCAGAGCTACCTGCTTGCTAGTATACACCGGGGTCACATTTAACTCCTTCATTACACATAGGTTGTTCTACTTTTGTTCTTAGGTCAGCCAAACAGCCTTAAAGAATTCCATCTCACCTGCTAGCTGGCCAGAGGAACACACCATTTTAATGGTCTTGATGTTCTACTATGCAAATTAACCTTTCTTCTGCAATTTTGCTGTCTGTTAGCCAGTCCTGGCAATGTCTCCCTTCTATTTCAGAGGCCTCCAGACTGTTTTTAGCTCTAGCTAAAATCATAACTTAGGTGTAGTAATATTAATTCAGGTGTAGCAATGACTGACAATGAAGTATTGGAGGTACTGTCAAGACACTCAAGAAGGCTAGATTTTGTTTTATGATTCTGAACAAGAGACCTGCATGTAACTATAATGATTACAGAACTAATGATAGCCAAAATATATTGTATTTTATTTTCTGTTTAGTGTATTGTGTTCTTTAAATTTTATATATAATCTAGCAAATGCATGCAGATTCCTCGAGTTATGTTTGTTTTTGCTTTGATCTTAAAGTGAATAATATTGTGCTAGGCCCCTGGTTCATTCCATGCTGTACAGAGAGAGACATGCCTGTGCTTGGCTGTGTATGAGAGAGACATATCAGGTCTGTTGTTAGCAAGATGTTGGATCCTAAATCTGTGTCCTATCAATGGTCACCTACATTTCTTCCCATTCCTGGTAGGGAAGCCTGGAGAATCTCAAAACAAGTGTTCTAGATAGGACCAACTTCCAGAGGTTTCTTCTGCAGCTTGCCAGCCCTCTTCATTTCTTGAGATGCTGTTTTGGCTGTAGGGTCAGAAACTAGGGCTGTACAAAACAACACCGTTCTGCTTCAACTTCCGTTTTGACGTTTCGACAACGTTTCATTTCGTTGCAAAAGCACTGTCGTTTCATTTCATCAAAACTGTTTTGCTGTTTCGATGCTGTTTTGACATTTTGCCCATAGGCTGCTCTGCACCCAGCACTGGGACCAGCTGGCAGCACCAGCCTTCTGTGATCCAGCAGGGGCTCCTGCACCACCAGGAGGAGTTGGCAGAGCCCCGCAGCCGTCCCGGGAGTGTGGGGACCCCCAATCAGGCCGCTGAATCACAGGAGGCTGCTTCTGCTGCCTTGGATGGCGCTGGGCGCAGCCCGCACCCAGCGACAGGAAGACTGATGCTGCTGATGGCCCCAGCCAGCAGCGCCAGCCTCCTGTCATCCGGCAGGTAGATCGTGGCCCCGCACCTCCAGGAGGAGTCTGGCACAGCCCCCACATCCCTCCCGGGGTGCAGGCATGCCCCCGATCTGCCTGCCAGATGACAGCAGGCTGGTGAATGATGTCAGTATTTTTGACAGCATATTTCCCTAATTCACCTTTGTCAGTAACATTCATTCTTCAGCAAAACAAGCTCGTTTACCTTATTATATTATTTCAATGAATTTTAAATTGAGTACACTTTACTAATGTTTGTGCTTAACTGCCGCGATCGTTACTTTATCTGGCATGGTTCAAAATATATACTTTTACATCTTTGTGATTATAGTTAGGAAGCAATTGTAAAAAACATTTATTTGTCTGGGAGAGAATAACTTATTCAAGGTTAAGGAAAACCTGATGCAGAGCATAAATTTGCAGGATTATCTGAAATGGCCACTAGATGTCATCATTGTTCCAATGAAAGAGCAACTCCCATTAGGAAGTTGGTGCTGGGACATTTTACCCTGCGAAAATTATTGTTTTGCTTTTTCTAGGTAGAGCCAGCAATGGAGGCATGTTAGTAAATATGTCACAGAATTTATTGAAGACTACATAAAAGCCATGAGTAGAAGAAGAATTTCTGTTACTGAATATGAGGCATGAATATAAATTGTATAAAGTTATTTCAACCGGCATATTCATTAAGTGAATATGAGCACAGGATTAAGAAGTTGTCACAGGATGGGGTCCCTAGGGATGGCCATAATGATCCTAGTAGGGCTTTGTGACCATGCCAGCTCTGCCCTGCAGGTGCCTTCTACTCTCACCTGCCCTGTCTTGTTGGTAAAAATCGTAAGTAGGGAGGCTGTCCATGAGTTTCTGTGCAGCCACGGTCCTGTTGAGCCCCACTAAACCTTGTGGGTTCTTGGACCCCTTGCTGGGTCCTGCTCCAAGTCAGTGCCTCACAGGACACCTTAAGCCTTATGTGCTAAATGCATGGCTTTGAAACCTACCCTTTACCATGCCCCATGCCTTGCAGATGGTATGAATATTGTTCCTTCTGTTGGGGTCTCAGACTACTTGGCCTCTGCCCCCATTAAGTGGGCCTTCTAGCCTAGACCCACTGCAGTAGGCACTGCTTTGAGGCACTAGCTTTAATCAGTCTTCTCTCATCCCTGGGCCCCTGGCCCTTGTCTGCTGTGCCCCTCTGCCACTGGGCTCTCTCGCCCCTGTAGCTGCAACCCTCTGGCGCTGGGCTCTACACAGTTGTGCCCACCCCACCTCGGGCCACTAATGAGGCCCCCACTGCCCCTTATAGCCTCATCCCAAAACCACCAATGCAAATGAGATGATAAGCATAAGCCCCTGGGCTATAACATAACAGCAGTGACAAAGACCACACTCTGCCCCTCTAAGAAGGCAAACTTCTCCCCTAGTATTGTGTGCCTCTGAGCCCTGAGTACCTTAGTTACTCCTGGCATCCTAGTAGTCTTGCAGGCAGAAGATCAGGCAACCAAACATCTCTGAGTAGCTCTTTAGCACAGGAGATCCTTTTCCAGGCAGCTGCAAGAGAACTAAACCCTGCCAGCCCCAGCCCTGGGGCTTATATGTGACCAGGGCCTTGCCTCCTCCGGGTTAGCTGTGTGCAGGTACCAGCTAATTCACTCATTAGCCGTCTGCCCAGGCAACCTGCAGCTGTGGACCTTCGCCTAGCTCACAGGCTGCTTCTGCCCTTAAAGAAGCAAGCGGGCCTTAGTGCCCAGCGACAGAAGTCAGTGTAAATTAAAATGCAACTAATAAAATTGTTTAGGTAATTTGCTAATTACCGAACTCAGGGCTGTCTGATAGGGCTGTGCAAGCTTTGGTCGCTGATTCAATTCGGCAGAGCTTCAGCCCAATTTGGTGGCTGAATCTCTGAATCTGAATTGAATCAGGAGACCCTTTAATCTCTTTGAATCAAATTGGAGAGATTCGGAAAGATTCAATGATTCAGACATAGACAACTTTATATGTTTTTTCTACATACCTCAAGGTACCAGGCAGCACATGAATGCTGAGATGCTGGGGCGGATGGAGCATCCCATGGGAGTGCCGGGGGCTCCCCAGTATGCTCAGCAGCAGACCTGGAGGTGGAGAAGAAGCACTTCTAGTCCACTTCTGCGCTCCCCCTGGCTTGGCGACTGATGCCTCCTGGGTCTGGGGGTGTGTAACAGAGGCCTTCTCGGGGCCAGTCTGTCATTGACCCGTCTACCTGTTTCTGAGCCAACCGCCTACCTCCTCACCTGCCACTCCTGCCATGCCTTGATGATATATAATTAATTAACTTAATTAGGCAGGAGGCTGCCCATTTCTTGCCCCAATGCCAGGGGGACACTATCTGCTACTCTGTTCCTTTCCTACACCACAGCCCAAGCCTTGCAGATGGCATCCAGATGACACACTGCTCCCGGCCTACAGTCAGACCAAGCTTAGGTCTCATTGTCAGGTCTCAGATGCACACACATTCATACCACCGCCCTTCTCTCATTAGGGCCTCTCACACTCCACCCCCTCTTACAGGGTCTCTTTCATGCCTCAACAACTTGTACTGCCTTGCTCCCTCTTGGAACGGGCCCCTCACTGGAGCTCCACACCACCCCCTCACTGGCTTCCCTGCCCAGTGGGCCATAGCTGTGCCTGACCCCAGGGGTCAGTACCTCTCCTCAGGGTCTTGCACCCCACAGGGCTCAGGAGGCTGCAGTCATTCCTGGCCCCAGCTACCTCCAATGTTAGATGACTGTGACGGCCAGAACCAAAAAGATTAATGAGCAATAAATATGTGTGTAACCGCCGGGCCTTGAACAGTTGCTCACGGGCAGCTTTTGCTCGAATGATAGGTGTCCAGCGCCTCTCGGGTTCACATTCTTGCCTGAGCCAATGTCCTCTGCCCAAGTCTCCAACCCCATGCTCTCCTGCCATGACTTGTTGGACCTCACTGCGTGGGGTTGTCCTTTGGGTGCACTCAATGGGCCCAGGGCTTCCCGGCAGCTACTCACGGGGTTCCACCACCCCTACACCCCAGCCTCACGCCTCCTCTGGAGAGATGTCTATCTTGCGTCTTCCTCCTTGCGGGGAGAAGGCACCACAATGAGGACCTTGTCTTCCTAGGCTGCTTCTCCATTACCCCTCCCTCGGGGGGGACGAAAAAAAAAAGGGGGAAAAAAAAAGGAAGAGAACCTATGGGCAAGACCTGTTCTCTAGAGCTCAGGCTCGGCCCCACTACTTGGGAACCCCTTCCCTTCCTGCACCCAGTGGCCGGAGGAAAATATCCACAAAACAAAAGTGCCTGCACACCCAGAGATCAGTGGGTAGCTTGCCCCTCTGGCTTCCCTATGACCCTTCCCAGGTCTCTAAGGGTGACAGGTCGTCATCTTTCTTCCGTCGCTTTGCCTCCACCCTCTCTCCTGCTCAGTGACCCATCTGAATCCGACGGTGATATCCGCCCTGACAGCAAACCCCCTAGGGTTCCCCAGGGGTCCTCTTCTCCCCGGCGTGACTCCTTCCAGGCCCCGTCGCCTCCGCACTCCCACCTACCATCAGTTTCGTCTCTCCCGATCTCCCTCTCGGCGTCTCCGGGCAGTGCTCCGGCCGGTTCCTTGCCGTCCCATGCAGAACGATGTTGCGGAGTTCCTCCTCGGCCTGCCCACAATCGATTCAGCTGGCTCCGACCCCCGTGTCCCATAGAGAGTGGCCTCTCGGCCATAGGTGTCGGCGGCAACTCACCTCCCTGTCTCTCCACCCGATCCGCAGCCTGCGCCACCATTTTTATTCTTGCCGGCTGGCATTTAGCACTGACGTCACCGGCCAGCCACAGCTGAATAAACAGGTGGCTGAGGAGCCACGCGGGCTCCTCCTCTCCTCTGCCTCTCGTGTGCTGTGCTCTGATCTGCTGGTAAGTACTCTTCGTCACGGCATTTCCCGGGACAATGTGCTTCTTGGAAGCATTTGGAATTTTTGCCTAATATAAAGCTTGTAAGTTTGTAACCCGCAAATGTAACTTATAGTTTCATAGTTGGTAGGGTCGGAAGGGACCTGAGCAGATCATCAAGTCCGACACCCTGCCATGGCAGGAAAAAGTACTGGGGTCAAACGATCCCAGCAAGGTGTTCATCTAGCCTCCTCTTAAAGACCCCCAGGGTAGGAGCCAACACCACTTCTCTTGCAAGTTGATTCCAGATCCTAGCCGCCCTGACAGTGAAGTAGCACCTCCTGATATCTAGTCTGAATCTACCCTCTGCCAGCTTGTGACCATTATTTCTTGTCACTCCTAGTAGTGCTCAGGGGAACAGGGACTCCCCCAGTGCCTGCTGGTCCCCTCTGACTAGTTTGTAACAGGCCACTAGATCCCCCCTCAGCCTTCTCTTGTCGAGGCTGAACAAGTTCAGGTCCCTTAGCCTCTCCTCATAAGGCCTGGCCTGCGGCCCCCTGATCATGTGGGTGGCCCTCCTCTGGACCCTCTCCATCTTGTCCACATCCCTCCTGAAGTGCGGTGCCCAGAACTGGAGGCAATACTCCAGCTGCGGCCTGACCAGTGCCGCATAGAGGGGTATCACCTCCTTGGACCTGCTCAAGATGCACCTGTGGATGCATGACAAGATATGGTTGACTTTCCTGACTGCATCCCCACACTGCCGGCCCATGTTCATCTTGGCATTAATAGTGATTCCAAGATCCTTTTCTGCCTCTGCACTGATGAGAAGGGAGTTCCCCAGCCTGTAGGTATGCTGCTGGTTCTTTCTTCCCAGGTGCATCACCTTGTACTTGTCAGTGTTGAAACCCATCCTGTTCTCATCCACCCACCCCTGTAACCTGTCTAGGTCTGACTGCATGTCATAAGTTTAACCAAAATGATAAAACTAATTATTTGTGAAACTGACTGGGCCTCAAAGGTGAAGCTATAGCTGTAAGATTAGCTGACCTAATGGTTTTTGCTCAGAGTTCAGCCTTGATGATAAAAACTAGATCCAACCGCCTGGCGCACCCAGTACATTCCAGGAAAGCACGTCTCAAGAAAGCATATTCAGGGAAACCTAAAAGGGGTTGGATTTAGGCAGAGTAAAGTTAATTTCAAACCTGAAGATGCTGCATTGTAATTTGCCTATTGGATAAACCCAAGTCTAGGTAGTAACCTTTTATGATAATTTTTAACACCGTTCAATCCCATAGGGTAACTGCTATAGACCAAGACTGTGAGTGGTTCTAAAGCCAACAGATTAGCATAAGACTAAGTACAAAAAGCTCATGTGTCAGGTGACCAGCAGGGAGGAGGGAACAGAACGGTCGTTGCTTTTCCAAGCCTGGAATCTGAACTCCCGGTGTGAGTGATTACCTTCCCTGGTAATCCCTCCGACAGCGTAGATTGGGGGTGCCTGACCTCGCTGGAATCACTTGGCACACACCTGGCATTGAGGGACTATCGATAAGTTGCCAACCCATGTCTGTCTATCTGTTGTTTTGAACAGCCCAGTGGCTGATACCCTCACAGTGCCCAGTTGGCCTGTGATAGAATAGATTCATCTATCTGTTGTTATTATCTGTTGTTATTATTTACCATTAGCTCTTTAATACTGCATTATCTGCTTATCGCATTTATTTTTCTGTTAACTGTTGTGTGTGTAAGCTATAATAACTTGCCTTTGCTTCACTCCCAACTCTGCCTCCTTGACCCCAAACCAAACAGGCCAGTGGCTGATACAGTCGCAGCATGCAGTCAGCCTGCAACTAAATTGATACACTCACAGTGCCCAGCTGGCCTGTGACAGATGACCCACCCAAAGGTGAGGGCTGGGGTTAAGGTGCCCCTACCCACATTTCACCAGGGTGGTAACTGGTCTGGCATTTCCTGGGGGCTCCTGTACCACTGAGAGCCCCACCAAGCCACCCACTCATGGCAGGGTGCAGTTTTAGGTCATGCCCAGGACCAGGAGCCTCCAAACTATCCCCTACAGGTCCTGCCCTTACCTTCAGGATGTTGCATGCAGCCTTGTAGCCAGACAATGTTAGTGCCTGGCCTGCCAGCAATGAACTGCTCTCTTTATATAGGTAGCCAGAGGTCTAAAACGGCCACCGCAATCAAGCACCTGCTGGCTCTTTGGCTCCGCCCTTAAAGTGGCAGGCACCAACAGTACACTGCAACAGGGGGCAACAGGGTTCCCCCTGTGGCTGATTGCCAAGTGAGGTGGGACACGGGGGACAGGGGGCAGCACATTTGGCAGTGGACCCAGAAGTGGACAAGAAGTACTTCCGGTCCACTTCCAGGTTCACTATTGAGTACCCAGGCAGTGGGGAGGGCCATGCTCCTGTGGGACGCTCCATCCACCCCACCATCACAGCATTCATGAACCATGCCTGGTACCTCAAGGAATGGAGAAAAAACATTTAAAGCTGTGTCTATGGCTGAATCGCTGATGCTCCAAATCAGCATCAGATCTTCAGATTCAGCCAAATCAAATCAGGACAGTGATCCAAATCAACGAATCAAATCACTGTCCCCAATTTGGGCTGAATCCAAATTTGAATCAAATACAGCCTGTTTTGCACACCCCTATTGTCCAACTTCTGATCAGCCCCTTCCCCTCAACCCCCTCTGTGCTGCACTGCACTGTATCCCATGCTGCAGGCTCCCTAGGCCACCTGCCCCTGGAGAAAAGGCAGGCAGCAGAAACTGGAGGAGGAAGAGGGAGCATGGTGACCTCAATATCAGCATCAGGAGAGTAATGCCATGAGTGGTGCCTGGACCAGGGGTCTGGGGACTGCAAGTTAATCCCTTATAGGCCAGATGTGACTTACAGGCCACCAGTTGCGCAGCCCTGATTTAGGTCATTGATTTCTTTTAGTGAAAGTAATGTAGTACTAATGTAGAAATGAGAATAAAGATAATGTAAATGTCTGTGTCTTTTAAGGAGTTTTCCCATAATTGCTCATCAATAACTTATAAAACATATTGTCAACTGCTTTATGTTAACTATCACCTTATTTGCTTAATTAAACTGTGATATTTCTTGTGTATTCTTGAAGAGATAAGCTGTTTGGAAAATGCTTATTACAGTGAAATCCTAACCTTCTGAAAGTCAATGCCAGTTTTCTTATTAACTTCAGTGGAGCCAGACCTTCACATTACAGGCTTAACTAATAAGGTCTCAGAATACAGCAGTATCACCACTGAGATAATTTGGGATTTTTCTACAGTTAAAATTGTGTGTACTGAGACTGTGAAGGTAGGGCCCAAAACTTCTTTAATAGCTTTGCTGGGCATAGGCCTGGGCCCACTGGCGATGCACAGGGGGTGCATGTGGGTGCACATGTACCCCCTGAGATTGGCTGGGCACTCCCTGGAAACACCGGCCATGAAACCGGAAGTGCCAGAGGAAGTGCACTTTTGATTTCACCGCTAGTGATTTTGGGCTCAGCGATTGGCCTCTGGGGACCCCACTTCCCCAGTCAGTGATCGGTCACTGGGGGCCCCCCCTGGTCGGTGATCTGGTGCCTCCCCAGACTTGGGAGGCACCAGTCACTCATGCCTGGGCTGCAGCACTATACTAAAAATTTTTAATAGAAATTAATGAAAGTGGAGAGTCCATGGTATCTTAAATAAGTTGATGAAGTAACCCAAAAGGGAAAATTCACCTTTATGGAACATACTCAAACATGGTCTTAAGAGGGAAACAGATAAGCAGATCACTCACCCCAACCCTGGTCTCCTGAAAATCCATATACAATAGCCACTGAGCCACAAAGGGATATGGTTCAGAAAACACGGTCCATTTCTTAGTATCTAGATTTTTCTGGTGATGTTTCTCTTCCTTGAGCTCATCAGTCCTGGTATGACTGGTCTACAAATGGTTTGGAAACTTTTTTCCATCAAAAGTGGAATTACCGTCATTTGGAGAGTTTTGACATGGGGAAGAAGACAAGAAGAATTTGATGTTTGAAGTATCAATCAGCAAGCCTGGTTAGGAATTTTTTCCCACTATTTTTGATCAAAAAATTGATTTTTTTTGTTAGAATATTTTTTTTTGTCCAAAATAAAAATGTCCTCAGTCTTTAGGTTTTCAACAAAAACTCAAAAACTTCTAATGAAAATTAATTTTTCTCACAAAAAAATTACTTAATTGAAAAGCCATTTCCATAAAAAAATGGGATTTTTTTCAGACAACTCTGTTACTACGTAGTGGCAGGGGGTGGTTTAGCCAACATAACAGCAATGAAACAGCTTGAAGTAAATAAAAGGCTTCACAGTAAGAAGCTTACACCATCAGACACCAATTCACCTTATTCAATAGGCTGCAGCCAACACCAGAGTGCAGTTGAAATGGCTTGATCACAGCTAGATATGCCTTTAATCCATTGTTAAGAGCCAGTGGAATGCAGTGAGGTCAGGATTTTCAAAAATGGATGCCCAAAGTCAGAGTGTGAAGGGCAAGAGGCACAAGGGCATTTTGGGGTCAATGGGAATGGTGTGCCTATCACCTTTGAAACTCTTTTCCCTAAGCAATTATGTAGATATATTAATAAGTGGCCCAGTGTGTAAGTGCTGAGCAGTTCTCACTGACTTCAGCAAGAACTAAAAATTAGTTTATTCATTTAAATGCCTGGATATTTATTTAGGAGCCTAACTTTAGATCCCCCCCGCCCCCACTTTTTTGTAAATCTTGGAATGAATCAGTTCACTGGCTATCATCCTATTTAGATAAGATGCTTATTGTGGCACTCACCCACCGTCTACTAAAAACCATTAAAAATACACGCTGTAAAAGAGTTCATGTAACATATAAAGTGCTTCTGTGTTCTGTGCCAAGCTGGTTAACCCTCATTAAAGTCCATAATCTGCTTCAACTATTCGCACACAGTTAGGAAATCAGGACCTCCACTGACTGTGCTAAAATAGATTTACGTATAAGAACATAAGAACTGCTATTTACTGGGTCAGACCATAGGTCCACTTTATCCAGTGTCCTGTGTCACATAGTGGCAGAGAGTGGATGCTGAAAGGGAGAGTGATCCAGGGTCCATATGACATGGGTTTTTTCCACTGTTCCTCTCTCACCTTGAGGCCTCCAGCATTTAAGGTCTAGGAAGTTATGATTCAGAAGCTGTATTCTTAACTCCCATGCATTTATATTATTTCTACCATGCATGGGTGTTTGTACAATTATTAGCATTATACTGAATAAAAACTGAAAATGAAAGGGTGTGTATAATGTCAAAATATCCTTTAGAAGTCATGCGTGAGTATCTCTGTTCCTCAGAATGTTATTCACGTCAGGAATGTACCAGATGGATATTTTTTCCACACAAAGAAGTAGTAGCAAACTAGTTTAAAGAGGCTGGATTTTGCCTGGTTCTGACATGAATGTATGGTGGAGTAAGGGAAGGGATGTCATAAAGAAAATTCCTCTGCTAGGCCTTTATTGTGTCTGGATGACACTGAAGACCTTATGTTCTGGGGAGGGCAAACACCATCCACCCTCAATTCTCCCAAGGAAATGACTCCACATGTATGGAATTACCAGCAGTACTAGCTGCTGGCACATGTGGAAGTGAGCATCACCCCACAATGGGGCTTGTAGCTTCAGGCCAGGGGAAAGTGCAACTTTAGGAGCTCAAGGAGAAATTCTGCTTCCTGACACTCCTCCCTACTACGGAGGCAACGGGTTGATCTAGCAGCTCCTGCGGGATCTATGCAGGAATGTTTGAACATCCATACTATGCCCCTGTAACACACACACAGCAGAGTACAGCTATCTCTACTTACTTAAGTTTTCTGCTAGGCAAACTTTTGCTGAAGGCCTCAGGCTGACTTACATCTCTCCAACCCCCATCCTCTAGCCCCTTAGCCATCTTTTGCTCTAGCTTAGTGCTTGGTTTCTTTCTGCTGAGTAAGTAAAACCATCTGTATCTAATGACATCTACCATGGGATATATCCTCTCCAGAAAGAAAGCTGCTAAGAGTTACTTAACAGTGAGATGCCTGTATTTGACATCTTCTCTGTAGCTCTTTCATTTTCCTATCTGAAAAGCATCATCCATTTCCATATGCAGTTTTGGCAAGGGGTGAAGGCAGGACATCTTTGGAAAGCTTCCAAAGGGATTCATTGTTCAAATCTATTGTTACACATTATTGATTCTGTGTGTAAGTCTTCCTTACCACTAAAGCTCCTCCTCTTTTTCTTGATGTCACTTTTCCCTACATTGTGTCTTGTGACTGACAGGCTGCCCCAGAAAAGCTGTGCATCTTATACCTTTGTTCCATTACAACCTCTCCACACTAGACAAGATCATTTTCTAGCAAATCCCTTAAAAGTTCACTGGCCATAAAAGGAATTAGAATGACACATACATCTAGGGTGCTATCTCCTAATTTAAGGGACTGATAGATAGTATCCCTGAGTGTCTGATGTAGATTTCTTCTTTACCTATTCAGACAACTACATTTCTTGAGCAGCCACTTGAATCGCTCTTAAATAGGCACAATTTGCTATACCCAAAATCTCTGTAAATCTTACTTCCCTAGTGGAGTAGGCATTTCACTAGCAGAGAGGGAGCACTCCTTTTAGTTTGTCTGAATAGGCCATCTTTCTTATATCTGGGTGTGACAGAGAGAATCAGTCCTATACTATTTTTCACTCACAGTCAACATAAAGAATCATGCCATGCTTAACTTGGAGAGCGTTCTGGGAGCATTCTGAGAGCACCTTCATGCGCATCCTTGTTCATAAAACTGTATTACAATCCATGACCCCAGGTGTCCCGGTGCCTTACTAGAAGGGCTCCTTAATATGCAGCTTCTGCTCTCAGATGCCACTAAGTAAAAAGGATATTTTCTTGCTTATGAGTTCTGTTCCTGTGCATATGCTAGCCTGCTGATTTTAGTAAGAAAAAATAAGGTGCTGTTATTCCACTTAGCACTGTGACCAGTAATGAAGTTGAGAGACAGCTGGATTCTGGTGAGCAACAGAACTGTATACTAAGTTCCCATTAGTTCCACCTGTGCAGCTCTCCTGATGGCAGTAGTTTACCAAGGTGTTTTGAAAGGCAGCATTTGAAGTCAGGTAGGTAGCAGAGGAATAACTGGACACACAGCTTGGCTTGCAGAATCTTTTGGCCTATCAAAAAAGGGTTTACTTGACTAAAATGCAACTAAAACAAAATCCAGATGTTTAATTACAAAGGATGGTTCTCTGAGAAAAACTTTCCGCTGTGACAAAAATTGTGAAACTCATACCACAGCCTTTAAAGACTTTGCTCTGGGAGCTGGTATTTTGAACTCAGTGACTAGGAGGAACACTGATATGTAAAGGAACAAATCGTATAAACTTGGTCCATACACTTTATAAATCAAGTGACCAAACTTTTGAGAGGACATAATAAAGGAAGGCAAAAAGCAATGGCAATGATTTCATTTGCTATGTCAGCAAGTGAAGTGACTTTAGTTAGTCAGTCATTCAATGGCAACCCAGTTATGAGTCACAGAGTTTCCATAACTAAATCATGCTAATCAAAAGGTAGATACCTGCAGAAAGCAACAAAATCCTACTGAAACTGATGGAACTGCTCATATACTAACCATAAATAAGGGTGTCATCATTTGGTCCTCGCTGAGTCGCCATATAGACTTCAGCAGAGCTGACAAAGGAGTACAATATTAGTCAATGTAAGCAAGCATATAACATTTTCTCCCCAAGCAAGATTAGAAACATTATTACCATTAAATGAAAGGTAGGTTGTGATGTACAAATGCACAGCAAGGAGTGGGTGTGCAACTAGTTCCAGGGCAACGGACCACCTGGGACCCTGCTAGTAAGTGACTGTGATCCTAGACTTTCTCAGTTGTGACCTTTCCAGCAGGGTCCTGGCTGCATCTCAGGCACATTAGCTCCAGCCTGCTACAGGCTTTTGCTACAGCAGTTTGAAAAGCATGGCAATTTGACAGGATTGGGTCTTTAACAACTTTGTAATCCTGTCTTATTGATTGCAGTAAGGAAAGCCATATTATCCTGTTGCCTAATACTATTCATGGGATACAAGAAATCCTCTTTAAAGAAATCTGTTGGATAAGTAGAGAATTGCCCCTTTGCCTTTTAATTTATAATACAAAACATCAGGAAAAATGGGGATTTCTACCTGAATTGATGTAACCTGATCACTAGTATTTTTTTCAATCTTTTAGCATGCTGGGTGTTAATCCATTCATGTTCTGTTTCTGAGTATTTCCCTTTGAACTTCTGATGTTTACTTTTGCTTACTTTTTTGCTTTGTTTAAGACACTTCGAACTTTCTCCAAGGACAAATAATATACTTTGCTTTCTCACATTGATCTTTGATGGCTGGCAAATGTACCTCCAGCAGTACACACAGACCTGAAAGAAGTCCTGATCTTTCCAAGGTCAAAAAGAGTTCTGTCTTTGCTTTCAGTTGGACCAAGATCTCGCACACAGCTCTTCTGTCGGACACGAATGAACCAAGATAGAGTTTTAACAAGGCTGCAAGTCAGAGTCTATTTTACCTTTTTTACTCTCTGTATAGTTCAGTGATTCTCAGCCAGGGTGTCATGGCACCCTGGGATGCTGGGAGATCCTTTGAACAGTGCCTAGAGGTGTGAGTAGACAAGCAAGGTGTGAGGAGATAAGCAAATTAGTACAGAATTAAGCTTGTCCCTGCCTGGCTAATCCCCCACCCCTACTATCTGGCCCTTCCACAAGGAAATAAGCACCATAATATTAGTTTTTGAAATAGGAAGCCACTCAATTCATGAAAGCTATGGAGAGGTGCCTCCAGTCCAAAAAGGTTGAGAACCACTGGCATAGTCATTTGGGCTTAGCAGCCAAAGGTGGCTGGATATGATACTATCACTTCTCTCTTGTTTAACCAGAATAACCAAATACGCCATTAGCCTGTGGTGGGTCATGACCTTTCCAGAGTGGGACTTGTACAAGGTGTCCATTTCTTGCCCACGTGGATGCAAGGACTACCTTGAACATATGGACCGAGCATAAAGAAAGCAGTGATGTGCCTGCATGATGATCAAACAGCCTGGAATGGCTTTGAGAGGTGTGAACTGTCCCAGGCACTTCTGTACTGTATTAATGCGAAAGTGGAGCACGGAGAGCCCACCATCCCAGCAGAGGGCTCTTTATGTGGCCTCACCTCACTGCGCCCCACCCTCAACAAACACATCCTAGCTGTACTGTGAGACTCTCCTAGTTTTAGCCCGTGCATCCTGAAGGTAAAGGACCTCCCTGCCATTCCTGGGAGGGTACAAGCGAGCCCCTTGATTTGAGAACAGCTTTTCAAGAGAAGTGGATCAGTGTGCGCAGGAAGAGTATGCTAAAAGTGTGATGAGATCCTGAATAGTTTTGTGAGACTTGGTTGCCTGGGATAAGAGACAACTGGACTCCCTCATTCAGGAAAAAAATTCCACTCCAATGTCCTAATGTTGCGCATCTGGTCTCTTGTCAGGGTGGGGACTCTTTAACATAGTACTTCAAGGGGCAGGGTGAGATTGCGGCAAGGTTACAGGGGCAGGGGCAAAAGGGGTGGCATATCATGGCATGAATAGGGAACTGCTCTAAACAAGCCCCATAACCTGTGTTTTACACTGGTAATTCCTAGTTATACTAATCTCATTGTATCCCTTAAATCCATATGCATGGCTGGAAATCCACTCAAACAGGCAGTCACATTCTGCCCTCAGTTAAACCCTGGTCACCTCTCAATGACCTGAAAGGCATGAAATAAGGATGCAGACAAGTCAGGTCAATTGTGGGTAGAATCCTGCTTTCAAGGGCGCTCATGTGAACACAGACAAGCCTACAGGAAGGATTGTCACCTATCGCAGCTTTGCACTCTCCCGCCCAGGAAGCAGGCTGCAAGGAGCATGCCAGCCTCTCCCCTGTGGCAAGGGTGCCAAATTCGTATCATCGTTGGCTGTGGCAACGATGCTCTTGGGATCTATCTCTGCAGTCGCTGTCATTAACATGGGAGACAACGCTGGGAACCTCTTAGCAACCCACTTTCCTGTGACATTGGCAGAAGTCACAAATCTCCAGCTGCGCTCCCATGTTTGCCTCCTTTGTATAGAGCTTCACAGGTTTTTGAGTGCGTGGTTCACAGCATTTCAAGGAGCAGGGTCAGGAAATCACCTGCTCAGCTGCATTCTGTGGAAAGGGGCCCTGAAACTCATTTACAAATTTGGTGAGTGGAGGGATAGTTACTGCTGGCAATGTGCTTCAGAGCATGAATGTTTTTCTGAGCATAAAAGACTCCCTTGGTTGAGGAGGGAGGAAGGAGTATAGGGGGAGGGGAGTCAACACAGGAGCTGTCTCCTGGGCCTTTTACCCCAGCTGCCTTCACCAAGAAACCTCCTGTCTTTATTGTTCTTTACAGATCTTGGCAAAATGAAAACAAGAGAAATAAATGAATAATCTGAGCATTGGCATGGTTTATTTTACTATTAAAAAAAACCTCAAAGGGGGTTTGTTGTTTTATTTATCTGTTCTCTTGTCCTCTTTTTTAAATAAATCCTCACTATTAAAGAATTTTACAAAAGAATTTGAATATCTCAGTTTGCCAGTAAAACATAAATGAGACCTCCTTCAGAAGACTTTCCCAGTTTGCAAATAGGCCAGAAAGGAGAGCTGCAGCTTTTCCAGGTTGGCTGAAAATAGTGGAGTGTACTAACACCTTCGTATCTCTCTTAGCATACGAACTCCTTGGTATATCTCAGGTCTGAGTTACTACACTGAACCCACCAAGCAATACATTTAAGGTACGTTTTTCATTTTTTTCTCTTTAGTCATTTTATTTGCACGTAGGTGATGACACCACACTGAAGTGTTAAAGACCAAGCTTTCCTACAGAAAACCTCTTTTGCTGTCCCTCGCAGGAGGTGGCCGAAATACACCGGAGGGTTTAAGCCGCGGCTGGAGACCCGTTTCCGCAGCGCCGTGTGCCGCCAGAACGCTGAGAACGCCCAGAGGCCCGTTCAGACGCTGCCGTTTGCGTTTTCTTGATCCGACTCCGCAGAAGCGCGGGGAACGAGCTCGATCTTACTTGGCGGCACAGTCATTTGCCGCATTTCGGCCCCGCCTCATGCCCCACGTGCCCCATTATTTGAAGGGTTCACAGGAGCTGTTTGTAACCAGCCAGTTGCGGGTGCAGCCAAAGTCCCGGCTCTGCAAACAAGAAAGAAGAAGGAAGCCACGCCTTGGGAGCCATTTACTCTGAAAATAGGTGGACTCCCCAGTTTATGGCACTTGTGTACGGGACTGAACGCGCTTTATACTTAAAAATAAATCGTTTCAAAACCGCTGCCTTAAACGCGCGTTAGGAGCCCAGCTCCGAGGGGGCTGCGGGGGCCGGCCCGGGGCTGATGACACGGGTGTCTCGGCGGCGCGGCCCGTGGCAAGCCCCACGGGTCACGGACAACCCGGGGGCTCAGGCCCGGCCCAGCCCGCCCCGCCCCAGTACTTTTCCATAGGCTGCCGCGAGTGGGAGCGGAGAGCGGACGGCTCGGAGGGGCTCGGGCCGCCAGAGGCCGCAGGGCGGGAGCAGCTGGACCAGGCCGGCAGAGGGGTGGCTCCGCCCTGGCGCGGGGGCAGGGGAGTGGCCAGGGCAGGACGCTGGCGG
>NW_017729033.1:23941128-23941362 GCF_001723915.1 Gavialis gangeticus
GCTGCGACGGGCCCAGGGGCGCCCCCGGCCCGGCTGCGCACAGGAGCGGCTCTCGACAGCCTTTTCCCGCAGCCCCGGGGCAGAAGGAAACGGGGGAGCTCCTGTTTCTGGAGTTCCCGGCGGGGCCCGGCCCCGGCACCCCTCACCCCTCGGCGGAGGAGCAGGGCCCGGCTCGCGGACACCCCGCTGCTTCCCCCGGCCATGCCCCCGCTCTTGCTGCAGCCGCGGATGGGA
>NW_017729033.1:23946362-23947344 GCF_001723915.1 Gavialis gangeticus
GGGAGGCAGGTGCTCCCAGCTCCTCGCCTCGGCCTGGCAGCGGGGCTGCGCGCCGGCGAGGCAGGGCAGAGCCGAGAGCCAAGCGGCGCGGCAGCAAGTGCGACGAGAAAGTCCCCATGTAGAGATACAGCTGCCAGCCTCATACCCTATAGGCATCTCTGCCAGCCTCATACCCTATAGGCATCTCTGCCAGCCCCATACCCTATAGGCATCTCTACGGACGCAGCTATCCCCAGAGCTTGCGATAGCTACACTATACATCCGTGTAGATGTATGGCTGTCAACAGCGCTAGCTCTACCGAGATCTAGCACCAGTACGTGTATCGAGATAGATATCTAGACAGATAAATATACACGTAGATATAATGGTTATAAACGGCAGAAATAGTTTAAAGATATAC
Source organism: Gavialis gangeticus (assembly GCF_001723915.1). NCBI lineage: Eukaryota > Metazoa > Chordata > Crocodylia > Gavialidae > Gavialis > Gavialis gangeticus. Next base: position 23,946,764 of record NW_017729033.1, read on the forward strand.
AGGCAGGCTTATATAACTATAGGTAAATATATAAATGCGGATCAATAAATCAAGATAAATATATGTATTTATTTATAGACCTAGATATCGAGATCTAGCACCAGTAGACATTTATGTAGAACTAAAGAAATGTATAGATCCATCCATCCGTATTTATCTTATCTATATTTTATCTAGCTATATTGTTCTTTATTCCTATATTTGCCTATAGTTATATATGTATCTATGTCTTTAGATGATATCGAGAAGATACTTAGTATATGATATATACAACTATTATGCATCGAGATCTATACTGACACTGTTATCTCGCTGGCTAGCTGTATACCTGTTGGTGCTAGGTAGCTTTCTATCTATGGATAGACCTCTCTCTTTCTATCTATGTATTGGTGCTAGATCTATATATCGATATCCCTCTACCGGAACATCTATCTCCATACAGGGAGAGAGCTGAGCAGCAGCTCCGGGGCGGGATCGGCCGCCGGCTCGGGCCGTGTCCCCGGCGAGGCGGGGCCCCGCTGCTCGTGGGACGGGGGGGGGGGGGGGCCACCCCCCCCGGCGCAGAAGGGGCAGGGGGCGGG
>NW_017729033.1:23947408-23970951 GCF_001723915.1 Gavialis gangeticus
GGGGAGTCATCCCTCACTGCGCAGAAGGGGCAGGAGCGCGGGGCTCTCGCGCTGGCTCGCCGCGGTCGTCCTGCCGAATTGCCCTGGGCCCGGCCCTTCCCTGTGCTGGGAGGGCTGGAGGAGAGAAGCACAACGAAACGAGCAGAAATCATCCGGCTCCTCTTTACAGCTGTGTTGCACAGGCGAGCCGGGCCCCCGTGCGGTCTTGGCTGCTGCATCTGGCAGGGAGACCGGAGAAGGGCGCTGATCATCAGCCTGCGGATATTAATGGTGTCGATTCTAGCTGTGATACTTCCATCTTCAACCTTGTCTGTTATTGCACGCCATGCATGTATGACAAACCAGGAGCGTATATTACAATAGCGTTACAATGTATTATCCAAGCCATTCTAGTGCCACAAACGTGATTTATATGATGTGCGGGATTATATTTGCATGGCATGATCATCTTTGCTTGGGTGTAGCTAGCGATCTCTTTTTTTTTCTTTTTTTGCCATTTTTTTCATTCTCAGTTCCCCATTCAAAAATTGTACTGGCTGTTCCAGCAGGGTAATTACAGAGCAATTTATCCCAGTTTTAGGATTTTGCACCACAGTTCAGGACCTTTCACACCATATTATTGGAAGCAGTTATTGGTAGTTGACTTTTCTGCAGGGAATCCTATCTGGGAATTGTTTTACAGGCAATGTGTTGCAATAATTGTCACTGATCTCATTATGACTCCCTTTAATTTTTGTTTTAAAGCCTTGTATTTACCAGAACTGTCGAATACTGCCTAGTAATGCTTCCTATTATGAGATGGGTGGTCTGCTGTAACTGAGACTGGGTTGGGAAATGTAGAATTGCCAGATTTTGAGAATCATGCCCTCTGAGTATTTTTGTCTGGGAGAAGTATTATTAGTTATTTAAACAGCAGGTCAGAAGTAAGCCTTGTGTAATGATTCATTCAGCATAATCTCTACAACCTTGTGGGGAGAGGGGGTGGACAAGTCTCAGAAGTCTGCCAAAGGAGTGCAGATGAATTCTGCCAGAGTTCTCTCATGCAATTGCCTAATTCAGTGGGAGTTCAGCTGGCTGGAGAAACGTCCCTCAAAGCAACTGGTTAATTGTCAGATTTAATAGTCTTAGGAAACACGAAAGGAAAATTGAGGAGATGTGTTGTAATTTTCAATTGGCCAAAAGAAAAGCAAAACGAAACAAAAAAAAATTGAAGAGCTCTCTAATTTTGGAATCTATTTCCTGGGAAATCACAAGGTTTGTAGCTCTAGTGGCCTAGCGCCTGGGGATGGTCTCTATTAAGAGCAAACAATTGCACTGTGAAAGCAAAAGCAAATAATTTGAGAACTGTGTAAAATATGAATGGAAACAGTGGAGTCAGAAGCTTGCACCATCCAGTTGGGAAAGGCACGTGAAACTGAGGAGCCCCAAAATGCAACGATATATCAAAGTGACAATTTACAGCTGAAGGAAATGAAGAAGTGAAAATTAAAGGGTGGATCCAGTGTCTGCTGCAAGCCAAGGGAAAACCACTTATATTAACGTGGGTGGCTGCATCCAAATGAGTGGTATGTGGCACAGGTATTCCCTGGGAGCAAGGTGTGTCACTGCTTCTTGTCGCTGGAGAAACAAATGCCCAGCCTGGCGTGGACACGGCCAGTGAGAGCTGGGTTAAGCTCGGAGGCCCAAATGCAAGCGAGCAGTCTAGCACATGCCAGGCTGTGAAGCCAGTATATTTGTTAATATCATTAAATGCATTACTAAATAGCCACAGCTTAAATTTATTAAGCACTTGCTTAAATATTTTTAGAACCAGAGCCTGAATGCAGAATGTGCAGACAAAACTATAAGGTGGACTTACTTAGCTTTAACAGATGACCCTGGCAGACAATCAGTAATGTTTGGGTTTACTTATAGTTGTAGAGTACAATTGTACAAGTCTGGTTGTGTAACAGCTGGATCAATAAAGGGGACTTTGATGTTGCAATGCTTAGTGTTGCAAAGCCTAACTAAAAAACTAGGTGGCCTGTTACCCAGTGAAGCCCTCAGATCCAAAATGAACACCCAGGCTCCACATACGTCGGAAGAGGACAATCAGGTGCCTAAGAATGAGAGTCACAAAGGCTGCAAGCTAAGGAGGGAGCCATGTCCACTGTGTAGTAGAAAGTTCCCTGTAGCTCAAAGGCAGTGAAGCTTCTAACTGTACTCAGGGTTTTCAGGCTTAAATCCTCTTAAAGCCAGTCCAACTTTTTCCTCAAAGAAAAAACAGAGCAAAAATACCTACTATGTTTCATCAAGTGGTTAGGGAAGTCATGTAGGAAGCAGGAGACTGGTTTTCAAAGCCATACTGTTGCTTTTTGGAGCAGCACTCCCACATCCCAGGAAGCACTCTTCACCATTAGCTCTTGGATAGTCTCAGATGAGCCTGTCTTAACCTCTCCTATAAGAGATCTTTTACTTTGAGTAAATAATTAAATGGTCACTAGAGCAGCTACTGGCCTCACTTACATCCCAATAGCTAGCGAATTAGTCTTTTTTTTTCTCATTCTCTCTGGCCCAATCCACATTTACACCAATTGTGATACAAAAAAACATTGAATTTGATGGGATTTTTCCCATTAACTTCAAGAGTCTAATTATCATTAATATTATTCCATTAGGAAAGGGCCTAAAAGCTTCAGGCATAGATCAGGGTTCAATTATGTAGGTGCTGTATAATTTCAGACTGTTGGAACTAAGGGCCAGACCCTCAGTTTAGTCCCTAACTCCTATTTAGGTGCCTAAATACCTTTGTGGATCTGGGCCATACAATCTAAGTGCAGGGCAAAAGATAGCAGATGATGCTGACAGACAGACTGAATACAGTAGGGTAATGGCACTGATCTCTATAAAAGGATTGTGTCTAATATTAAGATATTTCTTATATATACTCCCCCATCTTGGACCACTCTGTTTATGGAACAGCTATGGATATGGATTAAGCCCTGATTGCACAATAGGATCCTTATAACTGTGTGGGCCCCCACTGAAGACAATGGGCCTGAGAAGAACATTTGCAGAATTGGGAACTCTTGCGGGTTGTTGGTTTTGATTTTAAAATGGGGAAGGCACAGCAGAAACATCAAAAGCAGCATCCTTATTTTTAAAGAAAGAGAAGTCATGTCACACAGTCTCTAAACACCACTGAGATGCTTTTATGGGAAAGCAGAAGGAAGGTCAAATATCCTTCATTTTAAACTAATTTCCTTTTAACAAAGTATTTAATTATTAGTTTAAACTTGTTCAAAGATGCACTGGATTAGGGGCAGGCTTATGAATAGGATTCTGATGGTCAGCAACCTTTTTTGTTCCAGTTTAAATTTATTCATGACTACTTTATACCCATTTGTTCTTGTGCCTACATTGTCCTACACTGCTCTTTTCCCTTTATGGTGTTTAGTCCTCTGCTGTACTTGTAGAGAGCAATCATATCCTTTCTGAGCTTTCGTTTTGCTGGGCTTAATGTTCTGTTGTCTGATAAATTCAGGACAAATCCTCAGATTCATGCACACATACAAACCCTTAACTACACCAGGGGAACTTTACTTGTGTGAATAGTCCCATTGGAGTCACATGCACAAGTGATTTAGGAGGGATGCCAGATCTGGTGGTCAATAGGTGAACACTGTCTCTCATTTAAATTGCTTTGGAATAACTAGTCCATCCTTCCATCCAATTAGCTCTCTTTTAAATTTAATTTTAGCTTAGCATGCTTTTCAGTTTTCCGAAACTGAGTTCAGTGGTATTTCATCCTTTGAATCGTTACTGTTGTTTGTCAAAGTATACAAATGACTACCTGCTGTTAAATTGTGAACTTTTGCTTTTTTGTTTCAGGTGTTTTGCATAAGCCATTGCACAAACCCAGTGCTGTGCATATTTTTACATTGCACATACAGAACATTCATACTTTTAAATTTGACATTTGCATTTTTAATTTACTTTCATTAGGAACTGGCATGTTTGAAAAATGAACAAAAGAGTTCATGAACTCTTTTGAATGAACAAGATGAACAAAAGACATGGGAAAGAGTGGCCCATTTTCACACAAATATGTTGTGAAATATTCTTAATTTTTTGGATGTGGAATGGACCTTTCTTGTGTGTTCAAACAGGAAAAGTGGGGCACTATATTTCAGTAAGACTATTTCATGTTTTTAACTTGAGAGTCATAGTTGGCAGAATGAAGCAGGCTGTTAATACAATAGCTATGTATTAAAGAGTAACTGGAACGTAATATTAATTAGCTGTTCAAAGAAAAGAAAAGGTGCTTTTCATTTATGTGTAGCTTCATTTTCATTGTATTCCAATGTCATTTGCTACTATTAAAATACAAATGGGGACTTTGTCTAATAACTATTCTGTATATGAAGTCAGTGGATTAAAATTTGGCTTGCTTACACTAGCCTGTGTATTTTCTGTTACTTGAAACTGGCCCTGTTTTTTTAAACTGCAATTCTGCACCCTTTTTGCATTAAGTAATTCTTGGATGCAGATCCACAGAGGGTCTTAGGCACGGTGATGCTCAGTGTTACCACACTTAAAATTTAGGGATCCAGCTCCAGGAGTGGAATTCAAAGGCTCTATTTAGGTCCTCAAGTTTCCAACACAGTGGAGGGAAGGATTAGGGTACGTGTGTACCATTTCCCTGGTGAGCCCATAACTGCTGCTGAGAAGATAGAACTGATCCTGCAAATGTGGTAGCATGGATGGATTGCAAGAGCCCAGAGCATGCACCTGAGGTCCTGAGACCTTGAGTCAGATACCCAAGAGAAACTTGGATTCACAGATTGCAAACCCATTAAGTACCGAACATAAACCTTTGCAAAGCAATCAGTTCTGGGGGAGCAAAATCCAGGATCTAGTCCCAGACACTCCACAGATCTTCAGGACTGGAAACAGCCGACTCTACTTCTAGTTCTGGTGAGTGTAACTACTATCACTGCTAATTACCCCACCTGCAACATCATGTGATTGCAGCTGTTTTGCTTCCCATTTGAGAAACATTAAGACAACACAAGGAAGAAGAGAGGGACATGAAATGAATTAAAATAAACAAATACAGCTAGTGCCAACTGTTTTAGGGGAACTAGGGAGGAAAATTAAATTTTGTTTCTGAATTCTATAAGAGGCATTCATGTTGCCAGATGCATAGATTGACTACAAGAAAATAAGGGGCTCTTACAATCTAGTCTGATCTTCCTAACAGGATTTTCTTGTGTTAATTCCTGTTGGGATGTCAACACCTGTTTTAGAAACACCCCCATCCTTGATTTAAAAATGTTTGGTGGCAGAGCATCCACCACAATCTTTGGTAAGTTATTACACTTAAGTAACTTGTGCCTGGTATCAACTTGTTTCATTGTTCAGCCATTTGATCCTGTTATAAAAATTGTATTAAGTGCTCAGTGCAGAAATGTAGAAAGATTGATAGATGTGAGCTATATTTTTTTATCTGTATTGTGAAAGTCCCCTGGATCAAAGGCCTACTAGGTTAGGCACTATACATACAGACAATAAAAATGCTTCCTGCTCCAGAAATATTCACAAGCTAAGTAGACACAGAATATTTTCCAGAATATGTGGAACCAAGAGTTCTAGTTTTTTATATGTATTCTTGTCTCAGACCAACACAGCTACCAAGTTCACACCTAGAACTACTGTAGGGATTTTTTCTTTTAAATGTCCTTTCTGCTTGATTCTGTTTCAATATTATTACCTGGCTGTCATGGTTGCATGATGTAATGGGAACCTTTCAGAATTATCAATAAGGTTATTAAAGTGAACTGCTACTTCCAGAAAAAATACTATAAAAACCTCATAAAATTCCATAATCCATACTTCAATAAGCCAGCATACTATAGCTGTCTACACAGTACATCACCTGAACCCTTATTTCAAGTGTGTCAGTCATTTGAAGACTCCCTGTCATCTAATGGCTGGCCTTGTTGCTCTGTGGTTTGTGGATTGAAATGCAATGTAAAAGGCCCGGGCTTTATTTCTTGGCATGTGGTCAGCAGGGGTACTTTAGTGATAGCTTGATGAGACCTTGAGGAGGAGAAAGCACTTCATGATACTCTAAAGCAGCCCTTAAGCTCAAGTAAAGAGTAGGGCCAATGGGTTCCAAAGGGAAATCTCTCGTGCCCACTTACTGACATCCTTAATGAGGTCTTTTGCTGGAGGAACTGTTGCAGCATAAGACTATGGCTGCTCCTAACTTTGCTGTAAACATGGGGTCATGATGCTGAAGCTTTTACTAATGTGAATAGTTCCTGTGATACAGAGTAAGTCCTCCTGAACACCTTGCAACACCAGACCTATAAAGGTGAGATCTAGCATAGATAGTGTGCAGGTCTGCCTTTGCTTATGCAGATGAAAAAAGTGGTTATGAAGCATTTATCAAATCAGGTGAGAGCTACAGCTGTTGGCAGTCTTAATGGCATGCTGTCTACGGTACAACCCAGCTCCGCAGACAACAGTTTATGTTTTACCTGTGATTCCTTTCCAGGACAGTAAGAAATAATATCTTATTTACAGCTTTCACTAAAACAATACAATGCAATGACAATAAAATTATATATAATATAATAATAACATGTACATAATTTATAAACTAGTAAACTCGTGACTTATTTAGTATCAGAGGACAGTGTGGCAGTGGAGAACAGTCATTATTCAGCACCACAGACAGAGAACACCAGTGCCCAGTCATCTGGCTTCACACACTGGGAAATCTACCATTGCTGTTTAATACTTATAGAAATATCTAATAACCATAGCAACCACCTAATGCAGCCATTCCTTAAATTTTGGAGATGCATAATTGCTATGCGTTTATATATCTTTATTTTCTGTGCTACTGAAATACACTAGTTAATATATAAATATGGCTCACTTTGGTAGGTTTGGAGGTAGAAGGACATTAAGAACTATTTTTCAATTTACTGATAAAAAGTAAGGAAAATAAAGGGGACTGGTAGAATTGAATATAAATCCTGTAGTATCAGTGTATCTGATAACCTCAGCTAGCTTGTATGTGAATAATCATGCTGGAAATTTATTCTAAGTCTTACACTGATATAACTAGGAGATGGAAACCATCTCATGCCATGTTAAAACAAATAAACTGAGTTCAAATTTCAAATACCACCTACTCAAAATGAAGTGCTCCTGAGCCATATACAGGACAACACTAGTTTATTATATTACGACTAACTGTGAACAATGCCTACATTGAAGGTAACTGTAGACATACTACAAATAGTTAAAAAAAAGACTAATCAGAGGATTTGCTATGCAGTATTCATGTAATGTTGATCATTAGGATTGACAGCAAGAGCAGAATATTATATATGCATTGCACAAACTTTAGCATGATTTTGCACTTGGAAAAATGGTTGGGATTTTAGGAAGCAATGAAGAAGCACAGTTTGGTGCTGTCTATCATCTTAGGGTTGCTACTGGAGCTCACCTCTGCAACATCTTAGCCAGTCATTCTCCACCTTTTGGCATTTAAGATGCTCCTTGTTTAGCTTCAGGAACCTTTTGGAAAATCTCAACTCTTACTTATTCACTCCTTTTTTACTACAAAAAATAACAGAGCATTTCTTTTCTTGAAAAAAACTTAGACTACAATGTGTCAATGTGTCAGAATGTTTTTATTGCTATGAATTCTCATTTGAAATCTTTAGGTTTATCTTGTGAATTATGTTTGCACATCTAACAGTGTTAGCATTGCATGGCACCCCACAGCACCCTTCAAAGCATCTCAAGGCACCCTGAAAATCACTGAATTTTAAGCAGCTAGTTGTGGTATCAGTAGAAAAACAGAGCTATACTTGTTAGAGGGTCACCTTCCAAAAAAGGATACAAAAGCACTAGGTTGTATGAGTATTTTTGTGCTTGCTTTAGTGAGAAATAATTTGGTTCCTAAGCTTTCCACTTTTATGTCAGATTTCAGAACACACGAGTCTATAAGGAAATATTGAAGGGTATGCTACAGCCATTTGCCTGGGCATTGAAATCCATACCCATTACACCTGAGATGCCAAGACTTACTATGTGGCCAAAGCCTGGCTTACAAATAGGTTTATGAATATGATCAGAGAGGCCTCAGGTGGGTTGAGGAGTTGAATGGGAACTGGGCATTGCAAGGAAGCACTGCACACACCCAGGACTTTCTCAGTCTCAACCCTGAAGGCCTAATATAATGTCTTTCCTGTGACTGTTGTCATATATATTTATTTCTACAGATTTTTGAGCTCTATTTCTAGGTACCCACCTTATAGTCAAGGTCCCTGTTGCATATATTTCCATCACATAATAGGCAAAGACCTGCATGTATCCCCTCAAACCTGCTCCCTCTGCAACAGGCTTACAGAAAAGTGAACCACCTGCAGAATCACTACTTGGCTTCTATGGGCTTTTGCCCTACGCCTTCAGTCTGCGTCCAGACGAGCACAGCCACGCGGTATGTGTCACCACAAACACGTCTGCAGCTCCATGTACCACACATTCAGATGCTCTCTGAGCTGCCCATGCATAGGCTGCTCCACCTTTTTTTTCCTGTGGATTTTTTTGACCCCTGGATATCCCATACATTGATTATTTTAAAATCATTCGTGATTTTTAAGCACATTTCATTTATGCTGGTCAGACTCATAAACAGATTGAAGCACTCAGGGCTGGTAATTCTGTGTATAAGAAGTATAGGCTGCTTTGTGCCTTCCTGGAGCCCCTCTTCTAGGTCAGGATTCAGATAGAAAAGAGCATGGCAACTTTTGGGAATGGTGCTCTGTGAGCGTATGAGATGTGACCAGGAAGCACTTGCCAGGCTTCATTCCATATAGGAAAAAGAGCCAAGATTTAGTGCTGCTATTACATATGACATGTATCATAAGTCATCTCTTTTTTTTATACAAATAGCAAATCATACTTTAGTCAAATGCAAGTAATTGGGCTTAATGCAGTGGCAAGTCAGTGAAATTGTGTGACCTGTGTTATAGTAGATGTCAGATTAGAAGATCTAATTGTCCCTTTGGGCTTTAAAATGTATTGATCATAAAAACTACAATGAGCAAGGAAGCCAAAGGTTCACTTGTCTTTGGCTGACAAAAGAATATAGGAAAATTCTGGAGCCAAAGTTCTCTCTCCATCTTTTTCACACAGCTTAGGCTCTGTGCTGAGGGGGAAAAAAAAAGCCTCAGTGACATAGGCACTCTAGGGAAAGCTAGGAGCTTGAATTATAACATACCAGCGCAGACGATTGCTTTTAAAGGAAAACCTACTGCTTTTCAACCAATACTTGTCGGGGAAGTGCTAAGAGGAATTTTCAAGCTATTGTTCATAAATGCCAAAAGTCACTGAATTGAGACTCTCTTATTCACATGATTGTATATAAAAGCAAAATGATCCGTCATCTCTGATCTTGAGTTTTCATGTGATCCACACATTCAGGTCATAGGTCAGTGAAAGAAAAATCAAATGAGTAGCATTTTCAGAAACAATTTCCCTGTGTAAAGTGTTGTTTAACAGCAGAGCCTTAGGCGGGCTATCCATTTCCCAAGGAAAGGAGTTTAAAATTGCATTTGGGGGTCCATCACCTTTATTCTTTGGTGTCTGTTCTTGTTCCCTTTTATTGTTCTCTGCCTTGAGCTTTATAGGGGAACCTACAGGCTCTGCTCTTATTTTAAACATGTTTGATCTCTGATGTGTTCTTAATGGAGTTGTCAGATTCCTGCTGTAATAAAACCACAGTTGTTTCCCATCAGAGGGAACTCAACTGGTACAGTCCTTTGCTTTTCAACTAAAAAGGATCCCATCTGAGCCAGTTGTTTGAACATGTTTTAGGGGAAATTAAAAAGGAATTCAACTGGTGCAGACTAGTTGAAGATGGACTTTAACACCAGGCAAAGTATGAACAATTCCAGTTAACTATGAATAGAATTAAATCATTTCTGCTGAAAATCAAGCATCATTAAGAAAGACCTAAAATAATTTTACGACTAGTAAAGTGTGAACCATCAATACTGTAAACTGCAATGAGCCTGGTCTTTATTTTTGTTGGGTAAAACATACTTTATGAAGTACAGAAACCTCCACTGCTAGGTTAGTGGTCCAGATTTTGTGTGGAGGCCCCCTATTCCAGTTCCCAATGAAATCAAAGGCAAAGATCTTTCATATGACAATGGCAAAATTCCCACTGTCTCAAAGGGAGATGGAGAAGGTGTTAGGTCAGTAGAAATGAAAACCACTTTACAATAGTTACTTTATGGCTACTGCTTGGAGTCAGTGAAATTAGTTTGTCTCAGTCTGTCAGTCCAGTATCTAATGTGCATGAGTCCTCATGTAAAAATCCCAATTAGTACTAATTGACACCCTTGCTGGCACTTTCAGTGGTGAATTCAATAAGTGGTGAAGACATAACTGAATGGACACAGGAGCAGAACTCATCGAGTCTCACTGCAGGAAGAGGTCCTTCCACAAGAGTGAGGTACACTGGTGGGCACTATCTGGAAGTGTCAGTGTCTTTACCATACATACATAAAAAACTTCAGCTTCCAGGGCCGGCAAGAGAGCTTAGTGGTAGAAAAAGTATGGCATTACTTTGAATAGGCTGATATTTCTGCTTTAAGAGCAATTGGGCTCTTGGGAATGACATTGGTGATATCTAGATAAATAACCTAGTGAGGGAGTAAGTTTTTCTCCATCTTAATGGGGATGATAAGAACTGCCTACTCTTTTCCAGAGGTCAGCCCAAAACAACCAAGGGAAAGGCAATGCAACAAGAACCCTAGGTCCAGATTTTTTTTAAAAACCCCAAAAAGCAGGTGTCTAAAACTACGTTAATAATTTCACATTTAGGCACTTAAACAAAATGCCCTGATTTTCAGAGTGCTGAGCTTCCTGCCTACAGTTTGAATTCAAGCAACCATATTGTAAAACCTCAGCCCTTGTGTCTGCTGGCCCAGCCATAGAGGAGCTTCTGGCAAGAGAGCAGTCTCTCTCTAGGAAGAGGTGCCGGGGGTAACAGCATTGTATTGTGATTATGGAAGAACACATGGAGGCCCATGGGTGGCCATTTTCAAAGACACCCAAGTGACTGTTGAAATCAGTGAGATGTTGTTCCCAAGTCCTTCAAGCCAGGCATGTGCTGCCTTCCTGCTGAACCTGAAACTCCTAGTGAGAAACAACCCTCATCTATCTACTTCTTCCCATTCTGTGCATACACCCAGATAGGTTTTCTTGGGAGAGCGCCTGAGAGTAGCACTGAGGTACCTAAGGACCTAAGCCATCTATACTGCCTAACTACTGGGCTTGGGCATGAAAGCCATACAGGCACAGCCTTAGGTGGTTTTTTTCCAAAATCCCTCTTTATTTTTAAGAGCTTTGTTATGAAATTGAATGCTTAAAATGGTTACTTGCCTGCATGATTTGGCACATTGCACATAACGACCTGATCTGTATGGGCAACTTTAAGGTCAGATTCAACAACAGGCCTAACAGTGTTTTCCTTTAAGCACATGCTTAATATGTTTGTGTTCTGCCGAGCATTTACACATCCAATTGAAGTCAATTGCAATTAAACACACAATTAAAATTATGTATGGTCCTAAATATTTTGCCATACTGGGGCTGTTATACCCAGAGAGGTCTATCATCTATGTTGTTCAGAGTAACAAATGCCCAGTTCAACTGGGTACACAACATGGTTTATGAAGGGCAATAGAAGCTGAAGACAGACTGGTACAAATGTGGTAGTTTATGTTAAAAGGGGTCTTCAAGGCTCCTGGTAAAAGTCCTGGATTGACACTGCATTAAGTCAGAGTATTTTAGTAATGGAAGGAAATATTCATGGTTGAAACAGTCATAATGTGTTTTGATTGGTTACTTTAAATGGGGAGATGTTGCCGCACATGCTTGAACTTTATTTATCTGAAGGTCACTAATCAAGAACAGTGAAACATAGGGCCTGGAAGCAGCAAACTTTCCCAGCAGACTGCCAATCCCATTGTCCTCTAGGACCTAAGAATCCACCTTGTTCTTGTCCTGATCCTAAAAAACATCCTGACCAGACCAAATGAGGGAAAAGGAACCACTTGTACTGGCTGACTAAATACTAACACCCCAGAGGAGTTAGTGTGCTTACGCAGGTGTGCTTCAGGTATGCTTATGCAGTGCGAGGCAGTGCCAGGCTGAGAAATGTGAGCTAATTCTGCGTATACAAGCTACCAAGCCAGAAGCTCTAAGTAGCTGGAGAATGGCTCCATGCAATCATGGCTGTCTCAGGTGTTGCTACGTAGCACAAACCAGTGCCTTACAGACATGCCTTTTGGTTTCTCCAGTCACCTCTACTTTTGTATGTCATTTTTCTTCCCCCTTATTCCTTCTCTTCTTTTTTCTCTTTTTTTTTGCCTGCTAGCTTAGCCAGCCAGATAGGTCTAACTGCTCCAAGAGTGCTGTGAGCCTATGACTTAAAGGCCATCTGAAAGCAATGCATTAAGCAGACCAAATTTGTAAAAGTTTCCAGGTCTGGAGTGGCTGACCAAAATGGCTATTATGTCTGAATTTCTCTGTTTCTTGCACAACTTCCTCTGGCAGAAGAAAATTGAAACCAGAGGCAGAAGCTCCATGTTCTGTCTTTGCTCATCTTTCTGCTCTGTTTTTGGGTGTGTTGTTTTGTTCAAACCAGCAACAATGGTTCAAGACCCAAACTAACTGGTTCTCTTTTCCCTCATGAGTGATAGTTAATGGTGTCTCTAGTACCATTTAAAGTAGCTATCAAATAGAAATTTCCTCTAATACGGTAAATAGGAGAGGGAGTAGGAAAATTGTTAACGTAGATGGCTGTTGTATACTTTAAGTTTTAAAGCTTTGATTGCTTTTCTTTTTCTCTTTCTTTAACAGGTGATCTTTATTGTTGGTTTCATTCACTGATAACCTGAATGAAACCCCAGGCCATGCTGAAATGTTTAAAAGTTGTAAACACTGAACAAAGGTTGCATTAACATTCATTCCTTGTTGAGCCCAAAAATCCCTTTATTAAGATGATAAATCTAGCTGCACATTTCTATTAGTTCAGTGGTTATTAGGTATTGCATGTTTACATATAAAAGTGTGCACCATAAGTATATGTAGATATACTTAATCTGCATAGTTACAAAGCAACAATTTTGATATGTTAGGAATGTATAAAGAAAATTATCCCTCATGTATTGTATAGCCAGCCTGATGATAACAAGACAAGTCATGAGAAATGTCATTCAAAGAAAAAGTAGGTTCAGCTGACTGAGATGGCATTGGTCATTGTATGTACATGTGAGAATTGTTTAATCATCCAGGGCAAAATATGAATTGAGCTAAGCTTTGGATTTTTCTGTCCTCTGCTGAAGCTGGAATATGTATGGTTTCCAGTGACTGTTCCCTGTTTGGTAAGGGTATAACAGCATACTTGTGTCTGCATTTTAAACTTGTATACATGTTTTGTCGACTTTTTAAACTTGTGTCTACATGTTAAAAGGTTGCTAAGTAATTAGGGAGGATGTAGTGCAAAGCTACAAAAATTTCTTGTAGGAAGAAGAAAAAGGTCTACAGTGGGAAGCTGCAAGCAGCTCAGCCAATGTAACTTAAAAAACAAGATTAATAAGTGATTTAATTACAATATATATAAACCTTCGCAGGTAAAAATACCAGATAAAAGGATTCTTTTATGCAGAAAAAGGAGCAAGAAAAGTGAAGTTGGACAAAATCAAATTCAAAATGAGGCATATGTTTTTAAATTGCGAGGCTGATTAGCTATTGTAAGTAACAAACTCCCAAAGAAAGTGGTTCATTTCCAATCTTTTAATGTCTTCAAACCAAGAAGGATATATTCCTGAAAGATATGCCTTCATCAAAGAGAAGTTATTGGGGTCAAGGGTCCATGTCAGAATGGCAGGAGGTTTCTAGTGAAGTCCCACAGGCATCTGTCCTGGGCCCAGTGCTGTTCAATGTGTTTATTAACTATTTGGAGGCTGGCATAGAAAGCTTCTTGAGCAAGTTTGCAGGTGACACAAAACTGGTAAGGGTTATGACCATATTGGAGGATGTAAGTGCAATTCAGAAGGATTTTGAGATACTGAAAAGTTGGGATAGAGATAACAGGATAAAGTTCAATGCAGACAAATGTGAGATGCTAGACCTAAGAAATAAAAATTGAAAGCACAAGTACAAAATGAATGGATGACACCTGGCTAGATGGCAGCTCTGTGGAAAAGGACTTGGGAGTCTTGGTAGACCACAGATTCAATACGAGTCTGCAGTGTGATGGAAGTGCCCAAAAAACCAATGCAGTTTTGGGTTGCAGCAATAAAAGCATTACAAGATAAACATGAGAGGTAATACTGCCTCTCTACTCAGCACTGGTTAGGCCTCATGTAGAGTACACTGTGTTCAGTTCTGGGCTCCACATTTTAAAAAGGATCAAGAGGTGGGCAACAAAGATGATCAAGGGCTTGGAAGGGTGAGTCATATGAGGAGATGCTGAGCTAGGCATGTTCAGCTTGTGGAAAAGGCACTTAGGAGGGGACGTGATAGCTGTCTTCAAATACTTGAAGGGCTTCCATAAAGATGAGGGAAAGCACCTTTTCTCTCTTGCTGCAGACAGCGGGATGCAGACCAGCGGCTTGAAGTTGCAGCAAAGTATACTTAGATTGGATATCCAGGAAAACTTCTTCACTGTGAGAATAGTAGGGCAGTGGAATAGACTGCCTAGCGAAATTGTGGACTCACCATTACTGGAGGTGTTAAATAAGAGGTTGGACAGCCACTGGTCAGGGATGGTCTAGGCATACGTATGCCTATTTCCTACCATGAGTATTTCCTATGCTTCTGGGCTCTGCTGGTTGCTCTAGTCCCCACTTCCCCCTTTTTTCTGCTATATATGTCAGATGTATCAGGCAAACTGAGTTATGTTAAGGCTTTTTAGCCATAGTCCAGGGATTCGCAGAGCTAAGCAACAAAATTAAACAGAGCACCTTCTGTGGCACTGGGAGATGTGAGTGCTGTGATCGGGCACTAGGTGAGCAAGGCACAACAGTCTCCGTATAAGTAATGTGGCTGGCACAGTGCCAAGTGATTGGTGCACCATATAAGGGATGCTTGGCACAGAGACAGGGGATTGGACAATTTGGGATGAGAAAAGTTATAAAAGTGATGGAGAAACAAAGGAACATGTGTGTTAGCATGCCGTGACCCTGGGAGGACAGATGAAGCTGCTGGGTCCCTACTCAAACAGCCCCCCTCTCATCCTCAGTGAGATGTATGTCCCCTGGGGATTTTGACACACTAGGCAATACCACTGCAGGGCATTTTCAGGTTAGGGTGTGGAGATGAGTTTTACTTGTCTGGAGATGAAATCTCTTGGGAAGAGTAGCTGTTGTTGCTTTATATGTCAGTTTTGACTAGCACCCATTTCCACTTTTTACCTGCTCAGACATGCTGTTGTGCAGAATGAAAATATACAGTGGAGTGCAAAAGGGGCTTTATTATATCATGGACAATTTCTAATGCTGGCATGAAATGACAAGAAATCAAAAAAGGTGGAAGATTCTCTCAAGCCTAGTGTCTCATCCAACTAGCAAGGATAAGACATGACAGTGTCAGTAGCCAACACCCTAGGAAGTTATATCACCAGCATCATATACAGTTGCCTTTGTCCAGACTGAATGACCATTTACAGCTGGGTCAACAGGGCCTGGCCTTCTGTCATCATCCTCTAGAAACTAGAAATAACTGAGATGTTTTGATACTGAGTCCCACGTGAAGCTATTTTGTACTAAATTATCAGGAATGTTTTCATACTTGATTCCTTCAAGTTGATCAGAATAAAATATTTCACATCCATCTTGAAAATCTTGGTGGTATTTATATTGGCATGTCTACCTTCTTATTCTCAAATGGAACTGGAAAGATGCTTCTGATGAAAGCAATAGAATCATAGATGTGGTATATGTGAATGTATTGAATGTGCACATGAGAATCTAAACTTACTTTTTGTTGAATCTGCCAATAACAATTAATGCATAGCTTTACCTTACATCGACAATATACTCTGTGCTGGCCAGCCTGGCATCACTCTTAACATACTTATGGCTGGAGTCATTTTATTGCTGAATGCCTGTGGACAAACAATAGGGTTAGAAGGTACCTTGCAGGTCACCTAGTCCAACCTCCCACAAATGCAGAAAAACAGATAATATTTTTAACAACCATTTTTCACCAAGTCTCCAGCCCCATCTTGTAGACTTCAGAGGTACAGATCTGTGGCACAGCACAAGTTGTGCCTGCCACTTTAAGAGGTTTAGGCAGGGTGTGGAGCAGTTGGCAAGTGCGGTCAGGCCCAATTGCGCAGTCACATGACTGCAAAGGGACCAACTGATTGAATGAGGGCTGAGCGGCTAGGGTATAAGCCAAGGCCCTAGGAGCAGAGCTGGCAGTTACATCTAAGGAGCCAGTGGAGTAACATTGCACAGCCTGAAGAAAGCAGCTCCCAGAACACCTGGAAGTCAGGGTAGGAACTATGGGGATGGAGGAGGTTCCTTATGGTCCTGGGTAAGACCTGAAACTGCACCCTGCTGGGGTTGGATGGAGTACTGGGGCTGCCTGTGACGGGGCAGTCTCTAGGAAATGCCGTACCTGTGCCTCCCCAGTGAAACGTGAGGATGAGGTGCTGTAAAGCCTCAGCCTCCACTGGCTTGTGGGTACCACATGGAGAGGAAAAGCTAGGGGAGCGTACCCTGACAGAAAAGCATGGGTCCCAGGTCCACAGAGGGGCGGCTGAGGCAGGGTCCAGGCCCATTGAATGGGGCCTTGAGACTGGGGCCAAGGTCCACTTAGCGGGACCTAAGGCTCAAGGGCAAAAGGCCCAGGGAGTGAGTGAAAGAGGTAGCCTTAAGGGCCATGTAGAGTAGAGCTGGAGAGATGACCCAAAGGACTGTGCGGAGTAGGATGGAGTGGTGCAGTCCAACAAGAGGCAGAATGATAGAGCCCCAGTAAAGGGGGGGGGGCAGAGTGAGTGTGTCAGTCCAGTAAGGGGCTGGGAGAGTAATGGTGGATTTGGATGCTATCTGTGAGGCATGGGACATGGTATTAGGGCAGATTTGGAGCCATGTGTTTGGCCCTAGGCATCAGGGCAATATAATGGGCAGCCTCTTGCATTTTATCCATCTTGGTACATCAAGGTGTGGCAAAGAAGCGAGGGTGGACTGCCCTAAACAGGGGGAGGGCCAGTGTTGCACCTGGCCACTAGGTAACCCCTGTCACAAGATCAGATTCTAATCAGAAAAGTCTTAGCCTGCCAATCCAGACCATACCCAATCTTTTGAGAGTAATCGGCGATTGCATATTTCTAGTCCTATAATGCAGACAGTGATAAAAGAATAAAGTGGATAAGGAGGAGGAGCTGGACTCAGGTCTCAGTGGATGCTGAAGATTTTTATTGTTGCTGAGGGAGTGCTGAAAGTGTGTACGGAAGGAAGAGAAATCTCAAAAAGGTTTATAAGCTAAGGGACTGGCTGATCTTCTGAATGTTACCTTGGGGTGAGTCATGAAATTGTATGTCTGTTCCATCGAAGTTTTTCATGTGGAGAACTTAGAAAAACAGGACCTACTGGGACTGGCAAAGAACTAGCACCTGTAGAGAAAGTGAGTATCTCTGTCTTAGAAGCCCTCTAGCTTCAAGCCCCATGCTTGCCTGACAGCTTGAGTGTTTGCTCACATCTCAAATATGGAACAGGACCACGATATACTGTCATGAATTCCCTGTTCATGCTAGCAAGCCCCAGCCATTTTTCAGCTTGCAAACTCAGGCCTGTGTAGCGCAATGAGGCAGTTTGACCCAGTGAATAAGGTCCGGACGTGGGAGACCTGTAGAACAAGCCTCTTTGATGGGAAGTCTGTGTAAGTTCATATTGATCAGGATTGCAGAATTACCCCTCCGCTTGCTCCCCCTCCTACTGTTCCCTGGGTTTCAGTTTCTACCTCTGCTGCTTACTTGCTGGGGGACTTTGGACAAGTCTCTCAACCTTTATGTCTCGGTTAAATCAGCTCTAGAAGAGGCA
Organism: Gavialis gangeticus; assembly: GCF_001723915.1. Classification (NCBI taxonomy): domain Eukaryota; kingdom Metazoa; phylum Chordata; order Crocodylia; family Gavialidae; genus Gavialis; species Gavialis gangeticus. The sequence continues at coordinate 23,965,540 of NW_017729033.1, forward strand.
TAATGCTGCTGCTTCATCTTTTGGGAGGCACTTTGAACAACATGTGGACTAAAGAGCTTATTTTTATTGTTACACTTACACTTATTACATCACCATCTGTGGATTGTTGTTACTGTCATTTTAATTAGAATATATTTCAAGAAATTTGGGCTTTCGGATTTTGATCCCAGAACTCTGGTTTTAGTTTGTTTTTGCCCACAACAGCTTCAAGCATGAGTATCAGGGGTTTCAAACTCACTTAGAGCCCCAGGCTGGATCCAGACCATTGGGTTCCTTGCAGGACATATCTAACCTGGGTCATGAGGGCGGCTGCAGTAGCCACCGTGTCGGCATAGCATGCTGTGGTGGTAGCGGCTGCACAGGTTCCTGTGGCCACTGGGGAGTAGGGTATGGCAGGAGCAGGGACAGTGCAAGGTCTAACACGCATGGGGGAGATATGAGGTCCAGCAGCAGTGGGAGTGGGAGCTATACAGGGTCCTGCAGGAAAAGAGCAGAGTCTGATAGGGGGAGGTGGATGCAGGGTTTGGCAATGGTGGGGGTGGGGGTGGTGCAGGGTCCAGTGGGTGTGGGGACTGCAAGAGCATGGGGTCCAACTGTGGTGAGCCACACTTGCCACCGATGGCCATACCCAACGGGACCAAAAGGCCCTATTTCCACTGCTCTCCATTAGCCTGGTGGGCTGGATAGAAAGCCTCCATGGATCAAATCTGACCGTCATGCCATATGCTTGACCCCCCGATGTACATATACACACATTGTATTGCCCATTGCAATATCCTTTCAGAACTTACCCTTGGCACTTTCCTCTATCCCATTTTGTAATTCTCAACAAAGAGAGCTCCAGTTTATACATGTTTCACAACCACTTCAAATGGACACTTAAGTCATCTCATGGAGAGCTTGGTTAGGGAAAGGAGGGGAGTAATCAGGGGAAGTATATGAGGTCCCTGTGAAAATTAGGGTTTTTGTTATTGCTTTAATTCTATAACTTTAGTGCACATTTATATTATTACCTTTATTGGTAAATAAACACATTTTTTTTTCAAATAGGAAAGAAAAGATGACAAAAATCCCAAGTTTTATTCTACTTTGAGTTTTGATTAGCAAAGAATATATTTGTTTAGAATGAGCCAGGCTCTGATAAGCTTACATTACATAGCAGTTTACAGATAGTCCCACTGACTCCAGTGGAAGTTTTAACAGAGTACGGTATGTCCACTGTAACTAAAGATAAGAGAATTTGATCCAGCATAAGAGCCAGACTCTGCTGTCCTTGATGATGCTTTATGTAATACATTGTTGCATTCATGCAGCAATTTCAGTTAATATGGTTACCTAAGAAGGAAGATAGTACTCTATGTAATCAAGGGAAGCAAGATCTGGCCCTAAATTAATACTGTTTTTAAATAGTTTGGACCCTCAGAAACAGTAATAGGAAAAGGAAAGAAAAAGAAAAAAATTGACTAAACCCTAAATTCTCCCAAAATACAAAAATTCAGGAAAGGTCTTAAAAATGATTGGTCATTGCAATTGTATATTATTGCAAATTGTTTGCTTGACAAAAAGCAAAATGGTGTGATATCCCACAGACAGAAACAAGTGCTGGCCTATATCTTCAACTGGCTTATATTGGCATAGACCGATCTATGTTAGTGGAGCTGTGTGTAAATTCATCCAAAAGTGGAGAATCATATTTTATGGGAAAATTCTCATTTAAGCCATGTATTTCCTCCAAATGATTGCACAGAAGGGTCTTCTTTATGATAAGATCTTGTTCATAAATGGGGCAGGCATTCTTAGCAAAGAGGAACAAAGAAAAGAGTTTTATGCACAGCAGGAACCACATGAATAGCTTTGGCCTCAATTTAGGATTTAGCTTATCAGTTCACACAGAGGCTTGCATCAAGAATTTGACACTAGTGCCCTTTTCTAATTTGTAAAGCAAACTAAAAGGAAAATAATGGAGTAAGGATAAGTACTGTTCATGAACCACTGAGCAGGCTGTATTCCACTCTGTCCAAATTACTCAACAATCAGTCAGAAATCCTATTGTAGATTCGGGGAGGGGGGGAGTTCTGTTGTGTTTTTTTTCCAAGCAAGATTAAACTACAAATGGCAAATATTTCTAACCCAACGGTGATCAAAAGTATTGCACGATCCTCATTCATATTCACATTCTGAGTTACCTTAGTAGATCAAACCATTACTGAGGGGACAGTGGCTTTTGCCTGTGAATGTGAAAGCTGTGATCCTGTGATTGCATAATAACCTAAGGTTAGCTCTTGAGTGTTGTAAGCTTCCACAGTTTTGCTCCAATTGGCTCAATGACATTCACTGCTCAATAGTGATCCTAATGTCTTGAGACTGGCTGAATTCTTCTAACCTCAGCAATTAGTTCTTCAATTTTACAGAACAGTGTTCAGTTGAACTGTTATTCTTTGCACAGTGATGGTGTGAGTTGTAGACAACATTGAAATAATGGCAACTGTGCTGAATACAGGAACCCGCTTGAAAGTGAGGACACAAATGCCCTATCTCACGCCCACTACAATCAGTCAGAGCTCTGACAGCCTCTGTCTGTATTTACACATTTGATGATAGAAAATTAATTATAAAATTACGGCTCACTATTATGGACTAGCTCTTTGTTAATCATCTCTGCTCATTAGATTTTTACCCACACCTGGCACTACTGTGAGTGGCTCTTAAGATTCAGGGCAATAGAAGGCTGAGTCCTGTGACTCATTCCCTTACTACTTTTTTAAGTGTGGACAGTGTAAATCAAGAAGTATGTAACACAACAAGGGAAATTTTACTACTCCATGGTAAATGAGGTCTACATCAATCCAAACACTTTACCATATATATTCCATTCAAATATATAATGGCCCAGCCCTGAAAGTCAAAAGTCCAGTATTACAATACTTGCATGAATATTCCTTATATATTTGGTATTCCCCTGGAACGTTAACGGATGTCTGAATAAAGATTGCTGATATGTATTGATGCTGTCCCTACATCCCTTCAGCTTGTATATATTTTATACTTGAGCTACTGATTAATTTGTCGATCAGGTCCTTTGCATTGCTTTTCAATAACGTATGGAATACTGGACATAGTGGCCTCCATCCAGTGAGGCTGTAGGCACTTGTCTAACTCTAAGCCTGTAGGAAATCCCATTGAAGTCAGTAGGGCTAATTGAGTCAATAGCATTATGTACATACTTAAAATTAGCCATGTTCTTAAGTACTTTAATGAACTGAGGCCAAGCAATGTTATGTTTCTAAAGAAATTGAAAAAAAATCTGCTTTTGATTATGATGATGTATTATTAATTACTATTAAACATACAGAAGACTAAGGTAATGCTTGTGTGACTGAAAGCAGAATTTGGTTGACAATATCAATCTCAAAAACACACACATGTGCATATGCACACCCAAGGAAAAGATTGTTTTTGGACAAGAAACATATAAGTCTCAATCACAAAATCTGGATATTACCTTGACTCAGAGAAGTATGAATGTGAGAGCTGGGAGATGAGAAAGGAAAAGTAGTATGTTTAACTCCCTTTCCTAAACCCTCTCCCCCTCCAAGTAAAATATTGTTTAGGTTCCAAACCAGGGAGACAAGTAAGGGTTGGAAAGGTGTGGAAATTATATGAGCTGGTAAGGGGGGGCAAATGAAGAGGGAGAAATATAAGGAGTGGGTGTATGCATGGACACACACAGGCATAATATAGTTACAACTCATGACTCTTGGTTATGTGACGGGCTAGGAGAAAACATCCCCCTGTCTTTACCTGCCAGTGGGGCAGACTCCTTGAGTGAGAGGGAGCCCAAGTCACTGGGGCCCTTGTGCAGTTCTGCCCCAGATCGCACTCCATGGCCAAGGTGGGAGCTTCGGCCAGTCCTCCGCTTCACCTACTATGGGGGTGCCAGGGGAGGTCCCCATCGCTGCCTCGTGGGTCCAGTTGTCCCCCAGGCTAAGGCCCGTGCTTCACCAGGGACGGTGAAGGGTTCTGCGGGGGAGGATGTGATGGGCTGCCTGGCAGTGACCTGGCCCAGGGGTTTTGAAAGGGCAAAAGATGATTGGAGGACTTGGGATTCCCTTTCCTCACCAATCAGGCCCCAGAGACTCACCCTCCATGTCTCCTGATTGGCCTCTTGGGTCACCTGGAGAGGGATAAAAGGGGCAGCGTGGCTGACTCAGAGGAGACTAGTGAGGGACCATGGGGAAGGAGATTCAAAGAGCTGAGCCAGTGGGGCAGGAGAAGAGCCTGAAGCAGTGGGACCTGCAGGCAGCAGTTGGACCCTCAGCAGCACGGCATGCGGCCGGCAGGAGAGGCTCCCCTCCACTCCAGCAAGGATCTGAGCAGTGACCTGAGAGGTTCCCAGCCCTGCTTCTAGCTCCTCCAGCAAGAGGCCAGGCAGCTTGACGTGACGCTGGGGCTCCCAGAAGGTCAAGATCCCCAGCAGTGTAGCATAGTGTCAGCTCTGGTAGGTGTGTGGTAGCATTTTAGCTTACTGTACAGGAGATCTGAGTTCAAGTCCCAGCTATGGAGACTTGGTGAGTGAGCTAACAGAGAGAAATTCTTCTTGCAGTGGAAAGGGGCAATTGTGTTTTCCCCCTTTCTCCCCCTCCAGGTATCTAGGCCCTATATTCCTTGTAATTTGACATTTTGTATTTTGTGCCTTTTATATGTCACCAACATGTATTGTTTGTTCTGCTGTTTGTGTTTTGTATTTTGGTTAACCCTGTCTTTTGTCAATGATTGTAAGTGTCTAACCTTTGTTGAATCCTGCCCCCTCAGGGCATTGTAGTGTCCCCTATACCCCCTGGTTTATACTGGTTATGTTCCCAGTAGTGTTCCCTCATTAAAAGGTATGTGGTTAAGTCCCCACTGGTGGTCTGGCTCTGCTCTATAGGGGGAGGAGAGTCCCTACACCTCCCACAGCGCTTGTGCACCTGCTTTGATCCCTTCAATTGGAGAGGAGGGACCTCTTGGAGTACCGCCTGGGTTACAGTTATATTGTGGAACAACAAGACATGCATATGACCAACCTGAAAAACCTTTCTGTTTTTCTTTCTCATCCCTTCCTGGGTTCTCTCTCTAATGTTTGCTACTGCTGCCTTGCACATATCTACCTTTAAACTATGATCTCTCTGGGGCAGGGACCATGTCTTTGTATTAGGGCTGTGTGACACTCCAGTCGCTGATTCAATTCAGAGAAGATTTGGCCTGATTTGGAGGCTGAATCATCGAATCTGAAATGAATCGGTCACCAAAAAAAAGCCTCTGAATCAATTTGGAGCCTCCGAATCGATTCAGAAGAAAGATTCAGAGACTTGGAAGACAGACTTTCAGGGGAGCAGAAACTGAGAAGAGGGAGGGGGAGGGCGGGTGGGCGGG
>NW_017729033.1:23971096-23979996 GCF_001723915.1 Gavialis gangeticus
AAGATTCAGAGATTCGGAAGGCAGTCTTTCAGGGGAACAGAAACTGGGAAGGGGGGGAGAGACTGACATCTGTAGCTGGCCAGTGACTGTGATCTTTCCCCAAGTCTCCTTGTCCCCTTCCAGTCACACTGCTTTGCTGGAGGGACATAGAAACAGCACATAAGGCTGCAGACAGAGGCTTTCTGTCCCTTTTGTGAGCTGTTCCTGCCTGAGCACCAGGAAGCCTGTTACAGGCTACCATCCCTGCTGGTTTCACACACACAAAGTCACACATCACCAGTTTTGCTTGTCAGCACCTTGAGGTGCTGTTTCCCAGAAACCCCTGCATCTATCTTCTTGAAACTTGGCAGGCTTCATGTCCTCAGAGGGGGCTATCAGTTGTGCTATTTTCATCCAAATCTGCCAACACATGACAAAGTTATAGGTATTTCAGGGATTCCCCATTTTAGTCTATGGCTAACTCTCTGAGCCAGCACTGAATCTTCTGAAGCTGATTAGGACAAATCAATCTGGGACAGTGATCTGAATCTCCAAATTGAATCACTTTCCTCTGAATCATCCAAATCTGAAAACTTCCCTATTCGCACAGGTCTACTTTCTTTGCGTTTGTACAGAACTGTAGCAGGAGTGTACACAGCTCCACCTTTCCCTACAACCTACACCATGTCCATCTCCACCCTCGGGTCATGACAGCACTGGTCAATTAGCAGAGTCCTCAGCGGGGACTCACGGTGTTCTTGTTCACACTCTGACCTTAGGTGCTCAGTTTGGAACAATTACCAATACTTGTTCTTCTTCCTCAAATTATAGTAATCACAAACCAAAATAATAACTTAAAAAAAGGAGCTGGTACTCAGTAACAAATTTCCCCTCTCCTGGGACTTCTCTTCCAGAGCAGCTGCTTGTTGTCCCATCTACAATGTCTTAGAGTCTTTTATCTACCATTCTCATTGTAATAAGCCAAAAGTCACTGGCTGCACTTGGCTCTGGATTTAGCACCCAGATGCCTCAGACCAACCACAACCTTTCCATTCAATAATAGGCAAATTTATTGTTACACAGTGATAACAGAAAAGAAACAATACAAGCAATCAAGCAATTCTATACATCTACCAGTTCTAGGGCTGTCATCAGAGTCAAGAAACATCTGGACAGAGTATAGGCTTCACTCTAAGGCTCTCTCTTAGGTGTCAGATGTCAGCAGCCTGGAGGTGGGATGCCGAGGTCCGCCCCCACCCCTCCAGTGCAGCGGATGAGACAGGTTGGTGGTGTGCCCTCTGTCCATGGTGACCTTGGGGACCCCTCCTGGGGGATGGGAGTGGGAACCCATCTCAGGGACCCTCTTGGGGAGGAAGACAAGGACGAAGGCGGAGGGTGGGGAGAAGGATGGGTAGGACTTGTTACTCTCAAGTCTCTGCTTGTGTATTCTTCTTCCCTCTGAATGACTCCTGATGACTCTTCATCTGTGGTTATTGCTGATTGGTCTCTCTCTGTGGTCTTCATACTGTGCACATTCTGTTTTGTCAGCATATTCAAAACTCATTACATGCACACCCTTCCCAAAACAGAATTTTAAGCCCCCTCTTTGGCCTTGCAAGCTGGTGGCACCTTATTTCATGTTGTGGAACAGTGTGGTATATGCCCACAGTTTCTCAGACTGTGTGTCCTTGTTTGTTAGACAGCCTGCCTGTTTCTGAAAGCTAGAAAATCTGTGTATGAGACCCAGGCTTTTAGAAATCAATTAACTCCTGCTGCCCATCCTGAACCATTCTAATGCGCATACACACACACACACACATATATGTATGTATGTATGTATGTATAAGCCAATTCCCCCCCAAAAAACCTTTTAAACTATTTTTAAACCATCAGCACCTAGCTGATTTGTAGTTTCCCAGCTCAGTCTCTGTTCCCTTCAGAGATACTTTCCCACACTGTTAATCCTCACAGTATGGGTCCAACCTTGCCTCCATCAGTGATTAGGCTGTTTCATTGTTTGAGGCTGCCCACCACCCAACAGTTACAGTACTCCTTGACTGGGGTCCTCATCACCCAGGTCACATCTTGCCCCTTGCTTGGAGCTTGACTCTTTACTCACAGTTTCTGTCTGAAACCGTCTCTCTCTCTCTTTTCTCCCACAGGTCCAGGCAATTTTCTGCCACCAGTGCCTGGGAAATACTGGCAAATCCATCATTGTTCAGCATCGCCTTCCAGGATCGTTGCTCCAGCGTTTATCTGCCAGTGCCTCTGCACCGGTCCAGGTAAGTTGCTTCATCCAGTCCTGGCCCCTTTCCAGGGGTCGCTCTTTCACTCTCGGCAGCTTGGAGTCTTTCTCTCCCCACCCAGAGTCCCAGCATCCTTTTTTTTTCTGCGTGTCCCATATGTCATTCACGTGCTAGTATTAAAGGGACTCTGTCTGCTCTTAATTGAACCTTGCCACCAAATCCCCAGCATCAGCTTGTCCAAAGGGCAGGCGTAGCAGGGATGAACTCTGACTCTTGCTACAAATACCTATCAAATAGATCCCTGATTGTGATTGGTGAATATGTACACTGCTGTAATACATGTAAATAGCTCGGCTAAGGCAGATGCAAGCAAGAAAAAGAATTCAGCACAGTAGTCAGGAAAGGCAGCTCTCTTGATGCTTCTAGCAAAGAATGGGAAGCTGTGCCCCTACTCTTTAATCCCAATAGCTGTGAAAATACATGTAGAAGGCCTTTATTCTTTTTAATCAGTTTCACCATTTTTAACGCAAGCAGCTGGCTTAGCAAAACAGGTGGCTTCCTTCTCCAGAGTACCTGTGAGTACACAGTAAAACCATAACTGTTCACCCAGGATATGGATGCCAGCCAAGCATTTGATGGGTTGCTTCTTAGCAAGTAATAGATAAGCCAGCATGCTGGACTCTTGACTAACTCAGGCACTGCAGGCTTCACACTCATGGCGTGCCTTACAATACAGTAGCACAGTACATTTTAGGTGATATATCACAGCTAAAACCTAGGTGTGTGTAACATGCAGTTCATTTTACTGACATGTGCGCCTCACATCACCAAATACTCTAGTCCCTAATGCTTTTCTTTGGAAGTTTGCTAAAAGCAAATATGACTCGGTGAATGATCCTAGAGAAGGGTTACATAATCTTCAATTTTTTTGTGATATGGAACATTTTTTAGACGACAATTATCTGTGATAATCCATATTTTGCACGGTATCTGGTGACCCTTTCAAAATATAATTGTGCTTCAAACAGTGTTGGTCCAACCTGAGAACTCCGTAAATTAATAGAAGAATCCAGGTACCCCTTCTATCTTTGGAAGCCAGAGAAAGGTACTTTGGGCTAACAAGGGGTATTTAAATATAATTCTTCACTGAACATAACTCTGGGAAGTATTTGATCTGTAAACTTCTCCAAAGGCCACATCTTTATAGATCAGTTTGGCTGCAGACAGGCAATGAATCTCTTGACATATTACCCTGCAGACATCAATGTGATGTGCAAAAAACATACAAGAAAACTGGTCTAGAAGACAAGTGAAACTACTGGGGTTCAAAACAGCACTGTTACCACGTGGGGAATGGTACAGGCTCAGGGGTAAAATCAAGATGTGAAGACAGCTAAACACAGGAACAGAGTATCTAGAGAGGGCATGGGAAGCTTAAGTTTAGGGTAAATAAACACTTGACTGGGACGATCCATTCCTATTGTTGTCACAAGGAATCAATTGTTATGCACCTAGTAGCCTCCCTCCTGCCATTCAAGGGAGGCTTACAGTTGCTGCTGGGCCAGAACCTGCTGTCACTACATAACAAATAGGCCTGTATTGAACAGGGGTTTGGACTGAAGGACCACTTGTGGTCTCTTCCAGACCCATGATTCTATGCTTTTAGTGGATGTACTCTAATAAATCTATGCCTTGAAGATGGTGGATACACCCAGTGCACAGAAATTACTCTGAACTTTGAACTTGTGATTTTTACAACATTGACATAGGATTTAACTATCAGCAATTGTAGGGCTGTGTATAGACATTGCATTTGACATGGCTGAGAGGTGATCTCGTGGCTGTCTACAAACTCACTGGGGTGGGGGAAGTCAGCAGGGAATAGGGGATACTCTGTTTACCCAGGCACCCCTTGGGGTTACTAGAAACAATGGACATAAACTGAAAGAGAGTAGATTTAGATTGGATTTAGATGGGGAAGAAATTCTTTATGGTGCGGGTTGCCAAAATATGGAATGGGCTTCCAAGGGAGGTGGTGCTTTCTCCTACCTTGGAGGTATTCAAAAGGAGATTAGACAAGCACCTGGCCAGGGTTACTTGACCCCAGCACTCTTTCCTGCCCAGAGCAGGGAGTTGGACTCAATGATCTAATAGGTCCCTTCTGACCCTAGAAATCTATGCAATCTGATTCTGAAATCTATGGTCCTGATTCTCCTGGGTTTTGACCCAAATCAAAATGGAGTGGCACAGTCCTTTATACACTTAGCTCTTTGAGGCTGCATTGTTGCTGCTTTGCCAGGAGGTAACCGATGAGGTCACAGGGGTTGGTGGGCTAATCCCTGGAATGACCTCCAATAACCTTACAGATGAACATCTTGAAGCCTTAGGAAACAGTGATTGCGTATTTACTCTAGGTTTTCCTCTAAAATCACTTTACAATATTTTAGAATTAATTAGCTGAAGAGGAAATTCACAGAAAGCGCCATGAGTTGGAGCGACCCCCTCCCCCCCAGACCCAACAGATGTCTGTTGTTGGGTTGAGGGGAGGGGGAGACTGAACTCCATTTTGGAGCCAATCCAGTGGAGGAACTGCCTGACCCACTCCACCCCGCCCCAGCTCAGGTGTGGTCTGCAGAAAGGAAGGAGGAGGGGGCAGGGAGAGGGAGCTGTGAGCTGGAGTTTGCCTGGCCTGAGCTATAGAGGGAGGGGTCTGGGGTTGGGGGGGCATGAGGCAGAGGCCTCCAATCCACTCTCCCCTTTCAGCTCAGGCTGGGCAAACCCTAGTCCTCAGCTCCATACCTGTCTCCCATCCCCCTCCCTCCCTCCCTTCCTGCAGACTGCACCAGGGACAGGGCTGCATTGCATCAGCCCAGCCCTGATTGCATGCAGTGATTGACAGAAGCTGCATGAAAGTACTCTGCTTTGGAGTGCCTTCGTCTCCGTTCTCATTAAATGAGGGTTAATTTGTCATGCAATCGGCCACTTCTAAAGTGCTCTGCAGCTGTGCACTTCTGACAGGACATGGCTGTAGAGCACTTTCAAGGGGCCAGTCATGTGACAAATGTTACTTCTGTCAGGACCCTCAGTAACAGGGTTTGGCAGTAGCCATATTTTAAAATGGGTATCAGGCTGGATATGGACTGCAGGGCTCCTTATGGGAGATTGTAATTGGGACCATGTGAAATGAAGCAATCCCAATTAACTTAATTTCCTGTGCTAGTTGCAAATGTATCCAATGTTTTATTATGCTAAACCAATCATAGATAACTGCATGTCCCTGTGTGACTATCCTCCTTGTTCACACGTCCTGTTACAGGTCAGCTGGGCACTGTGAGTCAATTCTATCACAGAATTAATAGTTCTATCAATTTTATCACAGACCAACTGGGCTGTTTGATTCAGTTTCGGATTGAGGAGGCAAAGTTGGGAGTGAAGTAAAGGCAAATTTATTATAGCTTACACACACACAACAGTTAACAGAAAGATAAATGCGATAAGCAGATAATGCAGTATTAAAGAGCTAATAGTACATAACAGATAATAACAACAGATAGATAGGTCAATTCTGTCTCAAGTCAACTGGGTACTGTGAAAGTATTAGCCCCAGGGCTGTTCAAAACAACAGATAGATAGACAGACATGAGTTGGCAACTTATCAATAGTTCCTCAATGCCAGGTGTGCATCAGGTGATTCCAGTGAAGTCAGTTGTCCCCGATCGACACTGTCAGAGGGATTACCGGGCAAGGTCCCTTGATCAGGATCTGATCCTCACTCACACTGGCAGTCCCGGCTCTGGGCGTGGAACAGAAATGACCATTCTGTTCCCTCCTTCCTACTCGTTACCTGATACACATGCTTTTTATACCTAGTCTTATGCTAATTTGTTTGTTTTAGAGCCACTCATAATGTTACCCTATAGCTGTTACCCTATAGGATTGAAAGGTGTTAAAAATTATCGTAAAAGGTTACTACCCAGACTCGGGTTTATCCAATAAGTAAATTATAATGCAGCACCTTTAGGTTTGAAATTGATGTTGCTTCGCCTAGGCCCCAACCCCTTTTAGGTTTCATTTGAATATGCTTTCTTGGGATGTGCTTTCCTGGAATGTGTTGGGTGTGCCAGGCAGTTGGATCCAGTTTTTATCGTCAAAGCTGAACCCTGAGCAGAAACCATTAGATCAGCTAATCTCACATCTACAGCCTATGGGGCCCAGTCAGTTCCACGAACAGTTAATTTTATCATTTTGGTTAAACTTATGACAGATGAGTTACATTTATGGTTTACAAACTTACAAGATTTATATTAACTAATATTACCTGTTTAGGCAAAATACCAAATGCTTCTAAGAAGCACATATTTATTGCTTATTAATTCCTGTGGTTCTGGCCATCACAACATGCTTTATTGATTTAGGGCTTATTTCTTGGAACAGGCATTCAGTGTTTATTTGGGGTTTTGCAAATGTCTCCATAAACCATCACCAATTCAGAATACTTTGAGTTCTGTCCTACTGTTAAAACAACTACCCAAAACAGTGTCCTGTGATCAATGCCCTAATGTATCCCATTCAATGAATTAAAACCATGGACAAGCAATTATTTTGGCTGGAGGCCCGCTTAATGAGTTTTGGTGAACTGTTAAGGGCCGCAAGAGTAGCCCCACCCTTTGACAAGACCAGAAGTCCAGCCCCCTAACCCCTCATCTTTGCCACCAGAAGTTCCTCCCCTTGTCCCCAGAAGTACTCCCTTTTGGGTAGGGGGTTTGCCATCTTGGAACCAGAGAAAAAAACAAAAAAAATCATATACTAAAAATCAAACATTGAAGACAAGATATTTTAATTTTATTTTAAAAAGCTATTTTGTCCTGATGTATGTGTGTTTGCATTGTGTACATAGAAGTGATTGCATAATATCTCAAAATAAAGTCTTACTCTTGTATATTGTGGGAGGTGTGGAAGGGTATGGAGGGTATTGGTGGGTGGGTATGGGATTTGTCAGGGGATTTGGGTATGTGTGCGTATGTGGGATGTGGGTGAGAGTGTGGGGGTATGTGTGGGTGACTGGGTACTAGGGGTTTGGAGGGAGTATGTTTGTGTGGGTGGGTACGGAGTTTGTGAGGTGTGTGGAGGGGGAGGGTGATTTGGGGTGGATGTGGGGTGTTTGTGGTGGGGTGTGTGTGCACATCAGTGAGCAGGGCTCCTCCCAGAGGTGTGAATGTGTGTGTGTGGGGGGGTGCATATGGGGAGGGGCATGGGGGTTGTGCTTGTGGGGTGTGTGATTGTGTGTGGTGGAGGTTGTGGTTGTGGAGTTTATGGGGAGGGTTTGTGGGTATGGTGGGGTGTTCATGTGAGCCCTGGCAGCAGCAAGGGGGAGGGGCCACTTTGTCCCCATGTCTGCTTTGTTCAGACTTTAATTGAGCAACCGTTAAGGAAAAATGCTCTGAAGCTATGCAATTGAAGAGTATAAGAATGAAACAGAGTTGCTAGCAAGATGTGTGCCGGAGAAGAGAGAAAGAAATCACTGCAGCATTGTAACCTGTGTCCAGCTGATCACTCTCAGTGATGGATCCACACCAGGTGAAGGCTGCAAAGACTGAAACCACTTCCCACATGCATTGGTGAGAGACACTATTTCACCTAACATAGACTAGGACTTTTGTGATAGCTCATTTACTGAATATTGGGAAGGCGTCTTTTTCTGCCATTTCGTTTTATAGCTCATTTGTGGTATAGTTATTAAACCTTTCGGTCATTAATTGAATGAGGTGTGATGTCAATCTTTAATTGCACTAGATTTGAATCCCACTTTTGACTGCAACAGTGATTTAATGTTTATAGGTTGCTAATTGCATACTAATCTATTTTAGGTGCTTATAAAACCCTCATAACTATCACAGCCAAAGGCCTCATGCTCTTTTATGTGTTTATCCTCACAGCATCCCAGTGCAACAGGGAAATGCTATTCCTTTTTCAAAAACGGCACAGATTGGGTAAGGCCAAGATACTCATAGAAACTGAGGAACTGGACCTGAGTGATTTGTCCAAGGTGGGGTTACCATACATCCAGGTTTTCCCAAACATGTCGTCATTTTGCCCCCTGTACTTGTGTCTGGGCAGGTTTTTAAAATGCAAGCCAATGTCCAGGTTTTTGCTTTGCCTGTGCTTTCCCAGGCTGGCTGCTTGGGGCTGGGAGCAGTGGACAAGGTGATTGGCTGTCAGGGGTTATGTGGTTTGTGCGTGGGCCTGGGCAAACTGCTTCCAGGTAAGAGACACAGATTGTTTGCATGTGTGTTTGTATATGTGCACACACATGTATGCATGAGTTGAGTGGACAGCAGGGCTGGGGGAGAGGGTGGGGGGAGGGCAGTGGAATCAAAGAAAGAGAGAGATTTAAAATAAAGGAACTCTGCATGTAGGAAGGAAAGCACAGCCTCAAGCTTGCAACAGCTGGGACCAGCAGGATCTCTTCAACATAAGATAGTCAGTCTCTTTCTTAACAACAACACATTGCAAATCAGTTTCTAGCAGACAAGAAGATCCGTGCTAATTTCCTCCATGACCTGACCTCCATTCAGTGCTTGAGAATACTGATGACCAGAGATCTGGGTTTTCTGCTTGCCATGGAAAACATAGATTTTCTCCTTTAAAGGAGAAAAATGCAGATTTTGAAAAATC
>NW_017729033.1:23984996-23986536 GCF_001723915.1 Gavialis gangeticus
ACCCTTTCCCAAGGTCACACAGGAATTCTATTGCAGAGCAAAAAAATGGCCCCAGACCTCTTAAGTTCAAAGCTAGTTTCAAACTACTGGCCCAGCTTCCTTCTCTGGCCACTAGAATGTACATAAAACTTGCTAGTTTATGGAGCCACAGCAGCCCTTGGAGCCCTGACTTATTTGAATCCCTCTCAGATCTTTTTCAATGTTAATAAATACATGGGTACCTTGAGCACAAGGTGCTTATTTTGCAGCTGGAGGGTGGTGTGCCCTGAAAATCCTCCCACCCACTTTGTTATACAAAACCAAACCAAGTCCATTTGTATTGTTTCCTGTATCTTGATTATCTTCTTTGTTTGGCAGAGAATCTTTAGGTTGTTCATATAAATCCATGGATAAGAAGTAGTTACATTTCAGAAAAGGGAAAGCAAACATAGTTTATTAGGCTTACCCCAGGCATACCTCAGCAACCATCTCTTAAAGCTGGCCAACATCAATGAGCAGATCCGGTATAGGATCTGATGTGCCGGCTCTGCCTTTGGAAGACTGAATAATTGTGTTTTCAATGATCATGACATCAGAACTGGAACAAAGCTCTTACTATATAAGGCTGTGGTAATCCCCACTCTTTTCTATCACTGTGAAGCTTGGGTGACCTACAGGGATCACCTGAAAAGCCTGGAATGCCATCACCCTCAGAAGGTCCTTGGCATAAAGTGGGAGGATCATTGCACAAATGCCAGCGTCCACACTGATGCTAACACCACCAGTATGGTGGTGCCCCACTGATTATTCAACATCAGTTGCAGTCATAGGCAACTGGTAGGAGGGCACAGGGTAGGCACATGCCCCCCCTAACAGGGCCATCCCCTGACGTTGCTGGTGGCTTCTGTGGGTGCTTGCCAGCCCTGTCCCTGTTGATGCTACTGGAAGCTTCTGTGGGTGCCCCCCAGATTCAGGAGGCATCAGTTGCCCATGGTTGCAGTGGACAGGGCATTGTGTGCACATGTATAATATACATTTACCAAAACAGCTGCTATATTCCCAACTCAGACAAGGACAAAGGACATGTGGGGGGCAGAGGAACTGCTTCAAGGACACCCTCACGGCTAATATTAAGTGTGGTATTGGCACCACACATTGGGAAAAACTAGCTCAGGACAGGGCTACATGGTGACGCCTTATGAAAGAAAATACATCTTACTTTGAGGAACACTGTCTCACCCTGGAGGTAGAAAAACAACAGAAACAGAAGGAAAGGAAAGAAGGCTGAAAAATCAAGACCCTCCCTTTAACCACCACCTGTGAAGTTTGCCAGAGAGTCTGTGGCTCTAGGATTGGCCTCCTTAGTCATGAACTGACTCATCTACAACCTTTTACTTGACCTGTAGGAGTGATCATCCTTGACCTTGAGGGATTGCTGCTGCTGCCACAGAACACTGTGGACTCCATGTTAAATACATGAATTAGAAATGACAACGGGATAAATTAGATAAACCCTACTCATTTACTTCAAGACTCAATAGGAGGAAGGTTCCTTGTATCT
>NW_017729033.1:23991536-23993474 GCF_001723915.1 Gavialis gangeticus
CAGTGGACAGGGCATTGTGTGCACATGTATAATATACATTTACCAAAACAGCTGCTATATTCCCAACTCAGACAAGGACAAAGGACATGTGGGGGGCAGAGGAACTGCTTCAAGGACACCCTCACGGCTAATATTAAGTGTGGTATTGGCACCACACATTGGGAAAAACTAGCTCAGGACAGGGCTACATGGTGACGCCTTATGAAAGAAAATACATCTTACTTTGAGGAACACTGTCTCACCCTGGAGGTAGAAAAACAACAGAAACAGAAGGAAAGGAAAGAAGGCTGAAAAATCAAGACCCTCCCTTTAACCACCACCTGTGAAGTTTGCCAGAGAGTCTGTGGCTCTAGGATTGGCCTCCTTAGTCATGAACTGACTCATCTACAACCTTTTACTTGACCTGTAGGAGTGATCATCCTTGACCTTGAGGGATTGCTGCTGCTGCCACAGAACACTGTGGACTCCATGTTAAATACATGAATTAGAAATGACAACGGGATAAATTAGATAAACCCTACTCATTTACTTCAAGACTCAATAGGAGGAAGGTTCCTTGTATCTAAAAGCTATATGAGCTTTCTTTTTTTTCTTTTTTTTTTTAAACTGATAGAGTACTTTTGTGCTGCAGTGGCGCTTTCTCACTTTTGATTCTACATTTTTCCTGCTGAACATCCTAGAGCAGGTATAGAGGATTTTTTACATTGCATTAAGAAAGTGAAAAGGCTTGAATTGATCATTTACGGTAAATGTCTAAATATATATGGTCTTTTAAGAAAGTAGCACAGCCTTTTCTAGAGCTTGCAGAAAGGGCTACTCAGGTACTCATTAATGTTCCAGGAGGCTTTTGTTAGTAAGTATTCTAAGGCCAACCTGCAGAATTGTGAAGCTGTTATATTATGCTAGAGCTCTAAGCTGAAATGCAGTGATATTTTACTAAAACAGTTGGGAGGTCCATGGAACATTCTTTAAAAATATGCCACATCAAACATCTTAAGTATAATTGGTTGCATTAGACACTTAATTGTTTTGTAAACACGTGGAACTGTCATGTGCTGAATGTGCAAGAGCAATGCCTATGAGATGCAGTTAAGGCTCTTAACAATGGTGACAATGACATCTTTATTAGGTTAAGTAATACATGACCTCCTGCTGAGTCTCCTATTGAGCTGCCTGGTGGGACCAACTGGAATACACAAAAGTTCCCCAAGGGAGGGGAGGGAGGTAGTATGGACATTGACTTTCAACTTCTAAAAGTCCAGAAGCCTGAAATGGGTTTGCACTTTTGTTTCTGAAGCATGAACACTTTAATTGCTTTTTTACAAAACCTCCATTTATTTTTTCTGCTCAGTTTAGTGTCTTTGATACAACCTCATCCGAAGCCATTTCAGAGAACTTCTGAAGTGGTGGCCTTAACATTCTTCCCATTACCCAACCACTTAAATAATTATACAGAGTATAATTAAAGTGTGGAACTCATTGCAATGAGATGTTGTAGAAGCTGACAGTTTAGCCAGATTCAAAAAGAGATTGGACAAATTCTCAGTGGAAAGATGCATTAGTAGCTATTGAGCATGGGTGTTATCCAAAGCAGAACTTCCTAGACCTTAAGGCTGCCAATACACATGCCCATTGGCATTCTAATTAGAACACATCCAAGCAGATTTGATTTGTTAGGTGCATCTACACATGCAATTAGAGAAGTGGCTTCTTCATTTCAGTTAAAATCCCCATGTTGTTATGGTTTTTACAACTGCTCAATTCTTAGCCTTGTAATTCATGTGCCTCCATCAACATCACCTGGTACCAGTGTCTGCGCCTCCAGGGACCACTCTTACCCCCTTCTGCAGGGTCAGCTGCCTCCTTGAGCACCTCCGCCCTCCAAGCTCTGTAATCTGCCCATCCAAGCAGCCCCTGGCAACACTGTGCACCACCTCT
>NW_017729033.1:23998474-24000942 GCF_001723915.1 Gavialis gangeticus
CTCCCATCCAAGCAGCCCCTGGCAACACTGTGCACCACCTCTTCCATGCTCTCCAGATGGCTTGTCCACTGCTGCCTATTCTGCCACCCCTTGAGATCCTTTTAAGAGTGCTGCTGAGTGTGAGAAGGTAAGCATTGGTATTCCCTGAAAACAGCTTTAGGGGCTTCTTGCTGGCTTTGTGAATCCTCGTGTTAAGCTCCTAAGACTCCCATGCATTCTGTTCTGAGCTTCAGCTATAGATTCTATTAGAAAGGTTATGTACAAAACAGCCATTGTAATGATGAGTGTAAGTCCTTTGTATGGATCTAGCCCTGAGAGATTAACAGGTACAAGGAGTTTTGAGAATGTCAGTGGTGCCTCAGTGTTGAACCTGTGTGCCTGAAGTTACAGTTAAGTGCCCAAATCCCTCTGGGGACTTAGCCCCAAACAAACCTATGACAGACAGAACCTTGTTCCTACAAATAACAGTCCATTGTCTCTTTCAACAAAGCAAACAGGAAACACTTTATCTAAAGGGTAGCCAATCTGGGCGGGGGGAGGTGGGGAGCTGGTGGGTTCTGTGGGGAGCAGCTACCTTTTACACATTAGCCTAATGGCTAGAGCACTGCCACAGGAAATGGAGGATCCAGGTTGAATTCTCTGTGCTTCCTAAGGGGGTTTGAGCCCATGTCTTCCTGGAGAATGCATGACTAGCCTAGTGATTACAGTACGATCTTGGATAGGGCCTCTACTCTCCCAGACTGTGTTTCTAGTTTTTCCACTGACTCGAACACCAGTTATTGTTAAATGATGTCTGTACACAAATGTACGGAGCCTGGGAAACAAGCACGAAGAACTGCAAGTCCTCACACGGTCATGGAACTATGATGTGACTGGAATAAAAGCAACTTCATGGGATAGCTCACATAACCAGAGTACTATCATGGATGGGTATAAACTATTCAGGAAGGACAGGCAGGGGAGAAAAGGAGGAGTTGCTCTTTATGTTAAAGAGCTGTATGATTGTTCAGAGCTCCAGTATGAAACTGGAGATAGGCCCATTGAAAGTCTCTGGGTTAGAAGGTCAGAGGGGAGAACAACAAGGATGATATCACGGTCTCTGCTATAGACCACCAGACCATTGGATGAAGTGCATGACACTTCTTCAAACAACTAGTGGAAGTTTCCAAATCACAGGCCCTAGTTCTCATGGGAGACTTCAATCATCCTGGCATCTGTTGGGAGAACAATAAAGTGGTGCACAGGCAATCCAGGAATTTTTTGGAGAGTGTTGTGGCAATTTCCTGGTGCAAGTGTTAGAGAAGACAACTAGGGTGTGTCCACACATGCAAGCACACACACTTGCAGCAGCTCAAATAGAACCGGTGCAAATTTGAGCTGGGGCTTTTTGCTTCAGCGCATGTGCTCGGACATGCACTTTGTTGTGGAGCAAATTATGGTGCTTGGGGCAAAATAACCCTGCCTGGCTCCTCCTGGATCTTCAGCCAGGGAGAGCTAGAGCCCAGGGACAGCACCTTTGCTGTCCCCAGCAGTATAAAAAGCCACCCTGGCAAGCAGCTTAGGGCTACTAGCTTTCAGGAGCTTCTGGGGCCTGGCCAGTTGGTACCTGGGGACACTATCCCTTGTGCCAGCTGGACTGCTGAAGCAGCCCTGAGAGTTCCCTGTACTCTCTACCCACTGCAGCAGTCTGAAGTGGGGGCTGCTGTCTGGCTGTGACCTGCTGTGCACCTGCCAGACCCAGATGGGGACTGCACAGCCAGTAGAGGCATCTGCCCTTCTGGGCCAGCTGCCAGTAGACTGCGATTGCAGCATTGGCCTTTGTGTGGCACGACTGCCATTTGTGCCCCCTGCCTGGCCATCTGGGCAGCTATTGCTCAGAAGATGTTCCAGGTGTGGTGTCCTGCTTTGAACTGTCAAAGCATGTCCTCCTAGCCCCATTTGGCCAGGAGGTCAGCCACAGCCAGCTGGGTCCAAGGTTCAAGCTCTGAGAAGCCAGCTCCCTGCCACTGGCCTCCCTAGCAGGAATTCTGGTGTTCCCTATTGGAAAACTGAAAAATCCCTGATAAAAAAAATCCCAAAGTGACTCTGTAAAATACCCCCAACTCCATGTTCCCCCACAAGTAAAACAAAAGACCACTATAGAGAGAGAGAGAGAATGAGACAGAGACAGCGATCAGTTGGACAATGTTTTATTGCTATATCTACAGTGTTAAAGCAAGTCTCTTATCATAATAATAAAGTGAACTCTAAATACAGGTTTCATGAATTCATGTTTTGCTTCCCTCCCACAGGGTGCTGGCCCCCACACAAGGGGTTTGGGCCCCCCAACAGGGGATTTGGCCCTCTTACAAGGGGTACAGGCCCCCAACAGTGGGTTCAGCCCCCCAACAGGGGATTCAACGCCCACACAAGGGGTATGGCCCCCCAGTGGGGGCCAAATGGCCCCCACAGGGGCTACCACCCCCCTT
>NW_017729033.1:24000953-24004547 GCF_001723915.1 Gavialis gangeticus
TTGGGGGCTGGGGGAGTGGGCGGGGCTGGCAAAGATCCCCCCCACAGTCCCTTTTTCCCTCCTTCAGCCCCCCCATCCCCTTACTCACCAGCACTGGAGCCCTGATGCTGAAACATGTGGCCTGGCCTGCTGTGTGTTTCAGCACCAGGGCGAGGGGCCAACCACAGCGATGCTTTGGTAAGCAGAGCATCTCTATGGATGACCCAGCCTCCGGTTGCCTCAGGGCATGGTCCCTGCCCCACTTTTTTATACTTTGCTTTTTTTAGACCCTTGGATATCCAGGGGTCAATTTTTCTCCCCACGCTGCAAGTTTGCAGCACGGGGAACATGTTTTTGTTCCCGCGCGTGCCTGTTGCCCCACCTCAAAGGCATTTGAGGCGGGGCAACAGGCACGTGTGTGCTCATGTGGACATGCCCCCAGAGGCCAGGCTTTTCTTGACCCACTGCTCACAAACAGAGAAGAATTGGTGGGGGATGTAAAAGTGGATAGCAACTTGGGATGAGATGATTGAGTTCAGGATCCTGAGGAAAGGAAGGAGGGAGAGCAGCACAATAAGGACCCTGGACTTCAGAAAAGTGGACTTTGACTGTCTCAGGGAACTGGTGGGCAGGATCCCCTGAGAGGCCAGTCTGAGGGAAAAAGGAGTCAAGGAGAGCTGGTAGTATTTTAAAGAAACCTTACTGAGGGTGCAGTAATGAACCATCCCAATGCACAGAAAAACTAGCAAGTATGGCAGAACACTAATTTGTCTTAGGAGACAACTCTTCAGTAATCTAAAACACAAAGAAGCTTACAGGAGGTAGACACCTGGGCAAATGAGTAGGTGAGCTATAAGAGTATTCTTCCAACATGCAGGGTTGAAATCAGGAAGGCCAAAACACAATTGGAGTTGCAGCTAGCAAGGGACATGAAGGGTATCAAGAAGGGTTTCTACAAGTCAGCAACAAAAGGAAAATCAGGGAATGTGTAAGACCCTTAAAAATAGGGAAGGCAACCTAGTGACAGAAGATGCAAAAAAGGCTGAAGTACTCAGTGCCTTTTTCACATTAGTCCTCACAGAGAAGATCAGCTCCCAGACTACTGCACCTGGCAACATAGTTTGGGGAGGAGGTAAGCAACCAACTGTGGGGAAAGAACATGTTAGGGACTGTTTAGAAAAGTTTGACATATACAAGTCCATGGGACCAGACAGGAAGCACACAAAGGGTTTTGAGGGAGTTGGCTGATGTGAACGCAGAGCTGCTGGCCATCATCTTTGAAAACTTGTGGTGATTGGGAGAGGTTCCAAATGATTGGAAAAGGGCAACCATAGTGCCCATCTTTAAGAAAGTGAAGAAGGAGGATCCAGGGGATTAGAAAATGTTGAGCCTCCCCTCAGTCTCTTGAGGACCTGCTCCATGATTTTTACCTCCTCCCCTTAATCTGTTTCCTCATGGAAAAATCATGGAGCAGATCCTCAAGAAATCCATTTCTAAGCACTTGAACGAGAAGAAGGTGATGGGGAACAGTCAGCATGGGTTCACCAAGGGCAAGTCATACCTGACCAACCTAATTGTCTTCTATGATGAGATGACTGGCTCTGTGGATGTGGGGAGAACAGTGGATGTGACATACCTTGACTTTATCAAGACTTTTGATACAGTCTTCCAAAATATTTTTTCAAGCAAGCTAAGGAAGTACAGGTTGGATGTATGGTCTGTAAGGTGGATAGAAAACTGGCTGTATTGTTGGGCTCAGAAGGTAGTAATCAATGGCTCAGTGTCTAGTTGGCAGCTGGTATCAAGTGGAGTTGGTCCTGGGGCCAGTTTTGTTCAGTATTTTCATCAATGACCTAGAAGATGGGATGGAGTGAACCCTAAATTTGTAGATGACACCAAGTTGGGAGGAGTAGTAGATACACTAGAAGGTAGGACTAGGATTCAGAGAGACCTCAAAAAATTGGAGGATTGAATCAAAAGAAATCTCATAGAGTTCAATAAGGACAAGTGCAAAGCCCTGCACTTAGGACAGAAAAATCTTATGCACTGGTACAGGCTGGGGACTAATTGGCTAAGCAACAACTATGTAGAAGAGCACCTGGGGGCTACAGCAAATAATAAGCTGAATATGAGCCAACAGTATGCCCATGTTGCAAAGAAGGCTAACAGCATACTAGGCTGCATTAGTAGGAGTGTTGCCAGCAGATCGAGCAAAGTGATTATTGCCCTCTGTTTGGCACTGGTAAGGCCACATCTGGAGTACTGTGTCCAATTTTGCCCCCCCCCCCCAGTACAGAAATGAGATAGACAAATTGAAGAGAGTCCAGCAGAGGGCAATGAAAATGGTTACGGAGTTGGAGTGCATGACTTATGAGGAGAGGCTGAGGGAACTGGGCTTATTTAGTCTGGAGAAGAGAAGACTATGAGGGGATGTCAGGATATCACCATGTATGGGCGTGGGCCTTGGTGTCTTGTTGACATTCACTGGCCTTCTTCTTTCCCAAGGTTGGTGCCAGTCAGTACAATTGGGTCAATCTTCATCACTTCTATCTCGCCTGCCATGACTTTGATGACTTGATTAATCGGGGAGGGGTGATGACTCCCCGACCCAGAGTTGACTGTCACTTGCCCCACTGCCAGACTAGGTACACCCAAAACAGAAAAAGAAAAAAAAAACTTTTTGCAAAGTTAAAAAAAAAAACCCCAAAAGAAACCTGCTATCCCTCCAGTGGTTCTTCTCTTGCTGCAGGGAACTCTTGATGCTGTCTCTCTCCCCCCTTCTCTTCAATCAATTTGCACTGAATTGCTGGAGCTGAGATCAAGCATTTTGTTTTTTTTCTAGTAATTGATGCCCCGCCGGCTCAATTGACAGCCCACGGCAGCCAATTAATGCGGAAGCATGTTTTTGTTTTTTTGTGAGCTTCTCCAAGCTCTGAAGACCCTGTGGGTCTATTGCCCTGTTCCTGGGGAACTTCAGTTCTAGGCAGCAAGCGGGCATTTACCTTCTCTCCCTGCCCCATCTCTCTCCTCTACCATCTTTCTTCATCCTGTCAACCCCAGCTGGAAATAACTCCTGGCAGCTTAATCAGCCCAATCTACTTCACCCAGAGGGTTGATAAAGCTATGTTGTGGTGGATTGGGAGATTCCTGCAGAGTGTGGCCATCCCACTACGGCTGGGCAGACTCCCCTGGCCTGGGTTCTTCTCCAGGTGCATACTCTTGATCTTTTCACAAGGGATTATAATAGCAGCCTTCAACTACTGGAAGGGTGGTTCCAAAGAGGATGCAGCTAGACTTCTATCAGTGGTGGCAGATAACAGAGCAAGGAACAATGGTTTCAAGTTGTATCGAGGAAAGTTTAGGTTAGATATTAGGAAAAATGTTCTTACTACGAGGCTAATCAGCAACAGGCTACTGAAAGAGGTTGTAGAATCTCCTTTCTTGGAGTTTTTTAAGACCCAACTAGACAAAGCATTGGCTGGGATTATATAGTTAGGGATGGTCCTGCTTTGAGCAGGGGGTTGGACTAGGTCCCTTCAACCCTAATTTTATATGATTCTATTATTCTAAATCTAGCCCAAGAGATCATATTAATAACAAGTGTAAAGAGGAGTT
>NW_017729033.1:24009547-24012519 GCF_001723915.1 Gavialis gangeticus
TCCCTTCAACCCTAATTTTATATGATTCTATTATTCTAAATCTAGCCCAAGAGATCATATTAATAACAAGTGTAAAGAGGAGTTGCAGAGTATAAGGATAGGAAGAATAAGGTCAGGCTGCCTAGGGCATATTTTGTTTTTTCTAATTCTACTGGAAACTAGGCCAAGAACTAAGTTTTTACAACTAATGTGGAGTTTAGAAAGGAATTCACAACTTTGCTTTTAAAAAAATGTGTTGAGCCAGAAAAGATGCTGCTCAGGCATTTCCTTGGCTTACCAAGGTCAAAGTGAAACAGGGAGTGCCCTCTGGGAAAATCTGTTGCTTGGTCCCACAGCACACTGAATCAACTCAGCAAACATGATCCTTACACATTCTATCTGCTCATGGTACACATAAAAGTTTAAGGAGTAAAAATTAGGAGCCAAGTGCTACTCTCAATTGTATTGAACTGATAACAATGGAGCTGAGTAATGTGGGCATTTGAGGAAGCCATTCAGCATATATGTAGGAGTTTTAAAAAGAAAATTCAGTTAAATCAATCTTAATTTTACTGGAAGCCAGCATACTTTGTTGCATTTTCCCAGGGTCACCATATGTGGTAAATAGAATGCTTGGAAACTAGAATTTCACTCCTGTTATAAAATCTGATCACAAGATGGGTGTAAAAGTTAAAATATCAAAATCTCTAAAATGAGATATGGATACTGCTGGAGGGGAGCACGGAAAGGTTGTCCACTGTCAGGCTAGCTCTACGCCGTTGTCTTGAGCCCTTCCTATGCCTCCTGTACAAGTGGATGGTGGGACTGGACTGCTCTGAGAACCAGCCATGAGGTCTTGTCAGCATACACTAACATTGTGCTCTTCTCCATCCAGAACCCAGGCAACCTGGTACAGGTGGAGGCCTGCCAGGCCATCTATTGAGTGGCCTCTTCTGCCCTGGTCAGCTGAGTCAAGAGCTCCGACCTGATCATGACTGATGGGTGGCATATGGAATCACTCTCATCTGTTCTCCAGAGCATCTGTTAGGGCACAGGCTTCCTGCTCTACCTGGGGTCCCCAGGCACCCTTGCCCATGGAAGAATTGGCATCAGCTAGAGATTATGATATTGAGTAGATGCAAGCATGGGTGGGCTTGCTGTAGTGCCTCTCCTTTCCTGGGAGGGCACTAGCCATCAGCCAACTGGTTCTATCCATGCTCTGGTGTCATTTCAACACTGCCTGTGCCCCCAGTGCTCCTGGTCAGTCTCCAGAGATAGGCACTAGGGTTCTTCTTGCCAGGATGGCACTAAGTCTCTGCAGGGGCTCTGAACCTCCTCTTACTGAAGGGTGGGCATGGCCTGGTCTGCCTCTACAGCCAGGTCCACATCTTCCTCCTTCAGGGCCTACTGAGGCTCTTGTAGGGTGCTGGTAGCAATGTGGCATGGAGCCGCATAGGACACACCTTCATTTGCCACCTCCAAGGTTTCTAATATAACTGGAAGCTCTTCCACCTGCCAGGTCTCCCCAAGCAGGACCTGGAGGAGCTGCCAGATTTTTACCAGAACCTCCTCAGGGCCTGGAGACTGGTCTTCACCTCCAGGTCCCCAAACAGAGTCGTCCAGGGTGCCAATCTCCTTGCTGAGCCCCAGATGAAAAACCTGCAGCTGATGATGCTGGCAACAGAGATGCCCTGGGTGCACCAGAGAATGATCCTGGCCAACATCACTCATATCAGAGACCTCTTGGACTCTGCCATGAAGGGGTGTTTGGACCCCTCTGCACTGGCCCAGTGCATAAAGATGCTCAGAGGCCCATGCTGCTTGCTCCCTGCTGCTTACTCAAGGAGGTAAATATTTCCCACTGCCCTCACCTATATCAACTAGGTCCTGCACAAGGGCTTTCTCCACCCCACAGTATCTTCCAGCACTCTGGAGCTACTTGTGGGGCCACAACCTCAGCAGGCCTCATTGTTCTCCCCACCCTACAATCTCAGTAGGCTGAGGTTTACAAAGCAAGTCCCCCCCCACAAAGAGCCCACTGCCATCAGCTCTACACACTTGAAGGAACCTCTGGTGTAGGAAGCCTGAATGCCTAAGCTGAAGGTTTCAATATGTGGCAGAACACCTTACTGGATTTTATTAACAGTTCCCAGCCCAGTGGTGCCTAATAGAACTACTGCAATATACTAATGACAAAAACATGAACTTCCAGTGTACCAGGATGTTTCAAGATGGATTAACTTTGTTGAACTCCCTTCCAACCAGATTGTCATATCCATTCCCTATATAAATCATGATTATTTATTTGCCCTATGACAACTTTAAAATGATCTGTTAATTTTTAATTTAGCTGCTTTGCAGTTTTACAGTACCTGAATAATATCAGCATTAGAGTGTTGTTTTCGAAATGGTAACGGGGACACGCACATTAGCTTGCAACCTTAAAAGGAAGAACCCTAATTGTACTAGTTTTTTGGAACTTCAGAACTGTTCAAATCAAAATACTTACCAAGGAAATATACTTTTAGTTTCAAAAAATAATTGGACCCTACAGCAATTTCAAACTGGTGCAGTGGGTTTTCTGCCTGGGTTTTCACTTTAGTATGTCATTTACAGAACAAACCTTGGAATTTTCTGGGGCAGTCCTTTACACAATATTGTTAAGCAGAACAGCCTGACTACATAAAAACATGACTATGCAATCTTAATATTTAAAATACTGATTATATTTTCTTTGTGGCAATGCAAGATAATCCATCAGTAGCTCGGCCTCATTTCACGCTTAATGTTGGGCTGCTTTATACTTTTTCCCCCAGGAAAATATGGTGTAAATCATAGCTATGTTAACAATTTTATATTGTTTTATAACAGTTGATTTGGGCCATTGATATGTCTTAGTTTGATAAACTAAAAGTATTTATAATTACAATATTTCAATAGAGTAAAACAAAATGCAGGTGGGTGAGCTCCAGGCTGCGGTGAGTAGGCTGAGG
>NW_017729033.1:24012530-24014238 GCF_001723915.1 Gavialis gangeticus
GTCCCTTCCGACCCTTAATCTATGAATCTGTGAATCTATTTTCTAGGGGAAAAAAACAAACGTTTAAATTCAAACAGAGCAGGTTAACACTGTGCAGCTGAACTGATATAAAAGAAGAAAATTGACCCCCTACACTTGCTATTTAGTTACTAACCAAAACATTATTTCTGTGGTAAACAATTAAGATTCACTTTTCTGTCTGTGCAATATATAATCTCAGGAAGATGCAGTATCTCTTGACTTTAATCCTCCATATGAAAAAGTTGATTAATAAAGCAGGTCGTAGCAAAAAAAGTTTATGGTTTTCAGGTTAATGGCAAGATTTTACCCTGATGCCATTGAGAAATGGTCACAAATCATTTGAGATGTGATGACTCTTTGCTCTATCTCAGTTGTGATGTGTAGGGAGTGCATGTGCACCCCCTGAAAGCTCCAGTGCACCGGCTGACAGGTCGTGCTCCCTGCTTAGGCAATGGGCAGGGTGGGGCAGGCAGGAGCACCAGTGCCGCACTTGCGAGCGCTGGTCGGGGAGTGGGAGCGCCAAATGAAGTGCTGCGGCCACTTTCTGGTAGGTGAAATTGGCCATGACCCCCCCACCCCTGGTCGACAAGATTGGCTGCGGGGGACCCTCCCCTCCAACCCCCACCTGGTCACTCACTGGTTGCTTAAGGTGGCACCGGTTGCCCACGTTCTACCTCTTCCAAATGCAGTAAGGCAGAAGAAAAGGCAGGGTGGCACCTTAGAGGCTAACTAGTTCGGAGAGGCATACAATTTCATAGGTAACATCTGACAACAAAAATTGTTCCTTCTGAAAGTTTATACCATTGAAGTTTACCTATAGAATTAAGCATGAGAGAAGGCAGGGCAGCCACATAAATGCTGCACTCCAGAAATATTGAAAGTGAGAAGTTCATTTTCTCTAACACAAGCAGTGTGGGCCAAATTCTCCATTGGTGTAACACAATAAAGAGTCAACAATTGTGCCAGTACAGCATTTAGCCCACTGTATTTCTAGATTTTTGTCAGATCCATTCAGCAGATCTAGTCTTTTTGTTCCATGAGAATAACAACTTATATCTATTACACAACAATGAAATGTCCCTGAACTTATGAAAATATCCTTTATAGCTCTAAAGTGCTGAAATCAGCCTTCACTATATGATGAAAGAGGAAGCACAGACTCCAGGCTGTGCCTCTGGGTCCACACTTGGACACTATTTTGAAGTGATTTGTTCTTTATGACAGGGTCAAGCTGCTGTAAAAAGGTTAAACAAACGGACCTTGTAAGCTGCTTTTAGGGAAAGCTAGTCAGAATGTGCCCTTAATTGCCAATCCCCTTGTATTCCTGGGAAAAGGGATCAACTCAAGATAATAAGGTATCAGCAAAGAGATGGAAGAAGGGGAGAGAAAGCGTTTGGATTTGCAGCTCCCCTCCCTCCTATGTCTCATTTGTTTAAGAGCCTAGAGGAGAAGGTGCTTAGCTGGAAGTGCTCATGTGTCTCTTTCTGTACTAAAGTGCTAGCTGCACAGAACATTCCTTTGGGGCCGGAGCGTAACCCGGGCATCCCTAATGCTGTCTGCACCCATCCTGTCAGGAGGGTAATGAGGGGAAAGTTTCCCAGATGAAAGTGAAAGCAGCTCAGCCCTCAGTGTTTGGGTTGGAGGAATCTAGACTTTTTAATAGCAGCTCCACTTCCACCTTCTCTCC
>NW_017729033.1:24019238-24021972 GCF_001723915.1 Gavialis gangeticus
CCACTGCCCTATGCCCCCACACATATAGTCATGCCCCCTCACAGCCCCACCCCCATTCCCCACACCTCACCATGTACCCACACCTCATTATACACAATCCCCCACCATACACACACATCCCCACACCCTACTATGTAAACAACCCCAACCACATCCCCGCCATAACACATACTAGGAAAGGAGGCCTCTTCTAATCCCCACAGACAGATGGGCTTTTAAAAGAACATTTCCTGCCTCATTTTCTTTTGAGACCATGCACTGTTTATGCAATGCATTATGCACCTGAGCTGTGCAGTCAGACACTTGGTTTGAAGTAGGGACCATTTCCTCTGCTGTACCTTTTATAGTGCTTAGCATAAAACTCAGTATTATTGGCTCCATTCCCCTTCCCATTCAAGTAAATAGTGCTAGAGAGGGGCACACTTCATGCTTCCTGGAGGCTGAAGTGTACAGCCAATGTGAGAGCAACATATGGAACTGCTGTTTAGGAATTGTGTAGGCAGCAGCAGTTTGGTGGGAGTGAAGTGGTACGAGAGGAGTGAGGTGTCACACAGCTGACCCCAACAGCTCTACATGCATTACATGGAATATGCTGTTTGTTGCACTCAAATACATGAATTGTAACGCCTAAACATCTAAGCAAATACTTTTATTTCCTCCATGTTGGCAAAGAAAAAAGAAAATCACAAAGAAACAAAAAGATTTTATGTTTCCTATATGGCTTTCAAAAACTTTGTGTCCAGTCAATTCTACATTAGTTTGGCTGCTCCCTAGTGGAAATGTCAAACATTTGGTTGGACTATGAATGCAGAATAGAATATACCTAATAACATACGTGCTAAGGAGGCCAAACCTTGTTGTGTTTCTTGTCTCTTCTTGTCAGCCTCATTCCACAAGCTATTAACTCTGGTTGGGTTGTTGCTCCTCTCTTGCCAAGCTTGCCATGACAATTTGGACTATACATCCTTATATTTGGAAGAAACTTTCCAAACTCCATTCACTTTCGTCTGGATCAATTGGCCAGGTCTCACATGATCACCCATACAATTTCCATCCAGGTTTGTGACCACAGTGACAGTAGTGCACTTCATGTAAAAAAAAACAACAGAGGAACTTATTATTGATACCTCCTGCTTTCACCTCTCTGCCAGGCAACCTTGATAGTGCTGTAGTGAACTCAAACTACAGGTTATTCCTTATCTGTGCAATCCACTTTCACACCTAATATGTCCTACTACTTGCATTTGGCATCAATCTCATGTCCATGGACCCTTAGGAATCCTATGCATGGTGACCAATAATGGAAAGAATAAACTAGTTATCATCACAAAAGCTTTGATCTGATAATATGAATGCATGCCTAAGGACCTACTGAATGTCAACTGCCTGTAATTTTATGGAATTCCCTTTTAATCAAACTTGAGCTGAGTGGCTGAAGTGGCCACTGTGTTTCAAAAGAATTGGGCAATGAATAGACCTGGCAAGAGTCCAGCCTTTCCATATCTTTGTCCAAAATCTGGATACAAATTAAAACCTAATCAAATCACAATGTTTATGTTAATTTATTCAATCACACATGGATCCAGGGCTCACATAGGACAGGCCAACAGACACCAATTAAGGGCTTGATTATGCACTCTGAAATCAACAGGAGTTTGATTTCAGTGGTAGGAGGGGCCCAAGCTTCAAATGCATAAACACCCACATTTCTTCATCATCAGTTCCAGATCATACCAGGTGAGCTCTGAAACCAGAACCAGCTATGCAAATGAAAGAATCAAGAGAGGGAAATTTTGGCTGCATACACACATTTAAATGATGCAGGGGAATTCTCCCAGGTTTGTTCTGGTAGAAAAACTTATTTGGAAACACATGGACAGACATTTGTATGCAAAACCCTTGAAGAGCAGAGGACTTGGAATGCTGATGCTGCACAGCCAGAGGGCCCTGTGTACACATATCAGGTTGCTTTGCAGGCTCTCGGTCTGCCTGAAAACAGATGGTAGCAATGCACAGGGCAGCCTTGATTGAGTGGTCTGTGTCAGCTGGAGTCAGTCTGTGCTCCCTGAAGCACAATGGAAGACTGTGAAAGAGGCATGTTCAGCTTCATTGCAGTGCCACTGTGGAGTGCCCCAACTAGCCTGTTCCCAGCTCAGTGCATGAGCAAAATGCCCATGGGAGGCCCACTGCACACAGCAAA
Organism: Gavialis gangeticus; assembly: GCF_001723915.1. Lineage (NCBI taxonomy): Eukaryota > Metazoa > Chordata > Crocodylia > Gavialidae > Gavialis > Gavialis gangeticus. Next base: position 24,021,439 of record NW_017729033.1, read on the forward strand.
TTTTGATGCTGGCTTGGCACCTCATCCCTCTGCCTAAAAACAGGCAACTAGTTTGATTCAGATTTGAGCATCTTGTCCTGCAGCAAACTCCAGATCTTACAGAAAGACAAACCCATTACCCCTTGTGAAGTACCTGTGAAGTATCCAAATTAACACTTCCCCTTGGAACAGCTAATTCAAGTTAATTGCCATTTAAGCCTTGTGTACAAACAACTATCCAAAACATGCTTTCACAGAGTCAAATCTTGAACTAATCACCTCTGGATTAAATCAGTGGTCTCTTTTTAGTTTTTGTCATTTCTTCCTTGCTTGGGCCCATGAGTGCAGCTGGATTTTGCTTGCAGTTTTCAAAGCTGTATGGGGATTAGCCATGCAACTCGCATGGCTAATTGGTGGGAGTCTACTATAGACCCCCTACCCAAGCAGAGGAGCTTGACCAGGAATTCTTGGGTCAGCTCACCGAGGTAGTAAAAGCTAGGGATGTGGTAGTCATGGGGGACCTGAACTTCCCAGACATCTGCTGGGAAGAGCAGT
>NW_017729033.1:24022565-24035976 GCF_001723915.1 Gavialis gangeticus
CAAGCTGGCGGAGGGAAGGTTTAAGTTGGACATCAGGAGGCGCTACTTCACGGTCAGGGCGGCTAGGGTCTGGAACCAGCTTCCAAGTGAGGTGGTGCAGGCTCCCACCCTGGGGGTTTTTAAGAGGAGGTTGGATGACCACCTTACTGGGGTCATTTGACCCCAGTGCTCTTCCTGCCATGGCAGGGGGTCGGACTAGATGATCTGCTCAGGTCCCTTCCAACCCTAGAAACTATGAAACTATGACTGCAGTATCTCCTTTGGCGGTCTTAGGTTCTTGGCCACAACACACCAAAGTGTTTGGCCCCAGGCAGAGGCTCTCCTTTGTCACCTTGCATGAAGGTTATTGTTATCTTTACCTGGGTTCCATGAAAGTAACTCGGACATAGGAGGGGAATAAATCCGAGGGAAGCACCTCACCGCTCTACTTCAACCCATTGGGTCTAAACCTTTTCCCTTTACTGTTATCAATGTCTTCAGGGCACATCTACATATGTTCTTGACTGCACAGTCATTTAGCAAGTACTAAATGACTGCATAGTACCTGCCAGTACTGCACAGTAGGGGTGTGCAAAACGGGCCATATTCAATTTGGATTTGGCCCAAATTGGGAACAGTGATTTGATTAGTTGATTTGGATTACTGTCCCCAATTCAATTTTGCCAAATCCAAATCTGAGGATTCAGTGCTGATTTGGAGAATCAGCGATTTGGCCATAGACACAGCTTTAAATGTTTTTTCTACATACCTCAAGGTACCAGACACAGGTCATGAATGCTGCAATACTGGAGTAGATGGAGCATCCCACAGGAGCACAGGGGGAGCCCTGTGTGCTCGGTAGCAAACCCTGAAGTGAACCAGAAGTACTTCTGGTCCACTTTCGAGTCTGCCACCCATCACGCTGGGGGCCCCCTTGCCCTCTCCCGGCTCGGCTGCAGGGAGATCCCAGGTGACCCTCCCAAACCCAGCAGGCACCAGTCACTGAGTTGGGGGATAGCTATGGGGGGCCCCCCCTGAGCACTCCCTGGTGGAACCGGAAGTGGACTGGAAGTGCTTCTGGTCCACTCCCGGGTCCACTGCCAAGCACGCTGGGGAGCCCCCCGCGCTCCTATGGGACACTCCATCCACCCCACCATCACAGTATTCATGAACTGCCTGGTACCTTGAGATACGTGGAAACAACAGTTAAAGCTGCATCTATATCTGAATCGTCGAATCTTTTTTAATCTCTCCAAATTCATAATAACAAGCTACAGCAACATAACAACAGCATCACAGTTAGTACCTACTGACACTATACCACCATAGCGATGAGCTACATTACCATAGCCTGTCACTACAGCGACACAGTGTCTCGTGTAGGCATGCCCTCAGGCGGGGTAGCTGCCACAGAGCTATGAACAGCCAGAGACAGGAGGTAACCCTCAGATTTCAGGGATAGTTCTAGCAGGGATATTCTACACTAAGGTTAGAAATGGGGACAAAACATTTTATCCTGGGATCAGTAAAACTCACTGTCCCACTTTGAGTACCTGTGAGGTATTTGAAATAACAGTTTGCACACCTTCCCCCCCCCATGCACATTCAAGTTAATTGGAGATAATTGCCATTCAAGATGCATTGTCCAACTTGTTTTGAGGTCATCTGCTTTTAGCTTGAGGGGTTCAGTAAAAATGATGGAAATAACCTATCCTGCCTTACTGCTCTGTGCCTGCCACTACCCCATGTCTGGATACCAGGCAGACACTGTTTGCCCACGATCCAGTAAAGACTCTGGGGGAACATCCCCATCTTGGACAGGCCTGAGCTGGACAGTGGAGAGCCCAAGCCTGGCGAGTGGAGGGCAGAGGGTTCAGCAGCATCCTACCTCACAGGCTAAAAACAGATGACTAGTTTGATGGGGCCCCAATTAGGCCTGGGTATGACTTGCATCAAAACTGGCAGAACTCACACTAGGCTTAAATAGCAATGAAGTTGAATAAGCCATGATTTTTCGGAGGCAAAGTGTTAATTGGAGTACTTCATGTAAGACAATGGGCATGGACTGTAAGGTCTGGGGTTTGCTGCCAGACAAAAATGTTCAAATATGAATCAAGCTATTTGTCTGTTCTTAGCCTAAAACACCCAGCCCATGGATGCTTGGGTACCTGACCCGGCTATATACCAAAAAATCTCTTGTATGGAAAACTCTTTACAGAAAGACCATGCATGCATCTAGGGCTGTGCAAAACAGCACTGTTACCTTTCTGCTTCTGTTTCGATGTTTCGACGGAAGAGGGTTTCGTTTTGTTTTGTTTTGTTTCAAAAGCACCGTTCCGTTTCATTTCGTCGAAACTGTTTTGCTGTTTCGATGCTGTTTCAACGTTTCGCCCATAGGCTATTCTGCACTTAGCACTGGGAAGATTGGTGCTGCTGCTGCCCCAGCTGGCAGCTCTGAGTGCTCCAGTGGGATGGATCCTGGAATTAAGCTGGGCAGCCTCCAATCTACTTCCAGCCCATGCCCTGGGCTCCTTGGACTCGCCCTAGCAGGGATCTCTGCCACTGAAAGGGCATGGGAAGCTTTCCACAGCTCAGGGAGACTTGTCCCAATTGCTGTTGCCTGGAAATCAATACACACCCATCCAGAGGGAAGCCAGGGCTCTGGCCAGGCTTGGGCTGCAGGGATCTGGGCTTGGGCCTTTCAAAGCAGATTCCAAGATCCAGAGTCACGGTCACTTTGCTCATTGCCTCTTGTCTTCATGCCTATAGAGACCTGTGTTTTCCTTGATAACAGAGGTTTCCTAACCCAGGCCATACTATTTATCATGAAATAACTGGGCTAAGTATCACAGTAGGCTCCCATCACTGGGGTAGAAATCTGCAGTGACAACAAACAGTGCTAGAGGTTTACATAGAAACCCCTTCACATTTGGTCCTAGCATATAAGTTCCCATCTGCCATGGGCTTGCAACAGCCTACCGCTTCTGCTGATGCTGAACAGGGGGCTTCTCTCTGGGCTCAGCTTGCCCCTGCAATCTCCATTTGCTACCAACCATTTAATCAGAAGGCTCCTGAAAGAAGCTTCAGGTTTAGAAGGAGCTGTGCAGCCCCTACCCCCTGTACCAGGATGGGCTAAGTAGTAACTTGTACACAAACAATGCCTGAGATGTGTTTTGCATCTGCAGTAATAACAACCTGTTTGATTCCATTCAAAATAGGGGAAGAAGCAGCTAGGTGAGTCTGACACTGAAGAAAATCCTATCTCAGCCTACATAAGAAAAACAGTTCAAGAATGCTCCATTCATGTGCAAACATCACCCTACAATGCTGCCAAGGTCAGTGCCAGTTTAGGTTATGTGTCCAACCAGTGCCAGTTGTGTAAGTGGCCTAGGGGCTGATATAACTTCCACACCCAGCTTTTCAGAGCCCCTTTAAAGGTTGTCATGTTTGATATGCCCAGTCTGGGATCCAGCCCATTTTAGTAATTTAGGCAAATGCTTGCTGCACAATGAAAAACTCATGGGCCTACATCCCAGATTCCTACAATACACAAGAGATGCCGACTATGTCCGTAAGTTTTTAAATGCAACTGTAAGGTAAACTATGTGTAATCAGACCCTGTTATAAGCTGTGTGGAAAATGAGAAGTTATGATTAGTCAAAGAAGAAATGCTTTCAGACTACCAAGAAGTCCAGAACATTACCTTAATCTGCTGTAAAATATTTTGTCAGAGAAATGATAACTCATGTTGAATTTTATTTCTCTGTGGTTATATGTTCAGAAAATAACATTCATTTGCTTTCTTCTCAAATTGTCAGAACCTGGGCCTGATGTCAATAGATGTTTTGCCATCATTGTACAATAGCAAAAGAACATCTACAGAACAAACTACAATATAGATTATCAGGTGAGTAAAACCAGAGGAATCAAGTCCCATACTAATGCTAAATCAAAAATATTTAATGCAATCTGAATACTATGAAAACTCATGGTATGTTACTGTATTTATCTGGCAGACCCTATGTAGCTATATGACATCTTACATAGATTTTGCTCTTGAGAATTTTGCTGTAAAACCAGAATGTATTGAACACTGAAAAACTAATTTCCTGTGTCTTTAACACTGGAGAATGTAGCTGTAGTGGAAAATTGGGGCCATCCATTGAAAGACTGAAACCCACTGAGAATATTTTACATGCCAGCATTTTTAAGTAGTTTGATATTGATTATTTTAGCAGTGCCATCAAGGTAAGATGCTTTTCCATCAGCATTGTGTATAGTGCTAAAAATGACATCTGATGCCCTTGAACCTTTCAATGGAAAGGAGGGAACTATCTCTTCCAAGTACTGAAATCCTCACAGATCTCCTGGTGTCAGAAATGCAAAAAACAACTCCTGCTGTTCACTGGGGCCAGAAACCCCGACTGTCCAACTTCCCAGCTGTTCTCTGGCAGCTTCCACAACGGGTAAGTAATGCCAAACTCTGAACCACACTCAGCATTCATGGAAAATGTGAAGTAAGGCACTAGGGAATGCAAACTACTAGACTCAGAATGATGTAGATTTCCTTATTCTTGCACAAAATTCAGAGGTCCATTCAGAGACTAAAATGTTAGTCTAAAGTGCCACACTGCCCGCAGGGCTGTGCTGTTGATAAACTGAAATACATTAGCAGACAAAAATCAAACTTAGAAGCCATCTTAAAAGGAAACAAAATATTACACTATTATTATTATTACACTGTAACCTGCATCTAATTCTTCCTATCATATTTCTCTTTCACCCAAAAGGAAGGTACTAACAAAAATATATTTGATTTCAATCTGAAGATAAGAAGGAGTAATTTCATGTGTTGGAGCTGTGTGTCAAAAAGTCAGTATCTTGTACTATTTATGTAAATAAAACAACCCTATAGACCTAAAATAATTATGCTGTCAATGACAACAGAAGAATTTCACCATTGATAAAGTAATGTGAAAAGTTATGAGTGACTGAAGTCCTAGTTTTATTTATATATTTTATAACTTGCCTGAAGGTGGTGCTGTTTAGATGGCTGAAGCAAAGCTTCAAAATGATACATTAAAATGATGTATCTTGGGGAAAAAATGTAACTTAGATTCATACCAATGGGTTTGTAAGAATGGATTGCTTTCTGGCACATTCCAAAATCTAAATAATGAATACAAATGAAGGAATGTGTTTAACAAGGACCATAATTTTAAAATAAATGTAATTGCCTTATAAACATTGGGTTTAATCGAGATTAAATGTGAAGTAAGTTCTCTTCTTGCAATTATCACCAGTCTTTACTGTCCTGCTAATATGCCCTTCAGTGCAGATACAAGACTCATGCATTTTAACCCCCAAATTTATCCACAACTTTTAAATATTCTTGTACCTTTATACAGAATAATCTAAGAAAAAGCAGCATTGATTAGGCATTCTGGTGGCTGTTTTCCATTCACTAGATGCCGATTATATTTAATGAACAATTCCTACTGTATACCAGCCTTAATTTAAGCTTGATGTTAGCATAAATACAAAATGATCTGCTAAAGCTCCGAGATGATAGTTAGTTTCGCCTTCTTGACCAAACTGGATAAAAACTTGCTTTGGATGCTATTAAAATATATTTTTTAGAAATCATCAGAATGCTGTGTGCTGGATACAAATATCAGTATTTTGTTATATTCCATTTAATCCACAGGAAATAACATTACGATAAAATGGCATTTCTCCATTCATTCCCCTACATTACACTTAAATGTTGAATACCATTTGTCAATGCAGGAATCACAACCATGATAATTAACTATAATCGTCTACATTCCTTAAACATGATCTGGATTTATCCTGACTTTATCATCTGGTGTCAGTTACTGTAAACTAGAGATGAGCTCTACAGAATTACAAGCCAGTAATTTGTGCAGTAATTACCATATGCTGCATGTTAATTCTGTGGCATTTTTTGTGCACTTATCTACCTGTAACTTATGCCTAATTCGGTTAAAGAAAAAGTCCTTGATGCAAAGTGACATAGCTTCATTTTGCTTAAATTCTCACAAATGACAGAATCCCACTGTGCTATAGTATTTAAATACATGCTAATTTTTAAAACTTTGAACTAATGTCTTCCCAATGAAAGGATGAGACTGATAGGACAAGAAATACACAAGGCCCAACCATAGAGCACTGACTTCAGAGAATCAGGTTCTTGAACATCTGGCTTTTCTGCCAGATGTTCAACCGGAACCAAAAAAAAAAAAAAAAGAGACAGGTCAAAATATCTAGGGCTCATCTGGACACACATATCTAAACTAGCTTAAGCCTTTACACAACAATATGGGAGAAATAAATGTATTCTTCCTACATGCCCTTAATGGGTAGAACTTCCCCACTAACAAGCATTCTTGGACTCTAAAAGATCAATCTATAGAGCTCATTAGAAGGTTAAGAGGTGATACGATCAGATTCTAAAAATATGTACATAGAGAAAGATTGGATATAGGAGTCCCTTTAACTGAGAATACTAAATTTTAGCAGGTGGAGGAGGTTAAAGTTAGAAAAAATAAACATTGGATGCAAGACGCAAGCTTTACACAGTAAAGACAATAAACCTCTGGAACCAAGAGAAGCAGAAAAACATCATTTCACATCTTTAATTCACAGTGAAATGTTTTGTTAATAGACACATAGCATCTTTGTTTATGGGTTAAACATCAAATCTTTTTTAGATGCCAGGGAAGGCTTGGTTTGGCTTCACAGTTCCGGCCAATTGTTGCAATTACAATGGGATACTTAGTGCTTTAAGAGGATTGAGCACACTGCCATCCATATTAAGCAGAAAGGCTTTATTAATTAGATAATGAGCTTAATAGGAAAATGACAGGTAGGCTATTGCAATAACAAATAAAACAAGCTATAATCAAGTCCAGTCTAGTCATAACAGTGTTTTCTCACCAATCACAGGCAAGGAAGCGATTCTGATCTTGCAGCTTTCACCCAGCATGGATCTGTCTCCGCGGGTGGTCAGCTGGGCGCAGGGTATGGGGTTCTCTCCTGGGGTGGGCATGGTGTACTGGAAGCTACACTCTTCTCTTATACCCATTCTTCAAAGTATATTTTCTTGATGTACCAGTGATCAGAGCCTGGCAGGGTGGAGGGTTATTGTTCTTTGATTGCATTATAGATGTTACCCTTTCAGATCCATCCTTCATTGCTGTTGATGCACCTGACGTGCACAAAACCCTTAATCTCTCCAGAGGTTTATTATTTACTTAACTATAACAGGACTTGACTACTGGAATTAAAACAGGAGGTTTAATAATGGGACTTGATTAATCAAATCAAGCACCTCAGACCATGAGTTGTGGGGAACTGTATATGTCATTGTTACAGCAGAGCAGATCCCCAAATGTGTGTTAACCAGTCTAGGCTCCTAGATTGGTGAGGAATGTAGCAACAAGGTAGAGGCAATAACTATGCAAAGGGATACTATTCATAACTGATCTTGGGCTGTTAGACCTGGGGTGTGTTCAATACTAGAATCTGGAGATGAGATTAACGATATTGATGTGTTTGGGGTAGTTCCAATCCAGAGCTTGCATGTCTGTGCAAAAGGCACTATTATAATTGAGGCATTTATATTTTGCACATAGGTCTGGATAAGCTGTGTTCAGCACCAGTTTTTCCTTTATCCTAATTTCTTCACACAGAGAACTTATGCCTAGGTTCCAGTGTTCCTTATTATAATGCTTGAGACCAAAGCCTGAGAAGAATCATCTTCTATCAATATTTGCTCTTGCTAACCAATTATCTAGTCTCCCTTCTGCTAAGGGCTAGCTTAAGTTGTCCTGAATTGAGCAGATGGAGATTTTTCATCTGAAACTTGGAATTTGGCATTAGCAGACACTCCCTCAAAAAAAAAAAAATTTCTGTAGCTACAAGAGAGTTAAAGGCATAGATATACCAACACAATGACTCTTTCCTGCTACAGTGAGATCTGCAGTTTATGTAAAACCCTCTTGTTTTCCTGTGATCTCCCTCAACACTCCCCCCCAAAAACAAGATACCCTCTTATTTATTGAAAACTAAAAATGTTCACTCTTCCATCATAGGGATTTTTTAAATCAATTTTTGAAAAGTTTTTGAAGTTTTGCTGCAGTTCAATGTAAGCCAGTAATACATTTGGGAGGTAGCCTTTGGGTGCCCTTCCAGACTGTTTTCAAGTCCAGGCAACCATCTGATCTTAATAGCATACACTTTGCCACCCCAATGGACCTACACTTAACCCTGCCCCACATCTCCAATGAGTTGTCTGAAGGGCCTCAGTTTTCCTGTATGCTTTTCTCTGGCTTTAGTTCACCTGCACGCAATGCTGGCCCAGGCAGAGCCCACAGCACTGCCCCTCCCGGAGAACTCTTAGCAGCCCCCATAACAATCTTACAGCTGCCCCACATCTCATGGCTTTACAAACAGAAACCCTCCATAACCCATACCCACAGTCTTCCAGAAAACAACACAGTTCTTCAGAGATGCCTTCCCTCCAGCCTTTCCCCTGTTCATAGGCTGTCAGCCTCTCTGGGCTCCATCACTGTGACCCAATCCACTGCTGTCCTCCTAGGAACGCCTTCCTCCTCCCTGGTGTGAGCCAGACTCAGCAAGAGAGCTTGGCTTACATGTCTCCTCCACTCTGTCTCTTCAGATTGCTATGCAAAGCAGTTTCACCTTAAGGGTCATCGTCCCAAATTTCTCCCCCTCCTCAGGAATGGGCCTCTATTAGAAAGGGAAAGTTCTGAGAAAACTGTGCAAGTCAAAGTCATGTGTAACACCCACACACACTTGTGCTGTGTATAGCTGAGTGTGTGCCTTTGGTTGCTGTGTATTTTGTGTGTTTGTGTGTGTGTGTGCGCATGTGTGTTTCTGTATTTACCTTTGTTTTTCCTTTTCTCCTCTGGTCTTGTGGGCAAGATGGTCCCTGTTGTTCCAGCCATGTCCTCTGCATGTGGAAAGCTAGGTCCTTGTATCTGGGTCAGATAAGTAAAATCATCTGGCCTGATTGTCCAAGGGGAGCAGAAGCTTCTCCAGGCAGATTGGTTGAGAGAGAGACTGAAGCATGGCACTCCCCAACTGGACAAAAGTGACTGGACTCAAATGATGTCATGCTGAGGGATATAAGATCAGCTAGGGTAGCTTGGAGGGGGTGGAGGGAGAAGCTGCTATGAGCTGTTGAAGACAGAAATCCCCTCAATGGGGAGAGGGAATCTGCAGCTCGAGAAAGGGGAAACTCAGGTAGAGGAGAGAGCAAGAGAATTGTCCCAGTGCCTGGGAACTCCTGTCCTCTCCTTTTCTTCCACCTTTTCTGAGTTTGTAAGGGATTAATACCACAGAGAAGGATATTTATTCCTTGGGTGGGGTGGCCAGGAATTAGGCCTGGGTGGAATCAGAGCTGAAAAGCAGGATTGAAATCTAATTCTGTTAGATTGGCAAAGGCGTGGGCTCTGCCAGCTTTGGGGCAGGGATGAAATTTGTGACCTTCTGCTCCCAGTAGAGCTGTGAGATCCAGATTATGTGCAGCCCAGGCCCAGAGGGTATTCCTGGTTTTCTCCCTTTGTTTCTTTTGATAGGCCTTGGCTCCAGCCAAGCTGTGTGGTTGGGGCCAGCTGTAGCCAGTAATCAACCTAGCTCCAGCCCAGAAGTTTGGAGGGGAGCACGCTGGCTGGAGGTGCGGTCACCTCCTCCCTCCCATTCCCCACCCAGAGCTCTCTGTGGGAGCAAAGATCATCACTCTACCACTTCTCCAGGAGAGGTGAGGGAGGCCCTTGTACCACAGCCAAACCTCTGACAACAAGCAGCTTCCTGATGTGTGGTGAACCACAACTGTAAGTCAGCGCTGGTGTGGACCCTGGTACTAACCCTTTTGGAGAGCCCCCAAGTCCCAGACTGGCCTGGGCTGGGATGAAGTCTCTCTAAAGGGATTCAACCTATGAACTGTAAATGCAGAGATAACATTCATGTTGTGTTTAAGGTTTTGTTCTTTATCTGGTTTTTTTGTAATAAATGTGTCTTTGTTGGTGTATATTGCTTGCGAGGGCGTGGATTTGTCTGTGTGGGATACTCTAGTCAAATTTAGTGGTTCCAGATTTCTGGGTGGAGGCTTAAGCACTGGTATAACTCATTGAGTACCCTGGAATGTGAACCTGGCCCTTCTCACTCCTGACGTGTGCCTGGCTGAAGGGTTACACATGTAATTTCCACATCCCTAGCTAAAATGGGAAATCTCTGAAGAGGAAGCATTCAGCCTCCCCCCACCCGCCCCCTTTTTGGATTTAGAAGCTTTTTTATGGGTTTCCATGTGGGATCATTTGAATGTTGTTGTTGTTATATTAGAAGCACCCAGAAATCAACATTGTGGCCAGGTTCCCATTGCTCTAGATACTGTACAGATGCCCAGTAAGAGACAGCCCCAACCCAAACCCTTTAAAATAGAATTAGAAAAGGCTAGAAAAAAATAATCCTCACTGGATGGATGGGGAAGAAGGCAAAGAGAGATCAAGTGAGTTGTCCAAGATGACAGAGGCTGGCAGTAGCAGAACCAGGACTTGAATGCAGGTGTCTTGAGCTCCCTAACAACAAGGCCTTCTTAAATCTTTGTAGCAAAGCACTCATACATGATATGGGGTTCTCACTCACACAATGAATTTGGAGACAGGTTCTGCAGTAAATTGCTACATCTTTTATTGCGCAAACCAGAGGATTGTATGGCCCTACCTAAAACCCCACATTGGAAAGAACAATTCTTCAGCTGTAGACTACTAAGTTGTTTGGGCCATATCTATTTCTTATCTTTCCTGCTTCCATATTTAGAATATGTCACTTCTTGATTTTGTATTCCAATGTTGAGATCAAGATCTGAATAACTTAATCCAGGAGGACAACAAACAGATTAATTATCCTCACGGTTTTTAGCCTGTTAGCCATTAAAATTAAATAGGAAAGCAGGCTTGGGATAAACCCTTTTATTTCTAAATTGCAATTTGGCAAAAGTACAGATCTAAGTTTGCATCTAGATTGTGTAATGCAGATCTATTGGGAAATTGTTAAGCTATCTAGACCATAATGATCATCATTTGAGAACAGTGATGCTGATTTGATTCTATCAATAGTTGCCAAATATTCTGCTCTACTTCAGAATTTTAGATAGGCGGAACATATTTAAAGACAATTTAATATCACTGCTCCAGCCCTAGTTAGTTCACAACTTGGACAAGACTCTCAAAGTAAATCAGAAATGTTTGGCTTTGGCAGCGGATTTAAAAAATGTGCAAAGCTTTTTGAGAGATATGTATCTGCTCCTCTAGATGGTAGCATTGTAAGATCCCTAGTTCCTGTTCATACTGGCTTTATGTGTAATGTATGTGCATGCGTGTGTGTATGCACATATGCATGTGTGCATGCATGTGTGTGTCTGAGTGTGTGTATTTGGGGAGGGGAGTAAAAGAGAATGTCATCTTATTGAGTTTCACTTTTGTATTTCTTGGGAGAACATATGGATTATGAAATGCAAGTTAATACATTTTGGAACAGAATTAAAATAGCCGGATGATGCAAAGAAATCTATTATGTAATGCTTTTCCTAAATCAAAGGCAGGAAATTGTGAGTGATTTTAATCCCTTTCAAAATGGCTCTGACCTGACAGTCTAGCATTAACTGTTGTATCAATTTACACCAGAGAAAAATGTGTTAATATCTACCCTTGATAACAAAAAATGTTTCTACCTATTTTCCTGTATGCATATATAAACCTGTGTCTACATCAAGTTTGATTAAGTCTGCATAAGGAAGAAACTCACTGAGTAGGTATATGCCTAATCCAGAACCCTTAAACAAAGCTCAGATTGATCTGTAAACTGACAACTAGAACACGGTCTTGTAATGGGCTTGATCAAGACACTATATCCGAAGTTTCCAGAAGCAGGGAAAGATCCAGATTTTGAGTTACCACGTTCTAAATCCAGCCCCAGCCCCAACGCCAGTCAATTTATACATGGTGAGCTAGCCAAAGTGACACTAGGTGTCCCTGGGGGCACCTATGCACATGCTCAATGCCTGCTCTGATGAGTTCTAATTAGAATTAACTCCAACATGTTGGAGCAGACTTGATGAATCGAGTCTGCTGGAGCATGCTAATTAGCTCATGTGTTCAGTGTCCCTGCACTTCCAAAATGGCAGCAGGGGAGCTTTAACTAAAGCTCATCAAACAAGCTTCTGTTAAAGTGCTCCTGCCACCCTTTTGAGGTGCGGGACACTGAATACACAAGACACTGTGGGCGCTTTAATTAGAGTGGTTCGCGAGAGCCGCTCTAATTAAAGCACCCTCCCCTCATAGTTTCATAGTTTCATAGTTGGCAGGGTCGGAAGGGACCTGAGCAGATCATCGAGTCCAACCATGGCAGGAAAGAGTACTGGGGTCAAACGACCCCAGCAAGGTGTTCATCTAGCCTCCTCTTAAAGACCCCCAGGGTAGGAGCCAGCACCACTTCGCTTGGAAGTTGGTTCCAGATCCTAGCCACCCTGACAGTGAAGTAGCGCCTCCTGATGTCTAGCCTAAATCTACCCTCTGCCAGCTTGTGACCGTTGTTTCTAGTCACTCCTGGTAGCACTCGGGGGGAACAGGGACTCCCCCAGTGCCTGCTGGTCCCCCCTGACTAGTTTGTAACAGGCCACTAGATCCCCCCCTCAGCCTTCTCTTGTGGAGGCTGAACAGGTTCAGGTCCCTTAGCCTCTCCGCATAGGGCCTGCCCTGCTGCCCCCTGATCATGCGAGTGGCCCTCCTCTGGACCCTCTCCATGTTGTCCGCATCCCTCCTGAAGTGCGGCGCCCAGAACTGGATACAAAGATGCCCTAAAAGCTCCAATCTTGGTTAGGGGGTGGGCAGTTCTCCAGCCACTATAGAAGACAGCTTATACGACAGCCTTCCCATGAGTCCAAGGAAGTCCTGGCACAGTGAGCCACTATGAGATTCCGATGAGAATTGTCCTTGGGGCATCCCATGAAGGTTGCCATAATTTAGATAGGCCCTGGGGCTATCTAATTTGTAATGGGCCCTGTTCAAGATCAGGACTGAAATCCATATTAGCAAAAAAGACATGTTGGAACTGTGGCAGAAAGCCACCTTGGTTTCTCCCCAAAAATCTCTGCCCTGTAACCATGTGTTTTAAATCTCTGCCCTGTGACACTGTGACCAAATCTCTGTGCTGTGACCATTTGATTAGGTCCGGCTCAGCAGAGGAGACCACACCCTTACCCTGTCTTTAGGTAACTTGAGCTGGCTGCATTCCTGAGGGAGGGGGGAAACCTGCTCCCTCTGCCTACCTGACTTGTATCAATCACCTGGGTGAGGGGTTTCTACCTGGGGAGCTGGAATCTGCC
>NW_017729033.1:24036824-24046916 GCF_001723915.1 Gavialis gangeticus
GCGAGTGTGCTCCGGGAAAGGGGTCGGCCGGACAAAAGGCGCCCCTAGGGAGGCATTCAGAGCCTGGAAGGTGGTCAGGCGCAAGGAGGTAGGCGGCTCAACGCAGGAGCGTCCCCTACTGGCCCGCCTCACATGGTGGAAATAGTGGTGGGATACAAATACCCAGCTGTTTTCCTGAGGTGGGATCTCTGCACCCGCCACAGGAACACATTCCTCACACACAGCACAAACCAATCACAATCAATGTCAGAGCAGCCATAACTCCAATGCTAACCAATGCTAGAGACTTCAATTTTAAGAAAGCAGACTCAGGAGGCTTTTCTGAAGACCTTGACAAAAAAAGCGACACACATCAAACCAATCTTAGGTAACTACAACCTCTTTTTGAATGCACCATATAAAACCTCCAAGAGGTATATACCTTGAGGGTGCAGAATACCAGGGTTTACTCCCATGCTAGCAGTTGAATACAAAAAATACCAGCAACTGTTTCAAAGAGATTATTTTTCAGAAGACACTGTTGTAGCCCTAACTAACAAGCTCCAAGAAGAAAGGTGACAGAAGTGGAAAAGATTGTATGAAGGAATAGATATGAACCATGCTAGCAGGAAAGCTTGGCTACCTGTTTGTAACCTGAATAATGGCCTGAAGAAAGTACAGCAATACCACAACATCACAGCCAACCAGGTGGCTCACCAGCTTCTAGCCAATGGTAAGGCTTTGAACAAACAGCCTTAAATATGGATTAGATGGCAAACTGATCTGGAGGAAAATCAATTTAACATGCCATACACAACGGATGAACTTGATACTAAAATAAATCACTTGAAGAACAGCAAAGCATCTGGACTTCATGACATATGCATGGAGCAGATAAAGCAGTTTGGTCCTGCAACCAGGTTATGGGTATTACATCTTTTTAACAATTGCTCATCAGTTGTTAGAATACCTAAACTATGGCAACAAGCCCATGTAACAGCTCTATGAAAGCCAGGGAAGGATACCTCTGGCCCAGAGAACTTTAGCCCAGCGTCATGTCTGTGGCATCTTTATAAACTTTACGAATGACTTATTCTCCAGTTGCCTTTCATGTCATATCAAACAACATCTAATAACAAAACAAGTCAGAATTAGACCAGGCAAGTCCTGCCCTGGCCACATATTAAACTTCACGCAGCGTATAGAAGATGGATTTGAATAAGGGACGATAAGAAGTGCTGTGTTTATAGACCTATCAGTGGCATACAACACAGTTAACCACCAAAACCTGTTTGCCAAAGTCTACAGTATGACAGTTGACTACCACGTAGTATAGCTCATCCCATCTTTTTTGGAGAATACATGATTTTACATAGAATTATGAAAGAAATGGAGCCACTGAAGACAACAAAATGGCCTCCGACAGGGTAGCATGCTAGGACCAGTCCTTTTTAACATATATGCCAATGACTAACCCATAGAAAGTAATAGGAGGAGTTTCATATATACCGATGGATATGTTAGTATCCATCAGTCTGTGCATCACATCATAAGAGAAAGACTTTGCCATTGTGGAGAACAGACTAATGTGCACTGAGCAACCTCTCAGGTTACTACAACAGGGACTAGCTTTGTGCCAACCCAACCAAGATGCAGGTCACAGCTTTTCACCTAAGCCATAGAGAAGACAAGCAGAAATTAAAAATGACCTGAGATGGAATCCCAGGGCATCTTTACATGTGCTCTGGGGTGGGGGAAGGGGGCTTTAATAAGAGCAGGTCTCAGGAGCTGCGCTAATTGAAATACCTGCAGCATCTCATGCCTTCAGCATCCCGTGCTTCAAAATGTCAGTGGGGGAGCTTTGACTAAAGCTTGTTCAATAAGCTTTATTTAAAGTGCCCCTGCTGCCATTTTGAAGCTTGGGGATACTGAATACATAAGAAGCTGAGGGGGCTGGAGTGTGCTAATTAATCAAGATTAATAGAGTCTTCTCCAGCGCATTCTAATTAGAACATGTCAGAGCAGGCATTGGGAACATGTATAGGTGTCCCCACTGACTAGGCACCCAAACCCTGTATGGTTACATTGGGGATTACATTGGATTGAACACTTACCTTCAAAGCACATGCAGAGAAGATGAAAGGGAAAGTCAGTGCCCACAACAGCATACTTTAAAAGCTGGTCACCTCAAAGTAGAGAGCAATTAACCAAATTAACCAAATGTGCAAACACATATTACATGTCACTGCTATTGCCTTGTTCTGCTCCACTTCAGAGCATGCATGTCCAGGATGGGAATGGCCAATTCATGCCAAGAAACTAGACTCAGTTCTAAATGATTGCCATTGTGAAATAACAGGATGTCTAAAGCCAACACAAAAGGACAGCTTGTACTTAACATTGCACGACTGGATATCAGAAGAAAGGTAACAAGCCAAAAAGAACGATCAAGGCAGATGGAAGATCACAGGCATCCACTCTGCAATCACACAGAAGTAATTAAATGGCTTAAAGTAGTGGTCCCCAGCCTGTCGATCACAATCAACAGGTCAATCGTGGAGCCTCTTGTGGTCAATCCTGGGCTGGAGGGGGGGGTGCTGAAGAGTGAGATGTGTGTGCATGCACCGCCCCGCTGCCCCCAGCACAGCAGATCAGGCTGTGGGGAAGGGAAGAGGCAGGGGCCAGATCGAGGCCCTCACGGTGAGGGATGGACAGTGCAAGCCAGCCAGGAGCAGGGGAAGGTAAATGGGGCCCCAGGCCAGCTGACTGGTGGGTGGATTGGCACCTGGACGGCTCTTCCAAGGGTGCGGGTTGGGGCTCCCACTGCATCTCTGTGGGGGTGGAGATGGCTGCCTCTGTGCCTCAAGCCCCACTGCAGCTGGCCACGTGTGGGCGCGGCTCAGCTCACGTGGGGTCGGGCCCTGGCCCAGCCGGGTCTGGAAAAATCTAGTCATCCAAGGGCTCATGGGAGGGGACACCACTGGATACAGCCCAGCAGAGGTCTCGGGGTCTCAGACCCCCCACCTGTGTTTGGGGTGCAGCGGGCAGCCCGCAGCAGCAGCCATCTCCATCCCAAGCACAGGTTGGGGGCCATGGGCCCCCAGAGCCTTCACTGGGCTGCATCCAGTGGCAGGAGCACTACCCACATGCCTGTGGATGACCATATCTTCCCAGATCCAGTTGAGCCAGGGCCTGGCCCCACTTCTGTGCCACCGCTGTGCTGAGCCACACCTAGCCAGCAGCCAGATGCACATGGCGTTGGGCCCTGGCCCAATCGGGTCTGGGACTCTCTGTGGTCCAGAGGTGCATGGGAGGCCCTGGGGGGCCCATGCCCCCCTGCCCCCTCCATGCTCCAGGTGGAGACGGCTGACTTTCTGCAGTCTAGTGGTGCATGGGGGGGGGAGGGTGGCTCCCACATCTGGGCACCTTGGGGTCCCGTGCCCCCCCAACCTGCACTCTGGGTGGAGACGGCTGCTGCTGCAGGCTGCCCTCTGCACCTGGAGCACAGGTGGGGGGAAGCATGGGCCCTGGAGCCTCCGCTGGCCTGCACCCAGTGGCAGGATTTCCCCTCCCCCCGCACCCCTGGACCAGGAAGAGTCCCAGATCCAGCCAGGCCGGGGCCCAATGCCACGCGCGTCCAACCGCCAGGTGGCTGGGGCTCAGCACAGCAGCGGCACAGAAGTGAAGTTGGGCCCTGGCCTAACTTGGTCTGGGACTCTCCATGGTCCAGGGCTGTGGGGTACGGGGGCTCCTGCTGCTGGGTGCAGCCTGGCAGAGGCCTCAGGGGCCTGTTCCCCCCCACACACACCCCCACGACCACCTGTGCTACAACCAAAAACCCAGCTCAAATGGACCTGGAACCCTGAGAGGACCTTTCCAGAGGGGCTGATCTAGATTGGCCAACATGGCAATGCCTAAATCACCTGTGCACACAAACTGAAACTTCAAAAACAAACATAATCAAATAGGGCTACTCTAATGACACAAATATATATGAGTGCAGTGAAGTGCAGACTATGGAGGACCTGCTTATTTGCCAACTCCTTGTTTGAACCTGAGCAAAAGAGACCTTTTCTGCAACAGTGGAAAGTGCCATGGCCTGTGCATAATAATGGAAAAATATCTAATTTATGACAAGGACATGAAAAGAAGAAGATCCTTTCTCTCTTAGGCTGTCATTTCTGAGCTGTGACACTTTGCAACACTATACAGAATATCACCCCAGTCATTTTTGCTGAGGTAACTGAAGTTAAAAGTTCTGTTTTCTCGTACATTGTCTACATATAAATGCATTTATATTGGAATAGATGCAGCTAAAAGCAGAGATAAAAAAACAGCTACAGCTAAATTAATTATATCCACTTTTATTCTGAAATAAAAGATTCTTCACGATCCATTTCTGCTCCAGGGAATATCCAGATGACTATCCTCCCTATAACCAAGTTAAAGGAAATATTTAATTGCCAGGCATTTTTTTTGGAGTGCCAGGTTAAAAAAAAACTGGCTTTCTCATCCAGAAAAGTTTATTTCTTGGGTTTAATGACTCATATTTAGAAACATACTCAAGTTGAGTTCCAATGGAATTTATATTTATTTTATTCTCATGGACTAAAGCAACCCAAGCCTTATGACTCTATGACTGTAAATGGATAAACCAACCCCCCATCCCAAACGTCTGGGTGTCCCCTGGCATGTCCTGAAAATTGTTTCCAGATTTAAATTGGTTAATTAAACAATATTAAAAATGGTTACAGACTATTGTCAGGCTATGTCCTGTGGTGTCTGAGAGAATACCGTCCCAGGCTACCTCCTGAACCAGAAATGTTGTAAGCTAGTTTCAGTGCCAAGACTGTGTCCTGGATTTCACTCCTTAAAGATTAGTTAATTTACAGGAGATATGAGTGTGGAAATGGCCTATTCTAGAAAAGAGCATCTGCACAGATTTGTAGGTGTGAGTGAATGACTAGGAGTCTCTGGACTCCTCCTCCAATCTGTCCTATACAAATATTGAAATGGGGAGCAAAGGTGGCTACTCTATCCCTTAAAACGAGCTAAGAAGACATTAGCGGAGAACAAGGCGCAATGTTGATATGTGTTGACTGTGGTGATGACTCATCTCACTGATGGCAACTCTACATTGCACAGTGGACTATTTTGCCATTCAGCCACTCTAAGAATGAGGTTTAAGTTGACTGAATAGTTAGGGTTTAAGGTTTAAGTAGACTGACCTACCGACTGGTAAGCTGACTGAGACCCAGCCTGTCTTCCATGGCCACCAGAGTACGCTGAGGACGTAGCCCAACATGTGAAACCCAATACCATGCCCTTGTTTGCTCTTTTGGTGAGTACAGTATTTTAGGAAGTTAGGTGTGGAGGATTCTTTGCTACTTCTTTCACTTCCCCTCCCTGACAATACAAGATTATTCCTTGCACGTTCTGTATTTTGTTCTTTTCTGTTTTATAGGAAAAAATTCCAGGTGTCTGAAACAAGTGTTAGAGAGTTCAGTCTCCCCACGTCATGCTCTCTATTAGACACTGTTGAAGAAGAGGGTAAGTAGATGTTTGCATAGGCTGATTTTATGGAGTGGAAGTGGGGCATTAGGAATTTAAGTGCCAAAAATATAACCAGGCCAATTTAATTCTCAGTTACAACACTGCAGCCCCATTGAAGAAACCCATAGGGTTTGTTTGCTTGTTTATTAAGTACATATGTTTTATAGAGGCTACAATCCAAAGAAAGCGTTCCAATTCTGGGACTCAAGGGCAAAAATCCTCCTTTCAACTCTGCACAGATGATCTATACTTTGATATTCTGCTCTTCCTATGGGATTTCTCCTAGAGGGAAATAGAGGGAGAGTGAAATATCAGAGCCAAAATTCACCAGGTGTATTTGAGAGGAGAATTTTGCCTTGCTAGTCAGAAAAATGCAACAGAAAACTACAGTACTGCTAACGTTTAATCAAACAGAATATCTTTCTCTAAGTATGGTGACTTATGCAGCAAACAGGCAATTCCCTCAATATTAGCAGGATTTAATATCCCAACTTAGGAACAGAGGTATTTATATCATGCCCAACTCATACATTCCCTGTGAGAGAGAGCAGCATTTTGGAAAAGATTGCATTTCCACTCTTCAGATGTGTGTGATCTTGGATCACCCTGCTAGTTTCTCTTCCTAATTTTTTCAGCCAGTGTAGTCATTTTCAATAAGGTTCACTAAGGATTTGGGCTTTTGAAGGTCCCAAATGGCTTAAATAACTCGTAGCACAAATGCACTCTCTATTGTGGAAACTGAAACCTGCCACACCATAAGGTGATCAGTATATTAGAAACAGATATCCCTTCATGTCTGCATTTCCAAGCAGTAATGCAGTATGTTTTGAGTTAGCCTAGTTTTAGAGTGTGCCTTATCAGATACAGATATAGCTATAAATATTTTTAAAGGATTTGATTATTTCTAGCTTTTGTGTTGGTACAAGGCTGGTGTGAGAATATTTACAGTTCTTTCCCCCTTGCAGATCCTGCATAAAAGCCAAGCAAAATTTTAATCCCTGCACACCAAACGTAATGGGGTCTGCTTTCTTATTACCAGCATTGGGAATCTTAGTGTCATGATGGGGTTGCATAAATGTGTAAGATGGCTTTTGCTCTGTCTTGTACAGTGAGAATGGGGAGGCCTGGTGGCCCCAGGAAGGCCAGACCACAAGGGGTATTTGGGAGTAAGATGGAAGAAGAGCCCCAAGACATGACTATAGGTTCAGAGGCCCAGCCACCTATGAGGAGAGCAGCCTGAAAAGTGGTACCGAATGCCAACCTAAGTGCCTTACACAAAAGCAATTTAATTGTTTCTTGGGCAGAATGGTTGTGTTTCACATATGTTGCACTATTTTTATACTCTAGAATAAAACTTAGAGAAACTCTCCTGGATTGGCCAGGTTGAAAGAGGCATGTGATAATTCTAGAGACATATCTGCATGCATGTATGGATAAAATGCATGGACCGATGTATGGATAAAATGCCAGTATAGCAGAAGGATGAGACACAATCTGACTTTCATCAAGTCACATACACACATAAATTAGAGAGAATCACTGGAGAGATTCTGTTATGACCAAAACCGGAGAGGTACTTAAATTTCTAAATTTAATTTATATATGCTTGCAAAGACAAAATTTAGCTGTCAGTGTACAGATTTCCTGACGAATTACTGTGGAAACTCTTCGTGCCATCTTAACACAGCTTGATAAGTTTGCAAGGTCAAGATGGAATCTTATGAGAAAAAGCTAATATATATGGGTTTCCTGCAGAGCTATGTTCAGATTCTGTTGGAGAATTTTACATCTCTGCGTAACACCCTGAGAAAAAAAGAAAAGAAACACTGAGCTTCAGCACTGAGTTCATTTAGTATTTGACCCAGCTTTCCTAATGCTTCAGGCTTCTTTAGGACTAATCAGATTTGATAACAGTACAATTCAGCTCAAGAAAGTGAATCCTTTTGGGATTTCTACAGATTTATTTTAGGGTCTTAATTCATTATTATATTAATCATTGACTAGATCCACTCAAAAAAAATTCAATAACCTTTTCATGCTACATGCAAATATAATTTCTACATGAACAAATTGGCTACTATATATATGTAATTATAATCTATAGGTATAGATCTCTGCAGAGGAGATAGCATTATTAATATCATAAACTACAGAACTTTTTGATAAACTTCAGGCATTTTGACTACTAATCTGTTTCTGCTAGATATATTTCTAATGCTGTAGCACAAATGACTGAGAGGATTACATTTGTGGTGGGGAAGGGGACGCAAGGGGAAGAGGAAGATGGCTAGCCACAAAATATTTATTTCTTGCCCAAATGTGTCGGTCCAGACTTACACAGTCCATAGGGTTCACGCTGGAAAACATTTGGTCCTGAACTAATGACGGATCAGATATGTTGATATCTGTCATGGTAAAAATGGGCACATTATGCAGATGGAAAGCTGGGAATCTCTCTCTTCTATGGAGATAGACTCCGTGCTTCTAGATCTTATAGATAACAAAATCATGGAGCTTACAAAAGAAAAATGATTTTGTATAGAAAAACAGTTTATATAATTTTAGACTACTGCACAGTAAGCATCACCAAAAAAATCGTGCACTGGTGCTACTGCACAGTGACTGTAGTTATTGCCTATTTAGTTAGTACTTAATTAAGCAAGTACTAAACTAAATGCTCAGTCACTACTGCACATTAATGAATGTGTAGATGCACCCATTACTGTACTGACCTATCTTAAATCAATGTGTGAATCTCTGATGGACACCTATGTAAAATCTATATTGGATGGTAACTACAAGTTTAAATTATACATTAACTTATACTGTGGCCAATGGAAATTAGCCCACTCCAAAAATCAGTGTAAAACTCCTGATTTAATCAGATCCAAGAAAAGTATTAGTTTTTACTAAGTTCACAACTCTTGCCTGTTTTAGCAACTTTATCTAGGAAGCCAATGTAGCAGTACACGAACAGGACAGAAAATGTATGGTGTCATCATGATCTGTTACAATGGTCTTTCTCCCTTCTAAATTATTTCAGAACTATGTGTTAGAAAGATAATAATATCTTAGCAAAATCTTCCTTTAAAGGCTGAAGCTTAGTCTTCAGATTTTAGCCATTTTAGAAAATCTTTCACCTCCTTAGAATGCAGGGAAACCTCAGTTGGGGCTGGATGGAGGAAAGTAATTCTGTCTTTCAAAGGATTTCAAATATGGCTCCATATTAAATCAAAATGAAACTGAAAATATTGAAAATATGCACAATGAATAATTCTGAAATAAGCCATTTAACATATTTCACAATGCTTTCATATGATTTTCTTTCCATTTTTTTAATATTATAATGGATTAAATAATAGAAAATAAAAAATCAAAATGAAAAAATAATTTGAAAAGGGAATATGTTTCATTCCAAGACTGTCAAAATGTGCCATCACATGGTTTGTTTGTTGTATAACATTTTTTGCTAAACTGATACTTTCGCAAAGTGTCTCATTTCAACAGAACTGAATTAATCAAGAGAAAATGATTTGATCAAAGTTTTATGGCTAGTCTGATACTCAAGAGTCCTGAAAAATACTTTTTCTTAATACTCATCCATATTTTTATCGTGATTGCTAGCAAAGCAAAATAGACTTGCAAGAGGCTGGTAAACATCTTTTTCCATACTGTCCTTTTGCCTCAGCTTTATTGGCACCTATTTGGGGTGATCTCCACGGTTCAATCATGGCCATTTTAAATAAGGCTGATAAAGCTATCTGTCCTCTCTCTGTATATGCTTAAAAGCATAACAAAATTACCTACCAAAGATCCAAATTCAAAAGTTACTTTTAAATCACAGTATATTTTACTTGGATATTTAATTTCTTGAGGTAGGGGTATCAATTTATAGAACCTACCCCCTGGGCCTGATCTCTAACTAGGGCTCCTGGGTTTTTTTCCAATCTGGTATTTGTAAACATGTTCTCGAGTTTAGCAAATATTAGCACAAATGAATATTCATTCAAACGCGCATCCTAGAAGTGCCTCCTTTCTCTTACATCATTTATTATTTTCTTTGTATAGAGTTTTGGTCATCAAGTCAGGAAGCAGGAAGAATATTATGTGATTCACATGTCCAATCACATACCACTTATGACAGATAATGAATAGTCATTGTGGACAGTTAATCCACAGATTGGAAATTTTCCATCCAAATTACTGAGTGAATGTCTGTGAATAATGAAAACATGCACAGCCATCAGGACTGATATGTAAAAAATCCTTCATCACGAATAAGGGCTAAATTCATGACCAACATTTCTGAGAATGAATGTCAATAATAATAGTCTCATTTTAGACCTTTATTAAATTACTGAAGAACCATATCATTACCAAGTCCTTTATGTTCTTAAGTCTTCAGAGACAGAAAGAACATTAGTAGTTACACAGAAATCTTGTGTTTGAGTGTTAGGCATCCGACTTCCAGGAGCTTTAAAAGGTCAGGAACATCCTCAGGAAGAAGAAAGGTCAGGAACATCCTTCTCAGGAAGAAGAAAGGCAACCTCTGCAGCATAG
>NW_017729033.1:24047040-24049510 GCF_001723915.1 Gavialis gangeticus
AAGAAGAAAGGCAACCTCTGCAGCATAGGTACAGCAGCCACATTCTGCAACTGCTCTAAGTCTAAGAAACCGGACCTCATCCAGCTTCCACAGCAACATCATCTAAAGACATTTTGGGTTTGACTCAGCAGAATCTATCACGGGGTCCTTTGATTCAGATCTCCTTGGTTGTGATCAACTATAATAGGACTGCAGAAGTAAATGGGAATATGACATCAGCCCACTTCAGTTGCAGAATCAAGGGGGCAGTGTGCGGCAGTGTGATCTGTTGGACAGAGCACTGGATTGTCAAAATAGCTAAGAACATAAGAAATCCTGTACTGGGTCAGATCAGTGGTCCATCGAACCCAGTATTCTGTCTCCAACAGCAACAGAGATTTATGCTAAAGAGGGAGGGCATTGAACTGGATATCTCTAGTGATCTAGCCCCTATTCAGTATCCTCCCTGGCATCCACCATTATTGGTTTAGAGATGCCAGAGGAAACATCTTCAACAATTCTGTTCAATAGCCATGAATAGATCTGTCATCCATTAATTTATCCAGTCTGTTCTGTCTACACTTTATTCCCAGCTCTGCCATTGACCTTGAGCAAGTCATTTCATTTCCCCATGCCCCTCTTCCCCTCCCCCCCTCCGCACCCCCTTTACCATTTTTCCTGTCTTGTCTATAAGCAGAGTATGTTCTCAAGGCTTGGGGCTTTCTCTTTCCAAATCTACCTAGCACCGAGGGGGGAAAAGAACCTGATTTTGGGTGAAGCCTCACAGAGCTACAGTAATTGCAAGGAAATGGAAGTTTTAATTGTTTTAGTTGCTAAAGTACAAGTTCCTTGACATTATAAAGTAATTATTGAATAATAATTGCAAGGAGTAAGACTGTGAAAAGATTCAGCCCAAAGTGAGGGCTGGGTTGACTTAGACATTGTCCCAGGAGATAAATGTCTTTCCTTGCTTCTCTGCTTTTTCCTGAAATGCTGACTTATAATAGCAGTTAATTACTAACACCCCCACCTTGGGTCAGCTTTTTTGGTTCATAGAGAATGAACAAAAGGATCTTCCAATGACCTGCCCCTTTCTGGTGCCCATCGCCTGCCCACATGTCCTGGAAAAGAGTATAAGAGTCTGTAGTTCTTCTTACCGCTGCCTCAGACCCAAGGTCCAGGTGGTCTTTGAAGACTTTAAGTTCCTTCTCTGTCAGGGAACATAGTTCAAGTCACTATCTTATACAAAGCAAGTAACACTGGTCTGTTGGGATTATCATGTAGTAACTTGGAACTGATTTTTTTCCTACTCTTTAGAGACATGTATTTTAGGACCAGGTTAAAAGATCCATCACCTAGTTGACTGTTTTGAGAGTGACCTGAAAAGATTACATATATCTCAATTTTGGTACAGAGAAGATTGATTCGGGGATGTGAAAGCATCAGGGAATTCGAAGATAGGAGGGGATTCTTGCTTTACCAGACCCAGCCAGGAAAAGATAAAAAAAATTCTGGGTC
This sequence comes from Gavialis gangeticus, assembly GCF_001723915.1. Classification (NCBI taxonomy): domain Eukaryota; kingdom Metazoa; phylum Chordata; order Crocodylia; family Gavialidae; genus Gavialis; species Gavialis gangeticus. Next base: position 24,048,538 of record NW_017729033.1, read on the forward strand.
TGCAGTCTGTTACTTGCATCAGCCACTGACTCCAGCACATTTTACAGTTGAACTTCATGGTTTTGGTTGAAGACTAAATACAAAGGAACAGGGAGGTGGTGCGAGTTTCCGGTAAGAACATCAATAGAGATGGAATAATAATAGGGCTGATGCTGATCTGTGTGATTCACCTCCAGCCGAATGCAAAATCCATTTTTTAGTCAGGAGAGAGGCACCCCCTGAATTCCAATCAGGCCAATAATGATGCTGTATCAGATTCATGCTTCCCGAATGTGAATAGTTTGGCTTCTGGAAGGACAGCAGCTTGGTGATTAATCTCATTACTTCTGTTATTTCAAGAAGAACCATGGATGTGTTCTTTCACCAAGAGTCAGGTCAGCCCTGTGACGTGGGTTATTGTTAATTAATGAAACATCATCAGATTTTACCATAACTTGGTTCCTAGTTTCCCAGGTATTAGCACTTCTGAGAGGTTTAAAGCATCAAATCCTTGAAATAAGGCCATTTTGATCCTAGGAATTTCTTTACATATGCCTCTTGTAGGCTTCTCCATACACAAATAAAACCTTTTAAAATGAGAGCTTTCTGTCACCCTTTCATCATCACAAGGAGAGCCCGCTACTGGGGCCAAGAGTATTGACTGCCCGACATGTCTTCCTTTCTTCCCTGCCACAAACAACAGAAAACATCTGCTTAAAGCACTTGAAATCGGATCGCAGGCCCTGCTGTTAGGTGTGAGCTGTGTCCAGCCGAGAGGATGGGAGGGGGTGGTCTGGACCGGGCGGTCACAGCTGGGCTCGGGCGGCCCCTGCCAGCCCGGCTGCTCCGTGGGGCTGCGGACAAAGCGTGTCCTCCCCGCGCGGGGCCGTGGGTCCAGCCCAGGAGGCGGCAGCGCGGGGAGAACACGAGCTCTCGCTGCCCCGACGGCGGAGCCTGCCCGGCGCCCAGCTCCGCACTGCGCCCGCGGCGGCGA
>NW_017729033.1:24049885-24051347 GCF_001723915.1 Gavialis gangeticus
GCGGCGAGCAGGCGGCCCCGGCCCCGGCCCCGGCCCCGGCGCCCTGCGGCTTTGGGCAGAGCGAGCCTGAGGGCAGCAGGGCGCCGCCAGCGCCTCCTCTCCCCGGCGGGCAGGAGCGGTCCTGGCAGGGGCCCCCGGAGTCGCTCCTCAGCAACCGCCGCTCGGCGCCGGGTCGCGGTCAGGCCGGGGCCGGGGCCTGGCACTGCCCGGCGTTTTCTAGGCCAGGGGCTCCCGCCGCCCTCGACGGGAGGTGAGGTCGTTTTCTGCTCGCCTCCACTCGGCTGCGCACCGGTTTCTGAAAGGAGGCCAACCGAAGGCAGATGCTGGGCAAAGGCGCGGCTCGGCTCGGCTCCTACACGCGTGTGCGCGTGCGCGTGCGCGTGTGTGTATCTCAGCTTTAGATCTGAGCATTGTGCGTGCAGACTGCACGTACACACGTATACGTACATGTGCACGCACCATAAATGTACACCATATATATACAGCCACAAATACACACGCACTCACGCATATTCGTGTATATGTGTATGTACATACACACGTGTGTGTGTGTCTATATATATACATAATATATGTTATATATATAGTGTGCGTGTGTATATACGCGCACACACACTGTATATGTATCTATATGTGCACTCTATGTACACTACATGCGCATGCATGCGGCAGGGCAATGCGGGCCGGGCGGTGGGGGCTGGAGGATGCGTTCAGCACTGCTTGGCACGGGGGAGCGAGGCCCTTGCCAGGCAGCGCCGGTGCCCCCCTCCCCCGCCGCCCAGCCCTGCAGAGAGCCCCTCTCAAGCCCCGGGGCGCTGCTCCGTGGGGGCAGGGGAGGTGACAGGAGGAGAGCGGCCCTGCCCTCCCGCCCGGCGCGGCCGTCTCGGCGCGGGGCACCGCCGAGGCCGAAGCTCCCGGGGCTGCTCCGCTCTGCAAGGCCGGGGCCTCCCCGGTGTGGCCGGGACTGCTTCAACCCGCCTTTCTCCTGCGCCCCGACGCGCTGGCCTGCGGCTGCGGGGGGAGGCCCTGACTGCTCCGCGCAGCCCGGTGCCTTTCAATATGGGTGCACGAGAGACCAACACGGCTGCAACCTTCACTTCTGGCTACTCCGGGACATGCATCGTCAGTATACATATTCTGCAGACAGACAGATGTGTATCACATGTATATCTGAACACTGCCCGTGCAGCCTATATGTACACACACATATATGGTATCGATGTGTAAATATGCACAGAGACTATCTACCGATCTGCCTATCTATGATACAGTCACTCACCCCGGCGAGCTTCAAAAAGCGTCTTGACGCCCATCTTCCCTGCTCAAGTGCAGAGGGGCTGGACCAGATGATCTGGATCCCTTCCAGCCCCAAACAACCATGAAACTGTGAATATATGAATCTAGCTATACACAGAGACATATATATGCATACACACATATATAACGTTATATATGTATAATG
>NW_017729033.1:24056347-24056914 GCF_001723915.1 Gavialis gangeticus
CGTTATATATATGTATAATGCTTATATAGAGAGATGTATATATCTGCATCTATGCCTATATCTAGATAGATACATATATGTGTATGTACCGATACACTTACACACACACATATGTATGATTTGTATCGGAACACTGGCCGTGCAGCTTATGTGTACACCGTGTGTGTGTGTAAGTGTATCGATATATACACAGATACCTATCTACCTATCCATCTATCTATAGTGTCCTGACGGTGCATAGCAAGAAATAGCCAGTCAACTCCTTGTCGGTCTGTCGGTCTCTCCGTGCACCTAGATTAAACCGTCCCGGTGCAACAGGTCGTGCCGGGATCCGTGCAGGCCCACGCGGGTGGGCACAGAGGCTGCCCGTGGAAATCCGTACACGTGCGCGTGGCTTTTCTGTTTCGTGTCTGCGAAGGGAAGGGACGATGTCCCTGTTCGTGTCCGGGGACGCGGAGCCCGGGCCCGCGCAGACGCTGGGGCAGGCGGGGTGGGCGGCGGGACTGGCCCGGCCCCGGGCGCTCCCAAGTCCCTGGCGGGGGCCGCCGCTGCCCCCACTTGCTCCGG
>NW_017729033.1:24057616-24058189 GCF_001723915.1 Gavialis gangeticus
CGAGGCGGGGTGTCATGGAAATGAAGCCAGGGAAGGAGGTCTGCAGGGCCCGGCGGGGCCACGGCCTGGGGGGGCAGAGCCGAGCCCGCGCCGGGAGGCTGCTGAGATCCCCGGCGGGGACGAGACATCTCTCGGATCCAGGGGCGGAGAAGCAGCCGAGGGAGATCTCCCCCTCCCACCCCCAGCCCAAGTCATTCACATCCGCGCTCAGGAGGGGCTGAGCGGCTCCACGTTAAGGGGGGGTCAGACGGGGGGACCCCAGAGCCAGGCAGGACGCGATGCAGCCTGAGTCTGTAGGGACCGGAGGCGACGGCGAGATACTGCGATGGGAGGGGGACGGATCGTCATCAGCATCATTAGTATTATTGTTATTGTTGTTATTATTATTATTGCTGCTGCGGCGATGCTGGGGCAGGGATTGGTTGGCCGGGCTGCCCTCCGAGGCCCGCGTGGCCAATAGCAGGGCGGGCTGCCCCTCGGCCCGGCCCCCACCCCGCCCCCAGCCCAGCCTGGCCTTCCCGCTCTCTGCGTTGTGATTTGCTCCCTAATTGACCTAAATAAGCAGCCCGTGAG
>NW_017729033.1:24059370-24060095 GCF_001723915.1 Gavialis gangeticus
AGAGGCGGGAGGACACCCCGGGACAACCCTGCCTTTGTGTCAGGCCGGGGCCCCTCGAGGCCCCGCTCAGACCGGGCAGCCCCCTCCCGGCGCCGGCTCCCGGGGAGCTGCAAAAGCTACGCTAAGCCGGAGCAAAAACGAAGGGGCTGCTCTCCCGGGAGAGGTGGCGATCCCGCACTGCCTGGTACGGAAGGCCTCGATTTTCCTGGAGAAAAGAGCTCGGGAGCAGACCGAGAGGCCCGAGAGCCTGGGAAAGCTGCCGGCTGCTTAGTGCTAAGGAGCCCGTGGCTCCCGGGGGGAGAGGGGGGGTCAGAGGCTGGCGTGCGACCCGGGCCCAGCGCCACGGCGGGGGCCCAAGAGGTAGAAACCTCCGTGCGAGGCCGGGGCCTTTGCCACCCGACAGCGCCCGGCGGCCTAGCCGGGCACGGGACCCGCGTCGCCCGCTCCTGCTCCGCTCTGCGCCTCCTGCACCTCCGCCTGAAGAGGCCAGCTGCCCCCGGCGAAAGCCTCCAAGCCCCTGGGGCGCCTCGTTTCTCGGGGGAGGCCGCGGCTGAGCTAGACGCGTCCCGTCCGGCTTCCTCCCGTCCTTTTCTCTCCTCCTCGCGGCCTCTCGCCCGCAGCCGAGCGGGTTTCAAGCTGCGCAGCCGGGCTCTGCCTTGTCCTGCTGAAGGCAGGCCTTTCCCCGCCAGCTGCCCGCCGGGAGCGGGTGCTCGGGGCCGGGGCCG
>NW_017729033.1:24060321-24061040 GCF_001723915.1 Gavialis gangeticus
GGCGCGGGGCAGCCGGCCGGGAGCGCGCGGGGAGGGCCCGGGCACTGCCGGGCTTTGGCTCCCCACGGGCCCGCGAGGCTGAGAGCAGCAGTCGAAGGGGAGGGAGGGGGAAGTGCTGGGAATGCCGCGGGCCGGGCCCTCCCGCACCGCCGGGCCGGACTCTTCCTCTTCCTTTCCAAGCCCTTCGTTTCTAACGTTGCTCCATGCCCGGGCGGTCCCCACCTCCAGCAATGTCTCCACAGTCTTGCTATTGGCTGCTTAAGACGTAAAAACCTTTTTTATTTTTTTTATTTTTCATATTTTGTCTTCTATTAAATATATAAAGCATGAGAGGAAATACCTGCTGGTTAGTTTTGTTTTTTTTTTTAGGTGCATGTTTTTTGGGGTTGTTGTTTTTTTTTTAACATCTTTTCTAGAAAGTTGTTCACACTAATTAACCCAATACTTTCTAGCAGGGGTGAGAGGAGGCTTGGTCCCGTGTTTTCCCCATTTAGAGCTCCCAGTTAAAAACCACAGAGAAAATAGCCCGCCGTTGACACCTGATGACAAGCCAAGTGTCTGTTTGCCACTTATTTCGGCCTCGCGACAAACCTGGAGAAAACAGCACAGCTTCGCTGTTTCGTGCAGGAGCGGAGAGTCTCACCAGTTTGCCTAACGGGAATTGTTCACACTGGCAACGTAAAATATATATATATATATATATATATATATATATATAT
>NW_017729033.1:24061423-24069102 GCF_001723915.1 Gavialis gangeticus
CAGATGACTACAGACTGGGAAATGGTATCATTCGGTACCCGAGCTAAACCGTAACGTGATATTATATTATGTATTATGCATGCCTAAACTACTTTCCTTTCATAACAGGTTTGTTTATTTTTCTCTCTACCTACTCCTAAAATTAATGGCGGGTCAATTATTATCCCTCGAGTTCAGGCTTGCTGGTGCTCCCACTTTAAAAGAGGGGGGAAGACCCTCAAAACTCTATTTTGGGGAAAGGTCAACTTTGATCCTATGTATTCCGGTATCATTAAATGGCATTTAAGTTACCAGCTCGGAGTACTTTGTAAGGGAGCTCAGGCCATGGATCAGCTTTAGGGTACAGGTGTGTCGACAAATCTCCAGAGGGGGAAAAAAGATCGAGTTTTGTATTCTGTTCTATGGTTTTAAATTGTATTTGCAACAGCCTAGTTCTTTTGTGTACGAGATCAAACAGCGAGTTGTAACTGAGCTGAAAATAATGATATGAAGCCTGAGAAGAGTGTCTTGTCATGGGTAGAGCTTCACCAGATCTTTTTCTCTTTGGCCTGAAACACAAGCCCGTGCATCCTCCTCCTCCCCGCGGACGAATTAATGATACAGCATGAAAATCAACCCATAAAAGAAACGATCTGAGGTCTGAGAAAACGTGAACTTTCCCACTAGTACTTTCTGATGAGCGTTTAGACGAATACTTGCCGAAGCCTCCGAAATCCCCACTCTCGCCTTGCAAGTTCGTCTCCAGGTTTTATATTACTCCCTCTCTTTCGATTTTTTTTTTAATATCCTTTGAACACTGTTGTGTGAAAATCTACCCCCAGAGCTGTACGAATGCTTCTTAAATATTATGATCTCTCGCAGGAAAGTGTAACAGGAATTGAAAGCGATGAGGTTTTGGATTACAGCTTTCCTCGGTACAGATAAGAAACAGCTGCGATGAAATCTATCGGAAATTAGGTTAGATACTTGATGTGTAAATGGCATTGTTTTGGGAAATATTATTTATTACTTATGCAACATTTGCTTTCCTTACGCTGCAATATTTGATCTGATTATGTTCAAGGCGTAATTATATATGGAAGAAGACAGCCAGATTATTTGCCCCATCACATACAATTTCACAAATTGCCCAGTGTTTCTGACCGGAGGAAATTGTACTTTGCAACAATCATATCAAAGTGGATTGTAAGCCAGGGCTACGCACCTGCCGCTGGCCACATGCCTTTTCTTTGGCCTAACGTATGAAATCCTAATACACCCCATGCTCCTAAATATTCTTTTCTTGACGGTAAGGAACTGGCAGGCCTAAATGATCAATCAGATTTTTACGATGTGTTTTAGCATTAGTTTGTTTGTTTTTTAAAGACATGCTGATTATATCAATAAACAGATTTTTTTTCATGTCCGGTATTTGTAACTTATGATCATGGGAAAATATCAAACGGTGCAGAAAGAAAAGGCGGCGGGAGGGAGGGGGTCACTGATTTCTTCCCATGGCTGTGCAGGTAGCCCTTCTCATTAGGTTACCCAGAGCTCCTACTTACACCAGCAGCACCTCACACACGTTCAGCGCCTGGTTCTCTTGTGCCCCCAGTAGCGGAGCAAGCATTTTTCAGGCTCCGAGACCCGCCTTTCCAAAACGTCTCCAAGCACTGACACCTTCCAAAAAAATTAAGAATAAAAGAAACGTTTTCACGTCCTTGTTCTGAATGCTCATGAGATATTGCAAAACCTCTGCAGCAGAGATTTGAAGCGAACTTTTTTTCCTTCTATCCACATTTAAAAAAAAATAATAAAACGAGTATATAGGAAAGAATCAAACACGGCACTTTCTCTGCTAGTAGACGGATAGTAGAACAAAGTTATCGACATATTATCAAGCTTAATGTAGTTTAGCCAGGGCTGGCTGTGACATATGGAGACATACGTTGCTGTTTTACAAATCCCAACAACCTCAAAACAGCTTTGGAAATATATCCAGTTACGCTATAGCTGTAATATTATTGCGCAGTATAAATCCTGGGCTGCTGACATTTATTTAATGGATGTTCCTACAACAGCCTAGCTAGATGGCACTCCAGAGGCAAAACGGTTCAGTCCCGCGTCCAGCTTCACAGACAGATAACGTGTGTTGGTTAGCCGGGTACAAAATAATCAGTTAAAAAAAAAAAAAGAACAAAACCCTTCCGAGCTAAGCTTAGTGAAATAAATCCCCGGCATAACTGGGAGAGATGTTGTTATTAATTACACCTCGAGTGCAAGGGATCGATATCCCAAAAGCACCGTGTTAAATGATTCCTTGTGCAGAGGCTATTGCTCAGAGTCTTAAAATCCCGCATAACTTTTTATATGCCTGAGCATCAAATATTCATTGGAATCAATACTTGATAAATCTCCTAGGTGCGCTGGCTCCACTGGTGAACGATATTTTTGGATCGATGCCCTTTTTTTTCTTCTTTTATATTGCATTAGCTTTGAATCGTCTGTCTCTCTGCTCTCGGTAAATATGTAGGCCACTTTGGGTGTAGAGCTCATCATCGATTGGAGAAGTGCCCCAGCCGTTCAGACGCATTTGCAATAGTTAGGAATTGGATCCTGACATTTTTATTGCACTTTCTTTCTCGTGCACCATGATTGCGATGCGGTATTTACGGCGGACTTGTGAATACTGCTGGCAATTCTGGGCTCCTTCTCACTGAGCCAAAAGTGGAGAAGGAAATATGTATTTGTCATTAGGAAGCTGCTCCAGTGCCTGCAAGCGAAAGCTATTTTTGCCTTCTGGAATTGATTGGAAAGGGACCGGAAAAGCGCGTTTCTCGTCCTACCAAACACCCATTGATTTCTTAGGGAATCCCTTCTAGTATTTTTAGCCTAACTCTTCCCATTTGGAAACGGGATTCCGGGGAGAAACTTCAGTCGATGGCTTTGAAGGCACCGTTACGAATCGGGCCCCAGTTGCTATTTTATTGCCAGAAGGGGCCGAGGCTGGATTTCTTATTAGACAAACCAAAAGTCCACAACGCCCCTGGAGTTTCAAAACCTCGCCTCAAAATGACCGGTGTAGGTGAGATGTCTGAGAGAGGCTTTAATTCGTGTTCGTGCGTCCCCCTCTTGCCCCCACTCCAATAAAGCGAGAAGTTGTACAGCTTTTCCCCTCCACCTTCTCTTTCCCTCTTGTCGCAACATGTGCTTTGCCTTCCACAAATACCCCCTCTCGGGGAAGGGGAAATCGTGGCCCTACGGACACACGAGAGCTGAGGCTGTCACCAGCGCAGGGAGTCTCCACCGGGGCGTCCCGGCACCCTGGGGCTCCTTGGGAGCCTGCCAAGGGTGGCGGGGGAGCCACACAACGTTGGCTCTGTTAGGTTTACAGACAGGAGAAAATAAACTCAGGGATTTCAACCTGGAATTCATAGTCGTGGGCTTTCCGAGGTCTTTACGACAGAAAAAAACTGCTCTACTATTTCTCTGGGGGCAAAGAAAAAAAGGGAATGAAAACCAAGGGCCAGCGTGTTCCGAGGGCGCCTTGAGTTTAACAAGGTCGAAGACCGCTGCTCTAACACGTCGTAAATGAGCACAGACGGGGTCCCTGCTTTGCTCCGCATTTCAACGGCAATACACAGGTTTACGGATTTGGAAGGCGAGGTGATGAATTATAGGGTTAAGCAAATTTACCCGCGTCCGCTGTTGTGCCGCAAATGATAGTTTCCAAAAACGACTCTGTTTATAGACCTTTCGGCCAAAACTGTGTGTGCTCATTTATTTCGAGGTTTTCAAACATTTGGAGAGAAGTCCAAGTTTTTGGAATATACGTTCACTCGACTGAGTTCCCGATTAGAAGAAACAGGGGACTCTTGTCGCTGCTTATTTTATTGCCAACTTTATTAAATATTATTAAATAGTGTGTGTGTATATATATATGTATGTATGTATGTGTGTGTGTGTATAAATATATATATAAATATATATATATATATATAAAACTAACTATGCTTCAGAAGAAAAAGATATAAAAAGTCCCCCAGCTTCTCATACGACTGGAGCACCAGCTCCTGGGAGTTTAGGTGTAGGATGTTAGATTTCTGCCACGGAGGGCAAAAACATGAGGGGAAATATTTGGTATGATATATTTCCCGTTATTCTCGTAACGCTTTGCCAGGTTTTGCTTAAAAGAGGATTAATTACTAAAATACAAACCGCCTGTGCGCGAAGTAGTCAGGATCTCTCGACGCCGCGTCTTAAGGATCTCTTTTGGATGGACTGACGGGGTAGGCCGTTTTAAACATTAAATTAAAAATAACCTACAGGCTTGACACACCCAAAACGTAAACTTCCGACGTGTAACGATAATGTAGTCGCTTTTAACTGAAGAGACAGTGCAGATTGCTGAGAGGAGCAGCAGCCTCTTGGGTAACAGTGGATTGCAAGAATGAGTGGATTCATTTTTATGTGAAAAGAGCAATAATGATTTAATAGAGAGTAATGCATCCCCCTCCGAGCTGCGGGAGCGGTGCGAGCAAAAAGCTTCTGTGCTGACTCGGCAGAAGAAATCAAAACTTTGGAAAGCCGGTCCTCCAGGCCACTTAGTGCCCTGCTCACAGCCTGCAGAAAGCCTTGCTTTTACTTAAATAACCGTGATGAAATGAGTGCGTTTTAATCAACAGTTCCACACGGGAAATCGCTTTGCATTTGATTTTTCTCACTATTTATTTTGCAAAGCGTTTGACTTTGGCAAGACTCATCGCAGCTCTTCAGTCAGAAACTGCCCGCGTTTTAAGCACGAACGTATTAGAGAGTATGTCCAGACAGATACTTAAAGTGATTTTTTATAACTCAGCATTAGCAATCATCTGTCTAGACAGTTTTTTTTCTGTAGGCATTTTCCTTGCAGAAAATTCTCTGTGTCTCTGTCTCTGTCTCGCTCACACACACATTTCTTAGAAATAACATACAGTCAAATGGCTGAGACCTGAAGTATGTGGACCTAGAATCTGGTTCTCATATACTTATGCAGGGATCAATTCCCGTAGTCCTGTAGGACTCCTATTGAAGCTGAAGTGAGGGTCTGACCCTAAAGCTACAGCCTCAGCCCGGTGTGGTTTTAGACTCTGGGTTCAAAAGAGGATTCCCATCACATTTGCAGTCCGAAGACCTAGATTTCTTTTGTTGCCAGTGGGTGACTTGACATCCTGGCATGAACAGCTGCAGCGATCAGACACGGTACTTGGCTTGTCAGTGGAATAAAATAGTTTCTGTACAGTGGCCAAATAGAGATGTGAGGATAAGTAAGACTACAAAGGTGTACAGGAACGGTGCTATGGTAATTTGGGTCCGGCTCTTGCCTGTCTTTTATTGCTTAGAGCCGTAGAAGAAACGTCAGGACTAATTTAGGGAACGTCGCTGTTCCCACTGAAGTCCGCGTTCAACTCTTTACTTCAGTTCCCGGGCTCGGGGTCGGGCACTTGGTTGCGTTACTCAGTATTTGCATCGAGCGTTGCAGAAATGAAGCCACACCGAAAGATCACGGTATCTGTTTGCACTTCACTTAAGCTGAAATGAATGAAGGGTCTACAGGGATGTTGTTTCTTGAGCTGGAGTTCCCGGCGTTTGAACATTTGCAAGACTGTAAAATAGTATCAATTCCGGGCAAGAGCGCAAAACAGTATCAATTCCTGCTCTTCCACTTCCCCAGTTTGTACTGCACCTCGCCTCTTCGTTAGCTACCGAGTACCTTCTCGTACACCCTCTTTTACTTGACACAAGCCACCTACTATTTAGCGCTGCTGTGTCCGTTTCCTTCCCAGGGACCCGAGGAAGGGAAATGTGGCACCCGAAAGCTTCTCTAAGTCTATTCCGACCATGCGGCTGGTTCACTAAAAGTTACCACCTATAAAAATCTTTGCCCCTCGTTAGTTTCCTGGACCATCACTCTCTTTGCACTGAAAGTATCGGAAGGTAAAAATTATTTTCCACTGAAATTTATCCAATTTTCTTCTTTTCTGCTATCCCGATGTGTTTTCTCTCTCGAAAAAGTGCGGGTATATGCACCAGATAAGGAGGCAAAAGGTTTTATAGGGCAAACGGACTGTAGTGTACCAAGAACGATGCTTTTCCCTGCGGTAGAGCATCTGACTGATAAATGAACAGGAGGGAAAGACCAGCCTAAACTCTGATCACACCGGGGTCCTTGGTGCTCGAAGCTCAATCGAGTCCTCTTGGACTTCTCTAGATATCCATGCCACCTGCCCCTCTCCTTCTTCTCTCCCCTTGCCCTTTTTATAGCGCATCTTTCCTCTCCCCCCTTCCCCTTAGCATCACCAAGCCGTGCGAGAGATGGCAGCTCGGGGGCGAGCCTAGTGGAGCAGGTTTGGGCATGTAGCCAAACGCTGTGTTAATGAAGAGCGGTACCTTTCGCTTAGGGGAAGAGGCACGGCTGTCTGGCAGGCGAGCGCATTACCATCTCGGGTCTATTTATAAAGTGAAGCTCATTTTTAATGAAAACTTCCGTACGTCTGCTCTTTCAAAGAACTGCTGCAGTCCTTTAAAGATTAACGATGGCCAAAGTCTTAGGAGGCCCTTATTTTAGCTCTTGGTGTCTATGGCCTCACGAAACTTAAGAGCCTGTCATCAGTGCTATTCTCAACTGTTGTTCAGAGGTTTCTAATTCGTCCCCGACATGTTTCGTGGTTGAAACATCGACTTCCAGACCAGCAAGGCCCCCTTACGAGAGGGTTAGAAAGACTCCGCCGGTTCTAAGTCGGGGGGATTGGGGAGAGTGATAACAATTTCTGCTTAGTTTCTGACTCACCAGGCCAATTTGTCTCGAGCTGTTAAAAAGGGAAATGTTGGAAGGCCTCATTGCGGAGAATAAGGAGAAACACCCTTGCAGAGCACACTTGCATCCGACGTGTTTAAGCGGCAGCCCCGCTTTCCTCCCGCACGCCTCCACGACACCCCGGCCGTGACAACAGCCGGCCTCCCCCGTCCCCTGGCACGTCGTGCACACGCTCCCGCCCGGGGCGCATCGCGGACACACGGAGCCTCCCAGCGCATTAGACAATACTGCCCAGGTGGCTGCACTGGCATTTAGGGACTAACTAAATACCTCTTAGCTCGTCTGTACAGGTGCTGCATATCTACCCCGCTTTCTGACTGACATCACCGTAGCGATGCATTGCTATCCCCGCCCCTGGGATACTGAGATCCTTCTGACACCACCAGCCTGGCTCAGACCCGGGTTCATCCTGCCCGGTCTCCTGTGTCACCCAGCGGCGCGGACGACAGGGAGGGCGACCCGGGACGACCAGGGTTTCCCTCCCCGCGGTTCCTCCCGCGCTTGCAGCCTCCGGAATTTCAGAGGTCGGAAGCGCGGATGCAGCAGCGGGCTCCGGCACTCAGCGGCTCGAGGGCTACCGACGCCCCTTTCCTCCTAGCCCTGCTCCAGTCCCGCGCTGAACGGGGCTGAACCGGCAGCTGTCACAGCTCAGGAGCCAACCTCAGGTTATTTCATCAGGTTTTGATTTTCAGCCCTTGAAATACAGCACCTCTCCGTCCTCAGACCCATTTAAAGAGGGGGAGGAGGGGGGTTGTTCTGGGGATATTTGTGGTGGGGGCACCAACTTGGCACTGGTGGCCTGAGCAATGTACCCGTGCTGTGGATAACTGGCGTGCTGGGCTGC
>NW_017729033.1:24074713-24075440 GCF_001723915.1 Gavialis gangeticus
CCGGGCGCGGAGCTGGCGTGCGGCAGCGGCGGCCGCGAGGAGGACGACCGGGCGGAGGAGCCGGACTCGGCGGAGCAGCGGGCCGCGGGCCGCAAGAAGAAGACGCGCACGGTCTTCAGCCGCAGCCAGGTCTTCCAGCTCGAGTCCACCTTCGACATGAAGCGGTACCTGAGCAGCGCCGAGCGCGCCGGCCTGGCCGCCTCGCTGCAGCTCACCGAGACGCAGGTGAAGATCTGGTTCCAGAACCGGCGCAACAAGTGGAAGCGGCAGCTGGCCGCAGACCTGGAGGCCGCCAGCGTGTCCCACTCCGCCCAAAGGATAGTGCGGGTGCCCATTCTGTACCACGAGAACTCGCCGGCCGGCGCCCTCGGCTTCCCCCTGCCCCACGTGTCCCCGCCGCTGGTGGGCTTTTCTAACGCTGTCACCTACCCCCTGGCCACCTTCCCCGCCGCCTCGGTCCCTTTCCTGCGGTCGCAGATGACCGGGCTCGTGTGAGGCCCCTGCCCCGGCCGCGGCAGCGGCCCCTCCTCCGCCTGCGGACTGCGGCTCCCCCCGCCCGCTCCTTCATGTCCTGCTTCCCAGTCGTTGAATTCGTGCAATAAACGTGCCGGGGGCCGAGCACCCAAAGAAGCGCAGCCCCTGGCCCCGTGGAGCCGGACACTCGCGCCCCGCGGCCGCCGGCGCAGCGCAGCGCAGCGCAGCAGGGCCGGGGCCGCCCGTCGGCCTG
>NW_017729033.1:24080440-24091618 GCF_001723915.1 Gavialis gangeticus
GACGACAACGATTTGTCCGGCCAGCGGCGGGGAGATCCCGCTGCCGGGAGCCAAAGATGCCAGGCGGGGAGCCTGGGCCCTGCCCTCCGGTCCTGCGCAGCGCCGCGGGGAGCCGCTCGCGCCGCGGGAGCAGCAGGCCTCGCCCCCCCGCGTGCCGCCGGAAACTCCCCCGCTTTACACTGCCCCAAACGAGGCGTCTCCCCGGCGGCGGGGCCCGGGGACACTGCGGCGCGACACTGGTTCTTAAACGCGGAGCCTTCCCACCCGAAAGGAAAGCTTCCTGCTGCACTTTCCTACCAGCTCCTCCGACACCTTCAGCAACGTTTCGTCTCCGCTGGCTACAGTCATGCTGCATTTTTAAAAAAAAATACATTTCCCAACGGAATTGTCTCCTGCCTGTTTTAAGCTGACACGCTCAGTGAAAGGGTGTGTGTGGGGCGGGGGGTGTAAAACTTTCCTGGCAGGGACATACAATGCATGCGGTGAATACCAGGCGGCGTTTCAGGGCGTTTTTTCCGAGCGCACGTGGGTGGGTTTTATTTTAAAAATAAAAGATTGAAAGAAATGCAGCCGTGGCAGTATTGAATTCAGTCCTCGCTCTGCGCCGAGCCCCGCCGGTTCTCCGGCACTTGGTCCCTGGCACAGGCTAAATGAACCCGTGTTAAGCAATCGCCGGGTTACTGGATCTGTATTTTAGCCGGGCACTTCAACCAGGCACCGCACTAAAAGGAGGCGGATGAAGTTAGAAACGTTACACAGTTTCCAAAATGCAAGGCAGTTTCCCAACCTCTTGAAATGAAACTTTAGAGAGCAAAAGAAACAAAGACAGAAGTATTGACAAGTGGTAGCGAGTTATTCACACTGAGGGGGAATTCACAGCATGAAATGCAGGGGAAACGACCACATTTTCTTTTTTTTCCTTTTAGAAGTTGTCTTTCTTATGTTTATGGAAGAAATATTATGCTAGTTAATAAATGTACTAGATGCAGCTCTGCACAAAGACGCGCAGCAGCTTGAGTATCGCATGCAAGCCGCAGTCTGTGCTGCCGAAGCGGGGAAGTCCGAGGCTGTTCCGAGAAACTCTTGAGCTTGTGGGGGGTTTTCAGACCAAGAAATCGGGTTACATTCAATGCCGTTTGGTTTCATGGAGTGACAAAGAAGACGCTTGATCCAATGAACGTTTGATCCAGCTTCACAATTGTGTTTAGCGGCTATGGAGCAGAGCCATGTTTCTGACTTGGGAATATTGTTTCGTTTTGTCTGGTTTGAATTTTCTCACGCGCCAAGTATTACAAGGGCTCACTCTGCTCGGGATACAGCAGGATCCGAGACTATCTTATACAAGCCTACACTATCTACAGAAATGTATAGAGAAAGTGTTATACTTTATACGAGACCCCTTCTGCAAATGTCAGCTTCCAGGTTTCTTTATGTTCGGTTAAAATTTACTCTGTGCGCTTTAAAAGGTCTCTTACAAACCATAAACGAATGGGCCAGGCTACATTTTTGCTTTATTCTCTGTGTGTGAAGATATTTGAGGAAATCAAGGGCTTTTGAAACCTCAGAGTCTTTCCTACCTAAAGAAATTTCGGGATGGATTATTTTTAAATCAGGGTGTCTTTTCTATTTAAGGATAAATTGATTCAGCTCATCTCTCTCTTCCTCTCTCTTTCGGTGGAAATACATACACACACACACATATATGTATGTATGTGTGTGTGTGTGTATATGTATGTATGTATGTATGTATTACGGATGATGTAATGTGAAAGATCCACGTTGGGAATCTGAGCTTTTTAGTTGCTATTTTAATATTTTATGACTGTGCAAATCCAGCATGATGGCATCAGTAAGAATCGGTGAGGAGAGGCAGATTGACAGGGCCACGCCATGCCACCCTTTCCGAATATAACAGCGACAGGATTTTGCGCATCACATGTGGGAGACGTAACAGAGGTGAAGTTAAGCCCTCCGTGACTCGCTTCTTTGCACCACTGCCCCTCCCAAGGTCCCTGGAGCAGGGAATGCGAAACACCCGGTATATGTAATAAATCCCATTCTCTTCTCACGGATTTAGTAACACACAGGGGCCAGCTGTGCTCTCCTCTGCACATGTGCCCCCCTTGCTTTCCGGAGCTCCCGAAGGGCAGCAGATCCGGATCCCGGTGCCATGCGGTAACGGAAGGAAAACTCATACCCTATGTTGTAAAGCACACTCCTTTCGCCATAAGAGATTTAACACATATGGCTGTTTAAAGTGAATCCCATGCTAAGTGGCTATAAGCTGTTGATGTACAGAAATATTATTCCTTGCATATTATTCAAGTTATCATTGCAGATTGTTGTCGCACTGGCCAAACAATACGCTGGGTCCTGTAGTCACCAGGCGGTTTTCTATATCGATCTATGTTAGTGCCAAGACAACCGCTGCAAAACAGCAGGGACGGGTCTGACTCCGAGGTAACTCGTTGTACACGAATGCAATCGCGCTTCTCTCTGATTTTAAACCCTTGCCATTTGCGAGTGTCTTCGGTTTTCGACACAAACAGTTACCCTGGACTACCCAGGAGGCTACATGCAAAGGAAAATGAGGACGATCCGTCAATAAAGGATCGATGTAAGAACGACCGTCCTGGGGCGAACCTGATCAGTCTTCAGGAGCCAGGGTCTGAAACACGACGGACCCCAGAGCAATCCCGGGTACAACACGAGCCTGGCCCCGAAGCAGGATCGGGCCCCGGAGGAGACTAGACTGGTGGGAGGACGAGGGTTTGGGGGACCTGGGCGTGAAAATGTAACTGAAACAGAGAAGACATTTTGCCAGGGCGGACGGATTAGCCAGCTAACCAGGAAAATCAGTCTGCCGTGCAATATGAAATACATTCATCTAAAAAAAAATCTACCCGTCCCTGTTTTACTCCCTCCCTCCCAAATACTCACTCCAAGGTAGAAATAAATAAAACACACAGGTCATGGTCGGAACTGAGATCTGGGGGTTCCCACCCCAGGAAGGAATGACTGTAAGCACATGAGGACGGTGACAGTCGCCATCTGTTTTCGCGTTAAAGCGATTCTCTATGACACACGTGTCTGGGAGCCACCGCCCCAAAGCGGCTCTGCCCCTGCGCGTTATTTGCATAAGTCCGTGCTCTGTACGCGGCGCCGTGCAGACTACCGAGGATGCCTCAGGACTCTTTCATGTCTAGCCAGACGTGAAAGGACTTGCCCAGGGTCACCCCGGGATGCCGTGGCAGAGCTCGGAATGGCTCCCTGCTTTCCTAACAGCCCGCCCCACGCCTCCTCTTCAAATCACCTTTCCGTTGCCACTTTGTAGTGCTGATCATTCCCAATACAAACGGAAAGCTGTGGACACGTGGTACTAAGATCTTATCTCTTTAAAATCCATTTGAAGAGTAGCCACGGTTGAAGTCAAGCACCAGCAAGGACAAGTCCTGGGACATTTGGCATTATCCCAATAGAAATAGCAGCAAGAAAGCAGCCATCCTCCTGGGCAAAACAGTTTCTTCCACCAGGCTTTTATTGGCCCTAAATGAGTTCTCATCATTACAACCATTTCCTTTCAAATGCTCTGCAGTTTCTCTCCTGTGCCTGGCCAGGCAAACACCCAGTGGTGTCAAAACTGTCACTAAGTCTCTTTCTGATCTCATGTAAATGGAGAGAATCTCCTTTGAGCTGCATTGGTGTAAAGGGATCAGAACCATGATGCTTGATTGTGCAGGGCTTGTTCCTGTCCAGAGACCGCCACATCTTGATGACAACTCAAATGATATACTTCATTTTGGACTAGATTATAGCCACTGGAGGTCATGAGCAAGTGAGATCCTGGCTCTCAGGAGATGTACAAACCCCGTGGGAAATGTAATTGGAAAACTGGGCTCTTTCTGGCAGTAGGGTAGCTACCTGACTAGGGTGAGGTCTCTCACTTAGTAGGACCCATCCTTTCATACTCAAGAGAGGCTGACTATTGTCAGAGCTCTTAGAAGTTATGCACCTGTTCCTAAATTCCCCTATATAATCACATCTTACTCTAACTGCGTTTTAGCTGCGTAGTTGCACTGAACAGAGAAAATGTGACTCCACTCCTTTTGGGGTATTGTGTGAGCAATCTCCGTGACTTCTGATTTACATCAGTGTAAATGAAATCAGAATCTGGCTCAGCCTTTCCAACAAAGGTGAAAGGAGAATCATTTCTGTACTTTTCAGGGAATACTGGTTCACTTCCACCCCAGATTAACAGTGTTTAAGGAAGGCAAGAGGAATTCAGCACCTTATGAGTTCTTTGACAGCTCCCATAAACAACACACATCTTTATTTACATAGATCAGTAATATAACCTCACTTTTTAATATATTGAGATCTTCATCTAGTAATAATCACCATAACCAGGTAAAGGCAAGGGTACAACATCACCTTAGCACTCCTGAGGAAAGTTATTTGGTACCCAAAAACTTGTCTATGTTTCTCCAGTTATACAATTGCTTCTCTGTCTCTGGTGGGCTAAGATCACCTTGAATGGTACTGTGTAATTGAGGGTGGAGATTTGCCCCAGGCACTGTAGGTAGGCCCCCTTTTGAGAGTCTACTATAGTCTCCCAGTGGGAGGATCTCACTACATGCTTTATTCTATGGAGATGAGGGATTTCTTCCTAGCTTGCTCCTTTGGCCTTTTGGTGAAGGGCAAGCAAGGTCCAGGGGCATCTGAATCCCTAGACCTCTGGGCTTGGGACTTGCATGTAGGATGCCTGCCATGGATTTGGGAGTATCTGAAGCCCCAGGCTGAAGGGTCTTGGGGGGAAGATACTTGCTGGTGGTAACACCACACAGACCCACATGACTGAGCTTCGGTCACTGGGTGGAATTTGGAACAGATTTGACTAATGTGGCCTGAGATATGAAATAAACACATAAATATATACAATTTTGGTCCAATATAAAGTAGCACCCACAGAAAATCCTTGCATTTTTTCCTATACCACTTGCAGTTACAACAACACCCCAACATTTTATTCATTATGCAAATGGAAATAGCAGGCACAGATAATAGCATGACCATAAAAGAGATTCAGATGAAAAGAGATTATAATAATTAAGGGCTATTTTAAATTCTTGATTATACTGATGGAAATCCTATATAAAACTACTGCTTTCAGTGACATTAACTTTACACCAAGGTAACTGAACCACATGGTCTGGACCACTTCTGACTGATGATGGTTTCAAGATCCTTTCTCCAAACATTAAATCACAGTGATCTGCTCTTCTGTTTGAGCGCCACTCTTTTTGGAGTCCTGGTGAAAAAATATTTGGTGTAATCACTGAGGTCACTTCAGGACTACATGGATATCATATCAAGGACCTTGCCACATGGATAAGTTTGCAAGACCGTGTCATTATTTTTCCTATTGTTTATATATGTTCTCTAATGAAAAATTGTAACTACTTTATGCAATGTAGCATTTAACCTATTATTTTTAAATAAACACAACTTCAAATGTAGAAGTAATAACCTCATATTATATAAATAATCCAATGTAATATGAAATGTTATCTTGTGATCTACTTGTTGTTCTGCCCAAAGGGGAGTGCTCTTCCAAAATGTCTCCTAACAAAGCAATAAACTGTGGTTTCCAGAAACAAAGTTGACACTTGTTATCTTCCCATGCAATTTTCAATGCCATATCACACAGTCCATAAGTAACAGGAAACCATTAATTCCATAGGAAAATGTGGCAATGGGAGATGGCAGTGCACAATGGCATGCAGCAATGTAGATTACATAATCTTCTGATAACACATAAGATAATGCATGTCACCACTGTACTTCCAACAAATCAATAACATTGATATTGTTCTTCATACAAAATTCAGTGGAGCTAAAAGAATGTTATCAGGAGCTTTGGCAAAAATGAAACATGAAGGACAGTCAGGTGAACTTTAAGACAAAATGGAGTGGGTTGGTATTCCATGTTGCAGCCCACAATAGAAAATGAGCAACCAAAAAGTTTGCAAAATCAGAATGCTAATAAATATAAATTAAAACTGGCCACTGCTGGGAGTGCAAAGCCAGAGAGGGACATGGAAAGAGATCATGCAGGAGAAAGACCTTAACTGGGATCTGCATGTTGACCCCTCAATTCCTATTGACTGTTATGTCAAGGACGGTCAATATTGGGGTTAGGGGTGCAGGTGGTGTTTTCCTCAATCCTTCCAGTTTCGGGCTACAGGCTGAGGAGGAAGAGGAGGATCCAGGTAGTGAACCAAAGGCTGTGGCACTCGTGTCATTGGGAAGGCTTCGGCTTCCATGACCACAGTCCGTTCTTTGGTGAGAGAGGCAGTGAGCTGCTGGCAAGGGACAGCCTCCACCTCTCCCCGCTGGGGAGGAGGCTCTTCTCAGCCAGACTGGCTGACCCAGCGGCCTTTAAACTAAGCCCGTCGAGGGACGCGGGGACTACCGCCACTGCTGGCCCACTGAGCAACCCTTGCAAAGCCAGCAGGCCAAGGCACTTAAGGGAGCCTACCCCTGCCCCATCCCTAGAGCAAGCTGTGGGCAAGGCAAGGGCCTCCAAGGGGATACTTGCATGCCTATACACCAATGCCAGGAGCTTGAGGAATAAACAGGAGGAACTCGTCCACCTGCTCAACACAAATAATTACAATGTCATAAGGATAACGGAGACCTGGTGAGACTCCACCCATGACTTGACCATGGGTATAGATGGCCATGCCCTGTACAGGAGGGATCGAGTGGACAAAAGGGGCGGAGGTGTAGCTCTGTATGACAAGGAGAGCTACACATCCCTACAAGCCGACATCGGCACCCAGGGTAGACGACTAGAGACCCTCTGGGTTAAAATCCGTGGGGAACGCGGCACAGGAGATACAATGGTGGGAGTCTACTACAGACCTCCCTCCCAGAATCAAAAGATTGACCAGGAGTTTGCCAGGGAAGCGGCTGAGGCTGCATGCTCCTGGTCCATGGTTGTCATGGGTGACTTCAATTACCCGGACATCTCATGGGAAGATCTCTCGGCCAAATCCGAATGGTTGCAAAGCTTCCTCACATGCATGGATGACCTTTATCTGACTCAAGAAGTCTATGGGCCAACAAGAGGCAAAGCGCTGCTTGACCTGGTACTAGCAATCAGGGACGACCTAATCAGCGACCTAACGATTGAAGGGAAGCTGGGTGACAGCGACCATGAGCTGATCACCTTCACCATCTGCCAAAAAGCTATCAAGTCAGTCAGCAGTACAGAGGTCCTCGACTTCGGGAGGGCTGACTGACAAGCTCAGGAGACTTGTCAGTGAGGCCCTAAGGGACCACAGCCCCAAAGGGAGGGTAGTCTAGGAAGAGTGGTTGCTCCTCAAGGGAGTGATCCTAGATGCACATGCTAAGGGTATTCTGTCTCGGAGGAAAGGCAGCAAGAGGGCACAGCAGCCCCCTAGGCTCTTCAGGGGACTAGCGGTCCTCCTGCATCTGAAAAGACAGACCTACAAAGAATGGAGGATGGGATCCACCTCCAAGGAGGAATACTCTGCACTGGTCTGGTCCTGCAGGCAGCAAATCAGGAAAGCCAAGGCTGCAACTGAACTCCAACTGGCTACAAGTGTCAAGGACAATAAAAAGTCCTTTTTTAGATATGTGGGGAGCTGGAGGAAAAGCAAGGGCAACACTGGACCCCTGCTAAACCAAAAGGGAGAACTGACAACTGACACCCAGGAAAAAGCCAACTTGCTAAATGGGTACTTTGTGTCAGCCTTTCACAAGTCCCATGGGATGCCCCTGCCCATTACGGGACAGGGAGGCCTAAGTGAGGGTGGTTCCTTGCCCTCCATCAATGCTGACCTTGTGAAGGAACAGCTTGAGGGGCTGGACACCTTCAAGTCAGCCAGCCCTGGCAATTTACACCCCAGAGTACGCAAGGAGCTGGCTAGCATCATAGCTCAGCCCCTGGCACGGATCTTCGAGAGCTTCTGGTGCTCTGGTGAAGTGCCCAATGATTGGAAGAAGGCCAATGTGGTGCCTATCTTCAAGAAAGGGAGGAAAGTGGATCCAGCAAACTACAGGCCCATCAGTCTGACCTCTATCCTGGGGAAGGTCTTAGAAAAAATCATCAAGGAGGCCATTCTTAATGGACTGGCCAATGGCAACACCCTGAGGGTTAGCCAGCACAGGTTTGTTGAGGGTAGGTCATGCTTGACCAATCTCATTTCCTTTTATGACCAGGTGACCTATCACCTGGACAAGGGGGAAGAGATTGATGTCATATAACAACTTTAAAAAAGTCTTTGATCTGGCAAAATTGGCCAACTGTGGCCTCGGGTCCACCATGATCTGCTGCCTGGGGAACAGGCTCCATGGTTAGACCCAGAGGGTGGTGGTTGATGGAAGTCAATCGTCATGGTGTGCTGTGACCAGAGGGGTCCCCCCAGGCTCTGTCTTTGGACCTGTATTGTTCAACATCTTCATTAATGCTGTGGACATTGGAGTCAGAAGCAGATTGGCCAAGTTTGCTGATGGTACCAAACTTTGGGGTAAAGCATCCACACCTGAGGACGGGAGGTAATCCATGCTGACCTTGACAGGCTCCGTAAATGGGTGGATGAGAACCTGATGGTGTTTAACACCACAAAATGCAAGGTTCTCCACCTTGGGAGGAAAAACCTACAGCATCTTTATAGGTTTGGCAGTGCTATGTGGGCTAGCACTACGGATGAGAGGGACTTGGGAGTCAGGATTGACCACAAGATGAACATGAGCTTTCAATGTGATGCTTCAGCCAGTAAAGCGAGCAAAACACTGGCTTGAATCCATAGATGCTTCTCAAGCAAATCCCAGGACGTCATTCTCCGGTTGTACTCAGCCTTGGTGAGGCCGCAGCTGGAGTACTGTGTCCAGTTTTGGGCTCCACAATTCAAAAAGGATGTGGAGAAGCTTGAGAGGGTCCAGAGAAGAGCCACATACATGAACAGAAGTCAGGAAAACGGATCTTATGATGAGAGGCTGAGAGCCATGGGACTCTTCAGCCTGAAAAAGTGCAGGCTCAGAGGCGATCTGTTGGCCACCTATAAGTTTATAAGGGGTGTTCACCATGACCTGGGGGAACATTTGTTCACCAGAGCACCCCAAGGGATGACGAGGTCGAATGGTCATAAACTACTACAATACAGTTTCAGGCTGGACATAAGGAAGAACTTCTTTACTGTCCAAGCCCCCAAGGTCTGGAATGGCCTGACACCAGAGTTGGTTCAAGCACCTACGTTGAACACCTTTAAGAGAAACCTGGATGTTTTTCTTGCTAGGTTCCTATGATCCTGCTGACTTTTTGCCCCTGGGGCAGGGGGCTGGACTCAATGATCTTCTGAGGTCCCTTCCAGCCCTAATGTCTATGAAATCTATGAAATCTATGAAATATCCAGTAGGGGGCAGTCAGGACTTGGCCCATGGGGGAGTGCAACACTGATCTTTGATACAAAACCATACAAAAGAGAAAGTAGACACACAGCTGACCCCCTCTGTGGGCTATCTGTATCATGGTTTAATTCTGTTCCTCCAAAGTCCTGGTCAGAGCAGCAGAACCAAACAGCTGCGTGTCAGTCCCAGCCCCTCAACTGCACCAGTGTTTCCTGATTGTATTACCTCTGTGCAGCAGTCTGATGCTAACTCAACACATGTTAGGTAATATGATCTGGAGATAATCCTTGCTGGAAAAGTCTTAACTTTGCTACCCCTTACCCTGTGCTTTGCTGCTTGAACACCCCAATGCTAATATTTAATACTGTAACATCTGACAAGGCCCTAAGTGTTGTATGTACTGACATTAGTGACATAAGTGAAGTGGTTGCCATTTTTTTGTGCACCACCATAACAATACAGTTCAGAGGAACTGAGGTGGATTCTCTTTCTTCTTGTGCACAGTGTAGACAATTGCTTGCCAAGTTTCAATCAGCTATACTCATGTCAACCCATTAAAAAAATAGGTTACAGGAGTATCACTGATGGCAAAATTTGTATGGCAGAACATATTACTGAAAGGTACCCAGCTTGGCTTAGAAAGCCCAAGAAGAGGGCTGGCAGGTTGAGATAGCAACTTTTAGTCGCAATGTTATGTGGAAATTAGTGGGCTAAAATGAACACGGAAAGCTGAATGCAATTCTAGTATCCCTTTAAGGTAATGAGTAAGAGCTTGTATCAGAAGCTATAATGTTCGTAGCATTCCAGGCAGCCAGGAGCAGGGAAGGAGAAGTGTCAGAGGAGTCTCACTTCACTCTTTGTATATCTAATTTACAGACACTGTCACTGAGAAGTTTTCAATCTCTTAAGTCACTCCTGGTAACATGGGAGCTCTTTGTTTCCGTATATAAGTTGATAGGTTTAGATCTTTTTATAAACTAGTGTCTGGGACCTGCAGACAGTCTTTTCTTGTTTTCTTAGGCATTGATCCAGGTTTTATTGCAGTCACTTGGAAGACTCTCACTGACTCTCACTGGAAGTAGATTGAGTCCTTTGTACAAAATGAATGAGCCTCTTAGCATCTCCCCAGTCTCGCAGGCCTACATGTATTTGTGGTATCTGCATGTAGGTTTATAATTCTTTGTCCATTTATAATTACAGCATGGACAAAGAATTTGCTAAATTGATCTTGTTTTCAAGAGCTTATTTTGTGTCTTGTTCTGCAAAAAGATGTTTTATGAATAACACAGCACATTTTGTATATTGGAAAATGCTAAATATTAATGAGAATAATGTATATTTAGGTTATAGGTGCTGAAAGTTTTAAAAACTTTTATTTAAACATCATTTAAATAAAAGGTTTCTGTAATGTACACTGGAATCTGTCTATTTATCTCTCTGTCTTCACACATAATGTGTGCAAGCAATTTGGAGCTGTTATGGTGTAGTTCCAATGTTTGCTTAGGGAGTCATTAATGTGCAAATTATAGATGCAGCGAGCTCTAATTGCTTTGTAGATGTTATGTGGTAGGATGTCATATGTATTTAAAGGAGTCTTTAATTTGTGGATTTGTAACTAGATAGCTGTATTCATTTTCTGATATAAAATAATTATTGCACATACCAAAATCCTGCTTGCCCAAGGTTCTGATACTGACACTTTCAGTGGGCATGTGAAGCCCTGCAATAGCCTTCAATGAGGCT
>NW_017729033.1:24096618-24106076 GCF_001723915.1 Gavialis gangeticus
TATAAAATAATTATTGCACATACCAACATCCTGCTTGCCCAAGGTTCTGATACTGACACTTTCAGTGGGCATGTGAAGCCCTGCAATAGCCTTCAATGAGGCTCTTTTTGGACTTCAGCTGTAAATTGCAGGGTCTGGATCAAAGTAAAAAAGGACAGCATGGCTACTTAGATTTAAAATAATCTAATTTCAAAGCCATGAGCTTACACACTGTGATATGAGCTAAGCACCTGCAAAATTCTACTTTTACAATGATGCTACTTTACTATTGAGGACCTTACAAGTGTATCAAACAGTAGAAGAGATTAACTGTTTATTCTGAAATAATATTTCCATGCTGACACTATGCTAGGTAACTTTTCAATTCCTAGTGAATATTTATTTTTGTGAAAATAAGACTTGCAAATTAGGAGGGCAGAATTCCTTCAAATGAAATTAAAAAATTCTGCTCAGTTATTAAAAATAGTTCCAATATTGATTAAATCTTTTCAAAAACAGAGGCAACATCTTGCACTTATGTCAAGGTATGGATGGTTTTCTGCTTAAAAGGAGCCACAGAAACCCAAGCCACCAGCCTCCAAACTAACAGATGGTTGACACAGTTACAACATTTTTATTTTTTTGCTGCATCACTGGACTCTGATCCAAATCAATGGGGAAAAGTCTTTAATATGTCTATTTGTCCCTTTACTGTGTAATCTTTTGACCTGGGTCAGATGTCAGGATCAATGGATTCTCATGTTTTCTGTTGGATTCATTAACTTTGCTTTATGAAGAGGATTATATAGCAGAGTTGCTTGTGAGCGGAGACTGTACTTGCTGACCTCGGACGTGCCTTCCTGGCCTATGTTGTATTTTCACACTATAGGACAATTTTAGAATAACCCAGATGCAAAACTAGATCTATCTGGGGATATATATGCAGGCATTCTGGTAATTTCTGAAATATATTGCATTTTGAAATCCTGAATCTGCAATAATAGGCTATTTTGGGGTGAACTGTTACTGTCAAACCTAAAAAAACCCACCAATCCATTAGAGCATGATCCAAAACAAAGCCAGGTTACTGCAAATCTGCCCTTGACTTCAGGGAAATTTGAGATCCCTTTTGAGATGGACTCTGATGCTGTCCTTAATAAAAACAATGGAAAACTCCAGTTGCATTGAATGGGGACAAGACTGGGTCTATGTTACACATGTATGATGTGTTATTACCTGAGAATTTTGAACACCTTTACAACACTGAAGAGAAAATATGAAGCTGTCACATCTTGTGGGACACTTGGAAGATTCTCTATACTCCATGTAACTGATTTTATGTTACTTGGTTTTATATTTCTTCCTACAAGGTGTCAGGGACACTGAGCAAGCAGACCAGCCTGGGCCCAGTAATGTCCAGGATGCTGAGCAGGCAGACCAGCCTGAGCCAAATACCACAGCAGCCACACCTGCAGCAAGTCCCACTAATTAACTCTTTCCTGGTGTAGGAGCAGCAAGCATCCTGATTGGCTGCTGGGAACATTACCTATTTAGCACCAGCTGGGGCCCTGGGTCTACAGGCCAGTCAACAATTCTCCTGCGGCAAGCCTCCTAGTTCCTGACCCTGGTTTTCAGCTTATTTCTGGACTTCGGCTTTTGATTTCCCTGCGGTTCTGTTTCCTGGCTCCTGACCCTTGTTTGACTCTGTGTTTGGACTTCTCCCTGTGGACTGCCCTGTGGATTGATATTTGGCATTTGACTCCCAGATCCCGACCCTGGACTGTGTCATGGACTCTTCTTCTGGATTTCTCTCTGGCTTGGGTGTACGACTCAGCCCGAGGCCCTGCTTTCCCCAGTGGCCTAACTATTAGGCCAGACCACATACGCTCTGGTCCCTTACACAAGGCCCACAAACATACAGAGACTGTTTGGTTAAGTTATTTTAGGATATTTTTCACTAAGATGCAAAAGCATAGTATACACAGCTAAATCTAAAACTCACAATAGCAGCAGGAGTTACAAACTGAAGCACTCACCCAGTATGAGCAACATGAAGGAGCTAGAACCTTTCTTCAGCAAACTTTGTGGATCAGATCCGTGACTGGTAGCAATCGACATTAGCCCAAAACAAAACACTGCAAAAAATTAAACTTTGTGAGACGGGGATCATGACACATCCTCAAGCAGAACACGTTGCTGTTTCAGGAGTTGTTCAAAAGGACCTTTTAATGTATGTACAATGCCAGTCCCATTTTTACTCTAAGTGATATTTGCACCTGGCACCATAATTTACTAGATTACTAAGGGAACAAATCTATAATTGCAATTATTCTTCTCCTGGGTGATTTAGTCCACCCCCTGCATCATGCAGGATATTTCCCTACATTATTCCCACTACTTATCTAATCTATTATTGAGTAGTTCTAGTGATGGGGCCTCAATTACTTCCATTACCTCTTTCTCAATGCCTAATCACTCTCTCTGATAAGAAATTTTTCATAAGGAGCAGCTTAGATCATTTATGTTTTTGTTTTAAGCTGTCTTTCCTGGTTTGATAACTTTCAGATCACATGAGCATGCTGCTTCCTACTGTGGTGCTGGTAGACTGCTATCCCAACCTCCTGGTAGTGTCTTTAACCCCCAAGAAACTGAGTTCCTTTCTGGTCCTCCTCTTACTGGGATTGCCTTTCTTTACATTTCCTGGCTTCTTTCTTTGTTTTCTCCCAGAGTGTGTGGCTCATATGCAGTGCTTCTGATGCTGTGCTCAGGCAGGTTATGTAAAATGGCCATATGACACTTTTATGCCTGTTATTTTTTTTATTACAAAGATAATTCATTTTAAGACATCGCCTATTTCACCTATTTTGCTCAGTATAAATCTCCGTATTTTTGTTTCTATTAGAAACTACTTGCAAACCTACCTGCAACAATTATACTCCCACCATACTGTCTGGATGTTTTTAGAGTAATATTATATATAACATTTTCTGATTTCCAGTTAGTGTAGTCTATGCCTCCATATATGCGTATATACTTTTCTAAAAATAACCCACATTATTCTTCTGTTTGGGGACAATTCTGCACCCTAATTGCACTCAATGAAAAGCCTTTTCTCTTTTTTCTGTCAGCATCTTACCTAACAGCATTCCCCAGTGATCCTACTGCCTTGTATACGGGAAGCAGGATAGACTTATGTGTAAGGGAAGCAGGATAGACTAATGTGTTTGATAAAACAGTGCCTAATTTGGTTGAGTTCTTGAAGCCCTTACCACTATATGAATTCAAAATAACAATGCTAAAAACAACGATAACAGAAACTGTGATGATGACAATGATGATTCTAGGTTGGGCATTCGTGGAAGCCGTTGTGGCCTTTCTGCAGCCATCCCCCCTCTGGATCTGAGTACTGCTTTGTGATGAGGAACCAAGATGCAGAGTCTGGGCTAGGCTGAATGTTCAAGGAAGAGCCATCTGGATATGGTCCGATAACAATGGACCATTGGAAGATTGGAGCATTTTGTCATTATAAAGTATCTTCTCACTGAGGTCCTCAGGGAAAAGATACTTGATAGTATTGGTATAGTGGTATAATGGCAGTCAGCATCTTGTGGGCTAATATCAAGTATAGTATTGCTAGCAGTTCATTTAAAACTTTAAAAGCCAGAAAAACACGATTCTAGAAAGGATAGGGAGAAATTTCTGGAGGAAGTCAACTTCTGAGGGGCAGGAATACTTTTTGGGGATGCAAGATGGAGAGGAAGAGTGAGGAGAACAAACGTTTTACAATGTCTTCTTCCAGAAAAAAATGGCTTAACAAATGCTAGTGCTTGTATGTGGGTGACCATTGACAAAGAGGGAGCGGGATCATGGCTTTCCTGACAAGTCCTTTCTTGGGCATTCAGATGAATTGGTCTTGCTAGTATCTGCCTGTCTGTTTCACTTCTGGGCCAGGTATAGACGTTATACTTTTACTGGTATAAGTGATCAGAAACCGATTTATACCCTTAACAGAACAGACGTTCAGCCTACAAAACCAGCCTTGTAACAGACAAGAAGTTTGGTGCACACAGACTGGCTTAAAAATGGCAGAACCTGATCTAAAATGTGTCCTCCCCACAACCAAAGGGCAAATGTTTGTTCTGTTCTCTACTAATCTAAACTATGACACTTACAGAAAACGGCATGATTTAGATGTACTCCATTTTTAATGTCTTTACCTAGTAATAATGAGCAAATGCATTTACTTCTTGGTAGATGACAGAAGTGAACCTGAATTGTTGTAGTCCAAATTTGACCCTAAGTATTTTTTTTATTTTTCTGTGAATTCAAATAGTGTTTTTATTATTATAATTTTGCAGGTGGTGAAACAAAAGAATAGAGGATATACATAACTGGCCCAAAGTCAAGAAGTAAATCTGTGTCAGAGCCAGAAACAGAACATAGGTGTTTAAAAACTGTGTGGTGGTAGATTTCTAAAGATCAAAGACAATTTTAATTCGTGCTGTTATCAGATCTCTTAAGTTTACAATTCTTTCAAATCAGATAGACAATCACACCAGTTAAGAGTTTTTTTGACAAAACATTTTTGATTCATTAAAACATTTTCATGGAAAGGGGGCAGTTTAAGGTCTTCCTTGACTCAGATGCAAAATTGGCAAACATTTAGGTTCAACATTTTCAGAAGGGAGAGTTCCTGTTCTCTGATGCTAAGCAACATTTTTTTCAAGTAAAATTAACCCAATGGTGGCCATAATTTTAAAACATTTTAACTAGGCATGAACAGTTTAAAACAACTGGAATGACCTCAGTTGTTTCCTCTCTGATTTTTGGTTCATGAAATTCCTGATCTTCCTGATCTGGGAAGTGAACATTTTTTTTAAAAATATAAACAGGTTTTGTGGGATTGGAAAGCCATTTCTTGTTCAGATTTTAAAATTATTATGAGAAATAGGACCAAATTGCCAAAATCAGGTCTTTCTAGGACTATGTCTATATTGAGTTCAGTGATTTTAAAATCTGGGGTTTTACTTTCGTTTATAATAATGCTAGTAGCCATGTATAAAACAGAGTTTTGATCCAGTTCTGATTTCAAACACACATGCCTTCTACACATGGCGATTTAAAGCTCTTTAGCCTAATTTAAGGCACATTAAGGGCATCTGCCTACGTGTGTGCCCTTAATACACCTTAAAGTGGAGGTTTTAAGCCATTTGTGCCTATATTTGATAAGGTATCAAATTTATAATGTATCAAATTTAAGCGTGAATAGCTAAAACACATTAATGCACATGTAGATGTGTTCAGGTGCATTACTGCTATGTACGGACTGACTTGGGACTAACTTTAGACCCACATCAGTGTGCGCACATGGTGTTAATGTGCTTTAATGTGTAGACGTGAGCCTAAATCTCCCTAATGTGCATTAAGCTAATGCACATTATATTTAGGCGTACCTAAATGCACGTGTAGACACACCCACATACTCTTACATATTAGTCCTACAGTGCAAAGCATTTGGTTCCAAACAGTATTGATTTTTGTTATTTTGGGTCTCTCCATGGATATGCTCCAAAACAAAAGTCATGTTATGTGTACAAGTGTGTCACTCAGAGGGTGACCCAACTAGCTAGAATGATCAGCACTGTGCATTTTGACAGAGTTTCACAACCACAATGTAGAGCATGAAACAAGAAGGGTAAAGAGTGACCATCGCTGAATTAACATTATGTAAATTTCTCTATAATTTTGTCTATCTTGCTGAAGAAAGAATGAAAATGCACGTCATTTCTCCATGCTTCATGCAGTTCTATTAAAAGAATTCACAGTTACACATGGGCATGTTTTATAAATAGTTGAAGTAATATGAGCTGTGTGAAGACACAGAAGCATAACCAATTAGAAGTTGCTGCAGTACTGGAGAAGTTATTCTAAACCTGTATAGAAACAACTGGGAATTTGTAAATATCAGTTTGATTATGAGCTGTATTTAGCTTAAACTGACAGTCTTGAAATAACAGCATATTGCCACTGGAAATCAGATCCCTTATGTAATTAAGGGCTCAATCCTGCAAGCTCTCCAGATGCATAACTCCCCTTGGAGTAATTATGACAAGAGCTTTCAAGACTAGATCTTAATTCTCCTGCTTTTAAACATTGACCAGAATGAGAGCACAGAACCGACACAAAAATAAACCTAAGGAAAGAAAGAAGACAATTTTGGAAATGGATTTTAAATCTGATCTTTCCCCAGGATAGTAGATCAGATTCTGCCTTTTATATTACACGGATACAACTAAAATATCTCCAGTGAGGCCAACAGAATCACCAGAATAATTCCTATCAGAATTTGACCTGATGGAATATGATCTGTATGGATCCACCTGATTTGAATCTTTGATCATCCAACCTTGAAACTTCTTAATATATAGTCTCCTGCATCTGGTTACTTTTGCTGGATTAATTTAAATGACAAGGGGCATGTCTACATGCGACATTTACTGTGGAGCTGCCTAATTAGCTTCACAGTATCATCTCATCCTGTACACTTTGTGGCCCACTAAGGCTGCAGTAAACAAATAAACATGTAAATACAAGTACTACTCTGTTGCAGAGTTTTTTTTACTGTGCAGCAACACGCATGTAGACGCAGACCTGGCTGGCTGGGGCATGAGGGTGCTTTGGTGTGGGGGCTGCCTGCTGGCTAGCTCCACACTGAAGCATCCTCTTACCCCTGTCAGTCTCTGCAGCACATTGAGCCAGGCAGCAGCAGCCCCCACCTGGCATGCTGACCTGGCTCTGGCAGCATTGTCCTGCCTCAATGTGCTGCAGTCTCCGGTGACATTGAAACAGCATGCCTGGGAGCAATAAACTCAGGCAGGATAAGCACCCAGTTTTATTGCTTTGCCTTAACTGCATGTGTAGCCATGCCCAAGGGGAAGTACCACATCCTTTAACCATTACTTCTGTGAATTTTGCCATAGTTTTCATTGTTTACTCAGGAGTGATGACTCAGTGGGTGCATCTAAACGTGCACTTTATTTTGGAGTAAGACTATTAGCTCTGCATTAAAGCACCACCTTCTACACATGTGGCAGTATTAGGTCACAGTAAAGTAATTAACTCTCCAGTAAGACAGTACTGTCAGGGACAAGTACTGTTTTACAGCAGATTAATTTCCTGTGACTAAACTCATGTGTAGACAGTGACCTTGGGTACAAATTACACCCTGACAGCCCAGCCAGGTTCCTGGCTGCTGTCTAGTGATGAGCTTCTGCACATGCAGCAACCTTGTGCCCCATCTAGCCCTGCCACCACCCAACATTGCCACATGAAGCCCAGAGCCTGGAGCCCAGAGCTGTCCCCCTATGCCCCCTGTCAGCCCATCACTGTTCTGTCCCAGCTCAATTTGCTGCTGTCCTGGGTGCACGTGTAGAGGTTGCACCCAGGAGCAGTTTACTTCAGCTCAAACTGCTCCAGAATGTATCGCTTTGCATTAATTGCATGTGTAGATACACCCAGTGTGAGTTATTTTCTGCTTTATTTCAATTATATAAATCTGGAACAAATATAGTAAGTACAATGGACTGACTGCATTTTCCCTGGTATTTTCTATCAACTGAATCATAGAATCATAGAAAAGTACAGATGGAAGGAACCTTCAGAGGTCATCTAGTCCAACCCCCACTATCAGAGATAGGATCATCCCTGTTCAAACCGTCCTATACAAATCAATTGTCTAAACTATTAGTAAAACTATAAAGTCAATGCAAACACAATCACAAGGCATTTAACACCCTAGCCTGCCACAGTTCAGGCAGGGAGACAATGGTGGGCCATGGTTTGCTGCTGCAAAGATTGTTAAAAATGCATGAGAGATCCAAGGAAAAGGCCAACTGGCTGCCCCACACAAACCTATCTATGTTCTAGAAGAATGGAGTCAGATATAGAACTTTTTGCACTTGCACAAAGGAAAATGTTTTTTGGGACACGATCATTAGTGGGATTCTTCCTGAATGATCAGATAATTTAGAACTGTCAGTGAAAAGATTTACTAGTAACTTGATATGTGAGTAATGACTGCCTAATTTACTGATGGACTGAAGCTATCTGCACCATAGAACTATGCATGTTCCACTAAGGGAACATGCAATAGCCAAGTACTTTGAAAATCTTCTACAGAATAAAAGGCTAATATAGAAACTTTCAGAGAAATGCTTGCATATATCTGTTTCACAAATGAAACAAATATAATGGTCAGGCTGTGGACCCACTAGAATTAAATTATGCTGCTACGATAACACAAAGAAACCATAAAGCTGACTTAAGTGACTATTTTAGGATTCATCTGGTGTGGCCTACACACTGTTGTGCTCCAGCAGTCCCTGGCTGTCAGAACCATTCCTTTGGAACGGTTGCACTCCGTCACACTATTGATCCCTCCTGAGGATGCTCTAAGTGGCACCAAGGGTGAGCTGACCCCCAGCTAGTGCCTGGATTGTAGCAGTAAAGGAATAAAGTGGTGCATGATCATCTTTTGTACCTCATATGGATTTGGAATGGAACAGAACTTGGCTACATCTAAAGATATATCCCTTTGCAAATTTATTACGCATCTCAAATCAATCTAAAATCTAATATGCTTACAAAACTATACCATAACCCTTTACCTGCATTTATATAATGTATTCAGTAACCTACCAAGACACACACACACACGCGCGCACACATGCACATACTTCTTTCTCTAATTTATAAAAAAATCCTTAATGAGCATGTAAAGAAAAAGCAAGCAAGTAGTTTATATCATTCTGAAAAAAAATAAAAAAGAATTAAATTACAGTGTAAATCTCAGTGATACCACATGTAGAAATCTTCTTTAATCCAAGCTAATCTTGTTCCTTGTTCATACCTCTATAAAAATCTGAGCAATTTTTGACAAGATCTAAAGTTTTGTCAGTTGTTAAGAATTAATTGAAAAAATTACTAGAGCACAGCAGCTATTTCAAAGGGACTGACCCAGAACCAATTAGAATTTTGTAACAATTGACCATTCACCACAAAACAGTTATCATGAGCTTTGGCCTCTGAAGTGTGTGTTGGGGGTGGGGAAGAATCAGATTAAAGAAACTTTAATTTTTCTTTCTTTAACTAAAATATTGTTAATAGCAGCTTTCTCAATGAAACTATCAGTCAACTTCTCTGAGCTTTAAAGGCTATGATTAAATTGCAGGAACTTCAATACAAAGTATAATAAATGATTATCCCTTGGGTTTAGATGATATACAATATAGGTTACCATCTTGAAAAAACAGGTCAGACACAGGAACATTCTTTATCAAATTGCTGTTGACAGCCCAAACAAGAGATTGAAGAATACCACAAAAAGGTTCTTTCATCTAAAGACAACAGAGTTTATAATTGGTCATTCTTTCCTCCTTCATCCTCTCCTTCTCAGCCAAAAAAGAAATTCTAATGCAGCT
>NW_017729033.1:24111076-24116070 GCF_001723915.1 Gavialis gangeticus
CCTTCATCCTCTCCTTCTCAGCCAAAAAAGAAATTCTAATGCAGCTTCTTGAACATGGGCAGCATGTGTGGGTAGAATAATGTACACTAAGGAATGGATTTACTATTCGGCCTTTCTGTTTAATGTATGAACTTTGGCAGAAGAACAGCAACAGCCCTAAATGTAAAAAAAGGATTAAGAGCAAGGTAACAGTGCAGGCCCATATTAATTGGACTGCCTGCTTAATTCCCCTTCAATATTCAGACATAACAATAACATTATTGCTGTTGGGAAAACTCTCATCTAGCACATGATCTGCTGTGATTTATTACAAAATGTCACTTTTATACGTACAATGTTCTGTCTGCTTTGTGCAAGCTGTAAAGAATATATGTAAATGCATGCAAATTCATACGCATAATATATTATGCATTTGGTATAAATATATGGATATATGTATGAAATACAAATGTGTTATACTGTGAAAGACAGGTGAGAAAATGAATTCTGTTCAGGACTGAGAATGCACTTTTTTCATGGATACATAGTATTTTCTGCCGGGGGGCCTAATAGATCATCTAGTCTGATTGCATGTATATCCTAGGCCATTAAATTACATCAAGGTATTCCCTAGCCCAATAATTTGTATTTGTCTAACAGATGTTTGCTGGATAGGCACCTAGTCTTGATCTGACACCAACCTCAAGACACAAAGAACCCACCAGTTCCTATAGTATATTTCAGTGGTTAATCTCTGGTTAAAAATGGTTACGAAGTTGAGATGAGTCAATTCTGAATTTTCTGACTTGGAACTCAAAGGAACTAGTTCATGTCCTGCTCCTACAAACACTTATGCCCATGCTTAGGCTTGACACACATAGGTAATCCCACTGGAACCAATATACAATTCAGATCACTGGACTACTCTTGCATGTCAATATAGGTATTTGTAGATTCGGGCCTAAAATGAAAATATGGCATTTTTGATGGGTTTGCAAAGGCTCTCCAATAAAAATTCAAGCAGATTATTCTGTGGGTTTTGTAATTCACCTTTAAATCAAAGATAACATGTAATATATGTATAAAAGTCCTTTGCTTTTCCACCTGGGATCTGGTAATGTGCATAAACTAATCTGAGTATCACATTTCCTTAATTTCCTTAATAGTAGGCTCTGTTTAACATTTTCTTAATTGTCAGCTCAATTAAAGTTTTCCTGTTGCTCCTCCAAGTTATTATTAACCCAGGCAAAGATGACAGTTACAAGCCAGAGACTGAAAAGGATACGACTGCATATGATAAGAAATGTGTTTCCTTAAAAAACAAATAAAATAGTGGCAAGTTCTCAGCAGTGAGAAATGAGTCCAAAAAGCAGACACACATTTACTTTTGTCTTGAGCCACATCTCCAGAGATTGATAAAATTGGTGGTAGCTTGATTAGAAAAACTCAGCAAAGTTCTCAATGCATAACCAACAGCTTCAAATCAACAGAGCTTTTTTAAAATCAGTGGAGTTATTCTGATTTATCCCAGCTATGGGTCTTACCCACATTTTGCAGTCTTTTAACACATGATCTGATCAGCAAGAGAGAGTCAGAGCACTTCTGTCCATTCTCCCTATTGGTAGGCACTAAAATCTTGCATTAAACTGCTGTGACTTGGGGTGACTTATTGCAGCAGGTGCGTCTGATTAAGAAGAATGAAAGACTCTCCATGTCTTAATAGAGGGAAATAAGGGTCTAAAACAGAGGTAGAGATGCTGGGGATTTTTAGAGGTAGTTAAGCATAAGAAGAAAGCTTCATGTTTGTTTTTGTTGTTTCCAAGATGTCTATAGAAGCAAATCCCAGTAAGGGGTAAGTTTGGGTGTGAACTTGGGATCTATGTGCTCTGAAGACGACCTGTAAAGGCCTTTAGCTGTTTAAATGGCCTAATGGTTGTGATATCTTATATGTGGCTTCACTGGATATGGGGCCAGATATTTCAACATATGAAAGCCTGAGCAAATGGAGGGGATTTTTAATAAACATATATCATAGAATCATAGAAGTGGGGTCGGAAGGGACCTTGTAGATCTTCAAGTCCGACCCCCCGCCTGGGCGGGAGAAAAGACTGGACTCAAATGAGTCCAGCCAGGTAGGCATCAAGCCTCTTCTTAAAGACCCCCAGGGTAGGAGCCAGCACCACTTCCCTAGGAAGTTGGTTCCAGCTCCTAGCCGCCCTAACTGTGAAGTAGTTCTTGCGGGTGTCTAATCTAAATCTACTCTCTAATAAATTGTGTCCATTGTTCCTTGTCATGCCAGGGGGTGCTAGGGGAAACAGTGTCTCCCCTATATTTACGATCTTTCAATATCTAGGTTGTTATTTAGGGCCATTAAGATTTACAGCACATGTAGTGGAGCATATAGAATTTGAGATGTAAATTAGGAAAAATAGCCCTGAAAGAGAACAAAGAAAATGTAGAATGAGTGATTTCTAGCTTTAATTTTTTAACTCCTTTTCCTTCCTCCCCTTCCACTCTGGCCCCATTCTCTATTTAGTATGACTTGAAAACCAAACATTATTTCAGACAAACCTGGCAGCTTGCAGACGCTGTGTGTGTGTATGTGTGTGTGTGTGTGCACGCACACGTGTTTCCATGACACTGTCTGCATGTATCCAGCAAAACCAAGTCAAGTACAGTGAAATTGTCCCTGAAACTAGATGAAGTATGTATTGCCAATATTTAGTGGAACTCCCTTATCAGGAGAACATGTCTCTACATATCTCTCTTATTGCATGCAAGGACTTCTGGGGTGAGGAGAATCTTAGAAGGAAAGAACACAGGATGTTACCCAGTTCTTAGATGTAGTTCCTATTTAAATCAGTGACTAGTTGCTACTGAAAAATCATGGTTTCCCATGCCCATGATTCCCCATGCCCAGTTCACACAACATAATTGCCTAGGTTTCTTTGTTTATGAGGCTATATTGTGTGGAAATATCTATTTATCTACTTAGACTACTTTTATCCAAAATTTCATAGTTTCATAGTTTCATAGATTTAGGGTCGGAAGGGACCTAGTAGATCTTCTAGCCCGACCCCCCGCCAGGGCGGGAGAACAACAAAACCCCAAAACAAGAAACGGGACTCAAATGAGTCCAGCCAGGTAGGCATCCAGCCTCCTCTTAAAGACCCCCAGGGTAGGGACCAGCACCACTTCCCTTGGAAGTTGGTTCCAGCTCCTAGCCGCCCTAACTGTGAAGTAGTTTTTGCGGATGTCCAATCTATACTTCCTCTCCATCAACTTGTGCCCATTGCTTCTTGTTATGCCAGTGGGAACTAGGGGAAACAGCATCTCCCCCAAACCCTTCTGGTCCCCCCTAGTGAGTTTATAGACGGTCACCAGGTCCCCCCTCAGCCTTCTCTTGTGGAGGCTGAATAGGTTCAGGTCCCTCAGTCTCTCACTGTAGGGTCTGCCCTGTTAATTATATTATAATTAATTATATTCACCTTGATAGACTTATGTCTGATTCACATCAGTGTCACTGAGAGAAGAAACAGACTCAATATCTGCTTTACAGTTACACAGTATCACTGTAGCATTGTCTAGCTAGTTTCCTGTTGTATGTTTTCTAATGGAACATCTGCTAACTCAGTCCAAATAAGACACATGAAAGCTATTTTTATGTTGAAACTGAAAAGGAACAGACCAGGATGCCACATTAGTGTATTTAGTTTATCAATTGAAGTGTAATATTTCACCACTGAAGTCAGTAAGAGATTTTCTATTGACCTCAAACATTGGAGGCTCAAGTCATATGCAACTAGTCATTGGCTAGACATTAGTGTTGGCATGAAACAGAGAGGGTCACTGGTACCACCCAGCAACTTCTTTTCATGACATATTCAGTTCCTCAGCCATGATCTCTTGGTCTTCTTGATTATCTTCTTTGTCACTGGAAGTTATTTGTACATATCAAAGGTTTTAGATTATATGGATCCTGGCATATTTATCTGAATCTCTAAGCTTGATTAGAATACTTTATTTATCTCTTTCTTGTTTATTTTCTTCCTGTTGTCAAATAACTCATTACATTTCTTTTGTGTTCACACAGGCTTCATTCTCACGTCTACAAAGCCCACTTTTTCTTGTACTAGCCCTCTTACTCAAACTTTAGCGTAAGTGGGTGCCCCTTCTTTTGGAGCACATCGTGAAGGGCACTGTCTAACATGCTCCTGAGTTTGTTTTGATTGTTGTTCTGTTCAGTAAAACCCTTTTACTTTGAGGTCTATTTTTTATCTTGCCTGTTGCACTATGCTATCTGAGAAAGATAGCTTCTGCATAATTTCTTTACCTGGAAGACTTATAAAAGACTCCCACAGTCACAACAAGGCATATTTGTTTAACACAGTTTGGTTTCCAGTTGTCTCAGTGTAATATGTACCCCAATGGTAGTACAGTAGCATCTTTATTTCCTTTTTTTCAAGGTGGAACCTGTGAGATAGTGCTCATGCTAAGCAAGGCCTAGCATAATTAACAACGCACTAAATCTCCCAGAATGCTTCAAGGAGGTTGAGAAGTCAGCGATTGACATTCTGGTGATCACTATCTCACAGGTACAACCTGGAGCCTGACCTGCAGCAGTTGCATGCCCTCCTTCCTCCTCCCTCCCCATCCTCATATGCAATTCTAAGATGAGAAGCTTCCCCCCCACACACACATTTTAAATGGGGGACCTCATCTTAGAATTGAGTAAATGCAGTAATATGAACTGCTTTCAGTTTAAAGCTTCAAAGGGAAGAAATGAAACATCCTAGAAAGCCTTGCTGTAAATGAAGATATACTTTTAGCACATTATATGAGAGAGGTAGCTAGCCATGTTAGTCTGAAGTCAGGCAGAAAGCAGAGTAGAGATGCACCTTATAGACTAATGGAATCAGATATGAATAATTTTCATGAGCAAGAGGTGATAACTGTCATGAACCCAATCAAGTGAGCTCCTTCTCACAAATGCTTATGCATCTCTGATTCTGTTA
>NW_017729033.1:24121070-24147738 GCF_001723915.1 Gavialis gangeticus
AAGCAAGGGCCTGATTTGGGAACCTCATGAACCAACAGACCTCCTTAGTTTATGACTTTGTGAAACAATAAAATTGAATTTTTCAAGTTTTAAATTGAACATCCAGGTCTGAGCCTGTGCTTAATTCAGTCCTTATATAATTCGGCATGAACTCACACAGAACCTCTTGGTGATTTGTTGTAAACCCATCTAATTTACAGTAAAATAAAAGTTTATGCTGATGTGACTTGCAGGTGTGCCATGGTTCACTTAGAAACATTTCACACAGCAGGTGCTGCCACTGAGTTCTGGGTCTTGTTTGTCTCAAATAAGATATTTTATATCCTCATGTAAGAAAGCATTGCTATGTGATTTGTACTTATTTGACTGATGGGTAACCTAGGCATTCCAGGCAAGATGAGGGCCTTGTTGTGTAGGTGCCAGAGAGATAAAGTGAGTAAAAGATCCTATACCAAACAGCTCTGAAATCTAATTATAATAGATAAGGAATGCGTTCTCACTCTTCAGATGAGGGGACAGCATAGAAGCACCAAATGATTTGCTTTAACTCATATAGCAAATTCTTGGTAGAGCCAGAAATTGAAACCAGCTCTGACGAACATCAGGTTAGGGGCTTACTTGCAAGACCATCTTGCAGGTAGCTTCTTTGGAATGCTCTTCAGTCCATCCCTCAGTGGGTGTGTATGCACATGCATTTACACTGGCTTAAATTTACTGTGCAGTAAATGGGTATAGGCTGGCATCTAGACGTGCAGACATTAAAGCTCATTAATGCTGTGTGTGGACTGACTTGGGACTAAAGTTATACACAGTATTGCTGCACAGTAAGGCTTTTACATATGTGTTACTGTGCGGTAACTAATAGGGCATAAAT
This sequence comes from Gavialis gangeticus, assembly GCF_001723915.1. Classification (NCBI taxonomy): domain Eukaryota; kingdom Metazoa; phylum Chordata; order Crocodylia; family Gavialidae; genus Gavialis; species Gavialis gangeticus. The sequence goes on from NW_017729033.1 coordinate 24,121,945, forward strand.
TTGATACCTGCATCATGCAGGTATCAATTTTACACTCAAGATGACGTAAGTTGCCATATTTACTCCTTAGTATGGGCATGCATGTGTGGACACATGCCTGCACTGCGCAATAATTTTGGTTACTGTGCAGTAAATGCGCACATGTAGAAGTGCCCAGTAAGAACTTTTGCCCCTTTCCACCCACTCCATCTGATTGTCTCTTCTTTCTCAACATTGAGGATGATTTATTAACTGTAGTGCTTAGATGCCACTTTTAATAACAGCATGAGTTCTGTCTTCAAGGAGTCAATAGAATCAGGATTATGTGGGGAGAAGCAGGGTGTGACGGATCACAAGAAATACCATTATATTTATATATTATATATACCACACCTCAACTTTTTTTAAAGTTCTTGTCATCTCCCTTCCAGGTGTTTTTGGCAACAGCCTGTTTAATGAAGGAGGAAGAATCTGGCAATTAAAGCATTATTCAGTAGAATAATTGTTTCCTCTGAAGTTTGCCAAACATGATTAATACTGGGTACTTAACCATTACTCATCAGGTTCTCGGTTGATGCATAATTTTCCACCCATAACACTGGACACCACAGCAGTGCAGCAGAGAATATAATATGAACTTTATATCAGTCTATACTGAGGAAATACTTGGGCCTGGAGGTTTGCGAGAATAATACAGACTTGAAGGTGGGTGGCATCTATCTTGTCCTTTTGTGATGCTACTTATGGATTGTGACTAAAACTGATTTTATACAGTGTAGTAGTGTCTGGTCAGCAGCGACTTCCCCATTCCACCATCTCTTGCTTGTTCCTACAATTCTGAATTATGGAATAGTGTTATTACAAAATCCTATTGATACAGTTGCAATTACTTACATAATTAGTTGCGAATTTGTTTCTTATACAGAGGGATTTATCCTCTTTGTTTTTATTTATTTTTTTATTGGGGTGCCTAAAAGTAAATCAAATTCCTTGGAATTTATTTTTTATTTGAAAGAATGCATAACATTTTTACATGTCTTCTTGTAACTCTATGGTCTGGTCACAAATCACTGTTGATGAATTGTGAGAAATGTGGGAAATAGTGGGAAATGTGTTGATTAGTTCTAACTGGTCAGATGAGTAACCTAATATGGTTTCTGTCCGGAACTGGGCTGGAAGTATGTCCAGTTCGTGCATTTCTGTGAAGATTGAAACTTAGCTCCCCCAAACATTCACACCTGCAGTTTTAACATGTTTCTTCCAGGAAAACTATTAGTAGTAAAACTTGGACCTGCAAGTAGTCACAGAAGATTAAATCAAATGGTGCAGATGTGAATTTGTTAAAACATGACCAAAATAAATATAGATATTGTAGCTCTACAGTGAGGTCCAACCTGGGCTGTAAACTGAGCAAAATTGCTGTTGCCGCTGAGATTAGAATTTGGCTCTAAATCACTTGAGTGGGTCCCATATTGTGTACTTAGACGTTGTCAATCAAAAATACTATGAGCCAGAGAGGATGTGAAAAATGCTGCAGGGGGATGTTAAAAAGGAAAATAGGGAAACAATGCTGCAATCAGAAAATAGCAGCACAAAGTCTATTTTCTAACAGGATAATAATGCCAAGGAGTAGAGTGAAAAATACAAATAATGTTAAAAATAGGTTGGCACAGCTGAAGGTGGAAATAGAAAGATTTAGGGGTCTGTTTGTCTCTTCCTAAAGCTTAATCTGGTGAGAGGGTGAACAATCCCTCAGATGCCTTCAGTGAATCTACTCAGAATCCCAGAGGCATATTCATCACCTTGTATAATTAAGTTCCTTATGTGCACATAACCCATCAGTTTCATTAGAAATCAGGCATTTATAAGGATAAACTGATGATGAAAGAACAAGCTAGTTAAAAAGAAGAGTTAACCTGAAATATTCTTCAGACTAGAACTGAACTACTTTGTCGTTCATCATTGGTATGTACTTTTTTGGAGCCTTTTTGGTGTTGTCATGATAGATACTGTGTTTAATGATTAGAATAGGCACTGGCAGTGTCAAATCTAGCTGTGGCCTTGCCATTGACTTACTATTCCTGTCTTACTACTGGGGAGTTAAGTTATTGTCCTGTGCCGCAGTTGGTCTATTTGGAAAAGAGCTTGGGGATGTTGTCTGTCTTACCTTTCTGTCTCCCAATGATATCCAAAATGGCAAGCAGCAGTATTAGTTATTTGTACTGCAGCAGTGGCCTAGAGGCAAGGGCTCCATTTTAATAGGCATTGTACAATCCCAGAGACACATCTGGGTACGATGGCAGATTGATCAGGGAGGAACATGAGAGAAGTCAAATTTTACAACTTTGTGAAAATGGGATTTCAAAAATATCTGGGAAGAAAACCTGCTTTGATGAAATTTGTGATCCAGTTTTGTTGACATAGAAGTTTTGTCAGGACTGAAGTAAATCTCATGTGTTGAAAGAATAGGGAAGCCTTACACTCTGACTTTATATTTGGTGGCTGCAATTTGAACAAAACTGCAACAGGTTTCCTACGTATCTATTGATTCCTCAGGCATCATTTAACACTAATATCCTTCTAGGTTGTGAATGTATCAGGGTGTGTCAGAAACGAATGGCAAAATACCTGTCTACGCTGTATGTCTGTGAAAATGAGAAGCAACAGAGAACACTGGTAGCAGCATTACCAAATGCACCCATCATTTCTAACTATGGAGAGAAATGATGTGGTGCAGTAAATGATCGCAGCACACCAAGTGATTTTATTTCAAAATTGCTATTAGTTTCTGTGACACCTTCATACTTGCAGTTTGGCAGATATGGTCTCTGCTAAATTTCTAAGTGCTTGATGCAGTAGTTTTTAGATGAAATTCTAACTATGGGTTTCTAACGACTGAATTAATCTGTCTAAATTATGCAGCATTTTCCATTAACTAACTGGAATTGTGAAAATATATGTAGGGATGACATATTCAGCAGAACTGTAATCAAACTTTTAAGTTTGACTTAGGTTTAAGATAGGAAAAGGTTTAGCAAATGTCCTTTTTTCAAAATGAGGTACACAAAATTTTTCCTGCAAGAATGTGTGCATAATTTTTTCAAATATGCAAAGAGGAATGACCACAACTGAGTGTGTGTGTAGATCAGGTAATCATACACTCAAATGGCCAGTTACATGTCTAACTGGTCATTTGTACACATGCTCATTTAGAGAGAGGCATTAGATGTGATACCTGTGTGGACAAATATGGCAGGATATGACACATGCAATCTGAAATGTTGAAAATGAAGCCTTTAGTCAGTAGTTTAAAAAACAGAAGCCTAAAGCAAGGGCACTGCTTATGCCCTGCCACTGCAATGATGGAGAAGTAATAGGTTAACATATGCTCAGAAGATCCTAGGCATAGTACTAGCGGTAACATTAAGGTAAGGAATTTGACATTGAATGTCATTTTCTATCCCTGTGGGGATTGTAGAAAGGAATAAGAAGTCTATAAAGACATTTTCTGCCTCTAAAATTTGTCTTTGTTAAAATAGGGAAATTTTGGCTTGATGAGTGTTTACATACAGGAAAGTATATTCATGTCTCATCCTGGATGTCTGCTGAAGGAAAGTGCTGAAAATAAAAAACACCTTTTCCCCCAAGGAACTTTTGCCTCAGTCAAGACAGGTGGGACTGAAAGTTGGCATTTCATTAACGTACACTTGACTGGTGAGCTAAGGCATTTAATTCCTGTAAAAACATTTTGGCAAGGGGGTTTCAGGCGTGGACGCCAGCTCTCTGTTGTTTTTTCACTTTTAAGTTTTGAATTAAAATCAGTCTGGTTCATGTTGAATCAGGACTCTTCGTTTTGTGCTCTGTTTGTATGGCACAATGGATCCTGGGCCATGACCAGAGCTTAAGTCCTCCACTCCAAGGCAAATAGGTACATAATAATACCATTCATTGTTTTATAAAGTTAGGAAATGTGCACGTAGATAAATTCCATCCATTTTAATGAGTCAGCCCCTCTGAAGGACGGCAACAGAGAGCATCGAAGAGATTCAGCTGGGATCTTGGAAAACTGTAGAGAGCTCTAGACGTGGTAATCTCAGACAAAAATCATCAGTCTAATAAACCAAGCACTTTCTCCATGCAGATTTTTAGTTGAATGTATTAGAAAAACTGAACCCATGGTTTTGTTTTTATGGCAGAAGCAAAAAGCTTCCTTTTGGAGGATGAAGTCAGTGAAAGTTATTTTCTTTTACTGAGGACTGAATAGGATTTGATTAAGGGATTTAGGAGTCGGTTGTATCACTGCTCTTCTGTCATTGTCACTGGACAGGTTCTTTATATACTGTAATGTAGAGCTTGTTGTTCTTGTCCATTTTGACAGGTTGCAACCAGGAGTAAAGGAATGAGGTGTAGGGAGACAGCATAGTGATAACAGCAGGAAGACAAGTTACAACTGTTCAGCATTTGATTTAAACCATTTTGGGAGAGTTTTAGCTATTGTAAATCTATGTGAACTCCACTGATGTCAATGGAATCATGCACATCAATCTAGGATCAAGCCCTTTGGCTATGTGGAGCCTGGTTTTTGGTGGTGAAGAACTGACACTGATATCCCTTGGGACACTGATGGCTCTGGAAGATTCCCTTTCATCATTTTTTTCCCTCTGCTTTATGCACGGGCAACTCCTAGACACCCCACCCCAGATTATCATTTGTGAATCCTATTTAGCAGTAGCCTGAAATAAACCTCTACTCCTGTGCTACAGATAACCAGAAGCCCTAACGGATGTATTGTTTGGCACTTCTGGGTACTAAAGAATCAATTTATGCTGCTTAGCATTCATATAATCTTAATGATAAATAACAGTTTAATACCTGTTTATTACACTTTTTCATGGGCAATTCTTTTCTTTACAACTAGTCCTCCCTCATGGGGGATTACAAAGATCATACACATTTTCCTAAGAACTTCAGAAAAACAAAACTAGCTACAGTACTATGAAACTTTCTCATGCAGCAGACTGCTATTTCCATATGCTGATTATCCTGTGCAGCATGATCAGTGCTGCTAACACAGACTTACCTCCCCCGACTTCCCTCATTGTGTTTTGATCAGCAGTCAAAACTTCCTCCAGTCAGTTTTTCTGCTAATTCCCAAGTTATGCAGTTGCTGCCTGCCAGTTTGAGCTATTATAACATTTTCTGGTTAGCTGGTAAATGTTTAGGCCAAGTGGAGGTCAAGCACAGATGAAGGCCATGCAAAATAGGCAATTGTAAGGGTCATGTGATATCCCTTGTCTCCTTTTTCTTGACTGCCCTGGAGTTATGATGGGTTTTGACTCTCAGACTAATGTACTGTAGCAGCCATGCCAGTAAAACATAAGGAAACACGCATACCTTTTTTCATGGTGATACCAGCTTCAACTGCTATGGTTGGGGGCTTATCACTCTTTTTTAAGCTTATTGAAATGGGACTTAGTTTCATAGTGAAGATTTATTTTTTATGTATTTTGAATTCGTGATGTGGATTCAGCACTTACAGTATTAACCCCTGCCCCACCTAACCCCCCAAAAAACCCAGTCCTACTTTGATTGAACCAAAATGTTCCTGTTGGGTAAATGCCTACTTCAGATCTTTTTAATTCTTCTCCCCTTGCTTGTATCAATGTGCATGAACAAGCATTTAGGGCTGGATGCTGTCACTTTAACTTACCCTGGCTAATACTCTAGTCTTATGCTGGAATTGCTGGGGCCCTTAAGGAGAAGGGAATTCCTCAGTCTGAGCAAGGGTGGCAGAATTAACATTTAAACGTACATCTCTGGTGACTGGCTTGTAGACTTCAAGTCTCTAAATTCTGGCTCTTGAGGGCAACTGTGCGAAGAAACTTTATATTACAATATGAATTAGAAATGTGCTCCTGGGTTATTCTGTGATTTTATTTCTTTTTTAAGAGAGGGGTTTGAATCAGGTTTGCTGTGATAAGAAGATACGGGTGGAGATGACTCGGTTCTGTCTTAGTACATTGTAGACCTAGGAGGGGAGGGGAGGGAGAGGTTAGTAAGTCTAAGGTTGCTCCATCCTTTCAAGGAATCACTCACATATCACCACATTCAACAGGTAGCCAAAGACTGATTTTGCCATTAAAATGAACAGCTCATTTGAGGGGGTAGGGGGGACAGATTTTGGGCACTGGGAGACTGTGGAAGCGATTTAGAGATTTTTCTGTTTTTTAAGGGAGATAACTCTGGGAGTTTTGTGGTAACCATTTAACATATTGTTCCTGCTTAGGGAAGAAGGGATGGTCTTGTGGTTATAGCAAATAATTGGGCTTCAGAAGAATTAACCTTTGCCACAGCTTTCCTGGACTGAAGCCTGACCTTTTTTTTTTTTTAAAGCAATTTTCACTTCAAAGGTGTAGTGATAAAAATGAAAGGCAAGTAACTATGGGAGTCCCTGTCTCTCTTCTTGATTTGTGTCCACAAATCAGTTCTTGGAGGTGCAAATCAGCAACGCAGGGATGGTGCTGGGTGCCTAGGGCACAGGGGCAGCCGGGCTTTTTTTTTTTGGCCTCCTCCCCTTCCTCCCAAAGTTGTTGCCTAGGATGGTTGCCCCATTAGCCCCATCCTAGTTGTGCTACTGGTACAAATACTAAAACTTAAGGCTACAGTTCAGCTGGAACAAAAATGTGGGTGCATTTTACATGAGGGCCCAAGCAGGCTGCCTATTTGAAAGGTCCCTTTTGCTTTTGTTTCCTTCTCAGTAAGATGGGAACTAAAATATTTTGTGTTAGAAGGGTACATTCATTAATATTTGTAAAATTTGCTATCCTTGGCTTGGAGATGTCTTAGAAAAGTGTCTTTACTACTGCTTATATTTAATAGAGCTAGTTATTTCTGTTGTACTGAATTTACCAAGCAAATTTTAGGGGAAAAATATATCTGATTTGTCTATACTTTCCACCAGGAACATTAATGTATCAGTTTCTCTTGCTACCAACATCAGTACCCGCTTGTCAGTGGGACCCTAGAGAAGCTTTGGGCACAACACTGTACAGTAACACTTAACTGAGACTCCTGGAGCGGACCATACACAAATAGAAATGGTGATTGCTATTAACTGGGAACTGCTAGATTTATTTCCATTATTCAGTCTCCTAAAGTTTTGACATCTTGATCAAACTAATGAACACAGAAGTGACAGACATATTGGTTCACTAATATTAGGTTACCAATCTTTTCCTTAAACCCCCATTAACGCTTCTTCCTTTGCCTGCTAATGCTAGGATAACAGATAGCAGCCAGACTTTCTGGCTCTACCCATGTGCAAAACTTCTAAACATTGGGCCTTTTTTGTCTCCCACTGCACTTTGCTATAAAACCACAAGGTTAACACGACCTTCTGGCCCATTCCATTTTGTGTCTTGTTTTGAGTCAAGCTTTGTTAGGGACAAAAATCTATGTTATATTCCATCTGATCAAAGCACTTCAGATGAAGACATGCCATCTGTATTCATTTAGAGATATCCAAGACTATAGAGCATTATAGTGGTATTTTGTACATAGTATTGATTGGCTTCATTTGTAGCTATTATAGACACCGGACACTGTTCACTTTTAAACCTAAGCGTCAGATTTCCCATTTGCAATCTCCAGGCACTTGCCCCCTCCTTCTTCTTTCTAAAGCCCCATGAGCTATACAGTAGTTTTAAAAGGCATCATTCAGTCAGCTGCCTTGGAAATGATGAAAACAGTTTAGCACGCAGCATATTGCATTTTCTTCTTGTACTGTTATAAATAACCATCTCTGCTTGCTGAATGCTGTGAGATTCTGATAAATCAAAGGTGGTAGAACTTGCAAAAGTCATTAACACCTCTAAGGCAAGTCTTTCCATATTTGATTATTATTATTTCTCCTACTCTTAATAGAGTTTATTATTTGTAGTCCTGTATCTTCTTGGAGCCCTAGTCTTGAAGCCAGACTCCACTGTGACACAACAGAATCCCTGCTCCAAAGAATTTGCAATCTGTGTATCTATATTTCTCTACATCTTTTAGGGCTGTGCTTCGGTCCCTGATTCGATTCAGCAGAGATTCGGCCCAATTCAGTGGCCAAATCTCTGAATCTGAATCAACTCAGGAGACACTTTAATCTCTCTGAATCAAATCAGAACCCTCCAAGTTGATTTGGAGAGATTCAGAAAGATTCAGCAGTTCAGACATAGACACAGCTTTAAATGTTTTTTCTACAGACCTCAAGGTACCAGGTAGCTCTTGCATTCTGCAATAATGGGGTGGATGGAGTATCCCACAAAAATGCGGGGGGCTCCCCAGTGCGCTCAGCAGCGGACCTAGAAGTGGACCAGAAGCACTTCCGGTCCACTTCCAGGTCTGCCAGGAAGCATGCTAGGGCCCCCCCACTGTTCCCCTCCAGCTCAGCAACTGGTGCCTCCTGGAAGGGGGCTGGGGTGCCCCTATGGTCGATTGCCAAGCCTGGGAGGTGCGGGGGGCAGGCCCCAGTGCACTCCCTGGAAGACCTGGAAGTGGACCGGAAGTACTTCTGGTCCACTTCTAGATTGGGGCCCCCCCCCCGTGCTCCTATGGGATGCTCCATCTCCCCCACCATTTCAGAATTCATGAGCTGCACCTGGTACCCTGAGGTATGTAGAAAAAACATTTAAAGCTGTGTCTATGGCAGAATTGCTGATTCTCTGAATTAGCATTGAATCTTTAGATTCAGATTTGACTGAATTGAATTGGGGACAGTGATACGAATCAATGAATCGCATCACTGTCCCTGATTTGGTCCAAATCTGGATCTGAATCAAATACTGCCCATTTTGCACACCCCTAATGTGCCTCTGCCCCCAGGAACTGGATCCGGACCACAGGGCTCCTCCAGCTGCAGGCAGTGGTGTTAGCTTAAGCTGTTCCTGAGCTGTGTGGGTTTCCTTATACCAGAATTCAGCAGCAGACTCTACCTCAATTTGTCTCATCCCCAAATTCCTGGCCCCTGCAGAATGATGTGGCTCCATGGGATGGATATGGCCTGTGGTCTGTATCTTTGATAATCCTGGTCTTTGTGCATGTGCATATGACTGGCCACCAAGAAGTACCTTACCCCTTATGTACTAGATGTATGGCCACTAGAAATATTTTTCTTTTTTAAAAAAAAATTAGCCTGCTCATACAAAGGAGGTAGATAGCAACAAGCTTACCTCTTTAATCTAACTTTTGGCTCTAGATACAAATAAGTTGATGACCATATGGCAGTATTAACATAAGAGCATAAGTGCCATATGAAGTCAGACCAGTGGTGCATATAGCCCAGTATCCAGCTTCTGACTGTAGTAAGAATGGATGCTTTAGAGGGAGAGCATCTAAAGTGATCTGTCCCCTGTTCAGCACCATCCATGACATCCACTATCATTAGTTTGGAGAGTCCAAGGGATACATCTCTGACTGTTTTGTGTAATAGCCATTAATAGACTTATCGTCCATGAATCTATCTTTCTAGTCCCTTTTGGAACCCAGTTCTACTATGTGCCTCCACAAAGTCCTATGACAATGAGTTCCACAAGTCAACTTAGTCTCATTACTTCTGTCTTTGCCAGGTATATCCTTTTTTCACTTGTCCAATGCTCTGCACTCGTGGTGTCAAGACATAAGAAACTGGAGAAACCATGTTTAGAAATTTTAAAAATATTGACCTTGAAATCCTTTACCCTGCCTTCTCACCACTCCCAGAGCGAAAACAAACTATTTGGTCAATTATTCAGGTAAAAACCTATATTTTAACAAGGGGGAATGTCGATCACTATCTCACTTAGACTTGTTTCATAATAGCTTATTGCCATTGATTTGAATAGCGTTATTCCTTCTTTACATCAATGTGAATAAGTAGGGAATAATGGCATTGAAAACAAATAGCTATGATGTGATCACTGCTGCTGAATCCATAGAGCATCTGATTTAATAATGTTGTTAAACACGTGGCTAATTTAAGTGCAAGTAGTTCCATTGGCCTTAATAGGACTGCTACTTTCTAAGTATGTGCTGAATCATGGCCAGAATCAGCAAGCAGAGAAGTACTAGGGACAGCAGCCAGAAAAGGGAGATCATGTAGCAGCTACGTGCTTTTCACTCTTGCTACTGGTGAGACAGACTGAAAGACCACTGGAGCACACAGAAACTCTTTTTTTTGTTCTTGGTTTTAATTATTTGAACGGAAAAAGCTCACTAGATCAAAAAATAATAGATAAGTTTGATACACATCTGATACCTGCAAGGTGTGTAGCCATAAAGCCCAGCAGAGACTGCTTTCATGGAGATAATCACCACTAATACTGAAGTAAGAGAGTGGAACCTCTAAACAGGGCCTTGAATTTGGTTCCTATCTTTATGATGCATGAGCTCAGAAACAGGATTATTTGCTTCTCCATAGGCTTACTTATTGCTGCAGCTGTGTTTTAAAAGATGGATTTTACCATCTTTTAAAGCAGCAGGTAAGAAAAGACTTACTATGTAACTATATATAACAGCTTTCTGGTATTTTTTTCAAATATATTTCATACACTGGTATTTGTACAGCTAGAGTGGCAGTCAAATACCATTGGAAAAAAAGAGCCTATTCTATAAAAAAAAGTAAAGTGAATCTAATAGTATATAGTAGGGGTGTGCGAATCAGGCCCTATTCAATTCAGATTCGACCCAAATCAGAGACAGTGATTTGATTTGTCGATTTGGATCACTGTCCCTGATTCGATTCAGCTGAACCCGAATCTGAAGATTCGATGTTGATTTGGAGAATCAGCGATTCGGACATAGACACAGCTTTAAAAGTTTTTTCTACATACCTTGAGGTACCAGGCACGGCTCACGAACTCTGCAAGGCTGGGGTGCATAGAGCATCCCACAGGAGTAAGGGCACCCTCCACGTGCTTGGAGGCAAACCTGGAAGTGGACCCGAAGTACTTCTGGTCCACTTCCGTGTCTGCTGGGGAGCGCGCTGGGGAGCCCCCTCGCACATCCCCAGCTTGGCCACGGGGGGACCCCAGGTGCCCCCACCAGACCCAGGAGGCAACATTTGCCCAGCCAGGGGGTTCCCCGGGGGACCTGGAAGTGCAGCATGAGCCCCTGCTACCTAGGTATGTAGAAAAAACATTTAAAGCTGTCTCTATGTTTGAATCCCTGAATCTTTCTGAATCCCTCCAAATTGATTCGGAGGGTTCTGATTCGATTTGGAGAGATTAAAGGGTCCTCTGATTCAATTCAGATTTGGAGATTCAGCCACCTAGTTGGGCTGAATCTCTGTTGAATTAAATCAGGGACTGAAGCTTCGCGCAGCCCTAGTATATAGCCAGTTACTATAGCTCTATGGCCTAAGGATACCTTTAGATGCTAATGATTTCAATGAGATAAGCTCAATTCAATTATATCAAGATCAACAGGACCCTGCCTTAAAGAACAGCCACAGTCTTTCAGTTGTGGCCAATTTTTGCATCCGTAACTGTCCTGTTGACTCTCATGGGATTTGTACAGGTGTAAGGGACTTTCTCTGTGAATTAGAATCCCAGATCAAGGACCCATTAACAATGACTGCCCAAGAGTGAAATAAAAGTACTCTTTCTATAATTTACTTTTGGATTGGATTTTCAATAGTGCAATTTTGCATGAACATATTTGCCTTTGGGCCCGCCTATGTCAAATACAGGTAAATCTACATCTTTGAAGCAGCAGCCTCTTTATACTCATCTCTCCATAAAGAAAACAGTAATTCCTCTAAGACAAACTCAATCAACCAGACATGGACAGCTCATAATTCAGTGCAAAATAAACCCTTTGCTAGTGTAAGAGAAGAAAAGTGACTTGCCAGGAATCGTGCCTGGGTAAATAGCTCAAGCAACTTCTGCACTGAAGGGACTGCAGAACTGTAGTGTATCTCTGTGGCTTGGATAGTATCCATAATGATGCCTAGAGATGGTGTAGTCTAGACCCTAGACTGCCCCCTACCTTGGATAAGACAGTTATGAAAAGTAGGGGTCTGTATAGGAAAGTAGGGTTCCTATAATCTTGTCCCTAGAAGCACATTCTAATTTCACTTTCACAAGTGTAAATCTGTAGTAACCCCATTTGCCTCAGTTAAGTCACTCCAGATTTACTTCAGTATTATGGGCACATCTACATGAGACACTGCCTGCACAGTATCCTGATACTACCGTGCGGTAGCATTGCATGGCAAAAATGATGCCGAGACGCTGTTGTGCCATAGTATTAGGCTACTGTGCAGTCGTGTCACTTAAAAGCTGTTTGCTGATGCTACTGCACAGGAACTCCAGTTACTATGCATTTATTTAGTACTTGCTTTTACAAGTACTAAATAAATGCTCAGTGACCACTGTGCAGTAGCATCTCGTGTGGATGTGTCCAATGAGAATGGAATTAGGCCCTTAGCATAATCTTTTTGTGAAGTGTATCTCATTATGGTAAGTTGTGACGTTTCCACATTTCTACTATATCAGTGATTTGGTTTTAAGGTGCTAAAGTGAACAGCAAAGGGTTTCTCTCTTTTTTTCCAGTTACTCTGAATATACATAACCATTTAACTTAATGGGAGTTCAGTGCAAGAAACAGCTGCAGAACTGGTTTAGTTTAATTTACCCCTCTGTTTATCCTGAAAAAACGTGATTTGTTTCTTCTTCTTCTTCTTCTTAAGTGCAATACCTTAAATCAGAAGTGACAATTAGGACTATAATTTTGACTTTGGAGAGATCCCAAACCTGACTCTAATCTCATTCTGATCTCTAATCAGTCTTATTTCCATTCTGGTTTTCATGGATGCAGTTTTTCACTGCCTTCAACATAGTTACTCCAGATTTCTACTAAGGTAAACTGAGGGAGAATGAACCCCTTGCTATCTGAAATAGAGGAAAATTACAACAAGAAAGGTTACAAAGCAAAATGCAAGCTGTAAAAATGATGTATAAAGGATACTTTAGAAAATGGTGTGATTAATGGAAATGCATGGTAGAACATATATAGATAATAGAGACCACATTTACATGAGACACTGGCTTTGCAGTCATTACTATGCAGTTATAAAGTACACATATAAATGAGTATTAAATGACAGCACAATAACCCTCGTTATTGTGAAGTAGTGCCCACGAATGACCTTTTTGTGACGCTGACTGCACAAGACTATTGCACACTACAGTAGCATCGTGTCATGGTTTCTGCCACACAACACCACTGCACAGTACTCTCAGGCTACTGCGCAGTCAGCATCTCGTGTAGATGTGGCCAGGGAATGCCAAGAAGAAAAGTTGGGAGAACCAGCCAAGAATTAAACAGCAGTATGCTGCTGATTGACCTGAAAGACTACTTCCACCTAGTGGTGGCAGGGACCCACAAAACAGATTAAGAAAATCATCTTCTGCTGCTGTATATTACTATCTGCACTATGGCAAGGCTATCACTCATTTAGGTAAGAAATTGGCTTTGGACTGGATCTTTTTATCAACCTCCAAATAAAAGTTGAAACAAAAGTCCTTAAAATATTATAATTTCAGTAAATGTTACTTAACTAAAAATCAAAAGGAAATTGAAAATCTCATTGCAAAGGAGGACCCCTTATTTCAACATTGAAAATTTAATTAATCTGATTCTATGATATTTAAAAAAAAATCCCTTTGGATGCAGGCCATTCTTTGTTATATATGTAAAACTAGTTTATTTACATACATGTATATAGACTCAAAGGAGAGGAGTCCAAATTAAAAATATGTTAAAAATCATATTTCCTTTGGAAAGAGCCATTAGTAAATGTGAGCATCAACACCCTCCTAATAATTTGGCTGGGTATTGGTTTTTAATCTTTGGGAAACAGAAAGAAAGAACTTCATCAGTGTACATTGATTTGAGGCTTTTGGCTAAGTTTCAAAGAACTATGACCTGAGCTATACTATACATGCATACACTCACACTCTGCTGGGGGATGTCAAGTCCATGAAACAAGGCACCACTTTATCTACATGGACTAAATTTGTGTTTCCCATTTCTAATCTGCGTTCTATGTTTCAACATATTGGTTGATTAGGGTATTCAGAAAGATGCAGTACTGAAAAAATAAAATGCCAAGAACCGCAATCTTTTTCCACAAGTTACTTTACTCAGTTCTCTTACAAAGCATTTTGGGGCCAGTTTTTATATGCATATTTTTGTATGGGCCCATATATAGCCCTTACTATTGCTGTACTTTTCAGCCTTGTAAAAGCAAGTGCCTTTAAAAACCTGGTCACACTTTGCTTCTATGCCATCTTGGCATCACATCAATTATATTGTTGTGAGTTCTATTCTAGTTCCATCCTAAGGCCACTGAGTAAAGATGTACTCTGATTTTTTTCAGTGGTATGGCAGGAACAGATGGCAAACATACTCCAAAGTGCTAGAAATAAATAAAGACATTAAGGAGCTTTACATCTATTACATTCCCACAGCTGAGACCAATTTTAAAAAAAAATTAAATATGTACATACATACATACACACATACATACATAAAACATAGGCTTTATATATATATATAAAACAACCTCCCCAGAGCTTACAAGGCAAGTCTTCCACTGAAACCAACAGGAGTTTTGAATTTGCAAACACTGAATGACTGGGCCCAAAATCCTTCGGCAGAATAAATGTCATACTTATTTCTCTGAAAAAGGGCTTTTCATAAGAAGCAGGTAGTCATGGAGAAGTACAGTTGAAATCAATCTTTCCATCTCATGGTAGGACCCTGAATATCTCTCTCTCTAAATCTGTGCCTAAATCTACATACCGTTAGTGTCACATGTGCAGTATGTTTTGTTGTAAAGAACAGGTTCTAATGTTGGATTTTTATAGCCTTCACAGATGTTTCAAGTTTCTGTCCATTCTATCATGCTCTATAAGGAAGATTTCTTTTAGAAAAATGCCCTGTGGCTCCAACTGCAATCTGTACATTTAACTGTCAGACTGAAAAGGCTAACTCCCTTCCATCCTGTCACATGCTGTAATCTTAGAAGTGCCAAGAAAAAAATCTAAGTAAAGAATACAGTGTACTTCTTAATTAGTTGCTTGTCAGTGGCTAATGACAAAAGCCTCAGGTGAAGCCCAAAGGCTATGGAATGTTTCTTAACTTTTGTGACAACTATTAGCTGGAAAGCGGTTTTACTCAGTTGAAAGTGTGAGATGCAAGCCATTTTCAGTGAAGAGGTAGCATGTAAAGCCCATAGAACTAGAGTCTTCTCATCTACACCAGTGCAAATTGGGAATGAATCCCACATAGTCAGTGGATTTGTTCCTGATTTACATTATACTGGCATAGCTGAAGGCAGAAGCTGGCTCATAACTTTAGCTGTAGGGGGCTGATTAATTGCTCTGTCACTCTGGTTTTATGACAGTGTAAATTCTCTGATAACAAGGGAGTCATTCTTTTGTACAATGGGAGTAACATTGTGTTAACTCAGGTCTGTAACAGAGGCTGATATCTCCAGCAAAGTGTGTTGATATGGATCAGTTCAGGACCTGATTCAAGTAATCTGATTTCGAGCTGGGCATGCGCGATAGGAAGACACTAGGAACACCCATCTTCCATAGCTGACGGAAGGGCCAAACACAAATTAAAGTCTCAATGGACACATCTACATGAGACACTTTACTGTGCAGGAGAGCTAACTACTGCACACTAAACATCTGCGTCTACACGTGTAGACCCCTTACTGGGAGCAAATGTATGCCTGGTTGGCCAGTCAGTAGGGGGCAGGAAATTGCTCCCTGTCCCCAGGAGCTGCCTACTTCTGGGGCCTGGGGACAATGTCCCCCCTGCCCTGGCAGCAGGGAACTCTCAGCTCCTGCTCCATGACTGTGGGGCCAGCGTTGGGAGATCCTTATCTCCCAGCACCAGCTTCACAGTTACAGAGCTGACACTGGGAGAGAAGGATCTCCCAGTGCTGGCTCCATGATTGGCAAGCTTGGGCTTGGAGATATGGATGTCCCAGCCCCTGCTCCCCAGTCATGGAGTGGGGGCTGAGAGGTCCCTGCTGGCAGGGGCTGAAACTGTTCCTTGCCTAGCTCTGTGATCGTGGAGCTGGCCAAGGAACAGGCTCTCCAGCCCCCACCCTGCAATCATGGAGCAGGGGCTAAGGACTGTCTTGGTCAGGGGCAGGTCCCGGCCCCATGCTCTGATCAGGTGATTAGGGCACAGCGTTTGGAAAGAGCTGCAGCGTTTGGAAAGAGCTGCAGCGAAGGGCCCAGGCCCCCACCCCATTTGCTGGTGGGGCAGCTAGCAGTGAGTCCCCAGCTGGCCTCTGGATTCCCTGCCCAGCCAGGGGCTTGATGCTAGCTGCCCCACTGATGGATTGGGGCAGGGGGCTGGGACCTGCCCCTCCCCTGTTGCTCTTTTCAAGTTTTCTGCCTCTGAATGGGGAGCTGAGGCCAGGAGATCCCTGCTGCTGGCAGCTCCTTGAGGGCAGGGAGCAATGTCCCAGCCCCTCCCCCCGCAAGGAGACCAGCGGTCTCCTGGTCTAGTGCTTCCTGTTAGCCCCTGGGCTAGCATCCAGGGGGAGTCTAGAGCTCCCACAGCTGCTGCAGGAGGCTGGTGCACGAACAGCAGGGGCAGGAGCAGATTTCTGCCACGAGCAGCAAATCTGCTCCCAAGATCCTGCACGTGTGGATGCCTTCCTGGGAGCATTTACTTGCAAGTAGCTTACTTGTAAATAAACTGCTCTCAGATCAAATGCACATGTAGACACATGCAATCTGGCAGGAAAACAAGAACAGTTCTCTCCATCTGGTCCCAAAGACATGGGAGGAAGTGGAGTAGAGGTAGCCCTCCACACCCAATACCTGTGCAAGGAACTCAGTGGAAGAACTAGAGGTGTCACTACCAATTTTGGCACCCTTGGTAGAGATGCAGGAGAGCCTCTGAGAGTGTGTGAGAGGGTTTGAGTTGCTGCTGCTGGCTGCTCCATCTACATGAGCACCAGGGCTGGTGCCCCACTCACTCCACCCTAGTTACATAACTGGCCAGAGCAGATTGTTCCCCTTTTTATGTAAGTGGAATTTGGGGGTAGGTTTGTGTTTATCTTTAAAAGAGAATCCTACCTAGTTTCCATAAGGCAAGGTGGGGGAGTCTGTGCTTCTCCTTGAAAGACTTTTCAAAGATACTTTGCCACCTATACTTTGGCCCTTCAAGCCTTTATTTTAACAAGCAGAGATCAGTGTATATTACCAATTGTTGAGTAGGGCGTAGAGGAAGGAGAATCAAACAACAACCAGCTTTGCTATACATGCGTGCATTGTAAGTTATAACATTTTCAGTCAGTGCAATCTGTAGGTAATCAGCCAAATTGAGTAAAGATTTCTCAGTAGATTTTTGACTCTGTGAATGAACAAGCTGGTTCCTCAGTTGGAGCTTGATGGACTCACAGCGGGTGGGGTAGGACTGCACAGTACAGGATCAGAGTCTTTAATTGCTCTCTTCTTCTTCTGCATTTGATCTTAGTTTGGCTCAGTTATTAGGTTCCTACATATTCTAGAGGGGAAAAAATGTGCCCATCAGACCTGAAAGGAGATTACTAGCATATGAATAACTTGACTTCTGTTAACATGCTATTTACAAGCACAGTATGCTAATCACTAACATGTGGCCAGATTTTGCCCCCAGATACATTGCACATCTCATTGAAAGAATAGCACAGGCTGATGAGAGGACAGAATCTGGGCCTATGTTGGCTTTCTACTTGGGTTTAAGCAGAGCTGTGAGAGCTGTAATAATTTAATATTAGCTATAATATTTTGAGTTAGTATTTCAGTTAATTTTAAACTACTTCTCTACATTTTTTCATATTGAGTTTTGATTTCTGTTTGCTGTAATGGAGCTCATCTTGTAAAAACAGATGTTGGGGCTAGAGTCCTTGCAGAGGAGAGGCAAGGAAGCTAATTTCACCTGCCTGTTTGAGGAAGGGATATGGCCCTGATACACCTAGACATCTTGAAGCTCAACTACAAGTGCTACACTAATGGAGGACAACTCTGCTTTATCAGAGCCTCTCTATACTCTGCTGTGGAATGGTGGTGCCACATGTCACTGCAGAGACCAAAGGTCATCATCCGTGATGTAAGAAATAGTTCTGGGTAGAGGGAGCTAAAGGTAACAGCAGGATCTGGTTGCTGATGTGTTAACAAATAACATTTAAATACAAATAATGTAGCTGCTACATCCAAGAAAATAAGAAAGCAGAGGGATCGCAGAGCAGTGGGTTCAGGTGCCTCATACACAAAATTATTTGCTGGAGAATTTTACAGCCCCATCTTTTGTACCACTCAACTAGAGCAAAAGTGTACAACCCAGTTTGTAAAGCTGGTTTTGAACCAGGCAAAAACTGCAACAGGTTTAGAGTTTCTAAAATATCATCTTGTTATTTCGATTCTGTTTAGGAAGGACAAGTTTTTCCCCTGTGTAACTGGTTGAAGAAAGTAAGGCGTTTCCTATATTTCTCTCTTTTCTAAGCTCAGCACAAGAATACTTCTGGGCAGAGGTGACCTGAGCAGGGTGCAGGGCCGGGGACAAATCAGCCCATGTGGGGCCCTGCCCCCGCTCCGATCCCAGACCCGAAGATGTTTCCATCACCATCGGCAGCAGCGGTGGCGGGGGATGGGGATAGTGAGTGGCTTGGTGCGGAGCCACCGTTCCGCTCAACTCTGTGCCACTGCTGCTCTGCCCAGCTCCACGGGGCCCCCCAAAGTGCAGGGCCCGAGGCAGTCACTCCGATTCACCCCTACCAGGAATGGCCCTGCTTCTGGGAATACAGTGTCTAGTCCCTATGTAATGGGAAGTATGTAGTACCCATTGTGTGGATAGGCAGAGGAACCATAGCTCTCCCTTCCCTATGTAGTGGCCATTAGGGTTGTGCAAAATGGCACCATTCTGACTTGCATTTTGACATCTTGAAGAAACAGTGCTTCATTTTGAATTTTGTTTCAATTCGAAACCGCTGTTCCATTTCGTTTCGTCAAAACAGTTTCGCTGTTTCAACGCTGTTTTGACGTTTTGCCCATTGGCTATAATGGGGAAGCTCAAAACATCCTATAACTTTGTCATTTCTGGCCTGATTTGGATGAAACTTGCAGAAATGGTAGTCCCTTCTAAGGGCATGAAGCTTGCCAAGTTTCAAGGAGATAGGTGCAGGGGTTTCAGGGAAAATGCACCTCAAGTTTGTGGAAGCAAAGAACTCATGTCACGGGTATGTGTTAAGCCACAGTGGGGTCAAAACGGCAGGCATGCTAGCCCCTGCTCAAACAATGAAGCCTGTCAAGTTTCAAGGAGATACGTGCAGGGGTTTCAGGGAAACTGTACCTCAAGCTGCTGACAAGCAAAACTTGTGACATGGGTGACACTGTGCGTGTTAAGGTGCAGCAGGGTGAAAACTGCAGGTGTCCTAGCCCCTGCTGAGTCCATGAAGCCTGCCAGCTGTCAAGGAGATAGGTGCAGGGCTTCTGGGTGATGTGGGTGCTTGTGGGACTGTGTCTGTTTTAGGGCAGAAGGGGGTGAAAACTGCAGGCCTGCTAGGCCCTGCTGTGGCCACGAATCCTGCCAGCTGTTAAGGAGATTGGTGCAGGGGGAGTCTGGGTTCTGGGGTCCTGCACCTCTAGCTGCTGACAGGCAATACTCGTGACATGCGTGGGTGACATTGTGTGTGTGTAAAGGTGCGCCCTCACTCAACTAACACCAAGGCAGAAAGCAGGGCAGGCCAAACAATGATGCCTTTTATACAGTTTTCCCATCCTTTCCCCAGAGCACTGGGATTGGAAGAGACCTCAGGAAAGGATGACAGTCACTGGCCAGCTACACAGTCAATAATGAGAGCACTACTTCCCCTCTTCCCTCTCCCTCTCCTTACTTTAGTTTCTGTTTCCCTGCAGGCAAGCCCAGCTTGAGCTTCAAAACTCGAAATGTTTAGAAAATTTTGAAACATTTCAACTTGCCTCGTTTTGTTTTGAGGCTGTTTCAAAGCTCTCTGTTTCATTTCAATTTTGCTGTTTTGAGCTCAAAATCAGTCAAAACAGTGTCGAAACAAAACTCATGGTGAAATTTCGCACAGCCCTAGTGGCCATCAGAGCTGGCTGACTGCATGCTGGAAGGAATTTATGCTGCACTCCATAACAGGAGAAGCAATTTGTACATATCTCTAGTAAAGCAAGGGGCTCCAGAAGCCAGGCTACCTTTTTAAGAGATAAGGAAACGTACAGATCTTGGTAAGAAATCTCACTGATGAGAATTTTCAAGACTTCAACATTTTTCCTGTTTTAACAGAGGACAACAAGTTGAGTTTTCATTTTTTTTTTCGTGAACAAATAACCTGAAAATAATTTTGGATCAGATTCATCATAGAAATGTAAAGCTGGTAGAGATGTAACCATGTAATCTAACCCAACTTTCACAATGAGGCAGGAGGAGTTTAGCTAGACCTGTTGATCTAGCCTGTTCTTAAAACCAGCCAATGAAGGGAAATTTTCGCTACACCTCTTGGTAATCTGTTTTAGTGGTTCACCACCTCATGAGATTATTTTTCCTGATATCCAATATAAATCTTCTTTCCTGAAAATTAAACTGATTTCTTTTTTCTTTTTATACCTAGGGAGAGCAATTAATCATTATCCCTTTGATAGCAACTTTACACAAGACTTATTTCCCCATTCTGTCCCCCACACTCTTTTCTTTTCCAGTTCTTTTAACTCTTCTGCATGTGTCATGTAGCATACACCTTTTATTATTCTTGTTTTCCACTTGACCATCTCCAATTTGTCTACATCAAAATGTGCTGTTTAGGTTTTGATCTCTTTAAATGTGGATTTTTCATATACATTGGGCATGTCTACAGGAGATGCTAACTGTGCAGTAGCCTTATAATACTGTGCAGTAGCACATCACAGCACAAACAGTGCTAATACATTATTGAGCACTATTATTAGACTACTGAGCAGTAGTGTCACTAAAAAGGTGTTCACTGGCACCACTGCAGTACTCACGCAAGTATTAAATAAATAAGCAGTAACCACTGCACATTAATGAATGTGTAGAAGTACCCATTAACTAACATTCTGAAATGAAAAATCATTTAAAAATTGGAGCAGAGGAGTCGGCGCCACAGGAGCTGGCCTTGCCCCCACCTTACTCTTTGCAGGTGACGGCAGCAGCAGCATAGGGGGAAGTGGAGTTGGGAAGCTGTGGGGCGGGGAGTGTGGTGAGTTGCGGGAATAGTGGGTGCACAGCGGTAGTGGTGGCAGCAGTGGTGGTGGGAAGAAGGGAGGAGTGGGCCCGGGCACCACTTAGTGGGGGGGAGGAGGACTGAGCCCGAGGTGGGGGAGAAGCTGACCTGCCACGGTGGGGGGAGCAGCAGGCCTAAGCCAACCCAGTGGTGGCAGAGGAACAGGAGGAGCGGACTCGGAGCCAATGGGGGGAAGAGAGATGAAGGGGGAGGAGTGGGCCCATGCTCAAGGGAGGGAGGAGGCTTGCTTCTCCCCTTCCCCAACCACTGCTGCGTTGGGCCGGGCCCGCTGCTCCCCATCCCCCCACCATAGCGGGCTGGCTTCTCCTCCAGCTTGGGCTTGGGCCTCTTTCCTCCCTCGGGCCTGGGCCCATTCCTCCCCCACCCCTGTCTTCCCCACCATCAGCTCTGAGTCCACTCCTTCCATTCCCCCACTGTTGCCAGGTCAGCCTGGGCCCGCTGCTTTCCCAGCCATGGCAGGTAGGCTTCTCCCCACCCTTGGGCCTAGTCCTTCCCCACATTGGGCCCAGGCCCACTCCTCCCCTCACCTGCCACTGTGGCAGGGATGTGGGGAGTGAGCCTGGATCCCAAGCAGCAGGAAGTGAAAGGGGAGTGGGCCTGGATGGGGCAGGCATGGGGCTCTGTCCCAACATGCTCCCCCCCGCCCCGGGTCATTCCTGACAGGCACTTAGCTAGTTCCAACAAATTCATGAGATTAGCCTTAAAAAGTCTTGAGACTCTGCATTTCATCTTCCAAACTTTTCTCTGCAGTTCTCTAAAAATCTAAGTTAAAAATGTGGATGTTGCTTTCCATGGGGGCCCCATGTGTTTCACTTCTTACTTGCTTGTTATCCAGTGTTCATCAGTCATTTTTAGCTTTTGTTTCATTTCCATGATTTAATGGACCATCTTACTCAGATGGCAGGGCTATTTTCAAAATTGAATTTAGAAATTAATACTTCATAGGTAATTTATATTTTTATGTGCTGAATCAAATCCTTTGATTCTGAAAAATATTTTTATTAGAGTGAACAAATTCTAAAATAGACTGATAAAAATTCAACAGAAAATGTGGAAAATCAGCTTTGGAGTTAATATATTTTTGAAAATGTACAAATTCCTGCACATTTTATTTTGTGAACTTTTTGACCAGACTTACTCATGTGTATCAGGTTTAGAGAAAGGAAGTCATGATTTTAGGGATTCTCTCTTAGGTGTATTAGCCCTGTTCAAGTTAATGAAAATAATACAAGTAATGATGAGAGAAACGTTGTTGCTTCTTAAAAGTGAATTATGAAAAAGTTTATAACAGTCTCCATGATATTTCCTGTCACCTTTTGCATTTTGTGTATGACTCCTAGTCATTTAATTTGCTAAATAGCCTCTGATACTGTTGATGGTTTACACAGGTAGTAAAACTAGTAAAATCATCTACCAAGAGGAAAAGAATCTACATACTGTGAAAATGCAGTTTTGCCAGTTCAGTTATACTGATTTTGAAATCACATTACGTTGACAGATCAATCTTAATCACATCCCTGACCAAAATAACTGCCTTGGGAAATGTCTGTAATGTAAACTTTTCCTATCTCTTTGCAGAATTAGGGCATAAATGCAGACATGAAACTGTTGCAAGTTTTTGACATAGATTAATAGATTGTAAGGCTGGAAGGGACCTTGGACAATCATTGGGTCCAGCCCCCTGCATGAAGAAGGAGGACCTGGAAAACTATAGGTCAGTTAGTCTTACCTCGATCCTGGGCAAGCTTTTTGAGAAAATTATTCTGGTGCATATCCACGAGGGGCCAGCAGGGGAGATCATGCTTAGGGGCAACTAACATTAGGGTTCATTAGTGGCAGGTCCTGTCAGGCCAACCTGGTGGCCTTCTAGGATCAGATCACCAAATCATTAGATGCAGGGGTAGCAGTGGACACAGTCTTCCTGGACTTTGGGAAGGCCTTTGACACTGTCTCTCACCCTGTTCTCATTAAGAAACTGGGGGACTGTGGTGTCAACACCCACACAGTCAAATGGGTCGCCAACTGGCTGGAGGGCCACACCCAGGGAGTCGTGGAGGATGGCTCATTTTTGACCTGGAGGGATGTGGGCAGTGGAGTTCCGCAGGGCTCGGTCCTCGGGCCCGCACTGTTCAACATCTTAATCAGTGACTTGGATGAGGGGGTAAAAAGCACCCTGATCAAATTTGCTGATGACACTAAGAAGTGGGGGGATGTGGGCTTGCTAGAAGGGAGGAATAAGCTGCAATCGGACCTAGACAGGTTACAAGGGTGGGCGGATAAGAATAGGATGGGATTCAACACTGACAAGTGCAAAGTGATGCACCTGAACAACAACTGGCACCATACTGGCAGGTTGGGGAACTTCATTCTTGTCAGTACAGAGGCAGAAAAGGCTCTTGGAGTCATCATTGACTCCAAGATGAACTGGGCCAGCAGTGTAGGGATGCAGTCAGGAAGGCCAACTGTACCTTGTCATGCATCCACAGATGTATCTCAAGCAGGTCCAACGAGGTGATACTCCCCCTCTATGCGGCACTGGTCAGGCTGCAGCTGGAGTACTGCATCCAGTTCTGGGCGCCACACTTCAAGAGGGATGTGAACAACATGGAGAGGGTCCAGAGGAGGGCCACCTGCATGATCAGGGGGCAGCAGGGCAGGCCTTATGAGGGGAGGCTACGGGATCTGAACCTGTTCAGCCTCCAAAAGAGAAGGCTGAGGGGGGATCTAGTGGCCTGTTACAAACTAGTAAGGGGGACCAGAAGGCACTGGGGAAGTCCGTGTTCCCCCAAGCACTACCAGGAGTGAGTAGAAATAACGGTTACAAGCTGGCAGAGGGTAAATTCAGACTAGACATCAGGAGGCGCTACTTCACGGTCAGGGCAGCTAGGATCTGGAACCAACTTTCAAGAGAAGTGGTGCTGGCTCCTACCCTGGGGGTCTTTAAGAGGAGGCTAGATGTCGTTTGACCCCAGTGCTCTTCCTGCCATGGCAGGGGGTTGGACTAGATGATCTACTCAGGTCCCTTCCGACCCTAGAAACTATGAAACTATGAAGAAGGAAAGACAACTGGGGTCAGGTGACCCCAGCAAGGTGCCTGTCCAGTCTCTTCTTGAAGATTTCTAGGATAGGTGATTGCACCACCTCTGGAGGGAGCTTATTCCACAGTTTGGACACCCTAGTTTTGAGGTAGTTTTTCCTAATGTTGAGCCTAAAATGGTCTTCCAGGAGTTTGTAACCATTACTCCTAGTTTTCCCCAAGAGTGCCCTGGTGAACACTTCTTCACCGAGCCCTTGATGTATGCCTCTGATGTAGCAGTAAGCTGCTACCAAGTCCCCTGTCAGCTGTCTTTTTTTCAGGCTGAAGAGTCCCAGTTCCCTCAGCCTTTCCTTGTATGGCTTGCCGCGCAAGTCTCTGATCATATGGGTGGCCCTTCTCTGGACTCTCTCAAGCTTTACCACATCCTTGTTAAAGAGTGGTACCCAGAACTTGATGCAGTACTCCAGTTGTGGTCTCACCAATGCTGAGTAGAGCAGGAGAATAACTTGTTTGATTTTGCTGGAGATGCATTAGTCGATGCATGCCAGGGTACTGTGAGCTTTGCTGGCTACAGCATTGTACTGCCAGCTCATGTTCCTTTGTGGTCTATTATTACCCCCAAGTCCATTTCATTCATAGTGCTGATCAGGTTGGCATTGCAAGGCCTGTAGGTGTGAAGGGGATTCTTCATCCCCAGGTGGAGCACTTTACATTTCTCAATGTTGAACTTCATCTGGTTCCGGTCCGCACAGCTTACGTCCACCTGTATTTGCAGCCTATCTTCAAACAGGACCACACTTCCCCATAACTTGGTGTCATCCATGAACTTGGCCAGTGAGCATTTCATCCCAACATTCAAATCATTGATGAAGATGTTGAATAGCAGTGGACCCAGCACCGACCCCTGCAGGACACCACTGGCCACTTCCTGCCAAGATGACACAGATCCGTTCATTAGAACTCTCTGGGTCCTATCCTACAGCCAGCTTCCTACCTGCCTGACTGTTTTGCAGTTAAGGCCACAGTCTTCCAATTTTTTTGTGATAACATTGTGGGATTCCAGGTTGAAAGCTTTTTGGAAGTTGAGGTACATAATGTGAACCTCCTCTCTCATCCAGGTGGTGAGTAATCTGATCATAAAAGGAAATGAGGTTAGTAAGACAAGACTTGCCCATGATGAATCCATGCTGGCTGTTGTTCAGAATCCTACTTTCTGCAAGCCTATTGCACATAGAACTTAATGAATTTTTCCAGGATTTTTCCTGGGATAGAAGTTAGGCTAATTGGCCTCTAGTTACCCAGGTTCTCCCTCCTCCCCTTCTTGAAGATGGGCACAAGATGGCTTTCCTCCAGTCCTTGGGGACCTCCTTGGAGTGCCATGAGTTATGGAAGAGATTTGCCAGGGGTTCCACGATTACCTTGGCCAGCTCCTTCAGCACTCTCAGATGAAGTTCATCTG
>NW_017729033.1:24157886-24159403 GCF_001723915.1 Gavialis gangeticus
CCTTCAGCACTCTCAGATGAAGTTCATCTGGTCCTGCTGACTTATACACACCCAATTTCTTTAACTGATCACACACCAGTTCTATGGCAATAGTAGGAAGGCAGTCATTTGAACCCTGCTTATTCTGTATCCTAGCTGGAGTGATTTTCCCCTTGGTCTGGTGAAAGACCCAAGGAAAGTGGTCATTCAGGAGTTCAGTTTTCTGCTGAGTGCTGGTGACTAGCTGTCTTGAGTTGTTGAGCAATGGCCCCATACTCCCATTCATTTCCTCCTGTTCCCTACATACATGTGAGGATGCAACTCTTGTTGATGATTATACAATGCAATGCCACACTATTTCTTCTTAATATTTTGTTGCGGTGTGCTGTGGATCTGTTTTTGGGATTTTCAAGACTCCTCAGCATTGACTGAGTACTGCTAGATAGGGCTGTGCGAGTCGGCAGAGATCTGATCCAGCTTTGGATCTGGTCACTTTGGATGGCCACAATCTAATCTGGAGCTCTGAACTGGGTTTCAGCCTCGATCCAGCTGAAGCGGCTCCGAAGCTTTGTAGCCACCTCGGAGATCCAGCCATAGGGTAGAATGGGGAATCAATGGAAGATCTATAACTTTGTTGTTTTTTGTATGATTTGGATGAATCTTGCAGGACTGGTTGCCTCTGCTAAGAGCATGAAGCCTGCCAAGTTTCAAGAAGATCGGTGCAGGGGTTTGGGGGGAACTGTACCCCAAATTCTTGAAAGCCAAATTCATGTCACAGCTGTGTGTTACACCACAGGGGGGCTGAAAACTGCAGGGGTGGTAGCTCTTGCTGAGGCCACAAAGCCTGCCAGCTGTGTGTGTCCTAGAGCAGGCCTGAGCGAGTGCTGGGCCCTGCCAGGCCGTAAAGCCTGCCTGCCAGCTGTGTGTGTCTCGCTGGGGCCGTCTGTCATTTGGGGCCCTGCACCCCAAGCTGCTGACAGGCAAAATTTGTGATGTGGGTGGGTGACACTATGCGTGTGTTAAGGTGTGCCCTTCCTGGTGTTGGGGCCTCTGCACAACATGACAGTGTGCCCCACTGAGGACTCCTCCTCCCCTACAGCCTCACGCCCAG
Organism: Gavialis gangeticus; assembly: GCF_001723915.1. NCBI lineage: Eukaryota > Metazoa > Chordata > Crocodylia > Gavialidae > Gavialis > Gavialis gangeticus. Next base: position 24,158,977 of record NW_017729033.1, read on the forward strand.
TCCTTCTCTTTATGTGACAACAGGTACAATAACTTAGTTGGCTCAACACCAGTAGCATCAGCAGCAGCATCAAAGGTGCCCACATGGAACTGTCACAGAGTCTGTCATTTTATAAAGGAATTGACAGCAAGAAGTAAAGATGTTGTGTTGTGTTGGACATATGATGTTATTCATGGTGTGTGATGGTTTATCTTGTGTTTTTATGTCTCTGTGTGTATTATGAAAAAAAAGGAGTACTTAAAAAAATGTATCCCTGGAAGCTTTAGGATTGAAAACCCCTTTGTCAGGCTGAGGAAGTACCTGCAGTTGGTCCTGGATGGAAGTAATAGTAAAGAAGATAGAGGCTGGCCTGGTCCGCAATGCAAGCAAGAAAGCTAGTCAGTGAAAATGGAAATGGAGGCATCAGGGGGTGAGGGACAGGCTGGGG
>NW_017729033.1:24164403-24168249 GCF_001723915.1 Gavialis gangeticus
GGACTTTGTGCATGCGTGCATTAGCTGGAGGTTATGGTGCCTCTTCCCTGCCTTTCACAAGGGGATCATTGGTCCTGGCATTTACAGGGGCTGCCAGGCTGCCAGCAGTCCCACCAGGCCTCCCTACACTGGCAGGGTGTAGTTTTAGTGGTCATGCCCAGGGCTTCAGGCCTCCTCCTTCCCCATGGCCCCAATCCCATACCTCCAAGTTCATCCTGGCAAGCGAATGAGCTCAGCAGGGACATGTTCTTCCCCTGCTGGCCGGTCATGCAGTTAGTGTGCCCTCCAGCTGAGAGCGGGGCATTACTTGGCTTTTCAAAACCTCAAAAAAGGAAATTGGTGCAGATGGAGTGAGGAGGGTGGCACTCAGTCCATCTGCAGGTGGAGCTTGGGGAACCCCAGTAGCAGGAGGTTCACCTTTAGGAACACCAGCTGCTCCACCAACGTAGGATGCAAGCAGGTGCAGTGGGATGTTACAACATCCCCAGCAATGCTGACACGCTCTCACTTGGAACACTAGTCGGTGGACAGGACAGGTGTTGCTGGGCAACTGTGGCCAGATCCTGCCACATCTGGCTGTGGCTTGCCCAGTAGGCCAAGGGGTCACATTCCAGTGGCTCCACATCCTCAGTGAGATGACCCCTTCTCACTGGCTACCTACAGATGCCTTCTAATTCCCTCAAAATGGCTGAAGTCGCTCCAAAGCATCCAAAGCGGGTCTGAAGTGCTTCAGATGCCCCCAACCCACTCCAGACACCATTACTGGTATCCTGCTTTGACGCAGAAGTGCCGCTTTGGACGCCGAAGCATCCAAAGCAGGTCCAGATCCAAAACGAGATCCAAAGACTCGCACAGCCCTACTGCTAGGTGGGTTTAGAAAGCATTAAAAATTCCATTCTGAGCAATTCAATTCTGGCCATGTCTACATGTGTGCCCCACTGTGCAGTACCCACTAGTACTATGCAGTCCCAGTGGCGCATGGGTTTTTTTTGACCCTATTGTGCAGTAGCAATAAGCTACTGTGACGGTTAGTTCCCGCCGATGCTATGCCGCCATAGTGATGACCTACATTGCCCATATGCTACCACAACCTAGCATCTTGTGTAGACACACCCACAGTGTTGCAGTGAAAACCACCATTCTTCTACACAAATATATGCATACAAATAAAATTAAAGTAAACTTCCATTCATTACTGCTCATTTTTCGTTAATGCTCCTTTCCTTTAGGGTGTCTGTGACTAAATTTTAGTGTTTAAATTCACAGGTTGGGTTCTGATCTGTGTAATTCAGTGTAACTTCTGTCTGTACTGTTGGCACATCTACACATGCATTAAGACACATTAGTTAATGTGCATTAAATCTAGTACCTCTGGGTGTTTTTACATGTGCTCTGGGGGTGGGGTGGGCACTTTAATTACAGTGGCTCCGAGAGCTGTTCTTATTAAAGTGCCTGGAGAGTTTAATATGGTGGCAAGAGCACTTTATCTAAAGCTCCTCGAACAAGCTTTAGTTAAAGCATCCCTGCAGCCATTTTGAAGTGCGGGGACACTGATACACAAGATGCAGAGGCTGGCTGGAGCACGGTAATTACCACACTCCAGCAGACTTGATTAATCAAGTCTGCTCTGATACACTGTAATTACAGTACATCAGAGCAGCCTCCTGGTTCATTTACAGGCACCCTCCATTATTAGGTACTAAAAAAGCGCATTAACCTGTCTTAATGCACATTAACTAAAGAGCATGATTTTAAATGACACTTAATACACATTAGCCTATTTTAATGCACATTAACTAAAAAGCACTTTTTTTAGTGATGCTTTAATGCACATTAAAATACTGCACATTAAGGTACATTTGTAGATGTGCCCTGTTTTATGTAGTGCCAGTGCATTACTAATACTAGTAACATCTGTATTCAGCATACAGTAAACGTCTTATACAATGGTCTTTGTAGGAGTGATTTATTGAGGAAAATATTTAATTTTAGAAAATTTTTAAAATGCATTTTATAAATAACTGAAGTCAGATATAGCTTTTATACCATTCCACGTCTTTCTCACATGACCTTCAGCGCTTATACAGTGTTATTATTCTGTTGGCAAAGTTACTGGGAATTGCCCATGTTTTAAATATATAAATTGAATCTTGGCTCCATTGAAGTCAGTGGCAAAACTCTGATTGAATTCAGTGGGATCAGGAATTCACCACTGTTGAGGTGAAAAATTCACCTACAATGTTTGGTATTTGTAATTGATTTATGGTACAATTTAAAAGATTACTTTAAGGAGACAAGGATTTTGTGACTCCTGGCTTAGACAAGGTGTTCAAAAAGCTTTAACCTTAATTGAAGACAAGGTAAATCTCTTTTACTTCTTCATTCACAGTCAAAAGGCCTGAATTTCATATACTAAATTATCAACACTTAAAACTTTGTTTTCTGCATGATTAGATTATTACTAAGGTCAGGACAAGAATAGAACCTCCCACTGCATTGACCTTTGAACTCTGGTAAATCTTCTGACAAGGGTCATTGTCTACAACATGGTAGTGAAAGACTTTCCTAAACTTGAGCCAGTATTTTTTTTGTAATTTGAGGCTAGCATTGTGTTCTAATGGGTTTTAAATGTTAATTTCACATTGATGACGTTTCTTGTCAATTTATTCATGGATTGATTTTTTTTAATTAATTGAAAATGGTAATGTACTGATGATAGTGATAAAATACACCTGGTTGTTATTGTGCCTTTACTAAAACTTTAAATCCTCAATTAAGAATTTGACTATTTCTTCTGCTTGATATTTGTTCTTCTAATTTTAATTCACTTTCAGTATTTGCAAAATTTCATAATGTGAATAATATTTATGAGATTTTAATCAGAAATGAATCTGATTAAAATGTAATGAATGGATTTGCAAAATGAGCCTGAGAAAGGAAGAAGCCCTAAAGCAAGAGCCTTCTCCCAAGGATATTTATAGCACCTGTATAATTGTTATCACTTTCACTGAGGTTTGCTACTTTTTTGGTTTTAGTGGCAACGTAATTCAGGCATTCCGGTGTAAAGGTATCTAATCCTTTAATTTGAGAGCTGATTGTTAGTGCATTTATTAATTTCCATTTCCTGTCTTCATCTGCTGTTTTGCATCTTACACTATACTGCGGTTAATTTTGTGACTCAGGTGTAGGTTAGAACTATCCAATGCTGTTTGAGACTAGTTGTGGTGGCCTTGAATTTAGTGGACATGAGACACTTTAGCATGCTGTGTAGTAAATGATGCTACACACAAGTAAATTTGCTAACTGCAAATGAAAATAGAAAACTTACTTGCAAATAGTTAGTGTGCAGTAATGCACATGTAGATGCCAACTAGGAGCAAATTTGCTCCTAGTAAGCCTTGCCAGGAGGGGGCCAGCCTCAGGCAAACCCCAGGGTTTTAGAGTTGGGAGCCTTTCCTGCACCTCTATGGTAGCCCCAGCCTTAGGCCCTTAAAAACCTGCAGACATTTTGATCCCTGGGACACATGTGTGTGCAGAGAGCCTGAGGCTACTCCAGGCTGGTATGGGAGCCCCAGTGGTCTTCATAGATTTCATAGACATTAGGGCTGGAAGGGACCTTGGGAGATCTTCAAGTCCAGCCCCCTACCCCAAGGGCAGGAAGTCAGCTAGGGTCAAAGCATCCCAGCAAGATAAGCATCCAAATGCTTCTAAAAGGAGTCCAGAGGTTGTACCACCTCTGAAGGGAGCCTATTCCAGGCCTTGAGGCCTCAGACAGTAAAGAAGTTTTTCCTTATGTCCAGCCTAAAACGGGCTTGGAGAAGTTTGTGACTGTTGGTCCATGTTATC
>NW_017729033.1:24173249-24173824 GCF_001723915.1 Gavialis gangeticus
GGTGACCCCTGAGCCTGCACTTCTCCAGATTGAAGAGTCCCATGGCTCACAGCCTCTCTTCATCAGGCCTATTCTCTTGCCCTCTGATCATGCACATGACACTCCTCTGGACTCTCTCAAGCTTCTCCATTGCCTGTTTGAATTGTGGAGCCCAGAATTGGATGCAGTACTCCAGCTGTGGTCTTACCAAGGCTGAGTACAGTGGGAGGATGACATCCTGGGTCTTGCTCGACATGCATCAATGGATGCAAGCCAGAGTTTTGTTCGCTTTGCCAGCTACAGTATCACATTGGTGGCTTATAGTCATCTTGTGGTCAATCATGACCCCCAAGTCCCTTTCGGTTGTGGTGCTAGCAAGCGCAGCACTGCTGAGCCTATAAATCTGATGCAGGGTTTTTTCCCTCTGTGGCAGAAAGCCACCTTGGTTTCTCCCCAAAAATCTCTGCCCTGTGACACTGTGATTTAAATCTCTGTGCTGTGACCATTCAATTAGGATGGGCCCAGCACACAGGGGGCCACACCCTCAGCCTGGCTCTTTAGGGAACTGGAGCTGGCTGCATTCCTGAGGGAGGGGG
>NW_017729033.1:24174272-24185544 GCF_001723915.1 Gavialis gangeticus
TGTTTGCTCTTTAGGATTTCTAGATATTGCTCTATCCTGTACCCTAGTTTACCCTACCCCCTGTAATCAATAAAGTTCTCCTTTTTGACTGGTGTGGGAGACTTATTGAGGGGTGGGTCTAAATTATGCCTAAGAGACCCCTTAGGTCTGCGGACTAAGGGAGACTATACCTATTTGCCCCCGGACTTGGGGAAGTACTCCAAGTGCCTGTACTGGGTTGAGTACCCGTGGGACTTTAGGCCTGTGTTACCCCAAGGACACAGGGCCGTGAGACAGTCCATTCTAGGGGTGGCGGCAGCACGTTACCCCCAGACTAGCGAGTGTGCTCCAGGAGAGGGGTCGGCCGGACATAAGGCGCCCCTAGGGAGGCATTCGGAGCCTGGAAGGTGGTCAGGCGCAGGGAGGTGGGTGGCTCAACGCAGGAGCACCCCCTACTGGGCTGCCTCATGTGGTGGAAACAGCGGTGGGATACGAATACCCAGCTGTGTTCCTGAGGTGGGATCTCTGCACCCTCCACACCCTCCGAAGTGGAGCACCTTGCATTTCTCCGAATTGAATGCCATCAGGTTTTTATTCGCCCACCTTGCAAGCCTGTCGAGGTCAGCCTGGATCATCAGCCTATCCTCAAGTGTGGACACTCTCCCAAAGTTTGGTGTCATCAGTGAACTTAGCCAATCTACTTCTGATGCCAGACTCCAGGTCATTTATGAAGACATTAAAGAGTACAGGTCTGAAAACGGAGCCTTGTGGGACACGAGTGGTCATGGAGCACCATAATGATTCACTTCCATTGACTACCACTCTCTGGGTCCAACCTCAGAGCCAGTCCCCAAGTTATCAGACTGTGGTGCAGTCAAGGCTGCAGTTACCCAATTTTTCCATGAGGACATCGTGGGGCACCAGGTCAAAGGCTTTTTTAAAGTCCAAATATTTGACATCAACCTCTTCCCTTTTGTCCAGGTGATATGTCATCTGGTCAAAGAAGGAGATGAGATTGGTCAAGCAAGATCTACCTGCCACAATCCCATGCTGGCTATCCCTCAGGATGTTGCTTTCTGTTAGCCTGTCACGAATGGTTTCTTTGATAATTTTTTTCAAGATCTTTCCAGGATTGAGGTCAAACTGATTGGCCTGTAGTGTCCTGGGTCTTCTTTCCCCCCTTTCTTGAAGATGGGCACCACGTTGACCCTCTTCCAATCTTCAGGTACTTCACCTGAGTGGCATGAATTCTTGAATATCCTCACCAGTGTCTGCACTATGATGTCTGCCAGTTCCTTTAGCACTCTTGGGTGCAACCTATCTGGACCAGCTGATTTATGGGGGTCCAGCCTCTCAAGATGCTCCCTCACAAGATCCACGTCAATGGTGGGCATATATTCATCTTCACCTATTGTTGCTCTCTGTTGGACTCTTCCAATTTTTTCCACCTCTTTCTTGAAGTGTGAGGCCTAAAACTGGACACAGGGCTCCAGGAGAGACTTTCCCAGTGCTGAATAGAGCAGAAAAATTCCTTCCCGTGACTTGCCTGCCAGTGACTTTCCCATAAATACAGCCCAATTTGCTATTTGGCTTTTTTTGCAATGAGAATTCTGGCTCCTCTACAGCTTATGGCCGACTGTAACCCCATGAATGTCCCTAATGAATGCTTCAGCCTGACAAGCAGAGTTGGTTGAATCATGGAAACACATTCCATAGGGGAAAAGAGCAAGAAAGGAACAGAACATTGGCTGCATTAGGAGAAGCGTTGCAAGCAGATCGAGGGCAGCGATTCTTCCCATCTATTCTGCACTGGGGAGGCCACATCTGGAGTTCTGTGTACAGTTTTGGGCCCCCTGCTACAGAACGGTTGTGGACAAGTTGGAGAGAGTCCAGTGAAGGGCCACAAAAATGGCTGTGGGGCTGGGGGACATGACTGGTGAGGAGAGGCTGAGGGAACTGGGCTGATTTAGTCTGCAGAAGAGAAGCCTGAGAGGGGATTGAATAGCAGCCTTCACCTCCCTACAGGTGGGGCTGCAAAGAGGATGGAGCTGGGCTGTTCTTAGTGGGGGCAGATGACAGGACAAGGAGCAATGGGCTCAAGTTGCAGCAAGGGAAGTTGAGGAGGGTGATGAAGCACTGGAACAGGCTCCCCAGAGAGGTGATGCACTCTCCATCTTTGCAGGTTTTGAAGACCTGGCTAAACAAAGCCTTGGCTGGGATGATGTAGTTGGGGCTGGTCCTGCTTGGAGCAGGGGGTGGGACTAGATGTGACCTCCTGAGGTCCCTTCCAACCTGCATTTTCTAGGATTCTCTGATTCTAAAGACATCAACATTTGCAATGAGCAGAAAGGATCCTTAGACTTTGCCACCAGGTCAGCCCCTGCTTGCCTCCAGATGGCAGCCTTCTCCTGCAAGGAGATCCTTCCCCAGCCAAAACGGCATCTTATCACTGATTAGGGAGCCAAGGTCTGCAACTCTTAACCAAGAAGAAATTTTTAAAAATTTTTAAAAAGAAGTCAATGTTGTTTCCAGTCCTGGCCACAGTCCTGTCACTTTCTGTTGGCTGAGGGTCTTCATTCCCATGGTGGCATCCCAGAGATGTAGAACTTTTATTGAGAATGCATTAAAATAAGAATCTTTACATCGTTGGTAGAGTTGGGAAATGAGAAAAGACCCCCCCACATGTGACACTACATACTTATATAGCTGTTCTGTGTTAAAATGAGATCTGGATCGTGCCAGGTATTGGGAAATGTCTGTGACACAGAGATAAGAAGAGAGACAGGAGCCCTCATATGCTAAGCGTGTTGGTGCCTTGAATCTAGTCTGGAAAACTTTATATAAGCCTGCTGCATTGATGAAGCGTGTGGATACTCCCTCTACCCCTGGCTGCAGTACTGTCCTTGTGATCACCCGCTGCACTGTGCTTCAAATCCATTGGTAAAGTGCATGTAATGTGGGCTGCCATAGGCTTGGGATTTTCATTTGTAGACTCATAGAAGAGTCTTGTTGGCAGGGCCCTCAAGAGGTCACATCTAGTCCAATCACCTGCTCAAGACAGGTCCATCCCTCCCTCTTTGAACCATCTTAGGCAAGAGTCCATCTAACCTGCTCTTTAAAACATTGCAAGCACTCCTCTCGCACAGCCGGCAAGCATTACAAAGACCCTCTTACTTGCCAGGTAAAACAGGGAGACAAGGCACTCTCAATGCCCTGTCATTGCATGGACAGAAAGAAGTTTGTTAAAATACACTTGAGAGATCCCAGGAAAAGGGCTATGGGTTGTGACATAGGAAGGCAAAACCTCCACAGCCCATGCTTATCTGGCCATGCAGTAAAAATCCTTCCTGACCCCAAGTGCAGCATCAGTCTGACCCTGAGCGCAGGGGCAAGACCCTCTAGCCAGGACCGTCCAGGTTTGAATCCCAGCAGGAGCACTGGCACAGCCCAATTCCCATCCCCAGCCTGGCTGTGGCCAACACCCAATGCTGCTGAGGAAGATGAAAAAAACTCATGACACGTAGCAACAGGAATGGGAAAAAAAATTCCTTCCTGGCTCCATGTGGCAAACAGCAAAGCCCAGGATCTTGGGAATCATGCAACACCCTCCACTCTGCTCTGCTACCTAGGCACAGCATGCAGAGCTCCACATATCACATCCCTTGATGGGAAAGCCCTCTTCTAACACCCTTTCACTTCATAAACTTATCCCATCCACTTTCATAACCAAGCCAGCGGTGAAGCTCTGTGTAACTCTCCTGTAGCGCATATTTCTCTTCAATTCCCACCTGCTCTGGGCTGCAGAGCTCGTCTCATTACCACTGAGTGATGTGTGTATGGCGATCTCCCGGGCTTCCAACTACTGCTTTTCAGAGGCCCACCTCAGGCACAGCTACTCCTAGATAACCCTTGACCTATGCTTATCCAGCTTCTTTAAAAAGTTCAGTGATGGGGACTCCACAACTTCCCTAGGCATCTAGTCCACCGACTCCCTGCTCTAACAGTGAAGAAGTTCTTCCTGGGCATGTCTAGAGTCATGAATGTGCAGTGGTTACTGCACATTTAATTTAGTACTTGTATAATCAAGTGCTAAATAAATGTGCAGTAACCAGAGTTACTGTGGAGTAGCGCTGGTGAATGCCTTTTTAGTGATGCTACTACTACTACTAATATTGTGCAGTAGCATATTAGCACTATTTATACTGTGACACACTTCTGCGCAGTGTTATTACGTTATTGTGCACTTAGCATCTCATGGAGATACTTGCCTCCTGACATCCAATTTAAACCCACTTTGCTGCAATGTCCAGCCATTGCTACACGTCCTACTCTCTGCAGAGATAGAAAAAAAAATGATTTTTTCTAAATTGGGTTTGGATCCCTTTGTTTTAATTTCCTTGCATTCTGAAACACTGCAGATGCTCAAAGGAGCTGCTAACAAGAACATCCATTATACTGAGCAGCTCAACTGGGTTTGGCCTGCCAGGTGTGGGGTAAGATCCTCCAAAAGACTGACTCCCCAGTGATTCCAGTCTGGGGCAGAAACGCTGGGTCTCAAGAGCTTCAGGAGTCTCCATCTCTGAGGCATCGCTGCTACATGGGTCCCTGGCTGCAGGGTCATCCTCCCCAGACCCAGCCTGTTCCCTCAGAGCCTGCCTTAGATTCAGCAAAATTTAATTTAGCTTTATCTATTTCAACGATGTCTCAAGCTTGACAAATCAACGTTTAAAACTCCCCACCAACTCCAGCCTAAGACTTCTACACATCAAAGCGGTGTTGTGGGGTAACCAGCCATAATGGCAAGAGCCAGTCAAGCAAGTCAAAGGTAATGTGAGCCTAGCAAGGTTAAGACACACCGGTTTCTGCAGCCAGTGGCCCACGAGGGAGTGAGGTGGCTGGCATTGAATCCCCATGTGCCCATTTATAGCTGGGTCATAAATTCATAGAAAATGAGGCCTGCAAGAGATCTCAGGAGGTCACATCTAGTCCAACTGCCTACTCAAAGCCGAACCAGCCCCAGCTATATTGTTCTAGACAAACTGAGCCTTCAAAACCTCCAAGGATGGAAACTTTCTGGGGAGCCTGTTCCAGGGCTTCACCACCCTCCTAGTGGTAAAATTTTTCCTAATACCCAGCCTCAACTTCCCTTGCTGCAACTTGAGCCCATTGCTCCTTGTTCTGTCATCTGCCCCCACTGAGAACAGTCCAGCTCCATCCTCTTTGCAACCCACCTGCAGCGAGTTGAAGGCTGTTATTCAATCCCCCCTTGCAGACTAAATCATCCCAGTTCCCTCAGCCTCTCATCAGAAGTCAATCAGGGACAACATTTAGCATGAGTCTGGAATTAAGCTCCATGCCCCTGAAGCTGTAGCAAGGCTCTATAGCTGCTCCTGCCACCGCAGGCAGGTAGAAAGAAATACACAGTCTCATTCCACTTCATTAACAAATGGTAAGGTACTTAGTTACTATGGTAATGGAGCCCTATAAGCCCAGACAGAAAGAAAATCAGCTACTGTATCAGAGGATTACAAGGTTGGAAATCTCTATAAAAATGGGCTGCTGGGGTGATGCTGAGAATGATAAGCCAGGCAACTGTGCTGCAGGTAAACAAGTGGAAACAGTAATTAGAAACAGAATTATAAAGCACTGAAATGATTGTGAGGCTGTGGTGTGGGAAGGGGAGGCGCGTGGGTTGCTCCCAAGGAAAAACTGTGTGTTGCTAATCTATTAGAACGCTCTGATTTTACCTAGAAAATAAAGGAACAAAGAAAACCAGCTGATAGAAGTTTTTGGCACAGTTTCTCATCCGAGGAACTGAGTGGTTCAGGGATGGGAGTTGAGTACCATCTAGATCAGAAACTAGGGGGGTGACAGGAGGCAAAAAGTAAGAATAAATGGCCTGTTTTCATCCTGGCCAAGGTGTGCAGCAGCCTTCGGTGAGGCTCTGTACATTAGGGGCCATGTTGTTTAACATGCTGTTGTGCTACAAGGACTCAAAGGGCTGACATCAGGGGCAGCCTGGATCCAAAGACAGTTGAGGCTAGCAGGTGAACCAAGAGACAGCTCAGCAGATGGAGAGAGCAGGCCCTTGAAAAAAGAGGCCGATGGTCAGAGCTAAGATGCATAGACTGAGGGGTTTCCCTGATTGCAGATGCACCGGCTGGAAATGCGTCTATGACCTGTGCTTGTTGGAGCAAACGGTCTGGAGGAGGAAAGGTGAGTATAATTCTTAGAGGAAGCCAAAAGATGGAGCTTCTCGGCTACCGAGCTCGCTAGAGTGGCAGACTGGGGATTTCAGAGCAAGGCAAGGCCAGTTACTTCCCTCGTTGGTACTATGGTCTTTGACGTGTAGCATCCCCAGGGTTTCCACTGTTGATGTGCAGGTGCCTTTTGATCACCAGAGAAGCTTCTACTGAGGTGGTCCATGGGCCCCAGTTATCCTTGTTTTCCCATCAAGACAGATATAATGGGAAGAGTGGTCCTGACTGGCCCTCAGTTCCTGGAGCAGAGAGAATATCTCAGTGGAAGGGACTTTTCAGGCCCATCCACCTCCACCACCAGACAGGAAAGTAGCACTTACACAGCTAACTTCAGTCACTGAAGTGGCATTTCAGGCCACTTACCTGGATTACCTTACCAACTGTTCCTGGGAAGGCGCATAGCTAAGTCACACAAAAAGGAGATGACGGAGGAAGAAGCCAGCCTGATGGATGTGAACAATTTGGAATGAGTCCAGCACAGGGCAACAACAGTGATCAGAAGCCTGGGAGGCAAAACTTGTACGAGGAAAGGCTGAATGAACTGGAGGTATTTAGTCCGGAGAAGAGAAAGCTGAGGCGGATTTGGTAACAGTCTTTAAATACCTGAAGGCCAGTGACAGAGAGGGTGGAGGTGGGCTTTTCTCTGTGGCTGCAGGGGACAGAACTAGGAGCAATGGCCTCAAGATGCAGCATGGAAAAATTAGGAGCAGCTTTCCAACTCTGTATGTGGTCAGGCATTAGAAAAGGCTACCTAGAGAAACCGTGGACTCTCCATTCTTGGATATTTTCAAGAGCATGTTGGACAGACACTTGGCTGACAGAGTTCAGTCGGAGATGATCTGCCTTGAGCAGAGGGCTGGACTAGATGACCTTAAGATGTCACTTCTAGCCCTACTTTCCTATGATCCTATGGCAGGGAAGTTAACAACAGGCTTCCTCATTTTCAAGGGACAGGGTGTTGTGTGCAGTAGTTGCCAATGGAAAAGATGGCATGGAGAATGCACTTGTTTCAAACGACTATCTTTTATGGGAATAACTTTCACTATCTTCCATGTTATGGTAGTGCAAGAGTGATGTTGTAGCTGCAATGGTCCAGAAATTATACGAGAGCCAAGGATATCACCCTAAGAAATCCTTGCCTCTCTCATAATTTATGGACAGCCACGGCTACAAAAATCACTCTTACACGACTTGTTTTAAATGACTGATTTCTTCCCCTGGCAGAAACCTGCCCTGCATTTTGGCCAGACGGTTGGTCAAAGGGGCGACCATGCTTACAAATGCTCTGGGAATGGGGGAGAGACAGAGAGGTGGCCAGCACTGCCAGATGGTACAATTTAATTTAAATGCATTAAGACTACAGAAGGTGGTGAGGCACTCCAGAAGGACTTCACAGGAGCTGGCAGATGTACTGCCAAGTTGCAAAAGGTAATGTGTGCTGTAAGAAATAATATGAATGCATTGTACGTGTTAATGGGTTCTAAATTAAATTTAGCCACTCAGGGAAAAGACCTGTGTACTGTTGTGGACGCTTCGCTGAAAACATCTGCTCTGAACATGGTCACAGGCAAAGAACAGCAAACAAAATGCTAGTTTGTGCAGAGAACAGCACTGAAAACATTTGAGATGCTTTCTAACCCAGAGGAAGCTTCCTCATGGGGAATGCTGTATGCAGTCAAGAAAGAGAAGCAACTGAAAGATAAGTCATGAAAATGATTAGAGCCTGGGAGAGACCCTGTGTGAAGACAAGGATTGCTGAAGGTGGTAGGTGACAGGGGATATGGCTAATCTCTTGGGGCAATGCATGCATAGCATACACCAGAGTCACCCCATCATGAAGCCCTTCTCCACGCAACAAGAAAACATGAAAATACTCTGAATTTTAAAGGAACAGGACTCTTCATCGTGGAAATTCAGGTTTTTTGCCATCTGGTCTGATCTCTGGGGGAACACCAGCCATGAAGCCACATCTAGCAATTCTGAGTTGCTGTTGGAGTGGCAGCATTTCTTTTAGAGAGAAACTATGACTCAAAAAGCCCAGACTCCTCTCCCAGTCACGGGGCACTGATGCTCCCACCCACATGCAGCCATTTATCCAAAAAATCCCAAAGATGGTCCATGCCAACCATTCACAGCCAAGAAACACTGTCTGAAAGCAACACTGAAAATGCCCTACCATGTGTTGCACATAAAAAGCAGCAGAGACAAAGGCACAGCTGATGTCCTTCCACTGCAATGGCAGAGAAAGGTTAATATATGCCAGGAATAGAACCAGGCCTCATACAACAGAGGAAGGCATGAGATAGCCAGTTGGGCTTGCTCAAAGTGTTGCAAATGATGGAGACTCCACTGTGCCTCTAGCAAGTTGTTCCAGGTGTCATAGATTCATAGATTCATAGATTCATAGATTAAGGGTCGGAAGGGACCTAGTAGATCTTCTAGCCCGACCCCCCGCCAGGGCGGGAGAACAACAAAAACCCCAAAAAGAGAAATGGGACTCAAACGAGTCCAGCTAGGTGGGCATCCAGCCTCTTCTTAAAGACCCCCAGGGTAGGGGCCAGCACCACTTCCCTTGGAAGTTGGTTCCAGCTCCTAGCCGCCCTAACGGTGAAGTAGTTTTTGCGGATGTTCAATCTATACCTCCTCTCCAACAGCTTGTGCCCATTTCTCCTTGTTATGCCAGCGGGCGCTAGGGGAAACAGCGTCTCCCCCAAACCCCTCTGGTCCCCCCTAGTGAGTCTATAGACAGTCACCAGGTCCCCCCTTAGCCTTCTCTTGTCAGCTGCTAAAAACCGTGTGCCTTAGTTCTAGGCTGAATTGGCTGCTGGGCTTCTCCCTTTCATTTACACGCGGTCCAGAGAGACAGCAGTGCAATGTGGCCACCCCTGCACTAGCTGTGCAGAAGCTAGCTGTAGGACAACCCGTAGCTTAAACCGATGGGAGAAGCAGAAAGCAAAGTGATACAAAGCTGGTCACCACCTGTTGACGTGAAGGATTTTTGCCTTTCTATGTAGCACGAGCTTCCTCTGAGTGTGGTCTCTACCTGGGATCGCTTGAATGTATATTAATGACCATTACAACAGCAGGACGTTGGCCACTGTGGTCCCCCTGTTTTCCCTGTGCCAGATTCGGGTGTGACATCTGGTGCTGTGTCAGGGTTGGTGGTAATTTTTCTAAGAATTTAGATGATGTATTTGTCTGGACTGGTTTGGACAAGGCTGGTCCTGCCTCAGGCAGGGGTTGGACTAGATGTGACCTCTGCAGCTCCCTTCCAGCCTCACTGCTTCAGGATTTAAATGATTTCTGTGATTTCTGCAATTATGAATTGATCTGGGCTGGTTTGGACAGGGCTGATCCTGCTTCAGGCAGGGGTTGGACTAGACGTGACCCCTGTAGGTCCTTTCCAGCCCCATTTTTCTAAGATATCTATGATTCACTGACAGAGTCTGGCAGGAGCCCTGACAGCTCTCCCTCCCCTGTGCTTGAGTTTTCATTATCAGTGCTATAGGACGTCTTTTTTTCTTAGCACAACCATTTTTCTCACAGTATTGTGAGGAGGTTTGGGTGTGCTCAGGCTCCACAGCTGATATTCGAGGCTATCCCTGTACGCTGGATCTTCACATTCCTTAGCTGTAAAGCCTGAAATTTATGGAGCTTTTCCTTTCTCCTTTGCTATTTACTATCAGCTCCACATTGTCTTCAAACAGAGGAGAGCCTTGCTTGACTCCTGTGCCTCAATTACAGCTAAAAGATGATCCTTCTTCCTTCCTTCAAGCTTGGCAGTAGCCACAAGCATTTCACCTACAGCAGCAGCTGGCAGCTTGCTCAGACATCCATCATTCCCCTTCATGGAAAGGATGCACAGGTCCTCTGCACCTGACTCATCTTCTTGGCAATCCCTCACTTCTACCACAACTCATTCATGGGTCTTGAGGTGACTTAAAGGGTCCAATCCTTGAGCCAGACATCTGTCCATGGTAGTTGCAGGTTTTTCTGCAGGGGAGGGTATGCTGCAGGCTGGGATTCCTCTCTTTTTCCTTCCTCCGCTCTCTCATCTCTGGTCCAAAGGCAAGACTCTCCCTCAAAATGGGCTGCCACTTGGTTGAGATTGTGGCACCACTGAAGTTTGTTGGCAGCCAGCTGCTTCTGTGTCTTGATATCAGCATCTGTTTTCTTGGGGTAGACCATCAATGTGTCCTTGTAGCATTTCCTCTGGCCACCACGACCTCGCAAGCCACAACTAAACTGGGAGTAGAGCACTTGTTATGGGAGTTGAGAGTCAGGCATCTGCATGCAATGTCTGGTCCAGCAAAGTTGGTGCTTGAGGATCACCAACTCCATGCTTGTAACCTTGGCTTCAGCAAGGATGCTGAAGTTTGTGCAGCAACCACTGGATGTTGACGATTTTCCAGAGGCATTGTTGATACCTCTCCAAGCTCTTGAGATGATGATAGTAAGTCACTCACATTGCACATCCATAGAGGAGATTGTCACTTGTCTCACTGAGATGCCAGGCCAGGTCAGGCCAGGCCAGTGCTGTGACCCAGACATGGGAAGCATGATTGGGTGACGTCTGTCCATCCTCGCTCCTTACAATCTCCCTCAGAGCTTCACTGCAGCTGGGGGCTCCCCTCAGCCCGAGCATTCAAGACTGACCACAGGCCACCAAACCCTATCATGGGTCTGCAACAAGTCATACCTGGGTTGTGCTGGGTTGGGCTGGGCATCCTCTTTAGACTCAGTGTGTCTGCTCTCCAAGTTCAACCCAAGGCAGTGTGGGGAGATCAAACCCTACAAAACAATCCCACACACTGGTACAGGCTGGGGGTGACTGGCTGCGCAGCAGCTCAGCAGAAAAGGACCTGGGGATGACAGGGGACAAGAAGCTGAACAGGAGCCAGCAGTGTGCCCTTGGTGCCGAGAAGGCTAACGGCATCCTGGGTTGCATTGGTAGGTGTATTGCCAGCAGATCAAACAAAGGATGTGGAGAAGCTTGAGAGAGTCCAGAGAAGAGCCACGCGTATGATCAGAGG
>NW_017729033.1:24186064-24187421 GCF_001723915.1 Gavialis gangeticus
GTCCGAGCCCCCAAGGTCTGGAACAGCCTGCCATCGGAGGTGGTTCAAGCACCTACACTGAACACCTTCAAGAGTAAATTGGATGCTTATCTTGCTGGGATCCTATGACCCCAGCTGACTTCCTGCCCCTGGGGCGGGGGGCTGGACTTGATGATCTTCCGAGGTCCCTTCCTGCCCTAATGTCTGTGAAATTGGTGAAAAAAAATTATTCCCCTCTGTTCAGCACTAGTGAGGCCACATCTGGAGTCCTGTGCCCAGTTTTGGGCCCCGCACCACAGAAAGGAAGTGGACACATTGGAGAGAGTCCAGCAGAAGACAGTGAAAATGGTTGGTGGGCTGGGGGACAGGACTTGTGCAGAGAGGAGGAGGGAGATGTGGAATTTCACACCAGATGAAGCAGCATGGCTTCGGTTGGACATCTTGGTTCCAGCAAAGAGAGGGGCCACGCTCACACCTCCCAGAGACCCTTCATCTCCTTTTCCCACACCCTTTGGCCAGGGTTTCAAAGACCAGACAAACTCCCTAAATTACACACTTCAGTGCAACAATCGTTCCCTATTAACATTTCTCTTTGGCTGTCATTGTAGCCTGCTCTTTTCCTTAAACCTCCCAATCTGTATGGAACAGAGCAAGGCAGACTCATCGGACTGCTTTTGGGGGAATGCATTGCATCTGCAAAGAGAGTTGGGTGGACCCGTGTTTGCAGTCTCCAGGCTGCAGTTCAGGGGGCGGGCGTCCAGTTACTCCCACTTCTGGGCTTTGCTAGTCACCACATAGGGCCAGGCAAGCTGGGATTGTGACTTGGGTGTGCTGATGCTCCCGCTGAGACTTAAACCTAGAGGATCTTACTCCTCTACTCAGAGTCAGATGACCTCCTGAGGTCCCCTCCAGCCTTGTTTCTTTATGACCCTGAGGTTTCATAGTTTCATAGTCTCTAGGGTCAGAAGGGACCTGAGCAGATCATCGAGTCCGACCCCCTGCCATGGCAGGAAAGAGTACTGGGGTCAAATGATCCCAGCAAGGTGTTCATCCAGCCTCCTCTTAAAGCCCCCCCAGGGTAGGAGCCAGCACCACTTCCCTTGCAAGTTGGTTCCAGATCCTAGCTGCCCTGACTGTGAAGTCGCACCTCCTGATGTCTAGTCTGAATCTACCCTCTCCCAGCTTGTGACAGTGATTTCTAGTTACTCCTGGCAGTGCTCGGGGGGACAGGGACTCTCCCAATGCCTGCTGGTCTCCCCTGACTAGTTTGTAACAGGACACCAGATCCCCCCTCAGCCTTCTCTTGTGGAGGCTGAACAGGTTCAGGTCCCGTTGCCTCTCCTCATAGGGCCTGCCCTGCTGCCCCCTGACCATGCGA
>NW_017729033.1:24192421-24195271 GCF_001723915.1 Gavialis gangeticus
TTGGCCTTCCTGACTGCATCCCCACGCTGCCAACCCATGTTCATCTTGGAGTCAATGATGACTCCAAGATCCTTTTCTGCCTCTGTACTGACAAGAAGGGAGTTCCCCAACCGGTAGGTATGGTGCCGGTTGTTCCTCCCCAGGTGCATCACTTTGCACTGCAAAGTTGGTTAAAACTAAGTAGGTTAAAAACATACTTAGCATTTGAGGTGGTTCTGACTGATCTCAGTCAAAACCTGGGGGGGTGAAGAGACATAGCCCTTTACACACCTAGCCTGTCCTTGATAAACAGCAATCAACTCAAAAGAGTGGACATGGTGTGGGGGAGGGTGAGCACATTTTATCTTGCACTCTTCACAGGTACTTAAAGTGAGACAATGGGCTTGTACTTCTGTAGGATTCCAGGATAAAGGGCTTTCTCCTGGGAGAAGTGCAACCTCTGTTTTTAGCTTATGGGTGAAGCTACACATTACACTTAGCCCCTACTGAGGCACTTCAAACGCAGCGTCTGCACATTAAAGCTCCTTAATGCAATCTAAGTGCCCTCTGAGCCTCTTGAGGTGAAGCCACTTCAGGTAAGGGTTAAATCTAGGCTGTGCCACCTAATTCACGTTAAAGTAACTTCAGTCTACTCCACCAAAATAAGGTGAGTAATTTGCAGTCCTTCAGCATCCCAGGATGCACTGATGATCCCAACCCCTCTCCCAGGGATTGACAAGTGTCTTGGCTACTAGTCACCCCCTGCTCACGAGCCCTTCAGTGGCAAGTCTGAGTTACACAGGCAGAAATTGTATTAACCCTTAACATGCAACTGCTCACAGCATGGTCTGCCTTTAACACTGCTTAATATTCCACAGATTTAGTCTGGGCTGAGTGTAACCTAGAACTTTACTTTTAGTGAGTCCTAAATTGAACATGTGACATCACCCAAGGGGTGACACAGGGTTGGAGCCAGGAATTGCCAACTGCAGTCTAGACAGGTCTGGTGATGTTGTATCTCTAGCCCTGGCCCAAAAAGTGGGTATCATTCATTGCTCTGCCATTGACTACCAGGGTGATCTCCAAATTACTTCATCCTTGATCTCCCCCTGCATACAATGGGAGATTTTTCTCCTTGCTCTCCCCCACCCTTCTCTGCTTAGATTAAGATTTTCAGATGTGTGTCATACCATGTATTTGTATACCATCTACCCCAGTGGGATCCTGTTCTCAGCTGGGGCTGTTAGAAGGCAATGTAAAATGACTGATGCACCACTGCAAACTCTATGGGTAAAAAAAAAGACACTGAGTTTATCCAGGCCATATGCAGCTTGAATAGCAATTATCTTGAATTAATTGAGAGGCAAAGATTTATTTCTGTGATCTCTTATTGCACCAACTAAATAGCTGGGATAGCATTAGACAAGCTTTTGATTGCAAGGCATTCTTTTCTAAGCAAGAAATCTTTACCACTCCCATAACTCCTGGATCATCCTGACTGCAACATCATTCTAACGCTGCTTGATGGTAGTTTTATGAAGAGTTTTGATGGTGGATTTGTTTGGGATGGTTTGGACAGGGCTGATCCTGAGTCAGGCTGGGGTTGGACTAGATGTGACCTCTGGAGCTCTCTTCAAGCTCCACTTCTCTATGATTTTATGCTTCTACCTTCAATTAGCCCTGATTGTCCTCAATACTTCTCAGGTACTTAAAGTGGGAATATGGGCTTGTATGTCCATAGGATCCCAGATTAAAAGGCTTTGTCAGGCTTTCAAACTCCCCCAGTGACAGGTTCAGCTAAGACTAGTGCATGACAAATGGTCCTAGGGAGTCCCACACAACTCTATCTGCACCAAGGGAAGTCCTGACAGCCCTGATGGATTCAGCAGCACTGAGCTATCTGCATAAGCAATAAGGACTGAGACACGCGAGGGTGCTTGGTCTGTCTGCAGTGGGACGCTGCTTCTCTGTGATGTGTCATCTTTATTGTCTCTGCGGCGGGGAGACTGCAGTGAGAGGCAGGTGACGGGTTGTAGCGAGTGCTCGCCGCCATTCTTGGCGTGAAATGTGCATCTGACATGCTTTGATAAAGACGCGTGCGTCGACTGCCGGCATCTCTGTTGTGTGCTGCAGCAGGTTCTGCTAATCAAACTACTCGTCTTCTGCAATTCTGCTGTGTGTTTGCTGCCCTTCTTAATGCAGTTCCTGCTTTACAGCTCTGCAGCTAAACTCATTAATTCAGGGATGGAAACATTAGCTCCAGTGAACACTGGCTCAGGTGTGGAAATCATTTTTAGTGAAGCATTGGTTGCACCGTCAAGATGCTTGAGACAGTTTGACTGTGTGCTGTGAATCTGATGTCTAATTCTAATGACCATAGGCCTAAAGAAACATCTGTTCATCATTTTTGCCTACTTTGTTGTGTTTTTATACATAATAGAAGATACAGTGTATTAATTCACATTCCAATGATTTTGCACATTCCAATAATGCACATTCCAATAATTTTTTTTTGCTTCCACGTTGATCTGACTAACAGAGCCTCAGACCCCTAGCCGGCTTCAGGGATGATGCTCAGGGGCAAGCAGCACAGTTTCATTAGGGGCAGGTCATGTCAGACCAACCTGATTGCCTTTTATGATCAGGACACAAAAGCACTGGATGCAGGTGTTGCCGTGGACGTAGTCCTTCTGGACTTCAGCAAGGCCTTTGACACCGTCTCCCACCCCATCCTTATTAAAAAAACTAGGCGACTGTGGCATTGATGCCTACACAGTCAGATGGATTGCAGATTGGCTCAAGGGTCGCACTCAGAGGGTGGTGGTAGACAGATCATATTCCACCTGGGGAGAAGTGGGCAGCGGAGTCCCC
>NW_017729033.1:24195457-24202174 GCF_001723915.1 Gavialis gangeticus
TTCACAAGAGAAGGCTGAGGGGGGACCTGGTGACCACCTATAAACTCACTAGGGGGGACCAGAAGGGTTTGGGAGAGACCTTGTTTTCCCTCGTGCCCCCTAGCATAACAAGGAATAATGGCCACAAGTTGTTGGAGAGGAGGTTTAGATTAGACATCCGTAAGAACTACTTCACAATCAGGGCAGCTAGGAGCTGGAACCAACTCCCAAGGGAAGTGGTGCTGGCTCCTACCCTGGGGGTCTTTAAGAAAAGGCCGGATGCCTACTTAGCTGGAGTCATTTGAGACCAGTTTTTCTCCTGCCCAGGCAGGGGGTTGGACTTGAAGATCTACAAGGTCCCTTCGACCCGACTTCTATGATTCTATGATATTAATAAAGCTTCTATTTATTTTTTTCCTGGAAGAAAATGTATGTTGTGTTATATGGAGTGATGTATCATGCCATCTGCACCCCCCTTTTCAAAATCTTACATCCACCTATGCCTGTCTGGATATTGCTGTGACGGAAGAGATTAGGCCCTTCAGAGCCAGGCAAAGACAGGAACTGGAGCTGTGTAGGGCTTGATCCAAAGCAGGGATGTTGGGCTTCACACCAGATCTCGGTTTTGGATCAAGCCTTACAGAGCTCCAGATCATCTGTATCCACACCACCATATACAATCCATAATCTCAACTCTGCCTAAGACTACCATCAGCCCTGACACAGCAGAAGACACCACACCTGAAACTGCCCCAGGGAAAGCAGAGGGACCATGGCATCCAACATCCTGCTCCTATGAAAGGTTGTCAATACATACTCAAAAGATCCCAGGTAGGGGCTGTGCCCCCTCTACAGAGGAAGGCAAAACCCACACAGTGTATAGCAATCTAACCATGGGGTAAAATTTCTTCCTGACCCCAAATATGACGTTGGTCTGAACCTGAGTGGAGGGGCAAGGCCCTTTAGCCAGGACCCCTGAGGGTTGAGCCACAGCAAGAGCATTGGCACAGTCCAGTGCCCATCCCCTGCCTGGGCTGCAGCAGCACCCAGCGCTTCTGGGGGAGGGTTAACCCCCCCTCGACACATGGAGTAGAAAGAGTGGGGGGCCACCAGCAGAGCCCAGAAGCCTGGGATATGACCATAGCAGAACACAGGCATCACTGTGCCTAGATCATCCCCCACCAGTGACTGTCCACCCTCTTCTTGTGCAGTCCAGAGCAGGGCCTGTCAAGACTTACCTGTCCCCTACCTGTCTACCCCCTTCAGCTTCCAGGGACTGGAGGAGAGAGAAAGCACAAGAGGCAGCTTCTCCAGCATGGGGAAGACTTGGCTTTAGGTCTCTGCTCTTGGGATGGTTTAAGTCATTTACAACACACATTTCCATGAAGCAGTCATTGGATAACTTGCAAGGTAATAGCCTACTACTGCTGCCAGCCAACAGAGCTGGGCCTTTATCCCTAGTGGTGTAGGCTTCTAGCACTGGAGTTCAGTGCCCAATGCTGACTGCTGCTGAGAGCTAGTAGCCGAGTCCTGTTTATGGCTGGAGAAAGAGATGAACACCCAGCTCTGTGACTTGGCAGGAGCCGGCCAGGCTTCATTCCCCATAAAACAGAGCATCCAGTGAAAGGCACCAAGAGCTAACTGTAACCTTCTTCATTTTGCAAAGCTATATAGCTCTTCAAGAGAGTCTGGGATCCAACTAATCAGAAATGTTGTGCTTAGAAAGCAGGGTAGTGCTTACACAGTGGCAGGATATAACGGGTATTTTCTGAGACATGCACTGCTTTGGAAGCACCTGTACAGTAAATTAAATCTGTGGATGTGAATAAGCTTTGCATTCAAAGTCCCAGAATGATGTCTTGGTAATGCTGCTGGTGGGGGAGAATGTGTCTGCTTGGGTTTAACTATGAACAGGAGGATTGTGTGAATTCGTCACAGAAAGACTGAGAAAGAGGGGTTCTGCGCTTTGCTGGAAAAACAAAGCAGCATAGCACACCACTTAAAAATTAGGATTATTTTAAGGAAAGAATTGGTTGATTTTCACTATGATGATGGCAGGTTGAATCTGTTCTGCTGCATTTAAATTATAGAACTGTAAATATGTGTAAATTCTCATGGCTTTTAAGGCCAAATTCAACTTTATTTAAAATAGCTACCTGGCAGAGATTTACCCTGCAGTTTGGTATAAACTGTTTGACATGGACTCAAGCCCAACAGCTCAGTTTTGTTTATTTCAGCAGCTTTTTCCAGAGCTCTGGCTTTGCAGCAAATCCTCCCTCCATGCTTTCTGATCTATACATCTATGAACCAAATCCTGATTGCAAGGGCAAGAGGGTCCTAGTCACTCTAGGATGTTAAAGATGCCCCATTGGGGTGATATCCTGGCTACATTCAAGTCAGCGTAAGTTTTGCATTTGACTTCAGCAAAGCCAACATTTCACAGTCAATGTTGGGTTACCTGAAAGCATTCAAGATATGTGATGGTAATCAGAGTCAGACTTTTAAAATGGAGGCTGGGGTCATGTATAATACACCCCAGAGGTGTCGGGAGGTGAGAGCAGGCCAATACCTAAGATGATAATCACCGGTGGAAAATTAGAAAGGGCATCATCTTCCTTAACATTGCTTATATGGACTGGCTGTTTTTAGCACCGTGCTGAATGAGCACTAGTGCACGTAGATTTATGTTCAGGTGTGAGGTGTTTTGTTTAAGAAAAGTCTTGACATTTCAATGGAACCCCATTTGCAGGTCAAAATGCACCAAACAAAACCTGCTTCCTGTCCTTGATCTTCTTATTAGACATTGGCAGCTGCTCAGGTTGGATTATAGTTTGCCAAGTCTTCTAGGCTTTCAGCAACAGGGAGCAATAAAAGACAAGTGGCTTCCAGCTCCAAATGTCCTAAATAAAAGCAAGGTTCCCTTAGCCTTCAATTTTTGATCTGGGATTCAGATGACGGGAGAGAAACCAACAGAAGGTGTCATGGCTGGATAGTTATGAAGTGTGCCAGCGTTATATGCAAGCAACTTGTTAAAAAAGGAAGTTCAATTATTTTATTCACATCCGAACTCAACGGCCTTTGTTTCAAATGTGATTTTTGCTCACCTGATGGGTGCCCCTAAAAGGGAAAGCACGAAGTTAACCACTTGTTTGTGTTCATTTATGCTGTTGTCAAATGAAACAGTTAATTTGCAAAGAAGCAAAATAATACAGGGTATAATTACTGATCTTCCTGAAGAGAAGCATGGATAAATCTAGTAACATGCTTTGCTATGAGGAATCAAGAAGTTCTCTTGGGTACCCCAGTGTGAAGGGTCTGGGCGTTCATCCCTGCCAACTTCTCATCAGTACTACCCCAGTCTACTCCACCTCCTTCTTCTTGTCTGCTATGATTTGCTGGTAAGGACTGTACTTTAGAAGCAGCAGGTAGTTCTTTCCAGGGTGCTTTTGTGCTACTATCATGGCCATATCCACACCTCACTGATGATTCCTTGCCTACCTCTTCTTGGGACTCTTCTCACACTTTCTATTTTTGTACTGGACTATTGCTGGGTCCCTCAGGCCCCAACCTTTGTCCAGACTTCAGCTGTTTTTGGCTGTATGTGGCCAAACCCTGCCCCTTCCAATCATCTGGCCACTGCCCTGAAGATGGACCCAGGTGTTTCTGCTCAGCCTAACAAACTGTTTGGTTCACCTTGCCCCGTAACCCTACCCATCTTCTTAGCAGTCCCTGGTCTTCAGCATTGAGACTCCTGCAAGTTACTCACTGCACTCCCTTTCCCCAGTGGGTCCCCCAGTGTCTGGCTCCCAGAAGGGCTCTGTTCCCCTCTCCTCTCCCTCCATTGTGTGCAGGTAACAGCATTTCAGTTCCCTGTTATACCCATTGATTTATTTTCAAAGAGGTTTTGGTGTGGTTGTTGCATTGCACTTTTCTTTATAAAACCAGTGGAATTACTACAGGCTTCGCATATGTTGGTATCACTGACACAGCTGCACATTTCTGATGTGGATGCACCACTTCATTTTCCCGCTATCTCCATTTTGTCTTGCAGCCTTAGTTAAACAGTGAGGGGTAGTCATAGACTCAGCTTAAAGCAAGATGGTTCCATAGACTAGAGACTATGAGGAATGCCATCAATTTTGCAGTCAGGAGCACTGTTATAAGCACCTGTACAGAGAAGAACAGAATGGACAGTGGGTGCATCTACATGAGATGCATTAATGCACATTAGCCTAAGTGAATGCACATTACAGGTGTGTATCTACATGTGCGCGCTTAATGTGCATCAGCTGAGGTTAATCATGCCTAAATTTGATCCCTGCAAATGCAGGGATCAAATTTAGATGCAGTTAGTTAAAGTGCTTTAACACACATCTAGATGCCATTAGAAGGCTGACCTGAGCCCAGCCCCAGGGCTCCTGGCTGGCCGCTTCTCCTGGCTTCAGTTTAGGACTAAAGTTAGTCCCAAGTGCTGGCAACTGTGTGACTGGAGCTCCCCCGCAGTAGCTGCAGGGGCACATGGCAGAACTAGAGGGACTTAGGACTAACTTTTGTCCTAAGTCTCTGTACGTGTAGACACCTACCAAAAGTCACTTAATGCACATTAGTTTAAGGTGCATTAAATTTAGGCACACTTATTTGCACGTGTGGACACACCCAGTATCTCTCCTCCTAACTCCAGGTTGCTACTGATTTCATTGAACCAGGATTTCACACTGGGCTTTTCTTTACTCCTTAACATGCCATTCCAGATAATAATTTCAGTTTACATGAGCAGCATAGGGTGTTGTTTTCATCCTTCGAATTCAAAGATGACCATGACATCACAGGTTGATTTGGTTTTTGTGAACACATGAGTGGCTGATCAGGCCAATTTGTGCTCTGAACTGGCATACTGAACAAGAGATGCCACTTTATGCTGCTTGATCAAGAGTGGACATGCTGCTGTTCCGATATTTATGTTTTTTGCAGTTCTGCTCTGCCTCAGCAGTTCTCCTCTGCTCATAGACAGTGGCTCCACTATGGATGAGGCTTCGCCAGATAGAACGATCATGAGCAAGAGCTTCCCAGGTTTTCAGGTGAATGTTGAAATGTTTCAAGGATGACTTGAGGGAGTCTTTGAAGCATTTCTTCTTGCCTCCCTGAGAGCGCTTGCCCTCCTTTAGCTCACTGTAAAAGATCTTTGGCAGTCGCTCATCTGACATCTTGGTGACCTGGCCTGCTCATCTCATCAGTGATTTCATCAACAGTGTGGATGCTCACAACGCCTGCCCATGAGAACCTCAGTGTCTGGGACCCTGTCTTGCCATCTTATCCTCATCAGTGTCCTCAGACAGCCCATGTAATAGTGGTTCAGCTTGACAGCATGGTGTCTGTACACTATCCAGGTTTTGCATGCATACTTCAGGACTGGCAACACAATGGCTTTGTAGGCCTTCAGTTTTGTTTCTTGACTGATGTCTCTGTGCTCCCACGCTTTTGTACATAGTTTGCTGAAGGCCACACTTGCTTTAGCAATTCTGGCATTGGTTTCATCTTTGATGTGAACTGCATGAGACGGTGTACTGACAAGATAGGTGGAAAAAAAGAGGATAAGATGGACTCTCTGTCACTAGCTTAAGCTCCAGGATTTCCTTTGACCCCGCCTGTGTTCAGAAAATTGAAACTCTCCCAACACTAAGACAATCTAACTCAGTGTGGCCAACTCCCAAGGTTTTATCAAGAGATTCCAAATACTTGGTTTTACTCTCAATGCCCTAGTGGCTGGAGATGCATGATTACAGGGGAATCCCCATTTCCATTGTTATGGATGTTTGCTTTGTGATTGAAGAGAAATAAATATGGCCCATATGGGGTCTCAGTTTCAGGAAGCAGGAGGCAGAATTGTAGAGTTGGTATTTTTATGCCAATCTCATCATTTTTAAAAGAATATTGTGATTTTGCTGGCTTGATTGATGATGTCCTTAATGCTCTGAGTCAGGATGACATGAGGAGCGGCTAAGGGAACTGAGATTATTTAGTCTGGAGAAGAGAAGACTGAGGTGGGAATTGATAGCAGCCTTCAACTCCCTGCATTGGGATTGCAAAGAGGATGGAGCTGGACTGTTCTCAGTGGGGGCAGATGACAGGACAAGGAACAATTGGCTCAAGTTGCAGCAAGGGAAGTGAGGTTAGATATTGGAAAGAACTTTCTCACAAGGAGGGTGGTGAAATACTGATAGTCTCCCCAGAGAGGTTGTGGAGTCTCCATCCTTAGAGGTTTTTAAGACCTGGCTCAACCCTAAGATGTGGGGGGATGTGGGCATGCTAGAAGGGAGGAATAGGCTGCAATCAGACCTAGACAGGTTACAAGGGTGGGCAGGTGAGAATAGGATGGGATTCAACACCGACAAGTGCAAAGTGATGCACTTGGGGAGGAACAACCGGCACCATACCTACAGGCTGGGGAACTCCCTTCTTGTCAGTACAGAGGCAGAAAAGGATCTTGGAGTCATCATTGACTCCAAGATGGACATGGGCCGGCAGTGTAGGGAGGCAGTCAGGAAGGCCAACCGCACCTTGTCATGCATCCACAGATGCATCTCAGGCAGGTCCAGGGAGGTGATCCTCCCCCTCTATGTGGCACTGATCAGGCCACAGCTAGAGTACTGCGTCCAGTTCTGGGCACCGCACTTCAGGAGGGATGTGGACAACAGAGAGAGGGTCCAGAGGAGGCCACTCGATTGGTCAGGGGGCAGC
>NW_017729033.1:24207174-24209953 GCF_001723915.1 Gavialis gangeticus
GCCTTGGCTGGGTTCATGTATCTGGGGCCAGTCCTCCTTTGAGCAGGGAGTTGGACTAGATGACATCCCAGCCCTACTGTTCTATGATTCTATGATTGAGGTAATATATAAGAAGTCCAATCTCAGACCAGACCCCACTGCATTAGACACTGTACAAGTAGTCAACAAAGACCCAGTCCATGCCCTGATGAGCTTTCCTTCCTACTCCTGCTAGAACACAGCCTTCAGCTGGGAGACGAAGATCAAGAAACTAGCAGCACCTCCTTTTTTTTTTTTTTTACTCTTAATATTTCCAGATGCAGTTCTCTCATAAAGCATTTATTCCCTGCACTTGTAAAGATGAGCTGTCAGGATGTGCAACCCTCCATGAAGATATCTTTAATTAAACATGTAAAAATAAAGCATACCCACTGTAATTTAAATTGACAGTGTATCTAAATATATTTATTTCTTGGTTTTTAATTAAACCCTCCAGAGCAGTCATCTTGATTCTTTGCATACGACTCTCTCTCTCTTTTTTTTTTTTTTGACTAGCTGCTCCTGAGGAAAAAGGGGAAGCATTTCTCATGAGACTGATAAGTGTGTGCAGTAAAGATAATAGCTTATCTCTAATGGAGCCTGTTTTATGTTGTAATACTAAGGATCGGGCTGGAGGTGGGTCCTGGTGATGCTGGGAGCAGATTTGGGTGGGTCCTTAAGAAAGGATGTTCTCTGAAATGCCACTGGCATGGAGAGAGGCTATTTTGTTAGGACCAAAACCCTGCAAAATGTAGCAGTTGCACAAACACTTCAGATGTGTTTTATTTAGATTACTACCATCTGACCAGAGCTGGAGACACCTGGACAGTCAACCAGCATCTTTTTGTTGGTCCCAGCTCCAACACTGTACCAGATCCAGGGAAGACAGCTTGTATTTTTGCTGTGCAGCAGTCCCAAGACAGCTGAGCACATGTTCCTTGATGCAAACTGAAGTCCTCCTTCCATGAAAGGTTGTAACTTTGCTATGATACGATCACACTTAGAATCATAGGATCATCGGAAATGAGGGTTAGAACGAATCTCAGGAGGTCATATCTAGTCTAACCCCCTGCTCAAAGGGGAACCAGCCCCAGCTACATCATCCCAGCCAAGGCTTTGTCTACCCAGGGCTTCAAAATCTCCAAGGATGGAGAGTCCACCACCTCTCTGAACAGCCTGTTCCTATGCTTGACTACCCTCCTCATGAGAAAGTTTTTCCTAATATCCAACCTCAACTTCCCTTGCTGTAACTTGAGCCCATTGCTCCTTGTTCTGTCATCTGCCCCCACTAAGAACAATCCAGCTCCATCCACGTATCACATCTTACTGCTCTAAACAGGTGAACACTCACAGTTAACATGTCTGAAGTGGACCAAAGCTCTCCACTGCACCAACATTTAGGGACTTCTGAAACTGGTGTTTCCAAAACCCTGAGTTGGATTGTCTGCAGAGCTGGAATTCATGGCCTCACCACCTAAACACAGGGCTCTGGGCTTAGCTTTCTTGGAATAATCTTGGAGCAGATACAGAGGGTACATCTACCCAGTAGCAGCGATGTGACCCAACCAGGACACTCCAGATGAGTCCCACCTACTTATTTCTAATTCTAGAAATGTAGCAATGAGTCAACCCTCCCTTCATCCTCACCCCCCAACAGTTGCTCTTGATCTCTTGTGGTTGCTAGGGGAAACCCTAGAGAGGGGTCCCCACTGTATTTCTGGTTTTGGAGCAAGGGAGTGGGAACAGATTTGTGGGGTGAATCAAAGAGCTTCCCAGCCATGGTTGGCTGCTGCTATGGTGCAGAGTACAGGCATACCAATAAATGCTTTTGCATGGTCAAACAGGAGCCAAACTGACAAGATGGAAGACCTGGTTGTAGAAAATGGTAAGAGCCATGGAGGAGTTCCCATATGAAGAGAGATGGTCAAGGCCAGGTCTGCTCCATTTAGAAGAGAGATGCTTCAAGGGGGGACATGAGAAGGGTTTACAAATGGCCAAGAGAAAGTCAATAGGGATTTGTCATTGACTGTCTCTCACCAGATAAGAACTAGGAGACATAAAATGAAATGAGTAGGCTGTAAGTTTTAAATGAATACAAGGAAGTTCTTTCTCACCCAGTGTGTCATTGAAGTGCAGGGCTCATTGCCACTAAATGCGGTGGGAGCTGAAAGTTCAGCCAGAACCACAAAGGTCAAAGGCCAAGCTGAGCTAATTCTTGCCAGAGACATTCAAATGACTAGCAAATAAGCCCTAAGAAAAGAACAAGGGAAATCATGGAGCTTCAGTGCAGGAAGGCTGGACTAGCAATGAAAGACCAATTAGCCACAGCTCTAAATGAATTAAATACCGCATGACACTGATCCCAGGAGCAAAGTAAGGATGGCTGATGGGAGAGGGCAGTGTGGAAATGCAAATGACTGCAGCCAAGGTAGATGCAAAACTCAAAGCACTCAATGCAGACCAGTTGCAGGGACGGAAAAATTCCCCTTCCCAGAGTCACAGATTCATAGATGTTAGGGCTGGAAGGGACCTCAACAGTCATTGAGTCCGACCCCCTGCATAGGCAGGAAAGAGTGATGGGTTCAGATGACCCCAGCCAGATGCCTATCTAACCTCTGCTTGAAGACCCCCAGGGTAGGGGAGGGCACCACCTCCCTTGGGAGCCCGGTCCAGATTTTGGCCACTAACTGTGAAGTTCTTTCTAATGTCCAGTCTAAATCTGTTCTCTGCTAGCTTATGGCCATTATTTCTTGTGACTCCC
>NW_017729033.1:24210404-24220695 GCF_001723915.1 Gavialis gangeticus
TCAAATATTCTTGCCAGTGGCTGTACAATGACATCAGCCAGTGCCTTCAGTACCCTCGGATGGAGCTCGTCTGGGCCTGCCGACTTAAATGCATCCAGTCCTTCCAAGTGACTCTGCAACATCTCAGGGTCAATGCTTGGTGGTCTGGCACCCAGCTGTTGTCTCTCTACAATCCTATTGTGGTACTTGTCTTGCCCCTCATTTAGGAACACTGAGGCAAAGAACTCATTGAGGAGTTCAGCCTTGTCCCCCCATCTGTCACCAATTGCTTTTGCCCATTTAGTAGCGGTCCTATACTGCCCTGGGCTTTCCTTTTACTCTCTCCCAGAGTTCAGTATGAAACACCAGATCCAATAACAACAGTTTTTAACAGATCTCTCCTATCAGTACTGTCTGCATGGAGAAAAACAAAGGCAGGAGAGGAAGGGGAGAATGTGATACCAGCAACTACAGATTATTAGTCCAGAGTCTGAAAGGAGTTAGAGCAAAGTTTGAGGGAAAGAACAATGAATGGCATGAGGAAACAAGTTAAAAGGCACCACAGGTGATGGTTGTCAGACTAACCGGAGAGCTCTGTAATTAGAAAACTGATTACAGGAATGGGGAGGAATATACGGATCATGATAAATAACCTGAAGATGGAAACTAGAAGAAGGTCCTGAACCATCAGAGCAGAACAGCCTCTGGAGCGGAGACTTGAGGACAAAACCACTACCTGCTTTTAAGATGGAGCTGACTAACGTGATTATATGGGGGCATCACCTGAAATAGCAGGTGACGAGACTCCATGTCTCATGGATCCCCTGCCAGTCCGAGGCTCCGCTAGAACGCTCTGGCTGGGAAGGCTCCCAGAGACCTCGGGGCATTTTTGCTCAGTGACCTGTGCACACATCTCCAGGTGGAGCATCGCTGGGTGGTAGCTACTGGCACTCTGAGTCCAAGGGCCGGTGGGTGCTATCTGGTGTGCTCTGCTTGGTGCCCCCCCTAAGAGCACTTGTTTTGGCCCTTTGACCTTGTACGTGCACACCCCGTTTTCTTATGATTTGTCCCCCATAATTAGTTGAATTTTTAAAGGCTCTGGCCGCCCAACCAGTGGTGGCCCCCGACCCACGGCCATTTTAATTCAATAGACCGAGGCTCCACTAGAGAGAGATAAAGGCTCTTTCTGGTACTAATGGTCATTGCAGATAAGCACAGAGATGGCTACTGGGATAGTCAACTATAAAAGCCTCAGCCATGCCCCATCTGGGTCTGCCCCAAGAGAGAAAGCTAAGTACTTCCAAACAGTAAAAATGTAGGTCTCTACTGCAGCCTACTTAGTCCCATGGTGGCTGCTGACCAGATCTGGCACTCAAGAGAGCCTAGTTCTAGTCCTGGTTTGCTTGGTAAGCAGGTTATTTCTCCTATCAGCAAAATGAGGAACCAAGATGCTGGCCTGGATGCTCAGGACCACAAGTTAGAGATGGGCTAGCCTTTTACATGGAAACAGATTCATAGAAAATGGGGGCTGGAAGGGACCTCAGGAAGTCATCTAGTCCTGCCCTAACCAGAACCAGCCCCAACTCCATCATCCCAGCCAAGGCTTTGTCCAGCCAGGTCTTCAAAACCTCTAAGGATGGAGACTCCACCACCTCTCTGGGTAAGTCATTCCAGTGCTTCACCACCCTCCTAGTGAGAAAGTTTTTCCTAATATTCAACTTCAGTTTTTCTTGCTGCATTGGAGTCCATTGTTCCTTGTTCTGTCATCTGCCTCCACTGAGAACAGTTCAGCTCCATTCTCTTTGGATGGTGTCCAGCTCCATCCTCCCCCTGCAGGGAGTTGAAGGCTGCTATTCAATCTCACCTCGGTCTTCTCTTCTCCAGACTAAATAAACCCAGTTCTTTCAGTCTCTCCTCTGTATGCTGCAGCTACCACCCTCAGCATTGGCACTGCATTGAAACACCTGTTGCATTTGCAGAGCTGTTGGATGGAAGATGCTGTGTTAAGCAAATCGGTTACTTCCCCTAAACGTATCCTAATTTTTCTAATTAGTGCAAATTCATGTAATTATGTAATTGGGGCATGTTAATTAACCATTGCAATTGCTAGATAACTTCCCAGCCTGCCCCAGACTTTGGCTCACTGTTGCCATTTTGCTAGAGCAGAGAACTCTCTTCCAGTCCTTTCCAGCCTGCTTTTGCATGCCCTGCTCTGCGGAGGCAATGTCAGACTCCCTTGTGACCTGAGGACACACAGCGAACATCTGCTTTCCCTTCTGCCCTCCTGTGCTACAGAGAAGAAGTAATTCAAGGAGACTTCTATTAAAAGAGCCCTGGGTGGACTGTTATCAGCACCCTAAGCAGGGAGTAGATTCTACTCTAATGACATGCAGGGGGGCAAAGATTGGAGGGGAGTTTTGAGCAAAGTGCTATGCCCAGTCATGGCAAGGGAATAAAAAAAAACAAAAAACCAAAAACCAAAAAACACTGCTTGCCTACTCCAGAGGCACATCCATCACTCGAATGGATGTGAACAGACCTGGCCATGAGCATTAGAAGGGATAGGCAGTGTCTGGGCAGAGATTATCAGCCCAAATGCAGCTGGCAGAGACACCCATGTAAAAAATGCAAATGCAGCTTTGGAACAACAGGACAGTTAGTTTATCTTATTTAAAGTTGCTGCTTTCTCAACATGTATGGAGAGGCATTGGGAAGGGATTAAAACAGGGGTGTTAGAGATATCTGAATCTGTCCCATGGAGCTGTTTCACCCAACCTGTTAGGCTCCTAAAGGGGCCAGGAATTCAGGGGTGGGGCAATGAAGATGATCTGCTGGATGCTCTCCTTGCCATGGCTTTCAGTCATACAACACACAGAGAATTTAAGAGCAATTATGGTACTGCATATGAAAACTGTGAAAGCTTGGGCAGCATCTTTTGCATAAAAATGCAGGATATTGGCTGGGGCAAGACTGGATTGTGGTAACAAGACTGCCACAAGAAAATTAAATTCCGCTCATGGCTTGCAACCCATTAGGTGTTGAGACAGTGGAGTGCTTGTGATAGGTAATACCAGACCCATGGCATAAGATAATAAAAGTGGTTAAAATTGTTGTCAGAGTCCTGATGCACTCATCACATGTGTACCTAAGAAAGCCCTTTAAAGAATGGCTGAGCCAGTGAAGGCAAGGAAACTGCATATGCATTTCAATTGACCTAGCAGCTAAAGAAAACAGAAGACTCAATATGCATCTCAAAAGAAACCTGTAAAAGGTGCATTGAATATAGGGAGGATATTCTGCATGTGACATACTCACATTTCTCAAAGCAGGCATCCAATGTCACTCTAAGGTGTTAAAAATGTCTGAACCATTCAGTGTATGTCTGGAGTTATGAGCTACTGTCAATGTACCCCATTGATAAACAAATACTCAAAAGCAAGTTTGGTGACACCTCTAAGTATCCTGCCTGACACTCAAGGCCCCTCATCTGTGATTGACCTATAATTGCAAAGGCTGCAGAAACGCATAATCCTTACACCTAGACAATCAAAAACAGAAGCCAGGCAATTAACAGTTATGATATGAAGATCAACCTTTTCCTCCCTGCTTTGTTCGGACTTTAATTGACCAACCATCAAGAAAAATGCTTTGAAGAAACAATTAAAAACTAAGCAAATTTCTCAGCAAGTGTGTGCCACAGTTCCTAGTCCTGTCCCTATGTTCCCATCTCCATCCTCTCTGTAATGGCCCTGC
Source organism: Gavialis gangeticus (assembly GCF_001723915.1). NCBI lineage: Eukaryota > Metazoa > Chordata > Crocodylia > Gavialidae > Gavialis > Gavialis gangeticus. The sequence goes on from NW_017729033.1 coordinate 24,214,137, forward strand.
AGGTACTTGAAGATGGCTATCAAACTCCCCTTCAACCTCCTCATCCCCAAGCTAAATAACCCTAGTTCTTTCAGCCTTCATAAATCATGCTCCCCAGACCCCTAGCCATTTTTGTTGCCTTGTGCTGGACTCTTTCCAAACTGCCCACATCCTTCTTGAAGTGAAAGGCTTAAAACGGGACACAGGACTCCAGGGAAAGCCTCCCCAGTGCTGGATAGAGGGGAAGAATCACTGCCCGTGATTTGCAAGTAACCCTTCTGTTCAAACAGCCCAGGAGGCTGTTGGCTTTTTTTGCAACAAGGGCACACTGCTGGCTCCTATCCAGCTTATTCTCTACTGTAACAGTACAAGTCCAGAGGGAAGTATGCAAATTACAGTCCTCTACTTCCAGACTGGAGGGACCAGCTATCCCTCTGGACAAAGAGCCACATGACAGAGCAAGCCAGCGGCAAGACAGGAAAGCACCATACCTCCCAGAGGAGGGGGAAATCCATGCCCTCCCTCTGCACCCCATGATGCTTCCTGAAATCCTTGATGGGGTTCTGCAACATGACCATCAGCTGTGAATGAGCCTCTAACATGTCCCGTGTCCATAGTCCCCAAACACTTCACAAGCACAACGAGCAAGGCAAGTCTCCATGTTAGGCTTCCATGTGACTTAGCACAGCTCATTCGAGGAATTTGCGTCAGAGCCAGAATGAGCCCCCAGATTATCCAGCAAAAAGATTGACCTCTAGCCAGGCACGGACACTCCCTCCTCCCAGCTTCCAAGGACTCTCTATGGTTGCTCCTGCCCTGTTTTCCCAGGGACGAAGCTAAGCTGGCTCCTGTTCTCCCCATTTCCAATCCTGTGCTAATCTCCACGATGCAGCTTACCTTTAATTCTGGCCAGGAGCACATCTGCTTTGACGTCAACTTCTCTTCTCTGTAATCTTTCTCTTTGGGGCAGAAACTCTGGAAAGTGCGCTGAATACTGCAAAAAGGACAGTGTCAGAGAGGGTGACCTTGGGCCCCACAGCTCGAAAGGATGCTTGCCTGCTTGACAAATCAAGGTGAATTCCCATGGCAGAGAAGGACAGCATTAATGTTTAAGAACCCAGGCTCACAGCCTTCCTGGAGAGCAATAAAGATATATCTGGGTGATTGGTTAAGAAAGCTAATCTAGGATCCAGATTCAGCTGTCACACATAATGCATTTCCCTTCTCGGTAACATCTGATTCTCCTGGAGCTGTAATAGCTTATGATGGCGAACAGGACAATTAATGATGGGATGCAATCTTTAGAGGTCTGTAAAATAATGTAGCATGTGGGGAAAATAAATGAGCCTTTACCACCTTTTGGCTATGGGCGGTGAGATGAGATGAATATGGTCTCAATCCAAGTGAAAGTGCTGCCTGTCTGTATGGCAGAAAATACCTCCATGACTGCTAGTAGGTGTGTGGTCATGGCCATGGCCCCCCTGCTTTTGCTGTGGCAGGTACAGGTGTGATGCATTGTGTCGGGGTGATTGCATAGTTTGCGTAGGAGGTTGAACAAAGGATCTGTCTGGGCTGGTTCAGGCAGTAAAGATGAGGGCAGGATCAAAAACAGCATTTACCTACCCATTCGTGGTTTCTACAGACCTAATCCAAAACCTGTCGGAAGCAGCAGAGAGACACCTGGGAATCTAAAAGCATATACCTGCCATGCCAAACTCCCTCAGCAAGTAGGGCCTCGCTCAGGCTGGAGGAAAAGGAAAAAAGCTTGGGAATGAACTCACCGTATAATTTCCTTCTTGGTCAGGAATGTGAGGGCCTGCAATAAATCAGAGATATATGAGGCTATGGTGCAAACCCACCTTGTCTGGCACATAGCACACCTATCAGGTGGCCTTGCTGATGTACAAACAGCCTGGGAAAGCAGGACTCATGCTAGGATGACGTTCAGCGCAGCCCCAGGTGTTCCCAGAACACAAGTGTGTGGAGGGGTCAAGGGTCATCAAAAACGAGGGTTGAAGGGACCTCAGGAGGTCACATCTAGTCCAACCCCCTGCTCAAAGCAGGACCAGCCCCAACTCCATCATCCCAGCCAAGGCTTTGTCTACCCGGGTCTTCAAAACCTTCAAGGATGGAGAGTCCACCACCCTGGGGAGCCTGTTCCAGCGTTTTATAACCCTCCTAGTGAGAAAGATTTTTTTCCTAATACCCAACCTCAACTTCCCTTGCTGCAGCTTGCGCCCATTGCTCCCTGTTCATCATCTGCCCCCACTGAGAACAGCCCGACTCCATCCTCTTTGCACCCCCCCAACCCTTCAAAGGAGCCAATTCAGAGTTTCCTCGACATCCAACACACCAGAGAACCAGGATTAGACCACAAAAGCATCAGGGAAAGCAAAGGTATGGATCCTGCAACACCTGGGATCACTTGTCTATGTGTCTGTGGTGTTAATTTGTCACTGGCTAGGCAGGAAGGGGTGTCTGGTCCAGGTCCCACGTGGGGCTCAGGAGATGGGGGTTTGCTTCCTAACCCTGTGTGACCATGGGCAAGTCACAGTGTCCTGGGATTGTTTCCTGGCCAAACTGAGATGTGCTGGTGAGACTGCTTGGCTGCCTTACCAGCACCTGAGCATCAGAGAGGAACCACAGGGAGCCTTCCTCAGCACCTCCCTGGGCTTGAAGCAGCTGAACAGGACTTATTCAAGAGCATCCCAGACAGGACACAGTGTTGCAAGACCTGTAGCCATTCTCTGCCTCGGTTTCCCCATCTGTGAAATGGGCATAACGGAATTCTCTCCTATTCCTTTTTATTAGGTCATTAAGGCACAGACTGTCTCTCCATCTCTGTGTGTACAGTGCCTTTTGCAAGTGGCCCTGATCTCAGCTAGGAGATGGGAGCATGACCAGAAAAGAAATATGGAGAAGCTAATGTAAATGCCTTTGCATATGGAAGACCCACTCGTTACTCAGGAACAGCTGTAATAAGGTAGGCATGTCTCTTAACATATCCAGTCATTGATCTGGCCTGTAATACTTCTTGTCAACCCCAGATTGGGCTCCCCCCATCCCTGTTTTCTGAAATGGGGCAATTTATCCTCAGGTTTCTGGGATTTGGTGACTGCAACAGGGGAAAACCCACATCCCCAAAGAGATTGTGAGGGAGCAAACTCCTTCCAGGGCCAGTGAGCTGTCACCACGCCTCGCCGTCATGTCTGACGCGTGGTGTCGTCCCCTCACACCCATCCAGTCATGTCTGACAGGTGGTGTCGTCCCCTCACACACGTCCAGTCATGTCTGACAGGTGGTGTCGTCCCCTCACACACGTCCAGTCATGTCTGACAGGCGGTGTCGTCCCCTCACACACGTTCAGTCATGTCTGACGGGTGGTGTTGTCCCCTCACACACATCCAGTCATGTCTGTTGGGGGGTGTCGTCCCCTCACACACGTTCAGTCATGTCTGACAGGTGGTGTCGTCCCCTCACACACATCCAGTCATGTCTGTTGGGGGGTGTCGTCCCCTCACACACGTTCAGTCATGTCTGACGGGCGGTGTCGTCCCCTCACACACATCCAGTCATGTCTGACAGGTGGTGTCATCCCCTCACACACGTTCAGTCATGTCTTATGGGGGGTGTCGTCTCCTCACACAGACTCATACCACACCGGTCACCCTAAGAGAAGGCCAGATCGTGAGGGAGGATGACAAGGCTGCAGCAGGCCTGGACAAAATGGTTGCCTCTGAGGAGCGATGGGCCTGGCAGGATGGGGGGCCTGAAGCCTCCTGACCTGATAATCCTCTAGTTCCTCCTTCCCCATGGGGTGAGAGACTTGCTGGCCCATTTTCCTGCCTCTCATGTATCTGAGCTTTGGGGTGACTTTTGGTCACCTCCACAGTCCCCCAAACTCCCAATCCGGCTCCTGCCCGTGTCAACACTGCATCCCCTCCGGGGGCGTCTGGCAGCCTCGTCCCCTGATGTATGCACCTCTAATAAACTACATAGCCCTTTGTAACATATAGATAGATGTATAGTGGTGTTTCATGTTAATCACTGAAAAAGGAGGATTTGATCTTACTTTTATTTTGAAAATTGTGGTGGGGGATGGGGGGGTTGTTGTTTTTTTAATCAAAGAAAAGCTGATTGCTAGCATGGCCTGAGCCGGCGATTTGGGAGGCATAGCTGGGCACCGGGCTATGCCTGCTCCTTTATGGGAGCAAGCAGCCAGAGGTAATGCAGAGGGCTAATGAGAGACTCAAATGAATTGAAGTTTAATTCAATTTAACTCAACTATTTAATTAAATTTAACACAATTAATTGCAAAGAGGGCTCCGGCTGGAGGTATATAAACCCAAAGCCTGAACGTGTTAGGCAGGCACGAAGTGAGCAGATCCTGGCTGCAAAGCCGCAGGGCTCCCGAAGGACGGATCTGAACAGATCGCTGGCCCCGGGGTGGATGCAAGTCCCCTGGGCAGAGAAAGACCGGGTTTGAGAGGCAAGCGGCCTTTGTTTTATGTTAAACCCCTGGAGGGGTCTGCTCCAGGGCTGCAGTGCTTCTTGGTTATTTCAATGGCACTAGTCGTTTAGCCTTGAGCCCCACTGTGGCAGGTTCAAGGCCAGTTCGAGAGCCAGTAACTCAGAAGCCTGCAGACTGAGTGTGGAAAAAAGCTGAGATCTGGACGGGAGGGTCCACGAGCCTGGAGGAAGGGCTGCGGTCAGGACGAGGGGTCTGGAAGCCCAGAGGAGGGGTTGTATGTGGGACTAGGGGTGCAAGAGCCCAGAGGAGGGGCTGTATGTGGGACCAGGGGTGTAAGAGCCCAGAGGAGGTGCTGCATGCCGTAGCAGGGGTCTGGAAGACCAGGGGAGGAGCTGCATATGGGACCAGGGATCTGGAAGCCCAGAGGAGGGGTTGCATGCAGGACCAGGGGTCTGGAAGCCCAGAGGAGGGGTTGCATGGGGGACCAGTGGTCCAAGAGCCCAGAGGAGGGGTTGCATGGGGGACTAGGGGTCCAAGAGCCCAGAGGAGGGGTTGCATGCAGGACCAGGGGTGCAAGAGCCCAGAGGAGGTGCTGCATGCCGTAGCAGGGGTCTGGAAGACCAGGGGAGGAGCTGCATATGGGACCAGGGATCTGGAAGCCCAGAGGAGGGGTTGCATGCAGGACCAGGGGTCTGGAAGCCCAGAGGAGGGGTTGCATGGGGGACCAGTGGTCCAAGAGCCCAGAGGAGGGGTTGCATGGGGGACTAGGGGTCCAAGAGCCCAGAGGAGGGGTTGCATGCAGGACCAGGGGTGCAAGAGCCCAGAGGAGGTGCTGCATGCCGTAGCAGGGGTCTGGAAGACCAGGGGAGGAGCTGCATATGGGACCAGGGGTCTGGAAGCCCAGAGGAGGGGTTGCATGCAGGACCAGGGGTCTGGAAGCCCAGAGGAGGGGTTGCATGGGGGACCAGTGATCCAAGAGCCCAGAAGGAGACCACATAAGGGCCCAAGGGGGCCAAGTGCACAAATAGGTAACATCAACAAGAGAGAACATCTGCAGAACTTGGGGCACGGTGTAGTGGAGGAACGGAGCCACTCATTGAGCCCTTAAGGCTACGATGTCCTGGATAGGCATGGATACACATGCAACCCTTGAAGCTACAGGCACCCTGCAGGGGCACAGGCCAGCTGAGGGAGCTCATGGGTTGAATCAAAGCTGTTGGGTGTACAGAAGTGACCCAGTGGTGCTGCAAACAGACTAAAGGCTCTCTCTGCGGCCCGTGGACAACCTCCCTTATTCAACCTCTAGCAAGAACAAGATATGGTGGGAGAATACTTAAGGGACTGAGCCAGGCAGCAATCCCACAGCTGCCCCTGGGGCAGGAACCTGCCACAGAAGGCAATGAGAAAGGCTAGCAAATTTTAAGAGAAGCCAAGTGCTGGGAAATCCAGCTCATCCCTAGATAATCTAGGGAAAGGTGGGGGCGTGGCACTCTACATTAAGGAGGAATACCCATCCTCATCAATTAACAAAGAATCAGATGAAGGGCACTCTGAAGTGCTTTGGGTTAGATTACAAGGCAGTCAGGGGAAAGAGACTTAACAGTGGGGGTCTACTACAGACCTCCCAACCAGGGGGAAGAGCTCAACCAGGAATTCTTAGGTCAGCTCATGGAGGTAGTGAAGTCTAAGGTTGTGGTAGTCATGGGGGACCTGAACTTCCCGGACATCTGCTGGGAAGAGCAGTCGGCCGGGTCTGACTGCTCACATAGGTTCTTAGACGGAGTGCAGGACCTCCATCTAACCCAGGAGGTGCACAGCCCCACCAGGGAAGATGCCTTGTTGGAACTGGTGCTGGCCACAGGAGATGACCTGGTGCGGGGGCTGTGGGCGCTCGACCACCTGGGCAACAGTGATCATCGCCTGCTGGAATTCACCATCCAGCGCAAGGTGCCAAAGGCTGGCTGCAAGGCGGCAGCCCTAGATTTCCGGAGGGCAGACTTCAATGAGCTAAGGGGAATACTCGGGGAGGCACTGAGGTCCCAGAGGGGAGGGGTGCCAGGTGTCCAAGGCGAGTGGTTGCTCCTTAAGGAGACGATCCTCCAAGCCCAA
>NW_017729033.1:24220706-24224139 GCF_001723915.1 Gavialis gangeticus
GTGAGGCTTGGGCTGCAGTGTAGGGGAGGAACAGAGCCACAAATAGTGCCCCCTGGCATCTATGGTCAGCCTCCCACCTAATTAGAACTAATTAAGAAACAATAAGGCTTGGCAGCCAAGTGAGGCAAGCGGTTAGCCCAAAGACAGGTGGGCAGGCCAGTGGTGGACTGGTCCCGAGAAGGCCCCCCTGTCACACTGCCCCATGCTTCTTGTCCTCCCTTGCCACTGTTCCCCCATGCCTGCTCCCCAGCCACCTGTTCCCCACACCAGTGCCTTCCTCCTGCCATTTGTCCTTTTGTGGTACCTGCCACCTCCTCTCCCCCTTACCTTTGCAGCTGCTCTGACCTGTCTCCCCTGGGGGCATAGAGAACCTGGCTGGGCCAGGAAGTAGCAGAAGCTCTAGCTTCAATTCCAAGCCCTGTTTGGGGTTGGAGCAGAGCCAAGGCAATTCCCCATCACTCCATAGACCCCCCTTCACCGTGTTCTCCCTTGTGATGTGCACCTCTTGCCCTTACATGCCCCCCGCTCTATGCACCCCCTACCTGCCACATGAATCACCCTGGCCTGTACTCAGATCTAAGAAAAGGGGGATTTTTTTCCCCCATGCTGAATGGAAGGAAACCCTCATCTTGGATTCAAGTAAATGCAGTATTAAAGCATTTGGGACCACTTTAAGAAGTTCAGCAAGTGACCAATAATTGAACATAAGGTTTTCATAAATAGACATATCAAAATATAAAATAATTGATTCAGGAATATGATCATAGAGACATGCAGCTGGGTTTTCTATAATTTTAGGGGCCACATGATTCATTTTTCTTTGTGATTGTTTGGACCATTCCATTGCTGGAAATTTATGAAAACTTTGGCAAATCATGGTATTTTATGAATTTTAGAATTGATCTGAAAGCTCATAAGCAATAAGAGAGTGCTTGAGAGAACCTGTTTTTGATTTACTAGCTAATTTACCTTCAGAAAAACTGAAATACAGCAGCTGCTGAATATTACAAAATAATAATTGCAACTTTGATTAATGAATATGCAGATCTTATTTTAGTATTCTTTTCATTTCCTGTTTTTGAAAAACGTCATTCATACAATCAGAAACAAGGAACAATACTACATGACAGTTGACAAATCCTAACTATGAATCATTAACGGTATCTGAGGAAGGGTAAAGTGGTGAGAATATTAGCTCAAATTCAGATTTTTAACCATAAAAAGCTCTAACAAGGCCCCTTTCTCGGACACAATGCCTTAAGAGTGAAGCAGCTCAGCAAGAGATACTACCAGATTCCCACCAATGTTTGTTATGAGCATCATCTGTAACAAAGTTTGTGATCAGCTCTTTCCGCAAATATCCAGTTTATTCTTTGAGGCATAATAATTATGGCCTGTCTAGACCTTTTTGGATTTGGGATTAGGAACTGGTATAAATTGGTACCTTCTTTGGTACTGTGCTGATTCAGATTTGGAATCTGGCTCTATATATTTTTATAGAGAAGGAAGTTCTGCTGCTTCCAAAGTACACAGGCAACAAAGAATTCTACGAAACCACCCTTTAAAGTGCATGAATATTCCTGAGCCAAAGTTACAGCACTGTTTTCTGGAAATGGACACAATGTTTTGCATATTTTTATCTTGCCTGATGGTACTTCAGCTGGTTCACTGGGAACAGTTTTTCCCCACAGACATGTTTATTGTTATTTTTAACTTGTTCACATAAGAAATAATCCTCAACCTTCCGAAAACATCAGTTAACAACAATGAAGGGCTTCATGAAGCCTATTTGGATATTATAAAATTAACAGTATGGTTGCCTTACCATTATATATTTTCAAAGAATAATACTTTAGTGACACTTTATTTTACATGTATATTACTTTTCCTATGACAGTGGTACCTAGAGGACCCAGGTGAGAGAGTTGTTATTCTGGGGGGTCTATACATTGAGCGACAGGTACTGTCCTAAGAAGTTTACATTCAAACATGGGTGACTGGTGCCACCTTAGTTGTGGGGGGAGGGGTCATGTGCACTCCCAGCGACCAGTCAGTGACTGGGGGGGTCCCCTTACAGCTGATCTTCCTGACTGGGGGAGGTCCCCCCACAATGGGGGGGGGAAGGGGGGCACAGCTAATCGCAAGGTGGCTGATTGCTATGGCTGCTTCTGGGACCACTGCTCCACGGCTAGTGCTCACAGGGGGGCACCGGTGCTCCCTCCTTCCCCCCCTGCCTGTCACTTAAGCAGCGAGTGTGGCCAGTCAGAGGGTGTGTTTTCTAAGTCTAATAGTTCATTCAGTCACCTAGGTAGTGGAAGAATCAGATTAGGTTCCGTCACCTGCCTGTGGGGATTCCACCAATATCCATTACCTTGCTGAAGAGTGTCCTGAACACAAGGTTATAGGCTGTTTTGTAGTGCAAGTGACAGTCTTCATCCTCTTCATGTCTCTTAGAGAAAAGATTGATTCATGGGCTGGAGTGAAAGCAGCTGCATGAGCTTGATTATGTAGCCTAGTAGTTAAGATACTCTCCTGGAAAGGGGAGTCCTGATTTTAACCTTGATCTTAAGAGTATTGGAACTGTGCAGGTTTTTCAACAATTCATTATGGTTACTCTAAATGTTTTTAGTTCTTAATGGTTAAAAGTGAAATCATCTTGCTGGGAACATGAAGTATACATCTTTAATTTGTCTACAAACTATGCACATACAACATGGCAACATGTATTGGTTCTAAGGCCTTTCTCTCTGACCTGTTAATTGGGAAGTGATCCCAAGGATTGTAACCTTGATGTGGTGAACAGGCTTCTCTGCTACCAACAATGTCAAGAGTCATGCCACCTGGAGTTTTGTACTCCTGGTACTAAGGCCGAGAGTGGGGTTTCCAGACTAATAGTGATCCAAAAATTAAAATAAAAGTCCTTAATGGTGGAGCAGGTAGATGAAGAAAAAATATTTTACAATGGCTGCAAAGGCACATGAAGGCTGCAGTAGAATAGGAACCTCTGAATATCTAGATTTTCTTTGCTATCAGATTAAGGTTTCCTTCCCATGAAGTATTGCATAGTTGCTGATGCACAGCAGCATCCTCATGTTAAAAGAAGATGACAGCTACGTGTTTTCCTTCAATAGCAAGTCCTGCAGTGATGGGTGAGTGATGATGGGGCAGATGCTATGATTACCAGGAGCCCCTAGCTGTGGACCTACATGGAGGTGATGATTGTATGAAGTTTGTTTTCTACTTAGAACTGAGACAGGTATGCAATTTGGCATCTGCAATAATGGGTAAGCAGGCTACTTAGGGTTCAATCTGTTCAGCCCAAATGGGGAGGGTGCTAGAAAAGGTGCCCTATATATAGTCTTGTCTCATTTTACCTGACTGGAAAACCTTGTCCAGTGGGATCACTCTATCTGCCATCCAAATCAAGTAACCT
>NW_017729033.1:24224150-24224854 GCF_001723915.1 Gavialis gangeticus
AGTGGGATCACTCTATCTGCCATCCAAATCAAGTAACCTGGAACATCTGCACCCTGGTAGACAACCGTAACAGTGACTGACTGGAATGAAGTATAGCACTCGTTACTAGAGAAGTTGCACAATTTGATGTTGACATTGCTATACTTAGTGAGACCATATGAACAGGGGCAGCTCACAGAGCATGGTAGCAGCCACATTTTTTTTTTTGTTTTGGAAAGGGAAGATCCAGAAAGGATAGACACATCCACAGTGTTGCTTTTGCTATCAAGACCAAGATTCTTACTTGGATGTTGGAATGACTAGTTGGTATCAATGGGTGCCTCTACACACGTGCTTTACTGCAGTTGACTAATTAGCTCTGCAGTAAAGTGTCAGTCTACACATGCACCAATCTAAGAGTGAAGTAAACTAACTAACTCCATGATAGGATAGTTCTGTCTATGACAGTACAGTCTTACGGTGGAGTAATTTACTCCATCAAAATGCATGTGTAGATGGTGAAGGGAGCTGGCTTGGGCACAAAGATGCTGCTGCCTAGCCCTACACTTTAGCATCATTGTGCCCCAGTGAGCCCCTCTGCTGCCCGATACCACCACCTAGAGCAGGGGTGGGAAAAATGCTGCTTGCGGGCCTGATGCGGCCCACCAGCCCATTCTATCTGGCCCATGGGACCCCTAAAAAATTTAAAAAATTAATATTTATCT
>NW_017729033.1:24229854-24248912 GCF_001723915.1 Gavialis gangeticus
AGATGGTGAAGGGAGCTGGCTTGGGCACAAAGATGCTGCTGCCTAGCCCTACACTTTAGCATCATTGTGCCCCAGTGAGCCCCTCTGCTGCCCGATACCACCACCTAGAGCAGGGGTGGGAAAAATGCTGCTTGCGGGCCTGATGCGGCCCACCAGCCCATTCTATCTGGCCCATGGGACCCCTAAAAAATTTAAAAAATTAATATTTATCTGACCCTGGCTGCCTGTCATGCGGCCCTTGATGGCTTGCCAAAACTCAGTATGCGGCCCTTTGCCTGAAATAATTTCCTGCCCCTGACCTAGAACCCAGGGCTGACCCTCCGGGGCCCCTGCCAGCCCAGGCCTACTCTGTCCCAGCTTAAACTGCTGTGGTCCTGGGCACATGTATAGATGCTGCTCCTGGCAGCAGTTTTCTCTGGTGTGAACTGCGCTGGAGCTTATCATGTCAAATTAATGGCAAATACAGATGCACCCAATGAACATGTCCTAACTCTTAAAAGCAAGACATTTTATCACCAGAGGATAATTTGAGAGTGAAAGGACAAATGGTGAAAGACAAAGCAATAAAGTTTCAAAAATAGTACTTCAATGCAACCAGAGCTATCTATGGACCAAAGAAGCCATCCCTCTGAGGTTCAAGGGTAGAGCAACACTGTGTAAAGACAGCTTTATCACCAGTACACTGTGAATGGAGCACTTTTAGAGATCTAAAATACCATCAAAGCCACTTCACAACACCTGAATAAGGGCTACGTTGCAGATCCACCAATTATCAAGAGTCCTTGAAAGCCATTAAGCAGATGGAGAACAACAAAGCATGTGGTCTGGATGGAATGCCAACTGAAATTTATAACCAAGTTGGAAAATAATTCTCACCAACCACACATTGTCATTATGATGTAAGGATGGAAACATGAATAGATTCCCAGTGACTTGAGAGATGCCATAATTGTTACTGCATTCAACAATGCTGTAATCAGATTGCAGAAATTATCATGGAATTGCACTTCTGTCCAAAGCTAAAAAGATCCTTGCCTGAATTCTCCTCTGTAGACTCACTTTCATCACTGAGAAGATTCTACATGAGCCTCTCTGTGCTTTCAGACCACACAGAGGTACAATAGATATGAACTTTGTTGTTAGACAGCTGCAGGGGAAGTGCCATGAGCAACACTAAAACCTTTAGATGGGCTTTGTTTGACCTGACTAAGGCCTATGATTCAATCAACAGAGGCCCTACAGAAGATCCTGATAAGATTTGGATGCCTGCCAAAATTTGTTACTGCCACCAGACTTCATAACAACATGACACACTGTCCTAAACAATGGCTCAGATACAGCCCCATCAGTATTAGACCTGGAGTCAAGCAAGGATGCACAATTGCACCAACACTCCTGTCCATCATAATCACAGCTATTCTGCATTTCATCATTGATGGACTTCCATCTAGACTCAGCATCACATGGATGGGAATCTGTCAGGCCCAAATCAGGCCTCACCCAAAGAGGCTTCTGGGAGGAGGCCAACCTGACACCCTGAAGGGGGGATTAATTTTGCAGAACCCGGAGGCCATGACCTAATGCATCTGCTGCAACTTGCTAATAAAAAGAAGAAAAGGGGACTTGCCCTAAATTGACCCTCTGCCCTGGAAAGTCCCAGGCCTAGCACAGTGCAAAGATAGCAATTCTAAATTAGCAAATAACAGCTTGCAAAATGAGATACCGGCTTGGCTTTAATCCCAGAAAAGGCAGTAAGGCTAAAAGTGAACCCCTGCCTCCTGGGGTGATAACGGGAGGAGGAAAGGTATATAAGATGAGAAGAGTTGGGTCCTGGGTGGAACTACTTCAGGGAGGACAAGGCTGAGGACCCAATAAAGGAGGTAGTCTTGCCACCCTGGATGCAGAGTGGGGTTCCTGAGACCTATCAGGTAATAACAGGGGATAGGGTGTGGAGTGCCTTTCCTCCAGCCCGACGTGCTTGCGGCTCAGAAAGCTTGTTACAGTATTATCCATGTGTGTTATTGGTTTTCTTTTGCAAAAAAGAGACGTTTGGGTTTTACCTTGTGTGTGAGTTGTTGGTTACTCACCTACCCTGTTGGGAAGGGAGGAAGCCCCTAACAAAATCTCTTTAACATCAACTAGTTACGTTCCAAACCCAAGATAGCCAACACCTCCCTTACTGATCTTCAATACACTGATTATTGTGTGTACCCACTCAGCTGAAGAGTTCCAGGTAACTCAGTTGTTTCTCTGAGGCATGTGAAATGCTTGGACTCACTGTCAACTTCATGAAACCAAGACACTTTACCAGCTCACTGCAAACCAGCCAGCTGTTCCTCCACACGTTACAATTAGAGGGCCATCCTTGGAGAGTGTTGAGCTTTCCCCCTACCTGGGTAGCTACCTTTCCCAAAAAGTAAACATAGGTGACAATATTGAACACCAGATAGAAACTTCCAAAAGGAGCACTGGCAGATTTTGAAATTATGTTTTTGATTATGACATAAAGAGCTAGGCCAAATTCTCATCTCACAGGCTATTGTCAACCCTGCCCTGTCACATGCTTATGAAACGTAGAAGATATTTCAGAAACCCCTGAAGCCTCTGCAGTGTTGTCAACAAGGATGTCTTTGGAAGATCCTCCATATCAATTGGAAGGACAAAAGAATCCATGCCAGCATTCTGGTTCAAGAAAACACCATCAGCATTGAAGCTGTGTTTATATGACACCAGCTCTGGTGGACGGGATCTTGTCATAAGGCTGCTTGATAACCAGCTCCCAAAACAGGTCTGATGTTTTCAACTCCTGATGGTTACCAGTCTCAAAGTGGGCAAGAGAAGAGTTGCAAGGACACCATGAAAGCCAATATTAATGTCAATATCTGGGAAATTCAAGCACCAAATCACCCCCAATGGCACTATGGAGGCACATAGATGAGAAAGACAAAGGAAATGAGTTGTGACCTGACATCCCTAGGCTCTACTCCCTCCTGCAGTTGAATGTACAGATCTTGGATTGGTTTCCTCAGTCATTTATATACTCATTGATGACTTCTCTCTTTCTGAGGGACTGTCACCACAGCTAATGACAACACTGAGCGTAGCAGCTGCTTTTCAGGTACTGCTTGCCAGATCTGGTTAGAAATTTTCTGATGGGTTTTCAGTGAAAGAGTCTAATTCAAACTATTTAAAGGGAAAGTTGGGTTTTGACAATTCTTCTCATTTAGAAAAAATAAATGGAAAAGACTTACAAAGTTGTCAGCATGCTATTTTGACAGTTTAAATAAATGTAACTATTTTTAGTTTTTTGGTTTTCAGATTATTGGCTCACAAATGACATTGACGTTTCACCTTTTTTTTGTCTGTTTAGGACAGGCAAATTTAAATTGTCAAATTCTTGTGGAGTGAGAGAACCATTTCTTGCATAATTCAGTTGCTAGTCATACTGCAGCTGTGCAGTCATTCACTTGCTCCACGTCTGGAATACTATTTACACAGATGCCCATGGCATCTAATACTTTGCACTGGTCTGACAATTTAGTCTCTATCCTCTGATCTCTTATTTGACTTTAGAATTTACATATAATATTATCCTATTTAGGAACTAAGGTAATGAAATGTGATTGTGTGACAAGTGAAAAGCTACATACACAGGCAATCTACACAGTGAGGACTTCTTACCCTATGTTTAGGTTTTGTGTCCAAGTTAGCCATAAATCAAGAAGACTATTTCTATCATGAACATATATTTGAAAAACTATATAATGTGAAGTACAAGCTTAAGAGAGATTTAATCAAAGAAATTCCAGTAGATTGGAAAAAATCTCTTTGAAATAAAAATTAAAAATATCTAAAGGAAGGTCTTAAAGAGGCTTTTCAAGACCATTCTTTCATATGGGATGCATCCAACCAAACTAATGTTATCTAGTGTGATAGTAGTTACTATGCACTATAATAACTAATAGCTTGTGTAGAACATGGAGACAACTTTACACATACTCTATGCTTTACTTTGTAATGTGTATGCATTCATTTGTGCTTTGTAGGTACCTAGGTATAAGTGCATGTGCAAAGTATGTGTGTCATTGCACAAGCAAATAAACAAAAACCTAATTTTTAAACATAAGTCCTATTATTGTAGTCCCTATCTCTACTTGGGATAGAGTTTGTAAAAGAATCTGTTATAAAAGGCACTCTGATCAAACCAGGACATCTGGTCACCTTACACCAGGCTCCCAGCAAATTAAATGAACTGGTCTTGCTGAATGGCTTTGAAAAGCCCAGCAATTAAAGCATATTTCTGGCATGGACAAATGCAAATTAATCTGCAGCCAATAGTATGCTCACTTTGGCTCCAAACTTTATTTAAGACTGTTTTGGCGCCAAGTACATTTTAAGGGCAATTTGCAAACAAACCTTGAGATAGCAGAATGAACTGTTGTTAAACACATGAACTGCAGTCAAGTAGGACTGACTACAATGTGTAATTACATTTAATAAAAGCATCATGTCCTTTCAGCTGGGATTACCTATGAAAATATTTGCTGTTTAGAGTACAGTGGAAAATTAAGCTATTTAAGGCACCAGCTTTCCTTACTCCCTTCCCTTTGTGGTGTTAATTTTCATCATTGAAGCCAAAAGTCATACTAGCTTGTTTGTCCTACTTGCCAATGCCTTAAAAAGAGTTTTATGGTACCTCTTGCCTTCAATGTGTAGCATGAAAGAAAATCACTTTTATTATCACTACAGTAATTAAGATATCTTGTAAGTATTTGTAAGACGTAAGTGGCATTTTTGATAAACGTAACACAAAAAAATTTAAGTGAACCACAGTTGGACATAATATCTGACTTGGTTCTCTTATGAGGCTAGCTTAAAACATTGCTGGGCATTCTCTTCACCACAAGAGATTAAAAAAATCCAAGCTAAAAAAACCCCAAACAAAAAACCCCATACCTCTCCTTCACATCAGTGTAAGAGTAATGGAATAAACTTTTGGTGAAAGCATTGACTTAGCAGGTGGTTTCAAAGATTTCCCGTATGACATTGAATAAAACATCTAATTTGTGAACCACCATAGACATCTCTATTCAGGGCTAATAATACAGGATTCTTCAAGTTAAATCCTAACCTAATAATATTTCTAACATGAATTTTGATTTTGCCTTATAGGAGCTTTTGTAATAAGTATTTAAGCCTTGATCTTATAAACCCTTACTTAAGTGAGTAATCCTTTCAATTCACAAAACCTTACTGAAAATATCTGTACTTTCCTGATGTATTTGTATTTATAAACCAAATGTCTATGACAGAGATGCTCATTGGAAGTTTTGAAGTTTTTGTAAATAAGAATCTGCTTTCTCTTCTTTAAGTCCTGCTGGAATCCAGATGAGCTCTTATAGTGAAATACTGTTGCAGAGACATCTTTTCCAATTAATCTTCTTTTTTTAAATTCCATTATCATAAATTACTAGCAAATTGCACACTACTTTTCCAAGAAAAATATATATTTTCAACTGAAACTTTCCTCTCAGTGAAATCCTTTTGTTTGGAAAAATATCATGCATTGAAACAGAAACAGATTTATATGAGAGTGCAGTGATGGGATCATGCATTTATCCTGATTTTTTTTTTCTGAATTAGAAGAAAAAAATTACTACAATCTGAAGTTAGCTAAGACAACCCCCCCCTCCAACCTTATTCATTATAAAGAAATCTCTTAACTGTTTAGAATGACCGTTCATTTTTTTTACCCTTGGTAAAAATAACTTAGTGCAACTATTTTATGAAAAGTTAATCAATTCCAAACATTCATATGTGACTTATCACAATATGTGTATAAACATCTTTATTCCAGAAGTGTAGTTTTTATTCCTCATTATTATATCTGACAAGTTTTGGAAACACAGATCATGCATTCTCACACATTTAATGTAAAACAACCGCTGCTCTGTTTCTCTGTTAGATTAATTTTTTTCTCTCCTAATGGCTGATATACTTACAGAATCTTCTGACATATTTTTTGCAGCAGTGCAGCTCTCCCCTTTAGACCACTGACATATATTAATCAATTGATCAATAAGTCATTTGAAGTTCTCCTGGGAATTTTGAAATACCCACTGTCCCTCTCAGGTTGCAGAACTAAACGGTTATGTTGTTGTTTGTGTTGTAATGGGTAGTGTTATGGAGCTCTTGTTACAAACGGAGTATGAAATCTAAAGCACACTAGAGGGTTATCTGCCTGTTTTCTACTGATGCAGAAAAGCTGGCATAGTCTTTCAAATGTAGTTCTTAAACTGCAGCTCGAACATTGCAAATATGTCTATACATGTCTTGACTCTTTGTATATGAATTTTCCCATTGATTTCGTTATGGCTACTCCGATGAGGTACGTAAAGTTAAGTACATGCCTAAGGCTTTGCAAGGCGGGGCCCAAACTGATGTGTCGTATGTATACTACTTTTTCTCAGCCAGTTCTTTTTGCCTCAGTTATTCAAGTACAAGCAAGGGCTTCTTAGTACAAATTTGACTTCTTCCTATTTTTAGTTTAAGGTCAGGTGGTTGATAGAAACTCATCTGGCTTTGGGGAAGCTGCCCAGCTTACCCCAGGTGAGGATCTGGCCCTCATGCTAGCTGAAATTATTGTGCCTCATTAATTTTGTGTTAAATCAAACTAAAACTCACAAAAGTTGATTTTGTTTTTCTTCAGATAAGTGGGAGATGCTGATGTGGATACCATACAGATTGTAATATGCTATACAGTTTGAAAAATGCTTTGGCAGAACCTATAATTGACAGACAGAGAATGACGCATGCACTCTTGATCTGAAACGATTCTGCCACTACTTCATAATTGCACTTTTGCACTATCCCAACTCTCTCTGTGGATTGAGTCTCATTGGCTGAGTTTAATCGCAGAAATCATTGTTTACTTTTTTTTACTTCTTTTTAGCTTTGTTATGTAAACACAGATGGGTGAGAGCTGGGTTGTCTTCTGATTCCCTCCTCAGCAGCAGAGTTGTTAATTGTAGTCACGAACCTGCAAAGATTTGTATCTTTATGGCTTTATGTATGCACATAATCCAGTGTAGCTCCTCATATGTACAGAAGTCATACATTTATAGAACTGAGAGCCTGGTTCTGACTGCAGAATGTTTGCAACTTCTAACCTACTTTTTATTTTGGTGTCAAACAAGAAATATATAAGCCAAACTCTAATTCTTTAGCTGGGAATAGTGAGAGGTTCATAAAAAACTCAGTTTGACTTTCAGATTTCAGCTTAAGTTCAGTGACATGGCAATTAAAAAAATCCATCAGTCGAGCAGATTTGATCCAGATATCACCAAGACAATAAGTATAGAGCCTTACTTGTTTCCTGGCTGGCATGCTTACAGTGTTGAGCAAAGGGGCTTCATACTGCCTCGCAAGGTTAGACACATTGCCAAACAATGTTTGGAGAGAAAATCAGGCACTCTTGGACTGTTACTCCTTTTCCCATGCAAGGGCAAGAAGTAAGCAAGTGCGGACATGTGGAGCTTTAGCTTTCTTTTGCTATGTGCTAGGCACCAGCCAGAATTAATTAATAATACGCATGAAGAGGGAAGCCAGCTGTGTCAGGAAAAGGGCTGGTGCAGCTTATTCATCTATGGAGGCAGAGGGAAGCTGGGACTGATTGGCAATGTCTACATATCCAAATTACTGTTCCATGCAGTGGTGCCTTTAAGCTGCACTGATGCTCTTCTCAGACTCTTGAACTAGAAGCAGTGTAACCACAGCCAGGCAATGATGTGGGCAAACTAATTAACAGGAGAGTGGGCCAAATGGCACAACAGTAGCCCATCCAAAGTGCCACACAGGTGGTGCCAGAGTGCCAAGCTATTTTTCTGGTTTAGGAGGTAACCTGAGGAGAGCAGTGCAGTGCACTGTCGGAAAGTGCTGCAGTCTGATGTGATGCATTTGCTATATAGATATGCTTCTTTGAGTCACAGATCTGTATCCTTGCCCTGATCTTGGGGCACAATAGCATTGCGTGTCCTTCACTCATGTACTGAAAATGCCAAACCAGGCCCATTCTGTATTTTTATAAAACAGTTTTCCGGAGAAGGGTCATACTTCAAGGTGGAAGTGCTTTGAGTCTGATCCTGGAGTTTGACTGTGATTCCAGTGAGATCAGTGTTAGCTTTTTTCATTAACTTCAATAGCAATAGGATTGACTTATGTGTTTTGGGAGGTGTCCTTTTTTATAACTTCCTGTAACAGGAGAACTGAGCCCTGTTATTCAGACACAAGGAAGGAAGAGGAGGACTTAATCAGAGAACTTGCAGCCTGTGTTAAAACAGGCCATGGGCAGGGGGGAGCTTTGGCAGACCATATCCAGGAGAGGACTGGGAGAAACTCTTGTGAGAGAAGCAGAGATTGAAGTGGCTGGTCCAGGCAGAAAGGACTAAGGAGCCAGGGACTCATCACTTTAAGAGGATGGAGCATCTGGGACACCGCCTGCTCTTTGATTAAGAGATTAAAGACCCTGTGTGAGGCTAAGGGGAAGGCAAGTGTTTGGAAAGAGGAGGGACTCCTAGACACGTAACCGCAGAGGGTAGAGCTCCCACAGGGAAGCTGACTGGGGGGAAGCAGTACCCTGGGAGATGAGGCTACCTAGAGGGGTGCAACAGGTAGCCCAGGGGTTATGGTTTGAGGAATGTTAGCCTGGTGAAGGCAGTATCCATGTGTTTTGGCTGAGTTGTTGTATGTTTGCTTATGTTTGTGGTATAACTGAAGGACTGAGTGCAGCTATAAGAGGTGGGTTGGGGGCCACCGGGGTGCTATAGGGTCACCCAGCATATAGATCTGCCAGGATCAGGAATCTGGTAGGCTGTGTGGGATGCAAACACTGTGGAGGGAGGTAGAGCTAAGAGATGCCTTGCCCTAGGCCTGAGACACCAGGGAGGACAGGGCTGAGCCAAGAGCAGCCTTGCCCTGGGGAGGGACACTAAGGTGGCAGAAACAGGGCAAGACAGGGTCAAAGGGGCCTGGAGGCTAGAGAGGCAGGAAGGCTCTATATTCTGAAAAGGCCAGGCCAGAGACAGTGGGCCTAGGTCATCAGTCAACAGCCAGAGCAACCTTTAGGATAAATCTAGTGATGCCAAAGCCTAACAAGGATTAAAAGTGGCAATGGAGCAACACCTGCGAGGCATGGCCATAGCTGTAGGGGTGGAAGGAGACCACAGATTTAGTCCTTAAGGCACACAGGGGCTGAAGGAATGAATACTGAGAGAGAGAGAGAGTGCATCTAGGCTCACCTCCCTCTGAGGGCAGCCTCCCTCATTACTTTTAACAGCAAGGCATGGCAGGTGAGGAAATGGGGCAAGATCCTGGGTGGTGGGAGCAAGGGCTTGACAGAATTCATTGGCCACTAGGGGTTACCATGGCAGCTCTTGGCCACTGCACCTGTCACACTTCCATAAAAAGTGAAAACACTGCCGTAACAGAGCATGAACACTCTCTTTGCAATGGCTGGTAATTTAAAAAGAGAAACACTGTTCTCTAAGGACAATGTGGTCAGATTGTTCTCAAGTTCTTGGGTGACTGATCTGTGGGTGAGTTGATAGCATTTGCAAATAAGTGCTTAAATAGTGATTTTTTTTTCCGTGCAAGGCTGAATCTCGCAACAGATTGGATTTTCACTTCTGATAGATGCTCAAGTTGTATTTCACTGGGAAGTGCATATTGGAAATAGCCTCACAAGGAGGAACTGAAGGGGAGATTGCCATATAATTTCATAACTATAAGTCATTGTCCAATTATTATACGTGATCTATTCAGTACTGGGATACCTTCAAGCTGTCCCTGAGTTTCAGTGGTCTCCAGAAGCTACTTGACAAACTTCCTCTCTCCTGATTAAGACCTTTTGAAATGTTTTCACAAAAAGAAAGGGACTGAAGAAGTCTAGGGACAGGTTTTTTCCAGCAGTTGGACCATGCTGTAGAAGAGCGGAGATCAGCATGAGTGCAAATCTCAGGGACAGTCAAATGTAAAATTCATACAAGCTATATATGTATATATATATACAAGCTTTACCTGAGCATAAAAAACAAAAAAAAAGAACAAGACCTGTCATGCTAGAAATAGACATGCTGCCCTTGATGGTGCTGGACAATGCAATGTGATCTCCTTGCTTTCCCTGCACAGCCAGACCTGGGGCATGGATCTGGCTGAGACAGGGAAAACCCCACAGACATAAGAGACAATAAAGAGCCTCTTACCACCTTTTGTCATGCTACTGATTTTCCTTTCATAGGGTGCAACAAAGGGTGTCAGTGCCTATTTGCTTAGCATTTATATTGCCATAAAAATGTTATAGTGTCACAAAACAGATGTCAGATGATGTCCATTTCTACCCTCAGTTTTCTGAAAAGGCTTATGCCAATTAGTTCATTGGAACTATTCACATGCTTGAAGTTTAAGAATGGGCAGGGATCTATTCAGGACTGCATCCTCACTTAAGCTACTTCATTTCCACCTATTTTTGAGTGCCAGCATATTTTTTTCTGTAAGGGACAAAGTATAAACATATAGGTCATTATAATACCAGTATCTGAATATTTCAGTATAGCTATGGGTTTTGGGTTTTTTGGTGCACGCTGCCTCTACTTAGTTTTGTCCTACAATACAGAATAAATGATGATTTCTATAATAGCACTAGCAACTTTGAAATATCTTATTTATTTATAATCACATTTCACCTGATTGTTTACACATACTTCACTTAAAGCAAGTCTTGGGCAGAAGGAAAGATGACAGAAGTCATTAGAAAGTATAACCGGCTGGCCATTTAGCAGAAGTCACATGTTAATGTCCTCTGGTGACCTTTGCAAATATGTGTGCGCAAATTGACTGCATGTATTCTTTAAAATCAATAGTACAAGCTGATCAAATAGAAATGTGAGACTAATGGACAAAGAATTAAAATGCCAAACCAAGGGGTTAAAATTCATATTAATATGGACAGCTAAGGCCAAGCCACTCTGCAAAAATGAGGGCAGCAGGTCACTTTGACAGTTTGTCCATAGTTAATGGAAGCTTATTGACTGAACTGTGTGAAACCACAGTGAATATTGCATATCACTACGTAGCAGAGAAAAGTGAGGTGTATGGATTTCTGTTTCATCTGCTAAAGCAAAAAATCTTTTTTCAATTCCCTTCCTTTTTTTCCTCCAAATCAATCTGCTCTTTTTAGCAGAGTATCTTTACCAACCTTGTATTCTCAAAGCTTAATTGTGGTGTTTTTCTCCTTTTAAAAAGAGGCCTAGATCCTGAAATGTACAGTCTGCAGGCAGATTGTACAACCTGTGTTAGAACCACACTGAGGGTTGTCTTCATGCATGAGGCTGGAGTCTAGGCAACGTAAAATGCAACTCAAAATATTATACCACAAAATATGCATCTGCAACAAGGTTGGCATTCTGAGCAGTGTATTTACCTCTCCATATTCATCACTCTTATGTCTTATGATCTAATATTTTTATGTTTGGGTATCATAGTGGTCAGTAATATACATGCCATAAAGAGACTGTCTCTTCCTGGGAATCTTGCAGAGTGCAAGACAAGCAAAAGCAGGTGAGAAAAAGTAGATTTTGTGTCATATGAGAAGTCCCTACTCAGGGTTGTAGACCCATTGCTTCAGATATTATACAAATATAATATGAGAAAGTCCTTTTTGAGTAGAACTACTACTACTAATGATAATACAACAATGAACACAAATTATTTGGACATTACAGAGGATAGAATAACTAAGATTCTTGAAAGTATTTTGGAAGTAGATCTAATAGAGGATTGCAATTTCTGGCATGCAGTTTTTCTCCTTCATTTAAAAGAATCTGGAATTTCCAAATTTGCTGCAAAACCAAAAATCCTGATTTCAATTCAGAATTTCTGAAGTATGTCATTCTTGCTTTGTCATTTAATTTAGTGTCACCAGCTTTATGTATTAAAATGTTACACATACAATCTATAGTACAGTATAACAGCATGGCTGTACCATAACTGCAAAAAAACTGCACTGAAATGTTTTAAATTCTCCATGGACAATTTTAATCAAACTCACTCAATTTCTCTAACAGAATTCACTGTTGATGAAACTGCCTTCCTCTCTGGAAAACTGGCAAAAGGCAGGGAATGGAAAATGGTTTCAATAGATTTTTTTTTTGCCTCAGCTCTACTTGCAAGCATCATGTATTTCTAAAATATTACCAGTTCTCATGTTTGATGCTCTGGAAGAATGTAGCTCAGGGTAAACATGGATGGATACATAGAATAAGTGCTCTTTAATTTAGGAGACCAGAGCATGTTCACTTTGACAGCTGTGAATGCTGGCATACACTGAGATAAATATTTTTAAATTACATCGTTTCCAACCCACTGGTTTATTGCAGCTAACTCAAGGGCAGATGTCTTGGGAAAAAAAACTCAAGGACAGATTCTTGATGCAGCATATTGCACCTACTAAAATTTACCAGAAACATTCTGCTCTGGTTCTATATTAAGGACATTGACCTAATATATTATAGAAAGCCCTATATAAGCTTAATATGTGAAGTGGTTAAGCACTGTAAAAAAATATCTGTAGAAGCTGTGGAATTAACATTTTTTAAGTGCTGGTTGGATGGGATGGTTTAGACAGGGATGGCCCTGCCTGAAGCAGGGGTTTGAGATGGGTTCTTGTGGTCCCTTCCAGCCCTATTTTAATGTGGTTCCTATGATAATCCAGACAACTCTACTGGATGCCAGTTCTGACACTATTATTAAACAATGATAGATACATTCTTGATTTGGGTTCTTGTGTGCTGGTGGGTTTTATTTTCTACCCATCATTAGATAAGGGGATTCTGGATTATTTTTTCCCCCTGTTTGGGCTGTGGAATTTTTGTTTTTCAAGCTGTCACTGAAGGACAAGAACAGTGAATGTGAGCAGTGAAGCCATTAATCCACAGTATTGACAAGTACCCGGACTTACAATATGAATTAAATACTTTTTTTACAACCTCAGCATAAATCAGAATTGGACATTTCTACAATGTTTTAAAAGATTTTTTTGAGTTGCATCTGTGTTATCATAGCTTATTTTCAAGCTTTGCCTGCTCAAAAGGAAGGGCATGCATCAAAAGGGGTAATTATTTGGGGCTGGATTCAGACAACCTTTCTTAGTCTGCTTGCTTTTTAAATAGTTCCATTGAAATTAATTGGATGATTTACAGAGTAAGTGCTCCCTTAGATACTGGTGTCAGTATCTGGCCAAACATAAGCTGAAAATACGAGATGTTTGAAAAGAATGTTTCCTGACTAATTGTTGTTAAGAATTGTCAGTGCAGAAGACATGTCAATGATCAGTGATGGAGAAAATATGACAGGAAGGGACAAAGAGGTTTTTTAAATTTCAAAACATAGGCAACATTGAGAGGCACATTCTAGAGTTAGCAGTTTGCATTCCTATTTCAGAGGTGCCATTAGACCTTTCAAGTACAAAATTAAATCTAGCATCAAGACCTATTTCAGCAGAACCAGGACCCCTGCAATGTAAGGTGTTCATGGATGAAGTGTAGATATATTCATCTTTGATTACCTGAAATTGTGACCTCTTGCTTTGAAGGTGGTAGTTCTGAGTGGACAGGACATATTTTTCTGATCCACAAAAAATGTAGACCAATTTTCCAAAAACAGGAAAGGAGCTGCTTATTAAT
Organism: Gavialis gangeticus; assembly: GCF_001723915.1. Classification (NCBI taxonomy): domain Eukaryota; kingdom Metazoa; phylum Chordata; order Crocodylia; family Gavialidae; genus Gavialis; species Gavialis gangeticus. The sequence goes on from NW_017729033.1 coordinate 24,243,591, forward strand.
TGAAGTTTGGACAAACAGTCTTAAAATGATTTTTTACTGTATTATCCAACAGTATTTTCAGTACAATCTACAAGAATAACTGTCTCTCATTCTGACCTCAGTTACATCAGGCTAACGTTGGTGTGATATCTCTGACTGCAAAGGAGCTACTCCTGACTTTTATGTTAGAGCCCCAGTAGCCACTCCTGCCCTACTCTAGCTGAGGGCTTCTACAAGTCGCAGCATGGGGTGCCAGGCTCAGCCAGGGACAGTGGTGGTGCAAGTCTCTCCTTCCAGGCACTTTTGCTCCTTTCCCAGTTCTCTTATATGCCCCGCACTGGCTTGCAGCAAGCACTGGGAGGGGAAACTACTGCCACCACCCCCTCCCCAGCCAAGCCCTGCACTCTGCTTAGCCACTCCCTGCAGCAGAAACCCCAAGGCTGGCTGAGGAAGACAGTGGAGGAGGAGGGAGTAGGGGCCTAACTACTGTTTCCAAACCCAGCACCCTGCACAATCACTCCCCACAGCCCCTGGCATGCCAGGAGTGGTCATGGGGTTTTCCCTGGCCTGATCAGCCAGAGACAGAGGCAGTGGGGAGGTTTCCCCTTTCTCACCTGCTCCTGGCTGGGTTCCCTGGTGTCCTACAGCAGCCCCGTGCATCTTGGACACTGCAGGGAACCCAGGCATCCAGGGATAGGGGAACCAGAACCCCTAACACAGAACCTACACTAGGGAAGGGGGTTGTGAGCAGGCCAATGCAACCCCTTGGATCTGCCTCTGGACCTAGTTTTACCTGTTTGCCTCAGAAGGGACCAGGACATAGGTGATGTGTAGGGGGGTGGGGGGCAGGAGGGCACGTGCCCCCTCTGAGAGCACTGGTGCCTCCCCTGACAGTGAGCACTCTGACTGGTAGGGGGCACAGAGAGCTCTAGTGCCCCCCCCAAATTGGCTCCGCTGCCACCATGCTGTATGTGAAAGTACTGGCACTTCTGCTCCCCTTGGTTGTGCCCCGCTGGTGCCCCCCAGACTTGGAAAGCACCAGTCGCCCATGGACCAGGAGATAGCACATGTAACTTTCTAAATCTGTGTGCTTTTCTTTCTGTATAGACACTAGTTACACTCACAAACCAGTGATCCCCTGAATACAAACATGGCTGACGTTAGTATTGATGTGGCACTAGAGATACTAGAGTACCTTTGGAAGTCAGAGGGGTCATGGCCTTCATGTTCTTCTACCTCAAACAGATGAGCAGGCTTCTTCTGGGAGGAAAATGCTCTGACACCTTTCAGAAAGGAGCACAGCTGTAATGCTTACCCATACCTTTCTATCTGTGCAGGGTGGTTTCAGATGCGTTGTGCCTGGGGTGATTCACCTCAGCAATAGCTAACACGGTGACCTGTGGCTTTACAAAATAATGTAATCTCAAACTTTGTACCCTTCCCTCCATTCTTTTATTGCTATATCCTCTCCAAGAGAAAATCCTAATTCTCCAGTGTCACCATGTGAAAGTAGTCCCTCTGCATTTTGAGAGATTTGGGCCTTTTCACGTATATAACAGCTGACATGGTCTTAAGTCACCAGGGAACTATGTTCTCAGCTTTCCAGTAATGGGGAAGAATACAAAACCTAGAGCAGAGGATATAAACTTGACCCTGTCTACCTGGTCTGTTTGCAGTTATGCCCAAGACCTAACCAGTTCCAAAGTCAGGAGATGGTGTGAAGGCAGCTGGACAGTCTCCTTTTGCATGGAAAAGTTGAGATCGGAGGGAGGCAGGGAAGAGGCCTGCAATAAATGAGAAAATATTATATGTTCCTTCAGGAAGGCATATCTATTCAGAACAGAATTTAGGCATGCATTTTAGCCTCTTTCTTAAGTACTGTCCTGATTAAAAGGCACAATAAAGCATTTTCCTGAACAAGGATCACACTATGCAAATTTATGTACAATAAATACTAACATATTGATTAGAAATGCTTGTAAAATCGCATCTTTGTCCCACGGTAAATTCTGATATTTTGTCATGTTTTCCTCCCCAAGTCAGAATGCAAAAATAAGTTTAAAGTAGTTGATGTTATTGAGGGTTGCTGGTTGTAGCTGTGTTGGTCTAAGGACATAAGCAGACAAGGTTCTTTAGGTAGATGTAATATCTTTTATTAGACCAATTAATAGTTGGAATAAGTGTTCCTTGTGAGCTTTTGGGCAAAGCATTCCATAATATTATAATTCAGAAACACTGGAACAAACTTATTGAGAGTTTTATAATGTCAAAACCTTACTGAAATATTAATGCATATACATATAATAGTAATAGTACCATTAAAGAGACAGGTTGCAGCAAAATGGAAACAATGGAATGATATAAAGTGAAGATATCAAACCAAAATACTTTATTTTGATTTCCAATTGGTTTGAAATTTTTCCAGCAAAAAAGTTTGTCAAAATGCCTGCACAACACTGATTTCAATAAAGCAATAGAAAATTATTCCAGTGAAATAACTTCAACTAGTTGATGATGAAAGCATGGGTGTAAATGAAGAAAAAGGTTAAAAGTGTGACCAAGGACTAGAGTGGAAGTTAATGCTGTCTAAAATGTCTACGTAAAGGATTATTTTTTCACACCCACTTTTTGAATGTAGCTCTCTTTAATATAGTAAAGATGTGCACCATCTCCTAGAAGCATCATGAGAAGCCTGTTATAGATACTCCCATCTTATAGAGTATACAAAGAACAAAGAACGTTTTTTCATTTACTTGCATTTACAAGGAGATTTTCAAAAGTGGTTTTCAGCATTGACATAAGTGTTCACAGACTGAATTCAATGAAAGGTCTTCCATTAGCTTCAGAGCAAGCAAAGTTACAGCAATGATGAGTTCTTTTGAAAATTGGACTCTTCCTTGCATATATTATTCACTTTGAATCTTTATATACTTGTACATGAACAAAAGTTGCAATACAAATGCTTATATCCATACCTTGTCAATAGGTATTTATTGGCTAACAACCACCTGACCAAAAGAATCTGAAATTCACTTTAATTTTACCACCATACAATATTGTCGTGTTTCCTTATGGTAAATCTTAACAAAAGGAAAACATTTGAGACAAACACCTCCCCTGAAGAACAATACATGAATTAAATTCAAATAAAGAATAAAGGGATATTACAAGCAGTTAAGTGTGAGAAAGCATGTTCGACACTGAATAATTAATTTTCATCCTGAGATAAAAACGTTGCCCATTGATTTACAACCCCTTCTGGCTATAAAGCCTTTTGGTGGAAACCTGATTCTTAATTATTGTCACAGGAATGCTAAGCTTGTCAAAAAGCTATTTTCATCACGATGATCATCCTTAACTGCTTGGAGCAATTTTTTGTGCCATACTTAACAGCTGCTTCATCATTTGTTATCTTTTCAATTAAGCACTCTGTTCCAATGCAGTATATAATCTCTACAGAAGACATATACACGTGTGTGTGTGTGTGTCTCCCCTAGCACCATGAAAACCTCTACAACCCTCCCTCTGTTCCATTTTCCATTATTAGAACAAAATGCTCAAATGTTCTTTTATCAAATACTAACAGAATTTGTTGTACTGTTAAATAGAAGGAATAGATTCTCCCAAAAGGATCTGAAAAGGCATTCAAGGTAATTAGATAAATGTTTTTTGGTTTTCTATTTTTATCTATTTTATGTGTATTTTAGTACATCTCCCTCTGCCTGTTCACTTTTGAATGATTTGCACTGATTTCTTCAACAATTAGCATGGAAAGTAAATGATTTAAAAATATGAAAAAAAATTAAATGGATTAAACAGAAAGCTGGTCCCCTAAAAACATTAAAACCGGATGCTTATTTTCTGAACCTAGATTTTCTAAACGTTCCCTTATAAATTTCTTTCATTCACCTGGTTTACTTAGAGTTTTAGGTGGTTGGGGAAAGATTTGTTGGGGAAATGCTAACAATCTATATTGCCCACAAAACAATTTGAAAAAGTAGGAAACTAGTCTCCCTCCCCTGCCCCCCATCTGATGCCATTAATTGCCAGGATGACAGTGTCTCCTACAAGTATTTTAGTTCTGCACACACAAGCGCACACAAGAAAATTTGCTGGTTCATTGGTTCAGGATGTAAATCAATTCAAACTTAATTTGAGGTACTTCATTTAGACTTCTTGTTTGAACCAGTGATCTGTGGCAAATCTTGTTTGTGCAAAAGCAGAAACAGAGGTTAATGGATATAGAATGACAGATTACGTTACCGGATCAACCACTTAAAGTTTATGTTTTTACCTGCAGGCTTGACTAGTAATCAAGAGGTTTTGAGGAGGGGGAAGAGGTTAACTTGTTAGGAATGTTTTAAATATTATTTTTTGTTAACTGAAAAATGCTAAGATCCTCTGTAAATTATCTGAATGTAGTTTGCAAGCAAATCAACTCCATTTAGATGCTCTTACGAGCATTTGCTATGGAAAGTTTGCGTAAGACAGAAAATTATACATCATAACAAGAATCTCTGTTCACAATGCCAGCCTTACTTCTTTATGATCCATGAAAGATGATTAAGATTGACAGTGGTACTACTCTGCAGTCTTGACCCAGCAGAGCATGCAAGTACATTGGTTATTTTAATCATGTACTTTGTGCCCCACTTCTGCGACTAGGGATTTAATTAGTTTTTTGATGTAAAACAGTATATTATAAAGTGCATAGCTTCATCAAAGGATTAAATTGTCTACATTATGCTATCAAATATATTTAGGGAAGATTTAGTGGTGGACTATAAGTTTCAGGAATATTCATGTCTTTTTCATTTTATGTTAGATTCTTAAAGTTTATACTTGTGCCCACAATGAGATCTGCTACTCATTAAGCAGGTGCTATTATTACTGTTGTTATTAATTATAATGAAACGTTTAATGATCATGTAATTATTACTGATAATATGAATAATAATAATTTGGAATGTGTAGTAGAAAGGAGCCCCAGTCCTAGATATGGGTTTTACTGAGCTAGGAATTGTACAATTGCACAGAAATATGTTCCCTACTCCAATATTTATAATACTTCTGGCACTATGGTTTCATTGTTGGAAACACTCACTAATTTGCATGCTGAAATCTGCAGCAGATATACAAAGTAATACATATACTCTGGCCATTTTGCTATTTTGACATGAATGTGTGATTTTATAGGTTTGTGTTAAACCTAAAACTATTAATGGGCATGAATAATAAGTAATAAATGATCCAAATAAATGTTCATTCACTAAAACAGCTCATATTAATGACAGTGAGAGGGGACTAGGGGAAATATAAGAGTATTGCTTAGGCATGCAGGGA
>NW_017729033.1:24253912-24256981 GCF_001723915.1 Gavialis gangeticus
TATTAATGACAGTGAGAGGGGACTAGGGGAAATATAAGAGTATTGCTTAGGTTTGCAGGGATGATATCAGGAAGACCAAAGCACAGTTGGAGTTGTAGCTAGCAAGGGTTGTGAAAGGTATCAAGAAGGGTTTCTACAAGTATATTAGCAACAAGAGGAAGATCAGGGAAAATGTGGGTCCCTTACTGAATGGGGGAGACAACCTAGTGCAGATGATGCAGAAAAGTTTGAAGTACTCAATGCTTTTTTTAACTTCATTCATCACAGGCAAGGTCAGCTCCCAGACTACTGCATCTGGCAGCACAGTTTGGGGAGGCAGTGAGCAGCCAACAGTGGTGAAAGAACAGGCTAGGGACTATTAAGGAAGCTGGATGTGTACAAGTCCATGGGGCTGGATGCAATTCATCCGAGGATGCTGAAGGAGTTGGCTGATGTGATTGCAGAGCCACTGGCCATTATCTTGGAAAACTTGGGTGATCAAGAGAAGTCCTGGATGATTCGAAAAGGGCAAACATAGTGCCCACCTTTAAGAAAGGGAAGAAGGAGGATCCAGGGAACTACAGACTGGTCAATATCACCTCAGTCCCTGGAAAAATCATGAAGCATGTCCTCAAGAAATCTATTTCTAAGTATTTGGAGGAGAAGGTGGTGATTAGGAACAGTCAGCATGGGTTCATGAAGGCAAGTCATGCCTGATCAACCTGATTGCCTTCTATGAGGAGATGACTGTCTCTGTGGATGCAGAAAGAGAAGTAGATGTGATGTACCTTGACATTAGCAAGGCTTTTGATATGGTCTCCCAAAACATTCTTGCAAGAAAGCTAAGGAAGTAAAAGTTGGATAGAAAACTGGCTGGATCATTGGGTTCAACGGGTTAGTGACCAACGATTTGATGTCTAGTTGGCAGCTGGTCTCAAGTGGAGTGCCCCAGGAGATGGTTCTGGGGACAGTTTTATTGAATATCTTTATCAGTGATCTGGAAGATAGGATATAATGCATCCTCAGAAAGTTTGCAGATGATACCAAGCTGTGGGGAGTAATAGATACGCTGGAGGGGTAGGGCTAGGGTTTAGAGAGATCTTGACAAATTGTAGGATTGGACCAAGAGAAATCTCATGAGGTTCAATAAGGACAAAGTCCTGCACTTAAGACGGAACAATTGTATGCATTCACGATGCATAGGGGGTGCATGTGCACCTGCTGAGATTGGCCATCACCGATGCTGCTGGTGGCACCTGTGGGAGGTCACTGCTCACCATCCTCTCCCCCCCTCCGCCAACACTGCTGGTGGCATGGTGGCGTCTGGTCACTGATTGCTACCCCCCAAAACATCATATGGGATTAATAGATGGAATTATTATTTTAAATAACAAGCATGTTTTTCACCTATCAACCCTGACATCTCAGTGTACATATGTATTCTTGAAATACAGATAATTAAATTTATGAAACACATCTTAATCTGTCATGAGGACATTTTCAACTTTTTATTTTTTAGAAAATATTTTATTCTTGAGGTGATCTTGCCTTGCATTTACCAGGGACTTCTGATGTACACCAGGCAGATGGGCATAGTGAAAGAAATGAGAAAGGAGAAAGGTTCATAGAGATGATAGAGCAAATATCTATTCATTGCAAACATAGCATTGTCTTTGTTTGAGCTGTCTTTCTTTCATACAACTTAACCTGAGAGATGACAAATTGTCAATTGACAAATATCCTGTCACATTCAGTGACAGGATATATTTGGTCAGCAAAGGTGCCAGGTTTTTTTCTAAATATCGGGAGAAAATGTAATTCCTTTGAAAACTGGATATAGATTGACCTCTAATGAAAAGGGCCTTTGTTATAATAGGGCCTTTATCTATAATAGGGACTAGATTCTTCTCTCTCATCAATAGTCTATGAATAAGGTTACAACAATGAAAACTGAAAATTTGCTTAAGGACTGTTATTTTTGGAATTACCTCTGGTATCCTTGACTAGGATGTCTTCATAACTGATCATCACTATGCTTCTAGCTCTGAACCAGTAAAATACTTAAGCATACACATAACTATAAACGTTGATTTTTCTTGCAATTAAATGTGTAGTAAAATGCAGTGTTTGACCAGTGCTTTAAGTGCACTTTCTATTTTTAAGTAGAAGGACAGTTTCTACCCTCAGTCAGGCATTTGGATGCGAGGGGCAATATCAGCTATGCAAAGTGAGCTTAACACTGGTTAGAATTACTCACTGTAGGGGAGAGAAGGTAGCAAGAAGTGTGGTAGGATTCATGAAGGAGGTGTAGGTAAGGAGAAAAGGAGAGGGAGAGGAAAACAGAGACGCTGTCCTGGAGAAGGTCTTCCATCCGCTCTGTGAGCTGAAACTTCTCCCTGCAGATTTAGCACTGGGTTACTGAGAGACAGGGAGCTGCAATCAGCTCCTTGGAAGGCCCCATCTCCACTGTGAAGTCTGTGTGGATGTAGCAGAGAAGCAAACCCAGCGTTTGCGAATCGAAACAAAACTCGAAACGAAACTGTCCTGTTGAAACGGATGTCGAAGTGGAACACTGCTGTTTCACACGGCCCTAGTATATATGGTGTAATGTGCTGCTTGAAGCGCTATAGAGGTTGTAAGGGATTCTAGCAGTTTGACTGACTCTCACTCATGTGCTGCAGAAATAACAAGCCTTTTTTAAGTAGACAGTACATGTCAGCAAAATACCTATGTGACTTGGAAGAAGAATTTCCTACTAGTTAGTTCACACAGGTGTGGGTCAAAGCTTTCTAGTCCTATGTTTGACCTTGAATCTGTAATTAGCATGATATTGCAAGTCAGTTTGGGAATGTCTACACTGCCTCTGAATCACTCTAGTATACCACAGCAAAGCAACACACATGTGATAGTCATGTATTTGAACCCTTACTTTCTCAGGGTGTTTTATGGCAGAGATTCTAAACTTAGACACAAAAGGGCCTGATTCTCACCTCCACTCTGGCAAAGCAAATAATGTACACCTACTTGACAGCCCTTTCTTCAACAGAAAAGTATAGAAGTGTAAATGAGAATTAAGCCCCAAAGAATGCC
>NW_017729033.1:24257284-24261950 GCF_001723915.1 Gavialis gangeticus
CGCTGTAAGGGTGGCCAGAGCCTGGAATAGGCTTCCCAGAGAGGTGGTGCTCTCACCTTCCCTGGAGATCTTCAAGAGGAGACTGGATAGGCACCTGGCTGGGGTCTTATGACCCCTGCCACCCCCAGTGCTCCTTCCTGCCCATGGCAGGGGGTCTGATTAGATGATCTGTCCAGGTCCCTCCTGACTCATTGATTCTAAGATTCTATGAAATTACTTGATGCTTATGAAGATACTTAGTAGAGTTAAGCTTACATTTTCTTAGAGAAATAAAACAGGATACAGAGTTGTTCAGGAATGTTGCTGCATGTACTTGTAAGCTACATATGTTTTATGTGCTGCTGCTGCTGCTCCCTAGTGCTATCTTAATAATGTAACCCCCAAAGGTTTATTAACAATGCCTAGAAGCTAAGCTCAGTACATCCAAAAATCATATAAAATATTCATTGCTACTGCATTTTAATTTGGTTAGTCCTTTGTATGATTGAGTTTACTGGGGGCTCGATACAATGTTTTTATTAAAAATTGTACAATATAGGAGTCTTTGCTTCAACACTTAGGTCTTGAGATGAGCTCAATGCAACCTTTGGGAAAGGTGTATTTTTTTAACGTGGAAACACTAGGATAATTACACCAATCTAATCACTGTGCAAAATCATACGAGTCATTTCTGACCCCCAAATATTACAAGTTTTTGTCCTCAGCTCCATTTTTTTTCTACTCCAGTGGCTGCAAATTCTCTTCATAGGTATCTCTTGTATTTTAGTCTCATAAAATCATTATAATTCTACTCTAGAGTCTATGAAAGCTTAATGACAAGCAATTTTACTTGTGTGCTATTCTTTTGTGCTTAGGTATCAGTGATTATTTGTTTCACAGTAGCACCTATAAGCTTCAAAGCACTGCAAGGAGAAAAAAGAGGGAAACTTTGCCCTTGCAGAGTATGAATTCTTAGTATGGATGAAACAGTGGAGAAAGGAATGGCCTTACAGAAATCTGAGACACAAAGAAAGTAACAGCCAGTATGGAGTAGAGCAGGGGCGCAGTGAGCACACTGAATGCCCACGGCAGGGGCAGAGCTGTTTCTCAGAGGTGAGGGAAACACCATTCTCACTATGGTCCTACATGGCATGGCCCAGCTCCTGTGGCTGATCAATGGCAGCACAGGGTTTCCTCCACTGCTGCAAAAGCTCCCAGGAGAGAGGGAGCACTGCCAGAGTCTTTGTTCCCCCAACCAGACTCTTTGCCATGACAGGGAAAGCCCTGCGCTGCCTGCGCTGGGCTACAGGAGCTGGGCAGCTCAGCACTTTTCCACTTGCTCCTCACCCCCTAGAAACACGCCTTGGTGCAGAGCTGTGCTGCATAGCACCTGTGGCCCAGCATGGGCAGCATAGGGCTTCTCCTGTCACTCCAAAGACTCCTGGTCGGGGTAGGTCTTGGCACCCCCCTTATCTTCAGTGCCTGGGGCAAATGCCTCACTTGCGCCACCCTAGTTATGCTACTTGGGTAGAGGTAGGAATTGACCCCAAATCTTTTGAATAATTTATACCAAGGATCATTAAAAGAAATGTCACTCCTGTACCTCTTTAATGAATCCTGGAATCCACAGGAACTTCCAGAAGAATGGAGGTGTACTAGTTTTTAGCTAACAGGGGTGAGTATTACTAAAGGCTGCTTAACTTGACATCAGGGCCAGGAAGAGGAAAAATTGAGGCTGGAAAATGTGGAAGATACAGGATTCATTTCACAAAGCATTAAAAGATGGGAATAAAACTAGTGTTGGTCAAAATGGCTATATGGAAAAAATAGTTCGTTCTCGCTTTGCAAACCTGTTTTTATTCTTTGAAGAGATTAAAAACTTGGCTGATCAAGGTAACCATGTAGATGTAATACACTTTGACTTCTGTAAGGCATTTGACTTAGTACAGCATGACAGTCTTATTAAAAAATCAGTACTGTACAGCATCAATAAAGCACACGTTAAGTGGATTAAGAACTGGCTAGCTGACAGATCTCCAAAAGGAGCCATCAGTGGAGAGTCAGTGTAGAATGGGAAGAGTTTCAAGGTGGTGTTCTGCTGTGGAGGTGGAACCGATCCTAGAAGCAGTAGTAGAATCGATAGGTAGTAGAATTCACTGATAGTAGAATCAATCCTACTTAACACTTTTGTCAATGATTTGGAAGTAAATATAAAGTAACTGTTGTTAAAATTTGCAGGGCTTGGCAGAATGGTAAATACTGATGAGGACAGGGCAGTTCAAGGTGGTTCATTTGTTAAGTTAGACTCATTCAAACAAAATGGATTTTAATACAGCCAAATGCAAAGTGCTTTATCTAGTAACAAGAAATGTGAACTCAGAGGTGTAGCAGCCCAGCTCTATGCCCAGGGCAGTGCGAGCTCCTGCCGTACTGATTGTGACAGTGTAACTAGCCACCACTGTGGCAGCAACTGCTGCCCGAGTTGCACCATCTCCGTTGTGCTCCTGTGTGAACCATGCTATAGACTGGCACATGGTATCTTGGAAAGTAGCGACTTTAAAAAGAAGACTACTGGTCATTGTGACCAAGCAACCTAGCATGTACCCAGTACAATGCTGCAGCAAAACAAAAATCCTTGGACATATATACAGAAGATTAGGGGTAGAAGTAGGCATTGCTTTGGTTGATATTTGAATGCAAGAGACACAAAAATGATTCAAGGGCAGGAGAAACTGCCTTGCAGTGAGAAACAGCTCCTTAACTCTAGCAGGTGTCATGGTTACTCAGAACCTCTTAAAATCAGGTCTACTGTTAAAAAATATACCCAAAAGTTTTTTAAACGGCATTTTTGTTTCCTGATGTCCAGTGCAGCTGCAGGAAACTCAGCTGCTGGAACTAATAATGACATCTGCTTAACCCAACAAGATGATATTGCTCTTTTCAAGTGATGAATTCCATTTGGTATCTGACTGTCACCTGGATCCTATGTGTAGGAGTGAAGATCTTTCTTTCCTGTCAGAAAGATAAGTCTTGTCCCAGAACCATGGGCTGTGTTATGGTTTTGTTACACTTTAATTTTAGGTGGATCCTGGAGCTCTTGGCCCCATGACTGTCCACACATTAACACCTGAAACTTATTTTAAGTACACTTTGGGTTACTTAAAATCATGCCACTCCAGGGCAGTTTCTGCTACCTGCTTTTACCCAGCTTGTGTTCCATTAATGTCTGGCCACTCCCTGCAGATGAGCCACCCAAGTTAGTCCTCCAGTATCCCAGGATGCAGAGTCCTTTCCCCCATGCTCCTGTTCCATGTAGAGAAACTTTCAACCTACTGAACTCTACAGCCTAGGGGGACAGTTCAGACATCAAGCCAACTCTGCCTCCCACCCCTCGGGGATTGACACTGTCAACCCCAGGGGTGCAATCCCATGCAAACAGCTTACAGTGCACATGCCAGTTAGCCAGGTCATATGGTACAGATGGGTCTAGGAATGGGCTCTTGGAGACTGGGGGGAGGGATGGTGGCCTGGATTATGTCCCTGGGGCTTCCTGCCAGGGATAGGGGCAGTAGCTCCCCCAAAAGCATCGTCCCTCACTGCTCTCACTTTCCAGCCACCCCTGGAAGCATGATCAGCATCCCCCATACCCTAATCCCAAATCCCAATTTATTAAAACATGAGGCCTTCTTTAATTTATTCCTCCCTTATTTCTTTTCATTTTATCCTTCAGTGGTTGACTTCCTTCATTTCATCACCCTTCCCCACCACCATTTCCTTTCCACCTCCCATTTCATTACCCACCCCATCCCATTAACTGCCTCCCAGCTTCATGTTCCCACTCCCTCCAATTCATCTTTCACACATCCCCACCTAGAGCAGGGATAAAAGTCTGTCCTGGCTCACCATCCCTATAGTGGCAACTGACAGCTTTAGCTCCTAAGCAGACCCCTGCTCACCAGCCCACTAGTGGAAAATCACAGCTGTGCAGGTGGGGGACAATCAGAGAAAGTTTTTAGGTGTGACAGCTCCAAACTTGACCTAGCACTAACACCAATCAACATTTGAGCAGCTCAACATGCAACATGTAACAAGACAGTTGTACACTAAGTAAGGAATAAGACTCCCCAGGACATGCCTGCTTCTGAGAAATTAGGTTATATCATAGGAAACATGCCCTGAGGTATAATATTCTATATATAAAATGTTGCAAAAAATGCAGCAGTTGTGTTGCCTTATGGTTCTGGCCAGAAAATCAGCTTCCCTGCTTAACACATACATCACAATTTTGTGGGGCTGGTTTTGGGGGAAAGGGTGCTTGTTGCATGTAAGAAAATAGGGTATACTGCTCTGAGTCAGATGAAGGTGATAAATGCAAAAATTCACTTGATAACCGAACAAAGGAAGGAGGAATTTGGCCATCAGGCAGTTGCTCCTTTGTCACTGGCACATGGCTATCATTTTTATAAGTGACGTTCTCCATGGAACACCTACAACTTAAACTTAGCCCTCCAGCATCCATGGCTGGGTCTACATGAGATGCTGACTGCACAGTTGATACTGTGCAGTCATTTACTACTTGCACTCACAAGTACTAAATGACAGTGCAAGTAACCAGCATTACTGTGCAGTAGCACCCCTGAATGGCTCTTTGGTGATGCTGACTGCACAGTAGCTTGTTACTACTGCA
>NW_017729033.1:24261961-24267740 GCF_001723915.1 Gavialis gangeticus
TTGGTGATGCTGACTGCACAGTAGCTTGTTACTACTGCACAGTAGTGTCACATCACACTTTGTACCATGTGATACTGCTGCGCAGTAGTAACGAGTTACCGTGCAGTCAGCATCTCATGTAGCCATGGCCCATTTTGCCTAACTAACCCTTCTAAATGTGTCAGCCTGGGGCCCCAACAAGCAGTCGAAGCTGGATGAATTGCTTGGTTGGCCACACCTGCCTAGGGCTTTTACTCACAGCCCTATCCCAGCTAATGATTCCTTGAGTCAGCTAGCCACCACTAGGGCCACCTGATTGGCTTCTGAGGAGATCAAACTCCCCAATTAATCCCACTAGTGGCAGTTGACTACAGGCCATCTAACAGTATTTCTGGAGGTCTGTTGTGGTAAGCCTCCCTGATCCTATCCTCCTGGTTCCCTGACTCCTAACTCTGCTTGGCTCTGTTCCTAGACTCTGGTTTTTGGATATTCTCCTTGGATCTGGTAACTTGGTCTCTGACTTTTGGTTCACCCTAACTTTGTCTCTTACCTCCTGGCATGCACAATGCGTGCCCCCAGAGGATGGGGGGCATGGCAACTGCCCGCAGGTGGCGGTGGCAAGCAGGCAGCTCCCACAGGAGGCCATGGTAGTACAAGCTAGCAGCGCGGGCAGCAGCCAGCAGTGATCGGTGACTGCCCGCAGACATTGCCAGTGGTGTCGACGGCGTGGGGGGAGAGAGGGATGGCAAATGATGACTGCCCACAGGCACCACCAGCAGCATCAGCAGTGCACAGCCAATCTCAGGGGATGCACGTGCACCCATGCACACCCCCTATGTGTCGCCAATGCCTCCTGGCGTATCTGGACTTTGGCTCTGTCTCCCGGCTCATCCTAGATTTGACATTATTTTCTGGCTCCTGAATCTGGACTTGGATTGTGATTTACCCCTGGATTTCCCTTTGGATCTGGTAATTTGGTTCCTGATTCCTGACCCCTAATTTGGGGAAGAGTGGGAGCTACTAGGATATACCGTTTACAACCAGGCAATACACTTTACTTTCTCTTTCCATTTTCATTCAGTGCCATTCCTATTCCCTAGTAGTTAAGGATGTTTTGCAATAGTTCTGGTAGGGGAACTCTGAATGCAATTACTTTTATCTCAGCTTCTTAACCTGTTATATTTGAAATTATCAGTGTCCCCTAATGATAAGATGTTGAACTTCTTCTGAACCTGTCATTCAAGAACCTCACAGTGCTGTAAAACCATACATCAGGAACCCTAATGGCTCACCTATGAAGTAGGAAAGCTTTGTTTCTGCAGAAGAAAGAAAATTTTTCTGTATAAAAAAATAGTTACTTTAAACCATTTTTGAATTTTTTTGGTAAATAATTAACAACAGGAGTCTAACATTTTTTTCCTTGAATGCCGATGAATGTCTGACTCAAATGTTTTTTCCATTTTATGGGCATATTTTACAATCCACTGAGCCATTGATTGTTTCCCTCCAAATATCCTGTTGGCTCAAATAAGGATCAGGAACATTTATATTAGAGCTGTACCATCATTATAAAGGATTGTGTGTGGAGATTAAAAAAAAATATATTAAAAAAACCCATATTGTAAGATGTCCTTCCACAACACACACATGTTCCACTTTCTTTGATGTTTTTTCCACCTGTTTCTTGAGGTTTAAAAAATAAAAAAGATATGTTCTTCAAAATGATGTAATGAGGAATTTAAATTGAAATGTACATATCATTCACATTCAAGAAAATCATTACTGAAGACTGCCTGCGGCGTTCACTTCAAGTGATGCTCTAATTTGATCTAAAAGGAGTGTCTTAATTATGGTAATTATAGGATTTAAATTTCATTAAATAAAATATCGAGGCTATTTAAACTCAGATTTTTGGAGGATTATAGTGTTTGACAACACTATGAAAGGTTTAAGTGAGTAGTTTAACTGCCAGAATTGGTTTGTGTTTTGCCCTCATTACTCAGCATGAAAAACATGTTTTAAGTGGAATCTGCAGCCCACTTTCAACTGTCAATCCAAATATGTCTATTCAGAAGTGAAGAAATTAGTGTAGGGCACGATGCTTTAGTGACACACATCAAACAAGAACAACTCATTGGTTTAGGCATAAGTATTTTCACTAGATCTTGCAACCTATTCATGAATTTATGTTTTTGTTCCAAGAAAGAAGCCCTTTTCTGAGGGAACGGGGATGATTTAAGCTGACTAATGTTAGAGACAGAAGTGCAAGGGAATGTCCTGCTTGGGGAGGCTTACGTGGTTTCCATTCAAGTGAAATTGCCATTGACTTCAGTGCAATCAAGCTGGGGTCAGAGAGGGAAGATACTCACTTTTGCATGTCCTCCAGCTATGACGAAAGGAGTCCTCAGGTAGCATACTGCAAGTGTAAGGGCTCTGTGGCTCCAGTGTCGTGCCCCAGTGGAAGGGAACTTGTCAGGGCATGACTGAGCAATGAAGTGTGTCCAAAATCCCGCCACGCTTCTGTGATCCCCAGTGCACTGTAGCAGTTCCTTGCTCCCTCAGGGACAAAATTGCCTGAAGAGCAGATTGCGTCTTTTATTCTTCTAGTGCAGGATCAGCTTTCCTAGCGAGTCTCTGAGGCAGTGCATCCCCAAGGCTATATAAGGCCTTGTAGAAATGACATGCTCTTGCCCTTTCTGTTCAAGGCATCTTTTTTTTCTTAGTTGAAGTATAAGATAGTCTTTCATCAGACAGCAATATATATTAGGATCATTGGAAAGTAGGGCTGGAAGGGGAACTTTACAAGTTCATTTAGTCTAGGCCCTTTCCTTGCTGCAACTTGAGGCCATTCCTGCTAGTCCTGTCCCCTGTGGCTATGGAGAAAAGTCTGCCTCCATCTTCTATAAGGACATTCGTACATAAGTTTGTGCCGCAGCGGTGGGTGCTTTTAAAAGTGCACATGCATTTGTGTAAATGGCGAAATGCACGTCAGCACTGAGAAAATGGCAGCTGTGCATTGAAAATGTTTTAGTTCAAAAGCATACAGCCACCATTTTCTCAGCACTGACGTACATTTTGCCATTTATACAAATGCATGTGATGAAGCGCCGGGCTCGCCAGCTTGTGTGTGGAGCAGACTCAGTTAAATGGAGTTTGCTTTAATGCACTGGATTTCTGGTGCATCGGAGTAGACAAATGTATGTGTATAAATGCCCCAAATGCCCTTCAGGTATTTGAAGACTGTTATCAAATTGTCCATTCAGTCTTTTCTCCAGACAAAATAATCCAAGTTTTTTCAGACTTTTCTGAAATCCTCCCACTTAAAATGGGCATCATATTTGCCTTTTTCCAGTCATTGGGAACCTTACCTGACCTCCAGGAGTTCTCAAAGAGGTTAGCCAGTGACATACTTGTATAACCCCTTATTGTTGCCTATTTTATTCCTTGCCAGCTGCATGTTTTGAGATGCCTTGGCTGTCTTAATGTTCTCCTTGCATGCCCATATGATACTGTTCTTATGTTCCCTAGTATTGTGACCAAATTTCCACTTCTAATAGGAGATCTTTTTAAGTTTCAACTCCTTTAAAAGATTTTTGTCCAGCGGGGCTAGTCTTCTATTGCACCTCCCGTGCTTCCACTTCACCAAAGTAGCTTGCTCCTGTGCCCTTAAAAGAGCCTCTCTAAAGTACTGCCAGGTTTCCAGGACTCCTTTTCCCCACAGACTTACCTCTCAGACAATTTTGCTCACAAGCTTCCTGAGTTAAAGTCTGCTTTTTTTTGAAGTCCTCGGTCTTTATTTTGCTGCTCTCCTTCCTTCCTCCCCTTAGGATCTTGAACTTTATCACACTGTAGTCACTGTCACACAAATTACTTTCCACCTTCACATTCTTAACTAATTCCTCCCTGTTTGTGAGCAGCATTGCAAAGAGCTTTCCCCCTAGTTGGCACATTTACCGTATGTATCAAGAAGTTTTCCAACACACTCCAAGAATTTCCTCAACTGCTTGTGCATGGTGGTAGATATCTCAGGAGGTATCCTAAAAATACCCCAGCAGATAGCCCAAATCCCTACACGTCCCACATGAGAACCAGGTCATGTGATGGTCTACAAGTAATATCATGGACCCAGATCCTCCTCTGAATCACATGGACATAGTTGCTTTTACTTAATGGGACTATGCCAGTTTAAAACAAAGGAGGATTTTTGGTTTGAACTGCTTGGGCGTGCCCAGACGTGTGTGGTCTAGCAGTGTGTGGTGCTGCAAACACATTTGCAGTGCCACATACAGCACAATCTGGAGTTCTCCATGCTGCAAAGGGCATGCTGCCCAAGTGTGCCAGCTCTGTTTTTTTCCCTTCATTTTTATTTGACCCCTGGATATCTGGGGTCAAATCCCTCCCCTCCTCCCAAAAACCCCCCAAACAAACAAAAAACCACGGAAAAAAATCCCTGAAGCGGCACACGCTTGGGCAGCATGCACTGCTAAAAAGCAGAGCTGGGCTGCTCAGAGCTGTGCTGTGGTTGCTCTGCCCGGCAGGATCGCCGTGGTGGCAGCTCCAGGAGGCCCCCAGGACCCCAGGGAAGGCTGCCCAGGTCAGCACAGTGCTGGTCCCAGCCTCCCCTATGCCACCTGGGGCAACTTGCTGTGCACCAAAGTGCACGTGGCATGGGCATTCCCCAGGAACAAGAAGCGGCGGTGCAAAGTGTGCTACTGCTACTTGTCCCCAGGCAACCAAACGTTCACACATACCTGGACATACCCCTTAAATCTATTGCTTTCTGTATGCCAAATCTCCAGCACTACTGTTTAGGGAGACTGAGGTTTTTAAAGAAACATCTACCACCCACTGAATTTCAGAGAGCTTTGGCAGGCTAAATTCATTAGGTTTTTTTTAAAAATTCCCCAAAATGTTAATCGTACCAGGGCTCTGTGTGTAATAGCTGTAGCAACAATTTTGTTTTTTGAGCAAGAGAGATACTATTAGGAGTCACCATACATGGGTACTCATGAGCCAAAGGAAATAACTGTAGAGTGGGTGTGTGAGTGGCAACTGCTTTGGTGCGCATTTCATCCTGACATTTCAATGACTAAACATTACATTTGCAAACATTTTCCTGACAAACTGGTACCCAGTGTGAGGTTTCTTTTTCATTTTATTTTTATGGGTAGTCCACCAAGGTCTTTCCTTAAATGAAAGCAGTCAACAGCAAACAGTGAGTGAACACCTTGTTGCTCTGTTTTCCCAGAGGTTGTATACAGAAGTGTTTCATAGTTTCATAGATTTAGGGTCGGAAGGGACCTAATAGATCTTCTAGCCCGACCCCCCGCCAGGGCGGGAGAACAACAAAACCCCAAAACAAGAAACGGGACTCAAATGAGTCCAGCCAGGTAGGCATCCAGCCTCTTCTTAAAGACCCCCAGGGTAGGGGCCAGCACCACTTCCCTTGGAAGTTGGTTCCAGCTCCTAGCCGCCCTAACTGTGAAATGCACATTTTACAGTGCTGTAATTTAGATCACTTTTAATAGCACTATAAAGGTACAGTGCTCTTAAAACATGACAGAAGTGCAGTATTTGGTGGAGGGAGAGCCTCTGAGCCTCCCTGCACTTTCCAGGCTAGGAGGTGGGGGGCACTCCACAGCTTCCTGGGGCCTCTCCGTTGGTCAGAAATGTGACCAGTGTACAGAAGCTATTTAAAGTGCTGTAGGTTAAAAAAGTGCTGTAAATACTGCACTTTAAATTTAATACCTTACTTAACAAGGGTTAATTTAAAGCACTGTATCCGTTTTTAAAGTGCTGT
>NW_017729033.1:24272740-24282722 GCF_001723915.1 Gavialis gangeticus
TGCACTTTCCAGGCTAGGAGGTGGGGGGCACTCCACAGCTTCCTGGGGCCTCTCCGTTGGTCAGAAATGTGACCAGTGTACAGAAGCTATTTAAAGTGCTGTAGGTTAAAAAAGTGCTGTAAATACTGCACTTTAAATTTAATACCTTACTTAACAAGGGTTAATTTAAAGCACTGTATCCGTTTTTAAAGTGCTGTAAAGCTGTGCACTTCCGTTAAGTCACAGCAATAAAGCACTTTAAATGGTGAAAAAAGTAATTTCTGTATACACCCTTGTTCTCCAGCCCAGGGGGCTTTTTGTATTCTATCTGCCTCTCTCTAGAACAGTACTCTTGTCAGCAGGAGCTTCAGCAGTTTCTCTAATGCCAGCCTAAGTCCAAAACTGTTTTTAAAAATGGAGAGACAGCCAGCAATAAATGTAAGAAATTTCTATCCCATTTGAAAGGAAACAAAACAAAGCAGCAATTTTAAAATTCTTCGATTTTTGAAAATCTTCAGCAAGCCTACTAGGTTTGAGATTGATAATTCTATCATGTTTTTTTCCTAACCAGCTCTATATCCAAATCAAATTTAAATAAAAGCAAGAGGGATGGCTGAGGGAAGTTATACTGTACGAGTCATGCAGTACCAAGTTCTGTGGATAAACTTCAGTTTCAAGTTCAGTCAGCCTGACCCTTCAGTAGACAGTTAAATGGCATTCACACAACCATCCCTCCAAAAATGCAACTAGAATTCAAAGGCTGAAATTTTCAAAGCCATGTGGATTATTTGAGTGCCCGATTACAATTCATGTTAATGGACTTTGGAAATAAAAATACCAGTACTCTAGGTGGGTTTTAAAATCTCAGCCTGAGGCTCTAGCCAGCTACTTTGTACTTCCATCATCAGTTCATTACACTTCGGATAAAAGAATAATCCAAGCAAAGACGAGCACAAAACATGGAAGCATAATTGAGTGAATTAACTAGGAAAACACTTATATTTGTTCCTTTAGGCTTATTGTGTATTGTACAAAGATTAAAAAAACCCAAACAACTATGTTTTTGGGTTCATTGGAAAAACAAAATGAAAGTTTCTACCTTCTGAGAGCAGCGTATTTGGGAAACACTTGAAAATGCCAAACACTTAACTCACCGGAGGTGCTATTTGGATCAGTCTGTGCCCTCAAAACCTGATTAAGCTTTTTTTTTTGGTGGGGGGAAGGGTTGGGGGGGGGCAGACACCTGGAAACTTGGATCTGTTTCCAAATATCTGCTGCAAAACTGATCAGACAAAAAAACTACCAAAGTTCAGAGGTACTTACTCTCCTTTGTTAAAACAATATTTTGCTGTGTATTATATTACTAAATTACTTGCAGAAAACAAATTCCAAATGCCATAGAAGTAGAAAAGAGAAAACTGCCCTGGCTCTGAGCTCTAGTTGACTCCAATGACTTGAAGAGAAGAGGGTCCTCAGGAAGCAAGCATCCCCCGAACCCCCCCCCCCCCCCACATCGTGACACATGCATTTGCAGCCACTGTAGCAGGTGAACTGAGTTATGTTAAGGCTTTTAGCCATAGTTTAGGCTTCCGCAGAACTAAGCAATAAAAATGTACAGAATGCCTTATAAGGCAGTGGGAAAAGTGAGTGCTGTGGCTGGTACAGTGGGTGAACCAGGTACATCAGTTTTTCTAAAAGGAAATGAAACCACAACCTGAATAGGATTGGAGTACCATATCTAAAAAGATGAGGTAAGGAACTTGAGGACTGGACAATTTGGGATGAGAAAGTTACAAAAGTAATGGGCAAAAAAAAGGGACTGTTGTATTTGTGCTGTTACTCTGGGGAGTTGGGGGGCAGTCGTGAAATTTCTGCTTGAACTGTGGGAAAACCAGAAAAAAAAAATCTTGCACACCCCAGTGGAGGACTTGAGGCTGGTACCACCAGAGGTCTATAGTAACATCTAAAGGAGCCATTTGCCAGGTCATATTACAGGGGTGAAACTTGTAATAGTGGTTAGGAATTAATATTAAAGTTTACTTGACACTAGATCGGACAAGGGGCCATGTCAGTCCTTGGGGGTCTCTGGCAAAAAGTATCATATTGGTATAACAACCACTGTCATAGATCATGCAAATCTCGGATTGAACTATTCAGTCACATGAGACACTGCAAACCATCTATGCCATAGGCAGCAATATCCACTGTGTCTTGCAGACAAAAGTATGCCAATCAGAGCTCTATTTCATCTTCTTTTCCTAGGCTAATAAAAGAATTGGATTAGAAGATAAACAGGAAACTGCATTGCCCACTAGTGAGTAAACATGTTTATCTTTTCAAGTATAAAAGTAGTAAATCATAATTATATTAATTATTTAACTTACAACTATAAAACAGCTTGTGATGGCCTGGTCATAAGACCAGCCCACTCCTTGTCTTTGGGCCAACCACCTGCCTCTTTCTTCTGCCATGCCTTAATGTCCTATTGTTCTGATGTTGATAGGCGGGAGGCTGCCCTTCCATCTGCCCTGATGTCTAGGGCCAGATGTACACACTGCAACCAACCCTACATGTGCCCCATGCCTCGCAGATAACACACCTCTGGCTTGAGGCCAGACCAAACTCAATGTCTGTTAGACCTCTTGCTTACTGCCCCATTCTGAGCTCCATGCATACCACACCCTTCTCGCTGGGGCCCCCTTCATTCCCCCTGCTCTCACCAGGGCTCTCACATACCACCCATCATGGGTCTTTCTCATACCATCCCATTGGGCCACACACCCCCCACCCTTGCTCCCTTTCAGCAACCCCAGAGGGCCATCAGGCTTATCTCTTCTCACTTTGGCCAGCAGGCGCACAGTCTTTTGGGTCTCTCCCGCAGCCCTCATTTGAACGAACGCTGGGTGATTTGCAGAACTGTGGGCCAACTTTGCCCCCACACCCCGCACGGAGCCACACTAGTCTGCCCTCTCCCAGGCCCACACTACTCCACCCTCTCATTCAGGCACAAGGTCAAACACCAGCATAGGCTCAGGTGTCACTTTACTTGATGTGCCTGGCCCACCACTCTGCCCTTTTCCTAGGGCATGGGGTTGAACACCCCTGTAAGTTCAGGTGCCCTCCCTGGCATGCCTGGCCCACAACTGTGGTTAACACAACCACCATAAGGTGGGGGTAGGGGTTTAGGTGCCCCGACCCACCTTACACCAGGATGGTTCTCAAACCTGGCATTTAAAAGGCCCTGCCCCACCACAGGCAGGACCACCAGGCCTCCCTATCCCAGCAGGGTACAGTTTCAGGTCATGTATCACCAGGCCAAAACCAATGAGACCTCCTCCTTCCCCATAGCCTCACCTTTACCTCCGAGTTATTCGTGGAGCAGGAGCCCTGCCAGGCAATGTTACTCCTAGGGTGGCTGAACACAAATTGCTCTGCTCTTATAACAGAGTTCCCCAAAATGGCAGCCCATATCAGACACCTGGCAGCTGGCTGCTCCAGCCCTTAAAGTGATGGACCACTAAAGCTGTTCTGTCACACAACTTAATTCTTCTCTAAACTGTTGTCTAGGTGTAAATGAGGGTATATTTGATTCAAAGAAGAGAGGGAAATGGTACACACGCTTTCTGTCCTGTGAGGATTCTGCCATATATGAATCTTGTTACCATTGGTTGTTTTGAAAGTCTCCATAAATTTTCTTCATGTTTGGTGCTGTATTTTTCAGGATAAGAAATGTGGATGAAGGCCTGGCTTCTGTTCCAATATTTTTATTGTTGGGAAATATCCAGATTTCTTTCATTAAATACGACAAGTAAAAGCTTAACTCTACTGAAGATGATGGGAGGTTACCTATTGAATTCAAGGGGGGGCAAGATTTTATCTCATTTTATCAAGTTTCAAGAACAAGTTATTTCTTTTTAAATAAAATTGCAAAAAAAAAGTAGCAACTCTTATTAAAGTAATCTTTGACTTATGCTGTACCAAGAAAACCTGCTATGATATTTTTCATTACAAAGCATCAAAAATATCTTTATAATTAGTTAAAGCTTTATTCTTATTTATACATGGCAGGGGGGAGGACACATGCAAGAATCTGTTATAGGTTGAGAATCCAGATCCTTCTAAATGTAAAAGGACTCTGGCTGTGTCTACATGAGACGCTGACTGCACAGTAGCTCATTACTACTGTGCAGTAGCGTCATGTGGCACAAAGCATGACACAATGCTACTGTGCAGTAGTAATGAGCTACTGCACAGTTGGTGTTACCTAAAAGCCATCTGGTGAGGCTACTGCCCAGTAAATCTGGTTACTGTATGCACGAGTACTAAATGACTGTGCAGTAACGACTGCACAGTCAACATCTCATGTAGATGTGCCATTTCAGTTTCTTCTTTCCAACAGGTCTTTTTATACACAGACCCTTCCTATCAGTCCTTCAGACCCCTTCCAGTGTACAGTGTGACACTATGCTGGTGTTCTGGATGAATAGTTCAGTGCTCATATTAACAGAGGGATTGTATGCAAGATATAGGAGGTGATATTTCCAGCCTCCCAGGTGCTAGCTAGGAATCAACTGGAGCACTTTCATAGAGAGAACATGGAGAGGTCCAGGGGCAGGCAATGAAGAGGCCAAAATGCTTTGAAAGTAACGAACACTGTATGAAGAAAGTTTACAAGAACTGGGAAGCTTTAGTTTGCAAACAAATAATGTAAGGGGGATGATAAGTTTCCAAATATTTGGCAGGCTGGCACAATGAGAGAAAAATGATTCTACCTTGCTACAGAGGGCAGGCAGTGCATTTAAACTACAGCAAAACTGTAGATCAAATCAGGGAAAAGACTTCTTCACTGTAAGAGCAGTAAGACAATGGCACAAACTCCCTCCAGAAGTCTCCTGCCTCACAGGAAGAAGATGCTAGATAGACTAGATCCTAGATGCAGGATGCTTTAGGAACAGTGTATCCTGCTTCTGTAGGAGCGGGGGGTGTTGCCAGTCTGGAGAATTCTTGAAGTCTTTTCCACTGTATGTTTCTAACTCATTGCAAGTAAGGAGAAAGGAGTCTGGCTCCACATATCCTTAAGGATACACTGGGAACTGATACATGGAAATCTGGCTGGGGTTGTTTAATCTCATGTTCCCCCACTTTCTTCACAGTCTCCTGGTGGCAGCATCACAAGTCGCTGCTGCCCCCATGTGTCCTGCTGGCCCAGACCCAGGTGTTTGCTAAGCTTCTGCAGCTAACTACCTCTCTTTAACTGATAACAGGTTAAATTTTAAAAGTCAGCAAAAGAAGCACTTAAAAGTACTCTGTTGAGGTTCAGTCCACACTTTTCCCCTCCCTCTCATCTTCCTTTTTCAGACTGACTCTCAAGGGGAACAACCACTTAAAATACACTCTTGGCACTGAACCCAGGCTCTTCTGCTTCCTCAGTCCTCTGAAGCTTGAGACAAAAAGCACTTAAAAACACTCTTTGGGGATTCAGCTCTTGTTCCTCTTTTCTGTCTTTCTCTATGCTCAAGGAAGTAAAGGTGCTTAAAAGGGAATGTTCTGATACTCAGCTTAATCTTTACTTATCTGCTTCTCCTTTTGTTTCAGCTGAATAGATTTCAAGTCTCTCCACCCAACAAAACAAATTGCATGGGCTATGATATCATGACAGGGATCTGGAGCTGAACATCGTTTTATGGTTTCTATTGCACTGAGGATTGTTGCATTGGGGCCAAATGGCTTTTGCAGTGACCTGATGAAATAGTTTTTGTTTTCTCTTTACAGAATGAAGATAGGGTGCATTAAAGACTATCTCTTTCAGAAAAGCATAAGTGTTCATAGGCAACAGCATACTTTGTCAGATACTATGATATAGCATTGCATCCTACTTCTACAGCATCCACAAAGGCTGCAGCCTACAGAAGCTTATGCCTTTCTGAACAAGTTAGTGGTTAAGGAGCCCCCCTGCATTGCTTTCTGCCTGGCTTCAGAGTAACAGGGCTCACTACCTCTTCTTACAGAAAGAAAATGTGAGCAAATATTAGGATATTTAGACTTGCTTGTCATGATGAATCCAATCAGTGACCAGCAAGTTTTGTGGGATTGTGTGCACAGTTTATTGAATTATTGCAGGTAGAAGTTGGAACACTTAACATCAGCAGCACTAAAACTGTGGCCTGTTGGTCATGAGAGGACTAGGGATCCTAACTAATGTCCACTGATTGTTGGTCCCGTGATACTGATTCACCTTGTTTCCAGAAGTCCTGAAGCTCTTACTTGCAAAGAAGAGTTCTGGGTGCTTTATAAAAAGGAACTATAACCAAAAAATAAGTCTGAAGTACCAACTAAGTGTTGTTCAGGATTATAGGAGGGGAAACAGGACTAAGAACCACAAGTGGGATTGGAACCGTCAGTCACCAACATGAGGAATAGTCAGGAGAGCTGGGATAAAAGGAGACAAATTCAGCCAGACAGTTACATAGCAGAGAAGGAGAAGAGAACTGGCACTTTTTGTTAAGATACTTCCCTTGAAAAAGGGGAGGAAGGAGAGGTAGAGGGGTTGGGGATTGAAAAGTGGCAGTGAAGGAGGGGGTGGGATCCATTTTATATTATCAAAAAGCCAGACAAATCCACAAAAAATCAAAACCAAGAAACTTGAACATTTTTGCACTCAGCTGTGTGGAATACTATGCAGCTGAGCTAAGTAGCTTTCCTAGGGGAGCTAATGAGAAGGCGGCAAAGTATTACGTAAGTATATTCAGGGAAAGACAATGCTTCAGGAGCAGTGCAGTTGAACACCACCCCTCTCCCCCTGCTTTTCATTCCTGCTCCACTGAAATTTTAAACCAACTTCCTAGCACTGGCAGCAGCATTTCTATTCAGGCAGTACTAACTTAATGACTTACTGTCCTCCCCAATTCCTGTTAATCTCGCTCCACTCCACAGGTGTTAATGACCCTCTATCCTTTTTAATAGTCTTGATGTTCCACTATTCAAATTATCCTTTCTTCTGCAGTTTTTTTTTGCCCCCTAGACCTTTCTGGTAATGTCCTTCTACTGTTTTATAACTCTGAAGACTGTTTTAAGCTCAAACTAAAAATCTCAACTCAGGTGTGGTAATACTAGCTCATGTGTAGAAATGACTGACCGTGAAGCATTGGAGGCATGCCAGAAAGCTCAGGAAGCTAGATTTGGTTTTTGAATCTTAATAGTAGTTTGATTTTGACTTTTTTTTGCCCAGTTTGTTGTGGTGGTTACACAAAATCAACAGTTATATTTGTTTTTGCTTTGATCACATACTGAAAAATGCAGCGGTGGCCCTCTAGCATATTACAGCTAGTTTCTCTTTGACTAGAAAAATGTGTTGTATTTTATGTGATAATACACAGCACCATCAGCACCTCCCTTTCTCAAACTTCTAGATCTGCCCATGGACAATGATTTGTAGATTCATAGATCAGGCCACAGAGAAGGATTTGCCTTGGGGGGAGAGAGGATTCATCCATTTTGCTCTATTTCTGTTACCCAACTTGGGCGCACACTGCTACATAGGGTTACCATATTTCCAGGATCAAAAAGAGGACACCTGTGGAAGAGTGGGGGCTGGGAACCGGCCAGTCGGGGGCAGGATGACAGGGAGGGGTATATGATTGTGGAGGGGCAGTAATATGCCTGTGCCCTGCCTCTGCCCCTCACTTCCTACCCACAGCCCCCTGCCCCCTAGCCCTGCCAGTGCCTCTTACTCCCAACTTGCAGCCCCACTGTCTCTCAGCACTGCCAGTGCCCCTAACTCCTGACCCACAGCCCTGCCCCCCCGGGCTGCTAATGCCCCTCACTTCCATCCTGCAGCACCCTGCCCCACAGCCCTACTGGTGCCCCTCACTGCTGACCCAGAGCCCCCTCCCCCCTAGCCCTGCTGCCCATGTAGCTTCCACACATGCATGCCTGCTCATGCACACACACTTCACTTACTTGCTGGGGCTTGTGTGCAGGGCACGTGACCCCGGATGGCCAATCACCTTGCCTGCTGCTCCCAGCTGCAAGCATCCAAGCTGCTCATGCTCAAGGAAAGCACAGGCAAAGCAAAAACCTGGACATCTACTCTTATTTTAAAAACCTGCCTGTACATGAGGACAGGGGCCCATAGAAGAGGACATGTCCAGGAAAACTCAGATGTATGGTAACCCTACTTTATGAAATACTATGAAGTGGCCCATGGCCATCAGCACAAAAGGTATAGAAACAGATGATTTCAACCCCAGGACTAACTCTGTCATCTGGTAATATGGGTAGGATTTTAATTCTTTGTTTGAATTAGCAATTACAGAGGAATATAACATACACAGCCATCTTATTGCAACTACAGAGAGAACTTCTCTAAAGGTCTCATATTGTTGTCTTGTAGGAATGTCTTGGGTGTGCAGCAGCATTCCCTCTAAGCTGTGTGATGTGTGCGGCCACGCAGGCATGCCTGGCAGTGCGGCATGAGCGTGCCTGCGCAGCCACGCATATCCTCTACTAGGGGTGCTTAGAGGGAACACTGGTGTGCAGCATACAGGTAGTATCCATTTAATATGCTGCTAAATGTACCCAGTGCAGCCTAACAATCTCCTGACACTTGAAGACTATTAGGGCTCAATTGAACTCCTCATGGGATCTTTAAAAGAAGACTCCCATTGACTTCCATGGCAGCTGGGCTAGGTTCTAATGAGGATGGTTGGCACAGCAGTTCTTGCACTGTACCAGTCATGTGAACATTAAGAATTATGCATTTGTGGAGAGGGTAGTTTGTTGTACACTTTTTTAGTTTGGAATGTGGTTTAAAAACTTGGCTGTAATAATAAGATGTGGAAAGCAACCAGATTTTTCTGGCCAAGTCCCTCAGATATCAACTGTTCTAGCATCAAAATTATTTCAGCATTAAAGTAAAATAGGATATGTACACTTTGATGTTAAAATACATCCAGAAAATTTGGCTCATTCATTAAGTTGGCGTACCAAATCATTTCAACAGCAAGTGGAACAGAGTGGGTACATAATGAAGAATTCAATTGAAGTCAGTGTACAACACTTTGTTCTACATAACTGAATGTAAATTAGACACAATGGAGTTACATTGCTGAAGAAAAAGCAGATCCAATGAGGCTAAGGCCATGTAAAGCTAGTGTCAGACTATAGATAGACGTAACATGAACCATTTTAAAAGGGAAAGGTGGACTTTACACAACACTTCCATTTCTCCCAACCTGGGGAGTGGGTAAGAAAGCATAAACCATCCATCGTTAGGGACCTACTTAATTTGCAATTTTGCAGATTTCATGGAAAGTATGAAATTGGGCATTGTCCATGTAATAATAATAATTAAAAAGAACCCTTCACTGAAAATAAAAAGCTGGCTTCCCAGTGGGCACCAATGACCCAGCTTCACAGCCCACTGGGGGAGGGAGCCCCCGGTATAAAGGGGAACAGCCAAAATGGTGCCCCCTCTGGCTTCTTGCCACTGATTGGTTGAGAGGGCTGCATGTTGCACAGCTCCACCCTTCTCCGCCAATCAGTAGCAAGGGGCAGGGCCACCTGATGGACATCCCTTTTAACCAATCAGTGGCAAGAGGTGGGGCCACACAATGGACAGCCCTCTCAGTTAATCAGTGATGAGGGACAGGGACACTGGGGGCCCCTCAGCCAATCAAGGATGAGGGGTGGGCTCATGAAAAGGCTGTGAAATCAGCTCCGTGCATTGTGAGTGTCCTGCAAAAATCCCGTTCACCTCAGCTTAGATGGATCCCTGTCCATTGTGGCAGATTAGCCTTGCTGCTTGCAGTACCCTGAATGAGCTAATACGTGGTGCTAAAGGCTATTTAAGAACCCAGATAGAATAGAATATTTTAACTGAGTCACAAGAAAGTAAATGGAAATCAAATTAATGATGCAAAAATACAGCATAAGGCAAAAGGCCAGTTTTTGGTTGCAGAAAGTCAGTGAGAATGAGAGCATGGGTTGTCCTCTGAATGTAGGA
>NW_017729033.1:24287722-24294191 GCF_001723915.1 Gavialis gangeticus
AATACAGCATAAGGCAAAAGGCCAGTTTTTGGTTGCAGAAAGTCAGTGAGAATGAGAGCATGGGTTGTCCTCTGAATGCAGGATGCCTCAGGCCTGATGCTTTCCAATCCTATGATGGATCCTGGACTAGATCTGGAACAATGCACATGAAAATGGATCAGCCCAGGTACTGGTAGAAGAAAACTCTTCCCTTTGGCTTGAAAGCTACCCAATCTCTGTGTGCTGTTTTTTTTAATCTTATATTATTATTTTACGTGATATCATGTTCTGGGCTCCAAAGTTCAGGCACCATTTTCCTCCCATTGCTCTCCTGCTATTGCTGCCAGGGTCTCCGGGCTCCCTCTCCCTTCTCCAGATTCCACTTCCTTCCTCTGCCTCTGGGCCTGGGATGGCATGGCGGGGTCCAGGGAACCTCTGGCCCATTGGCCCAGGGCTGCTGTACAGTATTGAAACACCCTCTGTGCAGTACAGTGAGGGGGTATGTGTGGCTCACATGTTGTGTGGCCCCTGGCTACTTTGGAGTTGGACAGCCCTGTTTCTTGCACGAGTGACTGGTGCCTCCTGAATCTGGGAGGCACCCATAGAAGTTGCCGGTGGCAGCGGCCCTGTAAGGGGGGGCACCAGCTCTACCAACAGCATCAGTGTCGGCCATCAGGAGGGGCACCAGCCCTACTGGGGGGGCACATGCACCCCCTACCAGTCGCCCATGGTTTCCCGTATAGCTGCAAAGTATAGTTTAATCCCACTCAGTGCTGCTTTAAAAGTGGCAAATAGGAAGCTCAAAGTTAGCCTCAAACCAGAAAGCAGAATGGCTCTGCCAATGTAAGACAGTAAAATGACAGTTTTGATGCCAATTTAAAAGGGCTGAAACAAGTGACATCATACTGATTTTTTTTTGTAGAGATTTTTCTTTGTTTTCTTGGTTTGCTGTTAAATGTTATTGTGACCTATGGTGTTAGATTGACTTCTTTATAGCCTCTATTTTATTTAAATGCTATTCTGAGAGAAAGAACTTTGTAAATCAGTCTGTAAACAAAGTCCTGCTGGTCTTAGTGTTACTAGACACTCATGTAGTGACAGCTGTTTGAATGCTTTCTTCCATCTACAGCTGGTCAAGAGACTTTGCTGCCCCTCCTGCAAGATGCAGACCTGAACACAGTAAATGCCTTTGTGTTCTCCAGGCTTAAGTACTGTAACAAACTGTACTAAAGCAGAAGCCTCGAACAAAGCACAGCTGGTCCAGATTTAGGTGCTCACCTAATAAATAACTCATAGGAACATAGGATCTATCAGACTGAATCAGACCAATGCTCCATCTCGTCCAATATCCTCGTCCACTCTCCAAGAATGGCGAGTACGAGGCACATTGAAGGAAGGTACAAGAATCCCAGTTGTAGAATAAGCTGTTCATAATGACAGTTTATTTCTAACCCATCTGAGTTGGTGGATGCTGTATCTCAAAGTGTGATGGTTTATATCTCCACTTCCATGAGGAACAATGAAGTTTGGGCTGACACTAGCAGAGGCACTTCATCGACAGCTGACTCTTAGGTATAGAAGCCCCTTCTTCCAGGGTTAAAAATAACAGGAAATTTGCCACATTCAAAATATATTGTCTGTGACACTTTTTGAAAAGATGATGATGATGATGATAACCCTAAATATGTGCTATTGGGAAAGGAAACAACAAAAGGAGAAAACAGAAAATAGTGCATCAGTTTCATCTAAATTTTATAGGATGCTTAAATACCACAGTGATCAGTGAACTATAAATACCTAAATAGATATAGATATATAAAATATGTAATCTCTACTGATGCTGTATTTTGAATACAGAGATTCTATGGTGGTCATAGCTCTTTATAAAACTGATGGATAAACAGACATTAGTTCAATAATAGAAAAGTTTTAGTTGCAAGTGCAGGTCCAAGGAGGTGATCCTCCCCCTCTTTGCAACATTGGTCAGGCCACAGTCAGAGTACTGCGTCCAGTTCTGGGCGTTGCACTTCAGGAGGGATGTGGATAGCATGGAAAGGGTCCAGAAGAGGGCCACTCGCATGATCAGGGGGAAGCAGGGTAGGCCCTACAAGGAGAGACTACGGGACCTGAACCTGTTCAGCCTACACAAAAGAAGGCTGAGAGGGATCTGGTGGCCACCTACAAACTTGCCAAGGGAGACCAGCAGGCAATGGGAGAGTCCTTGTTCCCCCAGGCACTACCAGGAGTAACAACGAATCGGCCATAAGCTGACAGAGAGTAGGTTCAGACTAGATATCAGGAGGCGCTACTTCACAGTCAGGGCAGCTAGGATCTGGAACCAACTTCCAAGGGAAGTGGTACTTGCCTCTATCCCGGGAATCTCAAAAGGAGGCTAGGTAATCACCTAGCCGGGGTCATTTGACCCCAGCATCCTTTCCTGCCCACGGCAGGGGGTCAGCCTTGATGACCTGCTTAGGTGCCTTCTGACCCTACCAAGTATGAAACCATACATTTAAATGTTATTAAAGTCAAAGCCTATGACTTGAAAAGGCAGTGAAATTAAGGGGAATCCACCACCTTAGGGGTGAGGAGACTTGAACTCTACCCTGGATTTGCTACTGATTTGCTCTGTACCTTGGGCAGAACACCTTGCCTTTCTGTGTTATTGTTTCCTTTCCCACAATTCACCTGTACATCTCATTCTGATGAGTCAAGGACCCTCTCATGACATATTTCTACTGTGTCTAATACAGTGGTTAACCTCACTGGACTCAAAGCACTCCTCATTGGGCTCAAGGCAGCTCTCCATAACTTTTGTGAATCCAGTGGCACCCCAATTTAAAAACTAATGTGTATTACAGTACTTACCTTCTTGCATGGGGGCTGTGCAGTGAAGTGGGGGGACTGACAAGCACTTACCTGCTTATCTCCTCACACATGGCTTTTCTCCTGACACTTTGTAGCACCCTTCAAAGGATCATGTGGCACCCCAGAGTGCCACAGTAACATAGCTGACAGCCACTGGTCTAGTACAAGGAGGCCCAATCTTAGTTCAAGCCTCTAAACACTGATGTAATGTAAATAGTGGTAACTAATATAGTCCTGATCCTGAAACAGTTGCACACATCAGATTCTTTACTAATGATTGGTCACATTGGCTTCAGCAGGATTAGGCCTGTTTGTAGAAAAACTTGCATGCTCAGTATTTTCAGGACTGGTGCCCATGGGTCTTTCATTTAGTGTTTTTAATGCTTAATGAGTTATATAACATCTCTTTAGAATTACACTTTTTATACTTTCCTAAGCAAATTGAAAGTTAAGCAAAGTTATTGTACTCTATTTGTGAAAAATAAACATTAAGATGATTGATTTTATCCACAAATTCAAAGGGGGAATATGTCCCGTTCATTCGTGAATTTTATAATCATACTCTGAAAAGCTTTGGTCTAGATTAGAGCAGAAAAGTTCAGTTGCATTCTGTAGTGTTCAGTCCCAATTTCAGAATAACAAAAGATGATAGCTGAACAAAAATGCTATTGTTTCATTGGGAAGCAATTAGGCTGGTGATGGCAGGTCTCAAGTGAGACTGTAGTTTCTCAATGAGCTATAATTACCTGCTATTTGCCAAAATTGCCATTAGAATAAGAACACTGCCATGATTGAAAACCCTAATTACCTAGGATTTGGAGGTTTGTGGAAACTGTTGTGCTTTTTAAAGGGCTAACAATGCTATTAATACAGACTTTAAATTGGAATTAGACTGCAGCATACCACAAGTTTCATATAATGGTGTGCTATCATTGTTTAAGATGTTGAAATGTTGTCTTTCTTTTTGCAAAGTCTTGAACATAATAGAATCTATTTTTTTTAACCACTGAATTGAACCCACATTGTTCCATTTCTTTTTTCTTCCAGGGCCAAATGCTTTTGCACCAAGACCAAACTTTTCTCTCTTTTTCATGGGAGAGATAATGAATATAAATGAACTGTTGGAGGAAGAATACAAAATGTGGCTATGATTATATAATGTTTATGTCCACAGTGGACAGATGAAAGCAATAAAGTAATACTGTTATTTTAGTAATTATAAAATCAAAGTTTATACTGTTTTAAAGGTTAATTTAATGAGGAATATATATGGCACATTTTCAAAAGAAGTTTTGTGAAAAAACTCCAGGGAACATTAATGTTTCATAATCCCAGTTTAGATAAGGAGAAAGTTTTTAGAGATTAACTGCTAGAAAATGTTAATTATATCAAATTCAGGGAGCTAAAACTATGACTGATCAGTCTACCCAGTCATATATAAATACTTTTCAGTAAGTGATGTGTCTTCTCTTGCCTCAATCAGTAGTTGGGTAGAGAAGTGGAGTCTTTATCTGTGCATTCGTGGACAGAATTTGGCTTTTTATTTCCCCAGAGCACTACATGATCCTGAAATCACAAACCAATAGTGGCCCCAACCCAGTAGGTGATATTGTATAACTAGACAAGACAATTAGATAAAAATGGATGTGAAGAGGTAATGACTTCATTAGAGCAGTATGAAAGAATGTGTGTATTGGGTAAAATATGGGGAGGCAAGTTGAAATGCAGGCAAGGCAGGAAAGAGAAGCAGTTTCTTCCTTTGAGGTGACACACAACAGCACTTGCTCAGTTTGGGAAGCAGTGTAAACCTAAGGAGAGAAATCAAGTTACATTTTTTTTTTAGGGACAGGATTAATGTTTGTTAATTTACCAGTAGGATGTTGGATACTATCACAATGCATGTGTATCAATACTTATCATAATACCTGAGGAGCCAGATGACCAAAAAGTGATTAAAAATTTAATGATAGGAATGAAGAGGAAAGAGTAGGCTGAAGTTATTCAGGGGAAGGTACAGCAAATGGGAGAGATGGAATGGTCCTGCCCCAAGCAGGGGGCTAGACCTTGTGATCTCACAAGGTCCCTTCTAGCCCTAAATGTCTGTGAATTTGTGAATCTGTGGCTAGGGAGAATGAAAGAAAGGAGTCTAAGTTGGCCCAGAATTGGGGATGTGAGGCAGGTAGGACTTGGGACATTAAAGAATGACTGGAAAGAGCATGAGGATACAGTAAGAAGCATACCAGTTGGAAAGGGAAAAGGGGGAAAACAGTTACAGAGCTTCACTGCTCTCCGTTTTACATTGGGATTTCTATTGGGTTAGTACTGAACAAATTCAGAATGGAAATAAAGCACATTTTTTTAAAGTTATTAACTATTAGACAACTTTGCCAAGGTTTGTGGCAGATTACCAATCAATGGAAATCTTTAAATTAAGACTGAATGCCTTTCTAAAAGACAGGCTGTAGTCAGAGCACAAGTTACTTGTGGGTTTCATGCCTGAATTTCTAGATGAGATTTTATGACTTGTGTTATTTTAGAGGCCAGACTAGAAAATCAAAGCGGCTCCTTTTTAGCGATTTATATCTATTTACTATCTATTTACTGTTTTATATTGGTGTAGGCAAGGAATGAAGCAAGTTTACAGTATACATGACACATATTTCTTAATATATTTAAAGTAATATCTAGTAACACACTACTTGTGAGGAAATTAGAGTGTGAACAGGATGTATCAGTTATCTCAGTAAATTCTGTTAAGTCAACATTTAAATAGGCTTGAGTTTCTACCTTTTGACTCCCATGAAAGTAATACTAAGGATAAAACAGGAAATCTACTAAAACTACCACTGTCACATGTAGTTCATGAATGCAGTTCTCAGCACTAACCTTATTATTAATAGAAGAGCAGAACATCAACTGGATAATGAGCATGAATGCAATCTCATTACAATTTTCTCTTGCCCTGATGTTAGCATCAGTGCAGTTAACTGGAATAAATCATTGATTTGGCCTACAATGTCTTCTTACAATCATAAAGTGCAAAAGAATAAAAGGGAATTCTGTACCATTTTAAGCAGTGCTAAATTCCTCCTTCAACAATGGCTTAATCTCCTAAATCACAGTAATTAATTTATCATTAATAATGAATTAAATGACATTACTTTTTATTGTTGTGTGAAATCACTGTAATTGAAATGAAAATACTTATTCTTTTATTAATTATACATTTGCTTATTAGTCACTTTGTGATATAAATGAAAGTAACACCTTCCTTGAGGGGATGACTTTCATAAAAATTCTCTGCTGCTAGCATACAGAAAAATTTTCTGGATACCAACCATCAAGAGAGGCCATCTGTTTTCAGAGGGTAAAAAGTTATTTTTCACTGCTGCTCGATTATATCAGATTATATTCCCCAAATGCTTCACAACCTAGGCCTTTTGAATATGATGTAAAAGAACATTCAGAATATGATTCTCTCTTGCCTGACTGTTCTCAGGAATTTGGAGGTCACCTAGTCTAAAATAATTGTTTCTATCCTTGTCAGCCAGAAAAAGGGTCAGAAAGGGCCTACTGCTTTGGTAGAACTCATATGGTTGGGGGCCTCTGTGACCAGCCCTGC
>NW_017729033.1:24299191-24319270 GCF_001723915.1 Gavialis gangeticus
GAGCCTGGCATGGACTTCCCAGAGAGGCGGTGCTCTCACCTTCCCTGGAGATCTTCAAGAGGAGACTGGATAGGCACCTGGCTGGGGTCTTATGACCCCTGCCACCCCCAGTGCTCCTTCCTGCCCATGGCAGGGGGTCGGACTCGATGATCTGTCTAGGTCCCTCCCGACTCATTGATTCTATGATTCTATGATACTGAACTAAAGACTCACCCTCCCCTCTACAACATAAAGGTGTGTAGGAGTTGAAGCACAAAGCCCAAGAACTCTGGAGTCCATTGGCTATGAGCAGAAGTAGGTGAAGATTCATTCCTTCACACTAAGTGGATACAAAGAAAAATGTTCACAGCTATCAAATAAAAAATGATTGTGGTCATATTTTTCAAATTTGGTTTAGAAATATTGGTATAGATCTCTGTGAAGGAGCGAGCACAGCTGTAGCGAGCACGGCCATGGCAAAAAGACCTGGGGAATGCCGCCTCCGGAGCTGCTACCATATTAGGATAGAAGCTCTGAGATTGGAGCGAGGCAGCAAGACGGAAGTTCCAGCAGGGGAGAAAGTGGAGAAAAGAAGAGAAAAAGGGGAAGAAAGAGGATCTCCAGGGGGGATCAGAAACTTACCTGAGGATTTCTTGCATCGTTGGGGGAAGAATGGAACTCCGAGAGCGAGGGATGGATCCCTGAAGAGACCAACCCTGTGGGACGCATCCTACATGGACGACCTGGAAAGAAAACAAAGAAAAGAAGAGAGTGAATGTGACACAATATTATCATGGACTCAGGGACAGTATCTGTCCCTCAAGAGGATCAGAGGCATTGGTCACACGCAGGATAAAAGACAGACTCATATGCCAAGAAGGTAAAGAGAGTGTATATAGTGGGGTTCAAAGATAAGAGCCTGCAACGGGAATAAAGATGGACAAGAAAGAAAGAGACTTTGTTTATTAATACTATGTTCCGTTCAGTCAGGTTAATAGTTATAGCATAAGAGTATTAGATAAGTAAAATTACCAAATTGATACTGAAAAAAAAATAAAAGAGACAGCTTCTGCCTGAAAGTAAGGGAAGGTTTTACAGAGTTATAAAAGTTAAAAATAAAGACAAGTTTTGATCTGAATCAGACTGCGATTATCTATACCGTTGAGGGCGTGAGAATATATGGAGAAGCAAGC
Source organism: Gavialis gangeticus (assembly GCF_001723915.1). NCBI lineage: Eukaryota > Metazoa > Chordata > Crocodylia > Gavialidae > Gavialis > Gavialis gangeticus. The sequence goes on from NW_017729033.1 coordinate 24,300,364, forward strand.
AAGATAACTTACCTGTTGTGCCTGTGAACCTCTAATAGAGACCTAATAAAAATGAACAAAAAAAGGAAAAAGAAATCTTTTTTTGACAGAACAACCCTCCCGACTAGTGACATAAAAAAATTGAATATAGAATAATAACATCCAAGACGTGGAAGGTGGGGAAGTTGGGGTATTGACAGTTGGTTGGGTGACTATAGAGGGGTAAGAGGAGGCATCCTAAGCCCAACTACAACTAATCTCTAATTTAAAGTTCCAAGCATAGAAAATCTTGCCCCTACTGTCAAGGATGCCATTCATAGATTCATAGGGCTAAACTCCATTCTACCTTCATGTACCTAAATGCATGACTTTACTATTGCAAATTCATGACAATGCTTTTATAGCCATGTAACAGCAATTGTTGGTATCTAGCCACAGTTTGGATTCTATTTCGACCTGTGATGGAACAAGATTACCCTGTACAATTACCTTTTGGAAGCAGAACAGAAGAGGCCTAGCTCATGCAAGGCTTCTGTCAAGTATGGTTTTTAGACTGCTTTGCTGAGAAGCAGGAAATAAACCCATGTTGAAGAAGAAGTATCTAGAATTTTTGTCTCCTGCCCTATTCTCAAGGCCATTGAACTAACAGGTGGGATGTGCTTCCTCCACTGCCTAATTGTTGCTTTTCTGTTTTTAAATTTTCAGGACTAAAGCAGCATTCCACACATGCACAGGTGATTCTGTGTTGTTCATCCCGCGCTGAATCCTACTTCACTTTCATCTACCCTATGCACAGTTTGGGATTCAGCATAGCTACACTCACACCATGCTTCCATTCCATGGATGCTCAGCTGGCTGCACTTTGGCAGCCTATAGTCTTTAAAACCAGAAGGGAGTGTGATGATCAAGTATGATTTCCTGAATAACAGAGTCCATAGTTGTTACTTCAAAACCAATACCTTGTGATTGGGATGAAGTAGAGTACGTTGTTCTGAAAGATATCCAATCTTGTTTTGAACAATGATAGAAAAGTAATCTAAATCAGAAAAATGCATTAAGCTAAGATAACATTATTTTGGTATGGCCAAGAACTGAGTAATTCTTTTTAGTAGACTTTTTTACTTTTGAATTACACTGGTAACTTCCAGGCCCTAATTACTGTTAATCAGGTGAAATGACATTGAAGTCATTAGAACATTTAATAAGAGTTTCTTTAAGGATTCAATGAAAACTACATAAGGATCTTGAAGTATGTTTTCCAGCAGTGTATGGAAGTAATTTTTTGTTTAAGCCTGTTGCTGTCAGTTTTTGTCATTTTCCTACCTACAAGTGCATGCACCAATCATACAAGATACCCCTTCTTCCTATGTATTTGTATAACAGGATTCCCATTGGTAGAGAGAATATTGTCATTGCATTTGTTTTTTTAAGGTAAACATGGGTATATTTTTATGTGGACAAAAGGACTTACCTGAACTTTAGCCACTGACCTCAAAACATTCAAGGTTCATGACAGGACTTCAAGCACTATTGAATTTTCCCATCTGTGGGGAAGCATGGCAGATGTGAGGGAGCTGGGAGAGATACCAAACAAAAAAAGTTATTAACAATGGTAATATTCTAGGGAAGAAGGATGGGAAGAGATGACCAAATGACAGCAGATGGAAAAGGGCCAAGAAACAAATATTTATTGCATTGCACACATCTACACATGCACTTTAATGTTCATTAGCCTGTTTTAATGCTTATTAAAGCATCACAAATACATGCTCTTTAGCTAATGTGCATTAAAATATGCTAATGTGCATTTTTCCAGTACCTCACAACAGAGGTACTAGATTTAATGTGCATTACCTAAAGTGTATTAATTGAACATGTAGATGTACCCTGAAACTAAGTTATTTTGAAAGACTTCTTTATTGCTGCTCTACATGAGACACAAGATATCGTATTTAATCTGGCAATCCTCTTCCTTTAAAACAACCTCAGCTGTGCTGTCAGTGTAGTTTGTTGGTAGTTTTGTTGCCCCTGGATTTTTGTGCAATTTGCATGGAAATAATTGAACTGTAGTTATCAATCCTTAAAGAAATAAGAGCTAAATTCTGTTTTTGCTGGGTACATCTACACATTCATTAATAAGCCTTTGCTACTGAGCATTCAGTTTATTACCTCTAATATGAGGTACTACATAAAGGCACATTAGCCCATGCTAATGCACAGTAGCAAGGGTAGAACTTTTTTTAGTGACAATGTGCAGTAGACTAATTCTACTGTTCATCAGTTCATTAGCACAGTTTTTGCCTTGACATGCTAATGCACAGTCCACTGCACATTAAGGTATCTAGTGTAGATGAGCCCACTTAGTCAAAAGAAAATTTTTTGAAGGGGTGAATGGATGAGATGGAGGTTGTGGGCAGACAGATAAGTTACAGTGAGGTATAAGGGGTAGTAACATGTGCTTTGAGCATAACAAAGAGCTTATATCTTTTCTGGAATGTAAATACTTCCCCAGCTGTAAACTAGATTCTGTTGGAATTTAGACTGGATTGCCTGTGGTTATGTGTAGGGGCCCATGGTTATGTGTAGGGGCCCAAGTGAAGTTGCCTGGGGAAATTTGCAGCCCAAAACAGAGGTGCCAGCTGAAAGTTGCAGCTTCTGGAGCAGTGCAAAATGGATAACTCCTTGGGATCTGGGTACCAACATTCAGTCTAAAACAAAACAGGACTGGGCCCTATAATTACCTATTTTGTCTTCAGAGATGAGTTTGAATAGTCTCTAATAAGTAAAGCATGGGGATGGGAAGATAATTCATTGAACAATGAAAGGAAAAGAAAGCATTAAATAGCTGATCACTAACTCAGCATCATTGTGCAGAGGCAGGTGTTTATGGAAGAAACTGTTGTCATGAAGCTAATGACTCTGTCCTAATTCCTATATACAGATAGGTCAAGTTAGGCTTACACAGGAAACTTTAATTCTTTTAATTTCTATCTTTTTAATTCTTGACCTTTCAACCTTATATTTCATAGAAAATTAGGGTTGGAAGGCACCTCAGGAGGTCATCTAGTTCAACCCCCCGCTCAAAGCAGAGCCATCCCCAACTAGATCATCCCAGCCAAGGTTTTGTCTAGCCAGGTGTTAAAAACCTGCAAGGATGGAGAGTCTACAATCTCTCTGGGTAACCTGTTCTGGTTACTACTCTCCTAGTGCTTCACAGGTGCAAGCAGAGGCAGGGGCAGTGGCTCTGGAATTGTGACATCCTTTAGCCATTTCCCTGGGTCTCTTAATCTGTCTCTTTTTTACTGCCATTCTTCCAAGCACACCTTCACTAGTGCACTCACCTGAACATGAACGATGCGTACCCCTGGTGGCTGAGGGGGCACAGTGGTGGCAGAAGCGTGGTGGTGGGAGTGAAGTAGTGGTAAGCGGGGGAGCTCCCACAGATGCCACTGGTGCTGTTGGTGGTGGGGGGTGGGGTGGGTGGTGAGAGCCAACCAAGGGTCGATGACCACCTGCTGATGCTGCTAGCAGTGGCGGCAGCAGCCAGTGGAGATCACAGACCGCCCACAGATGCTGCTGACACCTTTTTGTAGGGGGTGCACTGCCATGTTCAGGGGGTGCACATGCACCCGCTTGCAACCCCTACGCATTGCCCCTGCACCTGAAAGCTGGCCTCTTTACTGTTCCTTGGCCCCAAAGGGTTCCTTTTTCCTTGCCTCCTCACACCAGGATGAAAGTCTCTCCCCTCAAAGGGGTTGGGGGAGAGGGGAGGCAGCAAACCAACCTGCAAACTGCCCATAAAGCTACCTGCAAACTGTCTGCCCTGTTTGCTGCTCCTGTTTGTTGGCTCCCTGGTTGCTCAGGAAGTCTCCTTTTATACCCTGCTGGACCTGGACTGGTTCTGCTCCCTCTTTAGGGCTTCTGTCAGGCACAGGAAACAATCACTTAGCAATCAGCAGTCACTCAGATAACAACAATTCCAGCATCTCACATCACATGCCCAAAATACAGACAGCCCACCAAACACTCAGCAAGCCAAACACTCATCTGTCAACCTGACCTGTCATTTTGGGAAGTCTGCTGCTTGCCTAGAGCCTGGATCCAAGATGTCATGGAGGGATTAGTGAGACTCATCTGGCTCCCTGACTACTATCCCATGCTGCTTCTGGTTAGTTTTCAGGTCAGTTTGCTGCCCCCCAACCTCCTTTGAGGGGAGAGACATTCAGCTTGGTGTGAAGAAGCAGGGATCCCTGGATCTCTTACCTTCCATGTGCAGGATCTGGTGCCTGGCTTCTCTTCCCCTTCCCCCTCTTGCTCCCAGCAAACTGCCTGCAAAAAACCCACATTTTTCAAATTAATATTTTAATGTATCTTATTAATATTTTTAATAGTATCAAATCAAATATTAATATTACTATTCTTAATAGTATAAAAAATGAGCTTCAGGAGATGCAGTGCTTCCCAGAACTGCAGCAAGTAGAGGAAGCATGTGGAAACATATACATAGTCCTCCCCCTCCCCCATTAAGAGTGTGCATTGAACCCTGCTTTCTACAGTTGTCCAGCTCCTGTATGGATGTAATGAAATAGTCACTCTTTGCATAGCTGTTTGAAGGGCTGTTTGAAGGAGAAAATCCCCCTGAATGCATGGACTGTTTTTGTAGTGAATTGTCTGGTATTGTATAAGGGCTTGAACAATGGGAACAGAAGAGCTTCCTCCATGCATTGTGTGACAGAAAGGTACAATATATCATTAACTATTAAGCAAAGAATGAGTGTGTCTTCATGGCGCAAGGTAAGTATGGCGCAAGGCATGAAGGTTTGTAGCATCACAAAGATGACAGATCCACCAATGCCACAAAGATCCTGTTTAAAAAAGAGACTCATCTGTGGAAGTCCTGTTGTAGTACCACATATAGCACATGGACAACTACAGGGAGTGTCTCTGACCTCCAGCATCCTAGAGTCCTTTAATGGGATCCCAACCCCATCACCGAAGGAGAGAGGGAGCCAGGGATCAGCTGGCCTGCTCCAGCCTCCAGGACAAACTGAGCGTGGCAGACAGCTCTTGAATAAAATGGCTACCTACCCCAGGTGTGGCCAGCATAGTAGTATGGCCTGTGATTGACAGGCCTGAGGTGGAAGTAGTGGGTCAGGTGACCCAGAGAGAGACTTATAAACCCAGGACCTGAAGCAGGAGTGGCAGTCTGGTCCTGGAGGCTGCAAGGAGCAGGGCTCCAGGGAGAAGAGCAGTCTGACTGTCCCAGGGGAAGGACTCTGGGCTGCAGGGAAGCTGCAGGAAGGCCCTATACCACCAGGCAGCTGAAGATAAATATTTGGGGGCTTTGTGTTCTAACTTGTTGCCGTGGTGCAGTGTTAATCCAGGATGGGGACTCTTTTGATTGAGAGCAAATGCTCATAATTTTTCATTTGTGTTAAAGTACTGGAGGGCTGAGTTGAGGTTCTAGGCATGGAGAAAGCCACCCAGAAGGGTGCCAAGGGTCCCCAGGTCCTAGTCCCTTTGAAGACGGAGAACATTGCTGTTTCCTTGCAGAAGGATGGTGGTGGCAGGCAGCAAAGTCTGGGGGGCACAAGGCCAGAGCCTGCAGGGGTGAGGCCAGAGGCCAAGGAGCCCAGAGCCCATGAGGGTGTGGCTGGGGCTGTGGCCTAGGAGCCTACAGTGCTGAGACAGTGCACCTTGGGTGGAGGGGACCAGCCAGAGTAAAGTGGGCCAAGGCCAGGGGGCCTCAGCCCAGACAAGAGCCTAATACCCCAAGCCCCCTGCCCTCTAGGGACAGCCTCCCTGTCTAATCATAACATCAAGGTATGGCAGATAAGACAACAGGGTTGGAGCCTGAGCGGCCAGAGCAAGGCAAGACCCGAGTAGTTGACTTTGCTGCCTCAGTGCTGGACCTGCTGCACTCCCACTTTTCAAAGGGAGGGAGGGAGAGCATATGCCTTCCTGACACCTCATAAGAAGCAGAGCTACATCTCTGCTCACTGCAGCAGCTATGATAGAGCTGCTGCTGCACTGCTCCACTACAGTAGTGGCAGGAGCTGATGGTTGGGCAAGGCTGCCTAATCAGCGGTTAGCACCACATCTTTGAGGCAACCCAATCAGCTGTTGTAGTGGCAAGAGCTGATTGGAAAGCTGGTCTGTGAGCTGGTCTGTTGGCTCTACATGAGGATTTCCTAGGGGTGGCAAAAGAGCAGCTAAGTTCCGTAGTTGCCCCCTGGCTGGAGAATGTGCCTTTGAGGCAAGTTTGTATTTCTTCCCCCAGGGAATGTGCACATATGCACGCTCCCATTCTGCCTTATTTTTGTATCACTATGAAGTGCTGAGGCTACAAATTAAGGTATGTCCAAGGCTTGATGGATACTAATACTAAGAAGGCCTCTTGAATCATCAAGATAACATATACACATGTACAATGTTCCACAACAACTGATCAAATTGGACAAAGGCACCACTAATGTCCTCATCATTGCAACAACAATAAATACGTTTAACTGAGCCTAGGAAGTGGACTACAAAACGGTAGAGCCATGACATTCTAAAAGTTAAGCAGATCATCATGATCTCATGTCCCGATGCACAGAGTAGTAAGGTACTTGCCTCCAGAAAAAGGAGCATCAGGAACTCATATATGTATTATAGGTCTGTTTCAATGGTCACTGAAGTCAAAGAAAAACTTTCATTGATTTCAGAAGGCTCTTGACCAGTTCCTTTATTAAACTGGTTTTTTTAATTTGCACAATAACAACAACTGGTCTGTATGCACCATGCAGTCATGAGGGCTGTGAACTGCTGAATTTTGTATAGAGTCAATACCCAGCCTTGAATGTCCTGTATGTAGCTTGTATTTATAGGTATAAATGAGCAAAATCCCTCCGCTCAGCTGATCCAAACTTAACTGCTTACTCTTACAAAACTCCATTCCAACAGCAATTTCCTATTACGTGTTTCAGGATCTCTTTCTGGAGAGTTTCACTGGGCCAAGGTATTGTTCTACCATGCAGAAGAAGCTGATAGGCAGAAAAAATATTTGTGCATGTTAAAAAATGAGAATAATGGCATTATAGTACCTTCATTATAGTTTCATTTTGTATTCTCTGTAATAGCCCATATCATAATAAATTCATGATGCAGTCCTGTGAATGTCATTGTAATTTAGTGTTAGTTAAGCACCGGTTAATAGACACTTAAAGTGTTGTCACTCTACATTTAATTTATATGGTTTTTAAATGGAGCTTTCTGTGAAAATGTGCAAAAGGAATGCACGCAAAAGGAGCTTCCTTCTGACCTCATTTATAAAGATTTTACATTAGTGTCATTCCATTCATTTCTTTGTGGCTGATCCTGCTTTACTATCTGCATAAACAAAGTTAAAAAAATCAGCAATAAACCTCAAATTATGAACAAACAATCACGCTGCAGCAAATTAAAAGTGGGTGGGGACTTGCACAGAGCAGCTGAGGCACAAGAACTGTCAGTCTTACTGCTCTTGCCTCACGGTAATTGAAAGTTAACCCATGGCAGATGATTCCTGAACCAGTTGCCCTGGTTTTGTTTTCATTTGCTGTGGAGGAAGTGCAGACAGACAATTAAGTGAAGCTCAGCCCCTTTCCCAGTCCCAGCTCTGTCCCCTCACCGTAGCTCTTTGCTAGATTAATTTCTTCCACTCCCCAACTCTTTCCTTTTGTCCCACTCATTTCAAGTCACTACTTCCTTTCCCAGTCAACTCCAATCCCATCCCTGCTCTCTATCCAGGCAGTCACTGGCAATGCATTTCATCTGCCCTGTTTTCCTGTTTATCTCCCAATTCCTGTCTCCATGGCCAAGTGATCCCAGCCCCTCCTCCTACCCTGTCCATCTGGCTGCTACCATTCTTGCCTGCATTTTGGGGATCAGTGAGCTTTATGTCAGTCCCATAGGCTATCACATTTTTCAGTTGGCTAAACCTAAGGTTGAAGATGTTGATTTGTCCAAGAGCATACAGTGAGTTACCAGACTGGGAATATAACCCAGCACCCTGATTCTAGCACCCTCCTGTATCCCCAGTATTCCTTTAAATAATCAAGGTGAAATGAAAGTGAAATAAATAATTTATCATATATAATGGAAAGGTTACTAAATACTGCTAGTTTCCCTTTCATTTGAAAAGAAACAGAGCGCAGAGAAACTATGGAAAATATCTTTTACTACTTCTGTTCCCTGGAATAATCTGAAGGGAAAGAAAAAAAAACCCCTTAAAACCACAATGGGATTTTCTTTGATCTGGTTATAATGTGATTGTTAAATAGCAACTGACAAAGAGATTAAAGTCACTGAGGGACGACACAAACAAGACACTTTTCTTTATTGGTTTCAGTCAAGCCACGCTATGAATAGAGTTATATAATGAAATACAAGTTAATACTAACTCATCCAAACTGTTGATCATCTGTTGCTCATATAGCTTATATTTTAAAAAAATATATATCTAATGGGAAAAATTAAATAAGAACTACTGGAAAGAGTAAACAAGCCCATTATCTTAACCTAATGTAAAGATCGTAGGGGGAAAAATCCATGAAGAGCAAAAATTATGATTTTAGAATGAACATACTAAAGACCACGAGCATGTTACATGCGATAGAGGAAGAAAAGATTAAAGTGAATGGGAAGGAAGAATTATCAGAGGAAGGGAGGAATATATCCCAGCAAGTCACACATCATGCATATTATTTGCAAGAATGATGGTTAGATGAAGATAATCATGGAGTCCAGATGGCTGGACTAACATTTCTGTAGCCCCTCATTCCAACCCTCAGTGAGTGGCTGGAAAGATGAGATTTCATGTCTCCAATTCTTCAAGACTCCAGCCACATGGAACTTGAGGAGTAAAACTCCCTTAGCCCCTGGGCTAGATCCAGACAGTTGGGCTTCTTGTCCAGACTCACTTTTGATAGTAGGGTGAGCCATGGCAGTGATACAGGTTCCTAAGCCACTGTGTCACTTGAGGGAGCCGTGGGCATGAATACAGCTGTCTCTTGCCCCGCCACCAAAATGCATCTGCACCCCTGAATTTGATGGTGGGCTTCACCTTCACTGGACTCCCCTCTGAATTCCTGGCTGCTCTAGGAATCCTATGGGCTAGATAACATGGCTGTGTCTTTCATGCTCTAGATGCATGTAAGTGAAAACAATTAAAAATGTTTATAAATGGTCTAAAAATGTATTAGTTTTCTAAATAAACTGTTATTTCAATTTGAACCCTGTTGACTACCTGAGAACAAGAGATGGTCCTGCTTTGAGCAGGGGGTTGCACTAGATGACTTCCTGAGGTCTCTTCCACTTCTACTGTTCTCTGATTCTCTGATTCTTTATTCTTTTCCTGTGAGGACTACCAGTGACCACCTTTTAGCAAGTGGCATGAAAATTGGCTCTGCTGAACTAAGGAAAGAAACAAGTTCCATGGTCAAAAGCTTTCATTGCAGTAGTACAGCACCAGCCCTGTTGCGTTTAAACCAGCACTCTGAAGAGACACTGTCAGGGAGTCAATCCCCAAATTATATCAACTGGAGCATTCTGCAGAGTGCTGCTAAAGGTGTTTTCCATAGAAATCACTGCTAAGTAAATGGTCAGCTATATTCATTACTAACTGACATTTCTATATGATTTGCTACATAGAGGACCTTGCATTAATCTGGTCTTGAGGTGACAGAGACATGGACTTCTGTAATGAGGTACTCATCCGAAGGAAGAGGCAGCAGTTGTCTAGCCACATGTATCTGGGGAAAACAGATCTTGACCATAACATCTTTTTGAACATCAGAAGCAGCTGGGTTTTCAGTAAGGCCCCAAGTTTTAAAGCAGGCCTATAGCTCTTAGTCAAGAGAGAAAACCTAGAACTCTCTGTTTTTCTGAAAACTTCTTGCAGCCTACATCTTGTCTGTCTTGAATATTGGCTTGAGAACCACTACAAACTTCATAGTCTATTACCTGATTTGTAGGAATAAACCTTATGGTAGTGAAGTGAATGTTGAACATTAAATGCTATTAAAACCGTGTCCTGCTGCAAGTTAGCAAGGGTGATTCATACATGCCCATTCTTGGAGGCACTCTTTCCTTGAAGTTAGTACTGCATTTATATTGGTGCTTGGACTCACTGGTTTTTGATACAGTTGCAAAACAATGATCCTGACCACTTCTAGTCATTAGGATTCCTCTGGCTTTGCAAGCACTGGAGTTGTCCACTCCAGTATCCTGGCCACGCTCCACGACAGATTACAAATTATACCTAGCCTACTTTATGTGTTCTTAGTGTTCCAGTTAGTTAGTTTTCCTCCTTTCAAGTTTCTAGTGTAAAATGGCTACCAGAAACAGCTTTTATTTCTCGTGATTAGTGAAATGATGCCTGTCTGCAAAACACTTTGGGATCCTTTTGACTGAAAGGCACTATAAAGTAGTAAAAAAAAAAAAAAAAAAATTAATTGATTTACTTATTATAGTAGCATTTCATTTTCCTCACTCTTTCCACTTCCTGAACACTCATGGATGACTTTCTTTGTCCGTTTCCAAGGGATTTGTGAAAATGTGACTCAAGTATATTCTACTGAGCGTGAGCATGAGAGAAAGAACCTCCCCAGCTATAAACAGTACTGACTGGTACCAATGTAGCATATAATTGAATGTTATTCTCATACATTTCAGGCTTCATGTAGCAGTCTATAACAAATAAGAACATCTTTTAAGACCTTGAGTTATTCTTGAATGTAAAAGAATTTCTTTCCTCTACAGATAGTTTTCAAAAATAGGGGGAAATATTATTGCTAAATTATATTTTAATAGCCAGTTTGTTGTTTCTGTTTCTGGAGCCATCATAAAGCATCCATAAAGTGGTATTTCTCTTGCATTTTACATGACTCCAGGGCTTGCTGTTCTCGCCTGTCAGGTCTTTTCAAATCACTTAACGTTTACTGGAACAATTCTACACTGCAGGATTTGCTGCTCATCCAGCGTGGTGTTTGTATCACAGCTGCTACACCATAGTCATCTCAATAAAAGGAAACATTTCTCGCCACTTCATTAGGACATAGCAGCATGAAAATAATAATTTCCTTTGAAAATAAAAATCCACAAACCTTTCATCTGGAAAAAGAATTGAGCAAAAAGTAATTTTGCTTTTATTTGGGAGTCAACTTGTTTGCGGTCATTAAGGTAAATTTAAAACCCATAGTTAATATCATAAAAATATGACATAATTTGTTCTGGGATCTGATATTATATATTTTTCCAGAATGGGTTGGCCTATTCTGTCACATTGGAAAATGAAAAAGTTGACGATTAAAATCAAATAGTAGAAGGGCTTCAGTGCCAATGTCATTCATTACCCCAAACCTCTATTAACAGTAAGGACACGACACAGGTCTTTTTTTATTGGAGATACATAAGTGTATTTGGCTTTCTATAGCCAATAAGCTCTATTGTTCTATGAACCGCTGAATAATCTTTTGTTGTTCTTAATGCATGGAAAGTTTTGCAAATGATATATTTGCACAAGAGAATGACACAAGTATCAAGTTATGCCTTACGTGCTAGGCATTTTAACTGAAAACTTGTTTTCTGGACATGCTACAGAATATAGTATGTTATTTCTTCATGTATTTGGGCAATATAGAAGTCAAAACAATTTAAGGCCAGATTCTGTTCACTTTTTTCATGCTGAGTAACAGCTTACTTGCTAATTAGGCTCTTTGCAGAACACTCTGCTTCTAATAACAACCATAATAAATACCCTGCTTTAATGCCATGCGTGAGGGGAGTAGATTTTTGACCCTTAGATGATAAATCAAAAGGCCCCAATCTTGTGTTTTACCAGATAAATACTAATGTTTACACTTTCCTGGTGACCTGTTGGAATGAATTAATGCAGTTTACAAGCTGCTGTAGATTTCATTTTTTAACACAGGACTGAGCCATATTAAAGTGCATTACTCTTCATTTTAACTGCCATGATGTGACATATTAGTGATGGTGTTCAGTAAAATCTGTGAGAATGTCACAAGTCAGAAGACAAAAATAATCCACAGAAGCTCTGCCCAAATGACTCCTCCAGTTCCAATTATAAAATTCACCTTGCTTTATATTTTATTTGAAGAGTTCAGTACAGATCTAATTAAATGACAATACATCATTAAAATGATTTCTAATAAATATATGCAACACAGTGTGGTGAGTATGATATACTCATTATAAAGCCCAAACTGTAGCTGGGAACCTTCAGGATGAAAAATCATCATTCATAAATAGCATTTTTGTGACATTAATTACAGACATAAATGTGATCACAATGTTTGATTTTGTAAATTATTTTAACATTTATGGGAACTTGAGATCTGCAGAATTATTTCTGGATGATATCTGTCTTTGAGGGCGTATTCCTTTAAGTGGGGTTGACTGTATTTTTTCAGCAGAAGAAAACAAGCCTTCTACAGAATTAATGAAGCTGGCTTTTCAGCCTAAGGTAAAAAGCTGGCTAATGAAGTCATTCATAGTGACAGGCCATGGTTTGAATAATATGAATTATTGCTTATTAATGGGATTAATTGCTCCTCATGCTATAATACAACATTTATGCACATCTCCAAAATCTGAAATAGAGAAAGAAAGAAAAAAAAAAGCTTAAGAGTTCATTAATTATGGGAAATGCCCATACTTCTATATTTATATACCTGAATAAACACCAAGTCAATTCAATAAGAAGATACATGAAATGAAGCCTGTGAATATGACTGTCTAGAAAAAGACAATGGCAAATAATAGGCAACTGTGATAGAATGATTGACTTCCGTTATTTTTAATGTATTCCAATATCTTTTTATTCTCTTCCAGTATGAAATATAAAGAAAATACCTTTCTCTGGAAAATATTTTACAGTTACCACACAGGACAGCATGCTACATTTTCGCTGTGGAAGGGATACCCCCCCAAATCATTACAGATTTCAAAAAGGTTGGTAAGATTAAAAATATATATATAGTCACAATAAACATTATTGTTTTGCATTGATGCGGAGGAGCCGCAGAGAGGACAGATAAGAGATTGTACTCCACTGTGCTAGGTGCAGTGCAAACAAGTAACAAAAAGATAATCCTTGCTACAAAAAGGTCTGTGGTTTAATTATATGGAGTGGTGCAATGAGTGGTGAAAGTAAGATTTTTGTATTTCAAAAGTGCCATGCTCTTTTGAATTTGTTTTAAATTAGTCTATATAATGCTTATATGGCCTCTAGGATCATAGTATCTCAGAACTGAATTTTTAAAGTATTTGGGTATATAATTCCCACAAATTTTAAGAGTTAGGTGACTAAAAATTTTTAAAAATCTAGTTCTAAATGCCTCATAATGCAAGTATCTTTATTCTCACAAGACTCCTGTAATAAGTTTTATTTTCTTTGTAAGCAGAGACCTACCTAATTTGCGGTTTTGTGGAAACAATGAAATCTGGGATTGTCCAGGAAATCCACAAAATCAATAACAAAAAAACTTAATACAAATAAAATGCTGGCTCCCCAGTGGGAGCTAGCGGAGCAGTCCTCACTGCCAGAAGGGGAAGGCACCAGCTGGCAGGGTGACACAAAAGGCAAAAGACAAGATGGCAGCTGCCCCCTTATCCCTCCTCCCCCTGCTGTGGCCTCTCCGCCAATCAGTGCTGAGCGTCAGGGCAGGGTGGCACGAAAGGCAGTCGGCAAGCAAGATGGTGGCTTTCCCCTCATCCTTCCCCTTCTGGGGACTCTCAGCCAATCAGTGCTGAGGGGTGGGGCCACTTCAAAATGCCCATGAAATTGGCTCTGTGGGCTGTGAGCAGGCTGCAAAAAATGCTTTTTCTTGCCTCAATGTAAGTAGATCCCTATTCATAAGGTAGCATTACGTAGATAGCTCAGTTTAGCCCTACACATGGTAGGGCTCTGGAATTGTAAACAATATTAGCATGGTGCAGTGCTGCAGGCTAATTATCAGAAGGTTATTAATTTGGGCACAGTCTTGGGTTACATGGCAATCCTGATTCTGGACCTAGCTCAATGTATCTCTGCATGGTATCCCTCATACTCTACAGAGTTAATCAGAGGATAAGGTAAAGGCTTGTGAAGGAACTTATATAGTCGAGTACCTTTGAGGGGCTGCGGCTGGGTCTAAGGGACTTGCTCAAAGGATTCTGGTGTGGCAGGGAATCATATCCTAGGCTCCAGTCTCCAATCATTGGATCATCCTATGAATAATGCTTTGCTTATAAGCAAAACCATGGAATGTGAAAACAAGCCAAATTTCTTATATGATGAAATAGAATTTGTTTTAAGCCTAGAGTGCAGTATCTGGGCAAGATTATAGGCTTGCATGAAGGAAGAAAGAGGCAAGGTAAAAAAGGAGAGAATGAAGGAGAAGGGTGAAGGGAAGAAAATATGGAGAAAGGAGTTTAGGGGAGGTGAGGGAAGAGGAGAAAATACATGTAGAAAAAAGAGCAATGCAGGAGAAATAGGCAGTCAGGATTGGTACTAGCAAGACCCACTTGATTCTAGTTTAGGTCTACAGAGTTTTCAGGTAACATCACCTCTGTCTTTTGGGGAGTCTAAAAGAGGCAGATTTGACAGAGTGACCAGAATACCATGACACCTCAACAACATAAGTTCACAAGATGTTAGGATAAAGGAGTGAGGAACCACACAAAAAGAGAGATCAGTCCTGGACAGTATTATAGTAATGCCTAGAAGCCCTGACTGAGTGGAATCTCATTGTGCTTGATACTGTACAAACCCAAAAATATGAGGCAGTCCTTTACCAGAGGGTTTAGAGTCTGTGTATCCAAAACTCATGTGTCTTGAGAAAATGTGACAACACTGGAGAGTGAAGTTCAGCAAAAACCTTTTTGTTGTTGTTTGATAGTAGGTGTTTACATGTTTTCTGAGTGGCATTTTATTTAATCATTTATATTATATGTAGTACAAAGCAAGTATGGGAGAAAAGGGAAAGAAGGCAAATATTAGCTGAAAGCATAAACTAAAGAATGAGAAGTATCTTTTTAGCCAGTCTGGGAAGCAAGAGGGCAGGCAAGGTGATACTGTAGAGCAGAGCTGCTCAACCTTTTGGCCCAGCAGTGCCCAGTCCACCTGCAGACTGGATCTAGCTAGTGTTTCCATTGGCAATGCATAGGGGGTGCACACGGGTACATGTGCACCCCCCTGAAATTGGCGGTGCACCCCTTGTGATTGGCCACCACCGATGCTGCTGGCAGCTCCTGCAGGCAGTCACCACTTCCCTCCACCATTGACACCACTGGCAGTGTCTGTGGGTGGTCACCAACTGCTGGTTGGTGCTAGCCACCCCCCCCCACATGCCAACACTGCTGTAGCCACCTGTAGGAGCTCCCTGCTTGCTGCTGCCACACCTCCACTGCCTCTGCCACCACCATTGCCACCGCTGACTGCAGGTAGTTGCCATGTCCTCCAGCCTCCGGGGGCACATGTCATTCATGAGTGTTCCCAATCTGATGCCCAGGCAGTCACAGCAGGCACCATCTGTCTGCAGGATGGGCATAGCAGGCAGGTCAGGCCCCATGCAGCCTTGCAGGGGGAAGGAACTTGATCTGGCCCCATGGAGAGGGAAAGGCCCCAATCTGGCCAGGCCCCAATCTGGTTCCAAAGGGGGAAAGGGACATGGCCCAGTCCCATTGGGAAGGAAGGGGACATGCCCAGCCCTGCAGGGGAAGGGGGCATGGCCAGGTGCCAACCTGGCCCTGTGCAGAGATGGGAGGACATGACCTGGACCTGTGGAGGAAGGGGTGGAAGCCTGGCCTAGGCCCGACCAGCCACATGGGTTTCGGTAATTTGGCAGGGGGAAGGGTGGCCATAATAATGGCCACCTTTCCCTACAGCCAAATTACCTGACACAAGGGAAACCCCACAGGCCAGATCTGATAGCTCTACAGGTCGAAAGTTGAGCATCCTTGCTGTAGAGCACAGAAACAGTGTAGGGCACAGTGTTTTCAGCAGAAAATTATTTGACTTTTAAAACTGGTTACTTACTCTGCTAAGTTGCTGCTGGAGCAGCCATAGGTAGATTAATGCATGGGCCAGTGGGGCCCGGGCCCAGGGGCCCCTGCCAACCAGAGGCCACACTTGCACCTTGCTTCTCATTGGCAAGGAAGTGAAAGTTGCAGTTTTAAGCATGACACCCTTTTTGTCTCCCCATTGGTGGGCAGCAAGCAGCTGGCCCAAGGGGCCCCTCAGTCAGTCAGCAGTGAGGAGACAGAAATGGCACCAAGTTTAAAACCTTGGCTCTTGCTTCCCAGCCGAGGATTGAGCTGCAAGCATGGCCCCTCCACCAATCAGTGACAGGGGTGGGGGGAGGCGGGGGAACCTTCAAAATTAAAGGTACTGTGTGCACGTGGACAGAAGCACAGCTGGGCAGGCAGCACCCTACAGGTAAATCTGTGGCGGGGAGAAGGAGTGGGGGGAGGCAAGGGGTGAGGGGGCAGATCAAGGTCCCCACAGTGAGGGAGGGAGTGGGGCAGGGCCAGGGGCAGGGCCAGGGACTGGGGCTGAGGCAGGTGCTGCCCAGCTAGGGTGGTGAATGCACCCCAGGTCCAGGAGTAGAATGGAGCCATGGGTGGCTTGTCCAGGAGGCACAGGGTTGCTGGGGGGGTGGCTCCCCACCACTGTGCACATCCTCAGGGGAGGCATGGGGGGAATGTGCTCCACAGATCTGAGCGCAGGGTGAAGGTGGGCTGTCCTCTGTAGGCTCAGGGCCAGAGGTTGCATTGGCCTCTTCCCAGCAGGGAAGCTGGTCGAGGCAGAGCGGGCTCACCTGCAGCCTGGCTGGGCACCTCCTGCCCCTTTCCCAGCCCCAGCCTCTACCCCACTCCCTCCCTCATCATGGGAGCCTTGATCTGTTGCCCTACACCCCTTCCCTCCCTCATGCCCCTTCCCCCCCACAGAGTTACTGGCTAGACGCTGCTCTCCAAGCTGTCTGGGTGCCTTCCTGGTCATGTACACGTGGCATTTATTGCTAACATTAATTGGCTACATCACCCAAAAATGGGTGATAGATGATAATGTTAATTTTCCTTTTATTGGTGCCAGTCTAATATGTGACTGATGTATCGGTGCCCCTCTAGAGAGGGCCCCCAATTTTGTGTTTTCCCTGGGTCCCAATAAATCTTAATCTACCTCAGCAGCAGCATGAGACAAATGTAGATCTAGGCTGTGCCAACAGGCAGGGTCCCTGGCTATGATGCAGAAACGGGGCTAAGAAAGTATAAATCTCTACTGAACCCTATACTGAGCCAGAAATTTTCTTTGACTCTCAGCCCTTTCCTTGCCTTCTTGGTTGTGTGGGGGAAGTGTTGGGTTCATAGTTCAATCTGCTCCATTCACTAAATTCCTGCCTTTCTAGCTCATTCTTAAAGCTAAAAAGGACCATCATGATCAGATATAGTGTCACCCGCTGAGCACATATTTTTATCCCAAACCTTTCTATATTCTTAGATGAGCTAAAAAAATATAAACTAATACCTATCTGAATGGTAATGTACAAAAGCAGTGAGTGAACCATTTGTGAGTAGAAAAAATGGTTAAAATTCCCTGTTTGTAACCAATAGCATGATTGTCTCTGCACTAAAGAAAATTTATCTAGGTTTTACATCCTATTTACATCTTCCTCCCTGTTGCTTAGTAAAACCATTGCTGTTGTTGACAGGTATTTTTACATAGCCACGTATCTTTAAAAGTCACGATATCAAACATAACAATAGACTTCATACAATTTGCAATTACATTTTAGAGTAGTAACGTATTTCAGCTACATTAGTCAGACATGATTAGTTTCAAATCCCAGACTGCTGTGAATGTGATAAGAGTTCTCCACAACTACAACTACAGTATTTCCATTTAAGTGACGTGACTGATAATAAATATTATTTTGTCATACTATGGGAAGAGGATTTTGAAGCAACAACATTAAACAATTCAATACCACTAATACAATCAAGTCCAATGTGATGTTCTGGGATGTAGCACTAAAGAAAACGTAGATGAACCCAAGCCACAAACTTTTGTTAATGATCTAAATTTGAATCTGACCACAGGTCTTGAGCTTTTCTTTATTCTTGGAATTGAGAGTCCATCTGCTTAAAATGCAGAAAATAATTCTGAATACTTAGCAACCTGGGACAGATCTAATAGGAAGACTTACACACACACGTACATACATATATGTGTACCCATGGGTCAGATCCTTAACTGATGTAACTAAGGGCAGCTCAGTTGAATACACAGGAGCTTTGCCCATATGTACCATCTGAGAATTTGACTAACTATATTAAGAACCTCATAGATTCTGTGCCAAAAATTATGCTTACATCTTTTGTGTATACAGCTGAGGGTTGCACTAACAAATTTTGCACAAAACATGACACACAGAAAGCTTTTTGTTTCAGAGCATTATTTTGACAATGTAGTTCTCTATCTTCTTTCAGGACAAGTGGAAAATATATTCAAACATAGCTGCATTTTTAAACTGAAGCTTTTAGTCAATTTGTTTTGGTAGAATGATTTGTAGCTGCAGTTATTAGTTTCATAGAAATGTGTTCCCTTAAAAGTCTCATATTCTGGTTTCCAAATGCATTTGGAATATGCTATTATGCTACTCAACCAGAGTTAAATTGGTAGAATTGTGCATATAGTGGAAAAAAGTGACATACAGAATTTATTGGGGTTTTGGAAACTTTAAATTAAACTTTCCCATTAAGAAATATATACATAACACAAGCTTTCAAAATGGAAGAGCTTGAATTTAATACCCAATGACTCTTCTTTATATTTTAGCCCACAACTGAAAAGCAGCCATCTCTGTGTTAAAACAGTCAAGTGCAGTTGAGCAGCTGGGTCACT
>NW_017729033.1:24324270-24327790 GCF_001723915.1 Gavialis gangeticus
ATTGTGCATATAGTGGAAAAAAGTGACATACAGAATTTATTGGGGTTTTGGAAACTTTAAATTAAACTTTCCCATTAAGAAATATATACATAACACAAGCTTTCAAAATGGAAGAGCTTGAATTTAATACCCAATGACTCTTCTTTATATTTTAGCCCACAACTGAAAAGCAGCCATCTCTGTGTTAAAACAGTCAAGTGCAGTTGAGCAGCTACGTCACTCCTGATTTGCTGCAGGGCATGGCTGAGCACCCCAACTTCTGTTCTTTTACAGGTTTAGACCAGTTTCTGATCACTTGGATGGGTAAAAGCAGGGCTGTCCCTAGGGAACAGTAAATCAAGGCAACTGCCTCAGGCCCCATGCTTTGGGGGCCCCACAGAGCTGGGCAGAGCAGCCACGGCCGCTCCCATGGGGCCTGCCTGGTGCTGGCAGCTTTACCCCATACAGCAGAAGACGCATGGAGACACCCCCTCCCTCCCATGCCCTGCCTTTGCAGGGTCCCTATGGGCCCTGCACAGTGTTAAGGGGACCCATACAGGTGGATTTGCCCTGGACCCTTCACCCTACTAGAGTTGGCCCTGGGTAAAAGTATAATGTCTGTACCTGACCTATATGTCCAGATTGTCCCACCTCTCAAGCAGGCTTCCAGATAGTCTTTGAGGAGTTAGGAATTTTAAGTGGGTTGGATGGATGAGCTGCCCCTGAAAATTTTAACACAGAGGAAGAATTTAGACAGAAACATAAAGCTAGAAGACATCAGACTACTATATACTCATTAACTATACCATATGATGGTTCATATGGGGAATTAGATAGCTAAGCGAGAGCCTAGGTTTAAATGTTGTCAGGCATAGGGTTGGTTATTCTATTAAAAGGAAAGCTTAGCTAGTTTAGCCTTAGTAGAGGAAGGAAAAAAATAGAGGGAAGCAGATGAAGAATTGCTGTTCTGTGAGAAACTAAAATGCAAAACTATTGTTACATTGTATATACCCAGTAGAGTCATAGCACTTACAAGCTTTGACTCCCCCCCACTCCCCATCATATTACATAATGTAAAATCATAAGGAATATTACATTATTTTTTTTTAAGATTTGTCACAATAGACAAAACAAGGCAGGTCAGGGAACTGTGTATATATGCACTTGCAATGGCAAAGAATACCAAGTGCATTAAGACAGGTATTCTTAAGAACATATATCACTACATGTTTTGTGCTGGTCTCTACATTACTGTATTTGGGTTGCATAACTGCAGTAGCATAACTAGGGGTGGGCTAGAGGGGCATCAGCCCTGGGCACCACCTTAAGGAGGGTGGCCTGTCCCTGCAGAGTCTGTGCCCCAGCAGCAAGAGCAGTTTTGCAGTGTTGCTTGTGCAGCAGCAGTCAACATGCATACAACATGCTGCTACTGCTTTAAGATCAACATCTGGGGTGGTAGTGGTAGCCTGTTTTGGGTACGAACCCTGCACTCCCCCTCCTCTCAGAACTGCACCTCCCCCCTCCTTCCTATGCCCCCTGCTTTCCCACAGGGTTTACCCAGGGCACAAACCCTGCTTATTAGGACACTGCCTGGTTATAAAGGATGGCATCATTTGCTGAAAATGTGGTTGCTTTGATATGACTCAGGTATAGTTGGACCTTAGCAATGTTTATAATTGTGAGGCTCTGGGAGGAAAAGAAAAGATTCTGGCTATCTTCACTTGTCAAATCCACATTTCCTTAAATAATTACATTTTTAAAAATAAATTTACTTCACCATTTCTAACTTCTAGGAAAACAGACAAATCAGAGGAAAAATAGGATTTTTTTTCTCAGCATTCATACAAAGCCTAATTATTAAAGTTAAGTTCATTGTACCAACAAACAATACCAGGTGGCTGACCTGAGTTATCATCCTGAATTTACAATGCAGCTGAGACAACCGGTGGCAAAAAAATTAAATTAAAAAAATTGTGAAATAATAAACGTGATCAAAATAATCCATTCAAGGATATTCCACAAATAGGAAAAGAAGTGAAATTTGGCATACACTTTCAATATTATAGTTCCCTTGGTTTTTTCTTATTATAAGAATTCTGCTAACAAGGGCAGGAGCTTTTAGAGCAGGGGTGGGCAAAATATGGCTCAAGGGCCAGATCCAGCCCACCAAGGGATATTATCTGGCCTGCAGTGGGTCCCTTGGCCCCACCTGGCCCAGACACAGGGGCAGCCTGGGCCATGGTATGTGTAGCTGGTCCTGCTACCCCCAAGCGCTCAGTGAGGCTGGGGCCGTGTGGCAGCTAGACTCACTTCCCAGCAGCTCTA
The DNA here is from genome assembly GCF_001723915.1 of Gavialis gangeticus. Taxonomy (NCBI): domain Eukaryota; kingdom Metazoa; phylum Chordata; order Crocodylia; family Gavialidae; genus Gavialis; species Gavialis gangeticus. The sequence continues at coordinate 24,326,575 of NW_017729033.1, forward strand.
CTCTGGGACTTGGTCCCATGCTATCATGGCCCTGTGATCCCAAACCCAGCCCCAACCCCAGCCCTGCCTGCCTGTCCTGCTCCTGGATGCCTCTCCCTACCTGTGGGCCCATTGCATCCACTTAGTCGAATGTGAGGCAGAGCCATTTATGGAGGTTTGGTGAGCTGTTGTGGATGAGGGGAGGAGGGGCATGGTTATCTAACTTACTGCAGCTCACCAAAACTCAAAAATGGCCCTCCAGCCAAAATAACTTCCCACCCCTGTTTTAGAGAAAACTCCTTTGTTTTTGGGTCAACAGAAGGCTTTATAACTTTGATTTTGGCCATTGTATCACTAGTGGCCAACAGTAATAGGAAGGAAGGAAGGATCTTGAAAGTTCCTGAAGAAGGCAAATCTTCCTTTTGAGGGGCAGTAGCTTTATGCCAAAAAACATTAATGCATCTTATAACAGGAGACCTTCTATGATGCAGCAGATTTAGGTCTGTTCCTGCCACAGATTACTGTGACATGAACAAATCATTTAGAGTAATGTCTTCAAAAGTGTGACATAGAAGCCCATTTTCCAAAGTAACTGTTAGGCTGTTATGGTGGGATTTTCAAAGGCACATTTACAATGCCGTGCTTAATTCCCATCAAAAGTGAGTTAGACATTTAATGACTATTTGTGTCTTTACAATCTTTCCCTGAGTGCACAATGGCTAGGTTTTTCAAGAGGTGTTCAGACGATCTGATTATGATATTTATGACTAGGTTTACAAAAGAGCTCGGACCCTACCAATGGAACTCTTTTCTGTTGCAAAATTCTGACCCAATAGAATCAAAATGTTGTGTAGAAATGTGTTGATTTCACACTTTTGATAAAAGCCAGGCTATTTTCTAATGGAAACCTTCCTAGTTTCAGGGGCAGCTCATCTGTCCAACCCACTTAGGCTTCCTGACTCCTCAAAGGCTATCTGGAAGCCTGCTTGAGAGGTGGGACCATCTGGACATATAGGTCAGGTACAGGCATTATACTTTTACCCAGGGCCGACTCTAGTAGGGTGAAGGGTCCAGGGCAAATCCGCCTGTATAGGGCCCCCTTATTACCCTGCAGGGCCCATAGGGACCCCTGCAAAGGCAGGGCATGGGGGTGGGGGGTGTCTCCGTGCTTCTTTTGCTGTGCGGGGTGGAGCTGCCAGCACCAGGCAGGCCCCATGGGAGCGGCCGTGGCTGCTCT
>NW_017729033.1:24327801-24328806 GCF_001723915.1 Gavialis gangeticus
GAAGTTGGGGTGCTCAGCCATGCCCTGCAGCAAATCAGGAGTGACGTGGCTGCTCACCTGCACTTGGCTGTATTTAGCAGCCTTCAGCAGCTTGGGAAGTCTGCCGGGAGGTGTGCAGGAGTGCACCCAATCTGCTGGCTTTAGTCAGTGCAGGCAGCCTGCGTGCTGCCCCCCACCAAAGGTGAACATGTGTTCTGTTTGCTCCTGAACTAATGTAGACCACTTACAGAAACCCACAAAACTTTGATCAATTCTGCCTCAGGTTTTTTGAACGTCTGTACTTAACCATAGGCTACAGGCTCCTGAAAAGCAGCCAATTGAGCAGGGGCTTATTGTTTCTGTTACCGTTACTGTGCTTAAAGGGCTACTGCTGCAACATAGGCTCCCTACACAGTGGCTGTAGCAATCCCCACACTGCAAGGTTCCTGGGAGGACCACCCATTCTGGTGCCCCCTCTAACTCAATGCCTGGGATTTGTGCCTTGCTCACCTCTTCTCAGTTATGCTACTGGGTTTCCCCAATTACTTTTTTTCAAGACCCAACATACTGAGTTCCTTCAGAAACCTGGTGCCTTTCTATGGTACCTAAATAAGAGCTCTTTTGAAAATTCTGATGGAAATCACTTGACATTTGTTTTTAGGATCTTTAGCAATGTAAGCGCTTTTGAAAATGTTATCCTAATTTCCCTGAGCCTCATATTTTCATCTTTAAAATATGTAATATGTATTATACTTCTCAGACTTACATAGGTATTGTTAGTTACATTGAATTATATTTCTGAGTCACTCAGCTAGATGCCAGGTAAGTCCTTATATTAAATACTTTAAAAATGAAGAACATTCTCTTTAGACTAAAAATCACAAATGAAGAATTGATCTATTGTGATTGAAATAACCCCCTTCAATTGTTAAATCAGGCATATAATTTGTTCTAATTCTGTGTTTTAAAATAATATCTTTATTTCTAGTGGAGTTTGCTTAAGCAGTGTTTCCTGTCACTAACTCC
>NW_017729033.1:24333806-24334069 GCF_001723915.1 Gavialis gangeticus
CCCCTTCAATTGTTAAATCAGGCATATAATTTGTTCTAATTCTGTGTTTTAAAATAATATCTTTATTTCTAGTGGAGTTTGCTTAAGCAGTGTTTCCTGTCACTAACTCCCCAAAGAAAATAATCAAGGGAGCTTGGAGTGGCATTTGTACTGGCTATGGCTCCAGGTAGTGGATATCAGTAAAGCATCTTTCTTCTGTATTTTATCCATGTCTACACAGTCATACAATGTTTTTCCTGTTCCAGGAGATGCTTGAGCATAGG
>NW_017729033.1:24334188-24335782 GCF_001723915.1 Gavialis gangeticus
GATGTGGGGGTGGAGCGGTTTATGGGAGTGGGTGGGTGTGTGTGGTTGTGAGGAATGGCAGGGAGATGTGTGAGAGGGGTGCGGTGAGAGGCAGGGGCATGGGGTGTGTGAGGTGTGGTGGGGGACTGTGGAGGGGTGTGAGGAGTGGCTGGGGGTGGGGGGATGTGCGATTTGTGGGTGGGTTTGTGGAGGGGCTGGAGTGGGGGCTGCCACATGCCTGCCCCCTCACCTGCCCCCCACAGTGCTGATGGCAGCAGCCAGCATGGCCATGGCCTGGCTGTAGGCACAACCTATGGCATTATGGCACTACCTGATGTGGTCTCTGTACATACTGCACGGACCCGAGTCAGCCTGGCATGGCCCGGCCCATCCCATCCCATCCCATCCCATCCCATCCCATCCCAGTCCAGCCTGGCCCGCTAGCACACAGCTTTGGACAGGACTGGGACAGGCATGTGGCAGCCCCTCTCGAGCCCTTCCACAAACCCACTCACAAAGTGCACATCCTCCCACACTGCACACACACAGTGCTAGCAGTCACTTGGGCTGTGCCAGTGCTGCTAGACCTGTGTGGGGTGAAATCACACAGTGGGTTGCGACCCAGCCTGGCCCACTAGCATGCCTTTGCACAGGACTGGGAGGTGCGCCTCCAGGACACACAGCTCTTGTGCAAAGGTGTGCGCTAGGTGTGCGGGTTGGTCCGGGTCACATTTTCCATGAGGCTCAGGCAGCAATGCACAGCTGGAATGCTTGCCCTACAACAGGCCATGGTGCATCACTGCCTGAGTCCCATGGAAAACGTGCCCAGCCAGCCCAGCGTGACCCAGCCTGGCCCACACAGCTAGTGCATGCCTTTGCACAGGAGCTGGGTGCCCTGGAACTGTGCCTTCTGGTCCTGTGCAAAGGCATGCTAGCGGACTAGGCTGGCTGAGGTCCCACCACATGCTTTCTCCTTGCACAGACTGCAGGTTTGGCAGTGCTGCCACCAGCATGGCCCAGCTGGCTGCTAGCACCAGGTGTGTGTGGTGTGGCGGATATGAGGCAGAATCCAGCCCGGCACAACATGCGGTCCCTGCAAATGGCCCCAGGCCCCAGGTGACAGGTCTAGTGGCCTGGGACTGCCTGAAGATGCACAGCTCTGTGCTGTGCCAGGCCGGACCCACAAGTGGCACAGGCAGTGCTGGGTCTGAGGTGGCTGGGGCCGTGCCACGCTGCTGGAGGCTCTGGCCACAGTGGGCCTTGATTATCTGATGGCCACTGCTGCTGTTAGGGGGGAGGGGGGCTGTGAGCCCTGCGGGGGGAGCTGTGGCCCTGCAGGGGGGCTGTGCCCTTGTGTGTGAGAGCTATGGGCCCTGGGGGAGGGTGTTGTGGCCCTGTGTGGGAGCTGTGGCCCTGTAGGGGAGCTGGGGGGTGGGGGGTGGAACGGCAGTCCATGAGCGAAAGGAGTAGGGGCAGCTCTGATTTTTCTATGAAAAAAAACCCCAAAGTAAATGCCAAAGCATATAGATATTTAGAATTAATTTTATTATGATGGTAATAAAATTAATCATTTAACCCCGGGGGCTGCCGCCTACCATGGGCTCTTCTGAGGCCT
>NW_017729033.1:24335793-24339906 GCF_001723915.1 Gavialis gangeticus
CCTTCCGACCCTAAATCTATGAAACTATGAAACTATAGAGGCACTGGTAGGTTTCTAAATTGCTTTAGATTTATAACTGTATCAATAAAACATTTCCCAACTGATCCCTCTCTATGTAGTGGTGTTTCATTTTAATAGTGGAAGAACACTATTTTGGGTATTTTAATGAGAGAATCAGAGAATTTGCCATTTTTAAACAGGGCACACCAGGATCTCTGCTGGTGAGACAAGTTGTGAGACCTGGGCAGAGAAGCCTGTCCAGGGCCAGCACTGGAGACCTAGATCAAGGGCAGACAAGGTGGCTGACCTATTAGCCATTTGGGGACAATTCAAAGCGGGCCACCACACGGAGTGCTTCTTCTGGGTGATAGCTGCCCAGATGGCAGAGTGGGAGCACCCTATCCAGGTCTGGCAGGCATGCAACCATGGGGCCGCAGGTCCAAGGGGGCAGATGCTGTTGCAGGTGGCAGCAGGTCACAACCAGGCAGCAGCCCCCACTGCCAGACTGCTGCAGTGGGTAGAGAGTACAGGGGCCACTCTAGGTTAGAGCTTCTTCATCAGGCCAGCTGGCAAAAGGAGTAGTGTCCCCAGATACCAACTGACTAGGCCTGAGAAGCTCCCTGAGCTGCTTGCCAGGGCAGCTTTTTATACTGCTGGGGCCAGCACAGATGCTGGCCCCAGGCTCTAGCTCCCCCTGGCTGGAGATCCGGGAGGAGCTGGGCAGGGTCTTTTTAGCCCAAGTGGCACAACTTACCCAACACCAAAGTGCATGTCTAGGCATGTGCGCTGAGGCAAAACTCTCTGGCACAAATTTGCACCACACTTATTTGAATTGCTGTTAGTGCACATGCCTGCATGTGTGGATGTGCTCATAGAGTTTGGATAAACAGAAATCTTTGTCTTCCTAAATACCATCCTTTCCAAAATGTTGATCCTGTAGTTCATAGTATTCCCAGTATTAACGTTCTCTACTTGATATTGCCTACTTTGCTATGGCAAGTGCTAACTATAAAGGAACTAGAAATGTTTCACTGGTTAGAGATGGGTAGATTCACAATAAGCCCAGCAACAGGTACATAACCCATTTCTGAGCACAGCTCTCTAGAGGATACTTTAGACCAGGACAAAATGAAATTGCCCTCTAAACTTCTCAACATACTGAAGGTGAATTTCTGCCAGTTCTCCAACCCACTCTTAAAAAGGTAGAAAGCTTGTGCTTTATGCTAGATTTAAGAATAGGATTGATTGCAGTTGTGGTTTTTTAAGGCTGTACCAAAAAAGGCAACATGTTGAGCCCATTTAGATTTCTGCGAAGCGTGTAGTGCTGCATTTGAAGAATACGATTTTAAACTGTTTTGGTTGCAGGCCACCTAATAGGTATCATTCTGGATTTATTAATTCCAGTCATACTGAGCACTCTTTTGAGCATATGACTTAGGCAATTATGATGAAGGTCCAAATGAAACTGAATGAGAGATGTACTTGGAAGAACTACTCCTGGCATGCTTTGAAGTAAGGTTGATTTATTTGTCGAAATAGGCTATGCATGTGTATAGCTAGTAAACTGACTAGCCACCACTGGAATGTTTCTCTTGTTCTTACTATTTGCTGGAAGGGCAGAAACCAACCAGCCAACTTTATAGGCGTAATACTACATTGTTTTTTTTAAATATGCAGTGTTTTTTTAAGTTTCTTTCGCTGTAAAATATATGCATGTCTTGAACTAGCATTGTTTGTTGGTAAGCTGAGACGTTCTGGCAAATAGGAATGGATTTTGATAAGTTAAACTGTGTTTTTTGTGTGTATGTGTTTTTTCTTAATTACTTCCCAAGTGCACAACATCATAACAAAGTCTTGGTATTCTTCTGGTAAAATCAAAGGCTTGTGTTGATTCTGAAGATAATATTTTCTGGGGAGAGAATAGCTTCTCAATATTTAGTGTTTCAACCAGCTTTCAATTAAAAATTTCTAAAAGTTAATTTGGAAAACTCATTTGGCCTAAAACTTGCCTTTCTTACTCTGAAGGGAAAGGAGAATGTTTCTGCAAGGTTGAAAAATATGTCAAATTGTTTTTGAGTTACAGGCCATTAAAATGTTTCCCTGATTTGGATTTTGGCTTTCTGTTATATTTCTCTCTCTTTTTTGCAAAAATGTACTTATAACTCCCCCTTTCAGACCTCTTGTGTAAATCTCGTTCTGAACTTAGTTTCTGACTGGGAAGCAAACTGGAAGAAAATAGGTGTATTTAAATTAAACTAGCAATCATTTTTGTTGTGAATTATTTTTGGACAATTTTTTATACCACCCATGTCAATTGATCTAATTTTGCTCTTACTGAAATTAGTGGGGATAGGATTTAGTAGAATTTTCAGAAATTTCAAAAGATTTCATTGTCCCAGCTTGTCTGTTACAAGCCAGTGAAGGATTACCATGTTGGGATGCCCAAGGGACTTCTCAGGACTAGTTAGCAGAGAGTTTGTCATGCTATACTAGATCACACAGTAAATCACACAGGAGAATGCTCTTTATCCAGTACTTCATTCAGTGCTTGGTTTCTGGCCCAGCACCGACAATCTTTCCACTTTCTGAGTTTACGTAATAGTGAGTAAGAGTATGCAGGAGTGGACCCTGTATGGTCACCAAAGCTGGTTTGCTATTCCCTGTGAGGGATTCTGCCATCCAGTTGCCTGTCTCCAGATGTGTGGTCCTTTTCTTGTGTTTTACAGCTTTCCTTTTAATATTAAATGGAATATAAAATATTAAGTGGAAGAAACGAGCATATACTCAGAGAGACTGGGAATCCCTGAGGTATATCCCTTTTATGAACAATTAATAGTTTAGACTATAGTTTTCGCTTTCCATATATACCAGATACATTTGCATTGATATGTCATATGAAATACTTGTATGGCATATTAGCACCAGGTAATGGAGGCCCATATATTATCAATGAAAATATATTTACTTAACAGTGAAATGGTTACATCCATCTCCACCTCTGAACATATAGAATCAATCTGGGTGCTTTCAGTAGTGTATAAGAATGAAATACGCAGGGTTAAGAATAGTGCCTTCCATTAAATATCATGTGAGTAAATGGAGTCTCTAAAAGTTATCGGTATAGCTAAATATACCTGGCTACTTTTGTGCTAAATATTGTTATACAAATTTCAGGAAAACTTGGAGATACACTTCTATTTGTCTGACAGATGGTGTCTGAGTTTATTTGGGAGCTCTTGAACAGCATCTCAGATGACATAAATCACGTTAGTGTCACCAAAGTTAAAGCTATGCTAATTTGTACCCAATGGGCATATCTACATGAGATGCTTTACTGTGCAGCAGACTAATATTTGCTGTCCAGTAAAACATCATTGTCTACATGTGTGACCATTAGGGCCCAGTAGACTAATTTACTGCACTGCCAGATAGTCCTGTCAGAGATGAATTATATCCAGCAGCTCAGTAAATTACTGCACTTAAACACATGTGTAGACAATGATGTTGGGATTAGTTTACTCCAGCTCAAATTGAGTCAGAGTATATTTAGTTGCATTAATTCCACATGCAGATGTGCCCACTGGGGAACTAGCCTAAGGAATTTGAAAGAATTTTAATCCTTTGAAGGTTTGTTTCGGGGGAGAGGGAGGGGACCACAAGTCTTCAGTCTCCATATATACTCCCCACAAAAGAATAAAGGATAAATCAATTGCTGAGTTTAGAGAAGCAATTCCTTCCCACAGGAGCTGGATAGCAGGAACAGCTATGGCTCAGCCTCTTCTCTGAAGCAACCCACAGATTAGACTAGTCTGGGATGAGGGAAGGGATTATGTTATACAGTAGCTCTGCACAAGATGTATTCATGTCTGTGACTAAGTGCCACAATCCACTCCAAAAATTCCAAACTAAAAGTTTCCCCTTAACCAATGCATATATCTGAAGTGTTACATTTAGGATTAGGTAACTTATCTAAATAGCCCCACCCTGACTGGGCTATTTTTGCCCCCCTACCTTCCCCCAGACTGGGCAACACTCCCTGCAGACCCATCAGCACCCCCAGACCTTCAAATCCCTCTACTGGATCCACCAACCCCCCTTGACCTCCCCATTTGC
>NW_017729033.1:24344906-24345336 GCF_001723915.1 Gavialis gangeticus
CACCATAAGCTACTCATATCAGGCTTCCACTGACACTCTTGGCACCAGTGAACTGATGTGCTTAGGTTAGAGTCTAGGTTCAGGCATCTTAAAGCAAGCCCCCTAGACCTAGACTGGGTGTGTCGAACATATGCTTACACCTTCTTTCTGCACCTTCTGTGCCACTGCAATCAGTCCTTGAACAGATAGGGTGGGTCTACATGAGATACAGTAATATGCATTAGTGTAGTTTACTGTGCAGTAGGTGTATGCATCTACATTTGTGTTCACTTACTGCACAGTAAAAACCCTTAACCCCACTTAAATTTTCTACTTGCAAATACAAGTAGTAAATTTAAGCAGGATTAGTTACTGCACAGTAGTACATGTGTAGACCCGACATAGGAACAAGTTTGCTCCTGGGTCTGCCCAGCCACTAGGAGGCCAGCCC
>NW_017729033.1:24350336-24350919 GCF_001723915.1 Gavialis gangeticus
TTAGAGAAGCAATTCCTTCCCACAGGAGCTGGATAGCAGGAACAGCTATGGCTCAGCCTCTTCTCTGAAGCAACCCACAGATTAGACTAGTCTGGGATGAGGGAAGGGATTATGTTATACAGTAGCTCTGCACAAGATGTATTCATGTCTGTGACTAAGTGCCACAATCCACTCCAAAAATTCCAAACTAAAAGTTTCCCCTTAACCAATGCATATATCTGAAGTGTTACATTTAGGATTAGGTAACTTATCTAAATAGCCCCACCCTGACTGGGCTATTTTTGCCCCCCTACCTTCCCCCAGACTGGGCAACACTCCCTGCAGACCCATCAGCACCCCCAGACCTTCAAATCCCTCTACTGGATCCACCAACCCCCCTTGACCTCCCCATTTGCTTTGCAGCAACACTTTTTTTTACCCAAGCCAAAGATCCCTGTAATGCCCAAAATCACAGTGGGTTCTGCTCATCAAGGGGGTTACTACTAGGGCCATTGTGACACGAGATTGTGACATGCTGAGTTTTGAGGTGCATGAGGGCATCAGCTGAAAGTGCTGAGCAGATTCAGCCTGCTCAGACATACTC
>NW_017729033.1:24355919-24356705 GCF_001723915.1 Gavialis gangeticus
ACTGCAATCAATCCTTGAACAGATAGGGTGGGTCTACATGAGATACAGTAATATGCATTAGTGTAGTTTACTGTGCAGTAGGTGTATGCATCTACATTTGTGTTCACTTACTGCACAGTAAAAACCCTTAACCCCACTTAAATTTTCTACTTGCAAATACAAGTAGTAAATTTAAGCAGGATTAGTTACTGCACAGTAGTACATGTGTAGACCCGACATAGGAACAAGTTTGCTCCTGGGTCTGCCCAGCCACTAGGAGGCCAGCCCCAGGGCTATGGGCTAGGATCATCTCCTGACCAAGGGCAGGGCTGCCTCTATAACAGCCCCTGTCTGCAGGCCTTTATAACCTGCAGACATTTTGAGCCCTGGGGCACACAGACAGGGAGGCTGAAGGCACTGGTGGCCCCTGTGTCCCCCTGGACAGGGCACAGCCTAGCTGCATCTGCCTCCCAGCACTCCAGCACTGCTGCCCAGCCTAGCACTACACTGCTGTGCTGCTGCCAGGACAGTGCTGTGTTTATGTACACTGATGCTGGAAGTTGACAGTGTTAGCCCTCATCCATTCTCATGAAACCGTAACTGTTGTTGTTCTCATGGGATAATGTTTTATCCCACAATTCAACATTGTTGGTCTCATGGGGTAACTTGTTACCCCACCCACATGAACCAAATTGGAACCAGCGATAACAGTATAAATGTACCAAAAACTGTTAAACATAGAGATTGTTTGAAAAAGTATTTATGATGATTATATAACTAAAACTATGAACAACATTTCAACTTTTT
>NW_017729033.1:24361705-24365538 GCF_001723915.1 Gavialis gangeticus
CCAGTGATAACAGTATAAATGTACCAAAAACTGTTAAACATAGAGATTGTTTGAAAGAGTATTTATGATGATTATATAACTAAAACTATGAACAACATTTCAACTTTTTTAGAGTTTCAAAATGTCAATGAACAATTTGCTAAGCCTGCTGTTCATACTGTTTTCAAACTAACAATTACTTCCAAAAACATTTTCCAACTGTTTTAACTAAACATTGCATTCCTCGCAAAGCAGAAGTGATGTAGTGTGGTACACACAAGGAACTCACTTACAATCTTTTCATTGTTTCTGGGTTTTTTGGTCATCTGTCCTTGGACAAAAAGCACAATGTCCTCTCATGCTTGTAGAAGGTTCTACTGGGGTGCATTGTGGCAACTGGTAATTTAGGGCAGTCATACTAGACTTGATGGACTTAGACAGATTATGTGTATCCATCATTGTTTGTTCCATTTGTCTATCTATCAACTGTACTCCAAGCTCCTGCAAAAAAAGTGCCATCTTCTTAAATGTGATCTTTGCTTCCAGTTTGCATTGTGGCCTAGCTAAATGATGAGGCTGGCAATGGTAGCCACATCCAGCATATTGAAAAATAGTGTCATTGGCCACCTGTTGGTTTTCTGCCTGCAGGTGGTCATAAGGACTAAGTGGCAATGGTTGTCCACCCCACCCTTGTTTTTACTGTAGTCATGAATGATGTCCAGCTTTCTTTGCTCTCCACCCACTAACAGGTCATTGTGCATTCTTGACAGCAACAGCACAACTTTGGAGTTCTTTGGAACATAGGACACTAGGGTGAGTTCCCCATCAAAAGCAAAAATGGATGAAAAAGTTTCCTTTGTTTGATTTGCTTGCATTTTGTTTGGGATATCAGCCTTGTTTTTCTGAATCATACACACATAGGTCAAGTCCTGCTGTAGCAGTCTTTCTGCCAGGTCAGTATTTGTGAAGAAATTGTCATTCACAATATTCCTTCCCATCTTGTACCAGAGATGAACCAATTTTTCAACAACCTGGGTACCAAGATTACCTTGGAATGGAGCTTTAATTGCTTGCCCAGGTAGATATCTCCAAACAGGGGGAATGATGTTGCTGAATCACAGCACCATCAAAATTGCAAGCCATATTTGGCAGGCTTGCTTGGCATATACTGTCTGAAGGGACGTTGACCCCTGAAAGCAATGAGTTGCTCATCAACCGTCAGGTGTATTCCTGGAATATACCATTTCCTGAGCTGCTCCACAAATTGTGTCTAAATATCTCTGAAGGCAGCAAGCTTGTCCACAGCTCTCTCTTCCTCACATGTCAGGTTGTTTTCAAATCTCAGGTAGCTGATGATTTGACAGAAATGTTTTAAACTCATGTTGTCATGGAAACAAGGGCACCTGTGCATTGCTCCCACAACTCCTCTAGTGCATCGTGACCACTACGGTAGAGACCATTCAGCAGTAGGGGGCCAATGCAGGCTTTCATCTCTGTTTCATCCAGCTTTTTCTACTCCTTTCTATTTTCAGGATGGCTACCATTCCACTCCCTGAATCTTCTTTCTGCCTCTCTGTTTGTTTCTCTTATGATAACAGTCAGGATATCTTGTGAGAGAAACAGATGGAGTGTTTCCACCACTGTGTCTTTATTATTTTCTCTTGTTGGCCCAGCACTTTCATGGACTATGTCCTAGGCTGTTCTCCAATGATTTATTAGCTGTGGACTTTCCTACACTCTGCCATTCCTTCCTCTAAAGATGTTATCATATGCAATGTTTTCTGGGGATGGTGGCTCCAATCTTCAGGAGCAACACTTCCAGGGTGGTCCTCTTTCTTTTCCCACTGGAAGTGTTGGCATCACTTCTGCTTGTGGCACCAATCTCTCCTCATCTGAGCTGGATGAAGCTTCCATAGACACATGGTCTTCTTGCTCTGAACAATCTCCCATGTCTGGAACAAAGTCAGCATCCTCACTGCCTTGGGATAAGATTTCATCAGTGGATGCATCGCTGTCATCCCCAGTTACCTGTTCAAGACAGGCTTCAGCACTGAATATGCACTGTCTTCTTATCCTGGACTGCAGAAAAAAAAGAAATAATTGATTACTACTGAATGCTTATAAATAATCAAAGACAAGCCTGTCCACCTATGCTGTCACAGAAGCAATTCTGCTCTGCCTTATGGCAGCACAAGTAGCACCCTCTCCTTTTGGGCACAGAAGCCAGAGACCAACATTCAACCTTTGCAGGCAAGCCAAATGTGGGTGGATGCTGTTTGGAACCACAAATGCAAGGGTTTTTTGAGAGCAGGTAAAAGGGGCATGGGGGGTGTCAAGCCCTTACCATTCAAGGGTCTCTGTCATGTATGCTGTACTGTAGTATGATGTTGTTCTATTTCTTCTCTGCTGTCCCTTTGCTCTTTGTCCTCACTTCCAACAAAGGTAGGGCAACCTAGCTTCTTTGTTATGAAAGGGGCAGGTAAGGCAGAGTTTTGCTATGAGAAAAGAGAGCAGAGCTGGATTTGGGTGTGACAAAGGGGGTTTTTTTTGGCAAAGGGAATGGTGTTTTTATAACCTTACAGCCTGCAAAGTGATTAGCAAAAGGGATTACCACATCTTCTGCAAAAGCAGAGTGGAGGATGTCCATTCATTACTTACCATGGATACCTGAAGTGGACATGAATGAGGTGTGAATGAATGCTGACCTTTCAGATGGATCCACCCAAAGTGACCAGACAGGTCTAGGCCTGTCATTTATACATAAATATGATCGTGTTAACATAGGCTTGGGGTAAGTTGTTACCCCATATGGAAAAACACATTCATACCTGGGGTAACATGTTCCCCTGGGAAGTTTTTCACCCACAGAGAGCAAACCATTCATGTAAGCTGGTTGTTCTTTGGGGATATTGTGCACTATGGTGTCAGTGACAATGTACTAAAAAGAACATTTTTTAGAATTAACTTTAAGATACCACACAAAATATGCATATGGGGTAGGAAATTACCCAATGGGAACATATGAAAGTTAAAGTAGACAGCTGCAACTTCACTGAAAAACCAAGACAAAAAGAGTCCTTCTTGACTCACTTATTCTTTACATAGCAAGAATAGAAAGAGTACCTAGTGCCAAATCAATGTGCTTGTTCATATAAGTGATAGGGAGGTGAAAATAATTAGAAGAAATACCAAAGCCAATATTTTCAGAAATTATGATTGATTTTTGGATGCCTCAATTTTGGGGTGCCCAACCTGAGACACTTATATTTTCAGAAAGTGCTGGACACCCACCTTTAATTAAGGTGTCTGGTATGGGTATGGGTACCAGACACCTTAATTAAAGGTGGGTGTCAGATGACTAGCCACTTAAAAAAACTTTAGTTATAGAAAACTGTCAAATGCTGTGTCATTTCAACCTATGTTCTCCTTGATTACATACACTAAGCAGGATTGGACCAGATTTCCAGTGGAGGGAATATACACATATTTTGTAAACTATATGCCACACAATATTGTTTCTATACTATCTAAAGAGAAATAAACAATGATGCAGTAGATTCTCATCTGACCTCTTCAATTTCATCACCATTTCATTTAGATGGTAGGCCTTTCATATTCTATTGAGGGAGATTGAGAATCCTATTGCAAATGACTACTCAATTGCTTATAATTTTAGTGCGAATGGAATGTTCAATATATCTAAAAATAGCTTCTCATAATTCTACATGTATAATATTTTCAGCTACTTGGTTACATTTCCAATCAGAATAAAAATTTACTTTGGCTCTTACCTTTTAGAAATCTACCTGGAAGCATTGTGTCCTATCAACCAGATCTTGGTCACTCACAGCTGC
>NW_017729033.1:24370538-24378508 GCF_001723915.1 Gavialis gangeticus
CAATCAGAATAAAAGTTTACTTTGGCTCTTACCTTTTAGAAATCTACCTGGAAGCATTGTGTCCTATCAACCAGATCTTGGTCACTCACAGCTGCCACTGAAGTTGATGGGAATATGCCTGAATTAGGGCTACAGGGCCAGGACTGATATCTAAGTTCCTTGTACAAGACGAATTCATTAGACAAACTGAATAATTTAGACATTTTTGAAAAGAAAATGAATGTGGAGGTATTCCCTTATTATTATTGCTCACATAGATTTTTCTTTAAGAGGTAAAACATAAATTAATAAAGGCAAGAATATCTTTCATGATAATATTAGTGGCTTCCCTGTGGCTATTAAGACATGCACTCATTATAAACAATATTGATTTTTCCATTGGACAAAATTTTCTGGTTAAATTGTTATTTGCAAGTGTAGTCCATGCTAGTCATGTTGATCATTAACCTGAACAGTGTAGGTGGAAAGTTTTTGTTGGAGAACTAGAACCTTATATAAAGATCACATACTGTTGGAAGGAGCCTTTAAAGTCACGTGGGAGAAACATACAACTTACTGGGCATGTCTACAAGAGAGACGCTATCTGTGCAGTAGCATGTTACGGCACGAACAGTGCAAATATGCTACTATAAATATTATTAGGCTACTGTGCAGTAGCATCACTAAAAAGGTACTCGCTGGTGCTACTGTGCAGTAGCTTCAGTTACTGTGTATTTATTTAGTATTTGATTATACAACTACTAAATAAATGTGCAATAACCACTGAGCAGTAGTGTCTCATGTAAGGCTCACCTCGGTCCTGGGGAAGCTCTTTGAGAAAATTATTCAGGAGCACATCTGCGAGGGACCAGCAGGGGGGATCATGCTTAGGGGCAACAGACACGGGTTCATTCGAGACATGTCCTGTCAGACTAACCTGGTGGCCTTCTATGACCAGGTCACAAAATCCTTGGATGCAGGTGTCGCTGCGGAAAAGTCTTACTCCCAAGTAGAGTAGTCCCATTGACTTAAAATCTCATTCATATCTTTATGTAAAGGTTTTCAGGCTCTGAACATATATTTATGTAAAGGTAAAGGCTGGGGATGGGGAGTCAATCTAGCTGGGCTGACTTCCCGCCCCCGACGCAATCTAACTCTGGGGATGGGGAGTCAATCCAGTTGGTCTGACTTCCCATCCCCAGTGAAACATCAAAGCAGCATCGAAACAGCCTTTATGTTTCGATGGAATGGAATTGAACAGCTGTTTCAAGTCAAAATGAAATTTGAAACAGAACGCTGTTCTGTTGAACCATCGAAACTCAAGGCAAAACGGAATGATGCCATTTTGCACAGCCCTAGTAATTATTGCCAAAAGGAAAACAGCCTTTTATGGCTAAAAAAAGTTTTACTAAAAAGGATGCATGGTGGTAACTAGATAACTGTCAAAATGACACCAGGCTATTCCTTCTTTATCCAGGACCAGTAGAAGCCCTTCAGCATAGTTTTTTGTACCTTATTTTGAGACAATACCTTAACATTTTTCTGTTGCTGCAAACTGACTTTTACATATCATCTTATCTATGCACCTCCCAATAGAGTAAGTAGGGAGAGGTGACCAGCATAGCTGCCCTAGGTATTAACTTGGAAAGTGGGGGCAGAAAAACCCACTGCCATTGCAGCTACTTGATCACACCAGCAGCAGAGCAACAGCTGGAAGTTGCCTCCTGTGTCTCAGCTATCCGAGGCACCTGGCTGCATTGTTATACTTGTGGTGTTGCCACATGTCACCAGCTTCCACTAGACATTAGTATCTTTTCTATAGTTTCCAAACTAGAAATCAGCTGCAAAGACTTGCTTGCCTGATACTTGTTGCACTATTGTGACCTTGCAGTGCTTTGAACTGTAAGCAAATACACCTGGACGTCTGGAGGAATGGTTCACTTGAAGTATTTCCTTGAGAAAATATCTATTTAAATAGTGTGTATCCAAAATTTGTGGCTTGTTAAAAAAATAAAAATCCCAGAGCAGGCTGGATTGTTGCTATTAGCACTATTCAATACCTGCACAGAGAAAATGTATGTGGCTCAGTGTTGCTTCCTTCTCCAGCTATGAAGCAATTAACGCCAGTTACATTGGACCAAATTTTGATCCCTAACGCTCTGCTATAGCTGTGCGCTCCAAGAACAGCACAGACACAAAGCCCAGGACAAAGCATCTGTAAGTCTCGGATGAAGCTTTCAAAGTTCAGAGGTAAAGAAACTTTCAAAGTAAAGAAATGCTAGGCTTAAATTGCAATCTTATATTTTTTTAATAGAAAAGAAACCCATAATATTTCAGAGAAGACTTTTTTTCTTTGATGTAATACAGTTCCACTCTCCTATTGACAATCCATCATATATATGGAAAATATAGTCTGTGGTCAGTATACCTAAAGCCCTAAGGGCACATGTAAGTAGATCTGCCTCTATAGCTTAATCATGGAGCACTCTCCTTTGAAACTGAACTTCCTGACTCTAACAGGAGCTTCTTGACAGTAATTAATTGTGTACATAGTACCACAACAGAAGGGGAGTATGAAATATCTGTTCTGTGGCCCAAAACACATCATCGAGCATTGCTTTTTTGCTTTTGCAGGTAGCCAGAAGAAATGACATTAAAATAGCATTACATTAAAGAAACTAAAAGGTACAACATTCCAAAGCTTTGAGGGGATGGAAAATGGTGCTGATTGTAATATGTCATAAGAGTCAGTGTTTTTTCATATGAATCATGGTTATGGGCTTGTGGAAACTGTAAAGAGATTTCACAAGGTTTTATAAAACCTATGCATCATCTATGCTTGTTGATGTTTTGTACAACAATACAGCCTTTCTTTGTCATTGTCTCTCTCTTTTTTGCGGTGGATTTAGGATCCAGTCCTTCAGGGGTGCTGAGTACCTCGTGCAAGATACAGAGCACTTCAGTCTCCAGGGAAGTCAGCAGGTGACTGGGGGATCTCTCAGAACTTTCTTGCAGAAATTACTTCCCTCCTCTCAAGACCATCTGTATTTGAACAGGTATGGGTACAGACCAGGGAGGGAATTATGATTTGGTAACAGTTCATTTTTGGGTTAACCCTGCCTCTGGGCTACTAGCAAATTACCTCCTCTTCCTCTCCTCTCTTTATTGGCCAGCACACTGCAGCTGGTCATAGTCAAGATTTAACTCTTTCTTTACCAGTGCCTGTCAATTCCATGTCCACCTGAGATGGAAAGGGAGCAATGGCTCATACCTTCTGTTCTCACCTGTGTTCATGTCAGTGACATGGGCAGTGCACACAGGGGACTCAAAGACACAGGAAGAACTGTCCAGTGGTTCAGCCACTGGTCTAGGAATTGAGGGCCTTAGTCACAAATCATTTAGGAACAGATTTTTAGAGGCATTTAAGCACCCACATGTATCTTCTGGTTTCTAAATATCTCTACAAATCTGGATCTTAAGATGGAGTTACTATTACTTCTTTATGTTAACAATGTTGGAAGGAAAAATACATTAAAAATTCTAAAGTGCAGAGTTAGCGTGGAATGTTGTAAGTACCGTCGGCAGCTAGATCCTGTATCTCTTTACTCCTCTACAATAGCGTGCAAGGTAGGAGACAATCTTGTTTACCGTAGGGGTGAATGACAGAGTTAAAGAATAGAGGAAATGGGGAAGAACTGCTAAAGAGCAGTTGAGGTGCTGAACAGTGATGTCTTTTTGATAGTGTCTTCATGTGAAATGCTGACAGGCTTAAAAAAATGAAAGAACGCTGTAATGGTGATATCCTGTTCAGGTTACACTATCCCCAGGGAAACTGTCACTTAAGCTGAATTAATTAATGAGAATTTGTTTTGTGTATCCCCGCATTTAGAAAGAAACACTCCAGTTTCCTTGTCTACCTTTTGTTACACAAGTGTGAACAAATAAACCATTTGCTGATGCTCTGATAACCTGTTACTCTTGCTCAATATCCTAAGCGTAATACTTTGGAATGCAGGGTTGTGTGTGTTACAGCTGGGAGCAATGTCTTCTTGTATCATGTACTCAGAAATCATTGTGTAGAAAAGTGTAAAACAAGTAACTTTGGAATCCATGATGGTAGTTTCAGGCATTATATCAGTTTCTTTCTGAGCTTGTCTACAAGATTAGTGATGCAGTTCTACAGGAACAGATAAGAAGAGTTAAATGTAGAAGTGCAGCTTCCTATCTACTTCATGGCTTTATAACACCTTGAAAGTTGATCACTGGTGAATTATTTATATTGCAAGTTTTTTAGTCTTCCTCAAATATCCCATGGGTACATCTCTTGTGCAGGTGAATGTCACAGGGGCAAGCTTTTTTTGCTGTCGTTTTTATCCCCTCTAGCATGATATCATTATCTTTTCATGCTAAAATTGTATTATCTCTCTAGCACTTTATTGGTGTATGCTTCCATTACATAAAATATAAAGGAAGCTGTGCTAAACTGCTGGATGTATTATGTGTAAGATAGTGAGTTTTTGTTGGAAAGGCCTCAAGTTGAATTAGCGCATCCCAGTTTTTAACAGGATTATATGACAGATGGGGCAGATCCAGATAAGGCTGCACAATACATCTTCAGTCTCTCTTTAACAAACAGAAAGACAGCTTCTTTTCAGTCCACAATTGCAGGCACATTTTGTTCCATTTTGAAAGAATGCAAGAAATATTTTCTTGATTTTTATCTGGTTTTAATTAAGTTTCTCCAACAATGAGAGCATTTGTTACATTATGCAACAGGAGTCCTTTAGTTCAGACATTGATTTGCCTTGAGTGGGAAATAAAATCAGCCCAAGTAATGTATTTTTCAATCATCTGCTACCTCTATTGTTGTTTATTACAAAGTCTTCTAGCTATCATAAAGTTTTGAGTAAAAGATACTCATTTATTTTATTTAGGATTTGTGTATGTGTAAGCAGATTGGCTGTCCTCCCAAGCTGTTATTAATGAAACAAATGTATTTTGTGTGTGTGTGTGTGTGTGTGTGTTGTGTGTACATGCATGGTCGCATGCAAATTCATATATGCTGCTCCCCAGTAGTTATGTTACACAGAAGGTAAAAACAACCTACAATCAGAGCCACTCCTGAGGGAGTGTCCCTTCACCTCAGCTATTAGGGGACTGGGCTGAGGCTATGTCAACATAGTTTGTCACTATGGCAATGTAGCATCTCATGTAGACGCACCCATAGGGTACCTGTGTGGCCACTCCAGTTGAGAATAGAACTGATTTATTCTGGAATAGAGTGTCCTCTCTGGGGCACCGGAGGAGCTATACCCGCGTACTTCATTCCACAGTAGCTATCCCAGTCAATACCTCCATGTAAACAAGGCTTAACATCCGTTCAGTTAATAGCAGTGCAGTTATTTTGGGGAGACTATAAAGATATGTCTACACCTTAGACCTGACACTGCTCCCCTGCACCCCCAGTCCCACACTTTAATCTGAAAGTGCTGGGGTGAGGTGCAAGTGAGAGAAGGTGAGCATTGTTCATGTACACTGGTAAATGTTTTGTGTATGCAAATGAGCATTCATGAATGTGCATTTAGAATTTCTCCAGGACATGTGCTTTACCCCTAAGTAAAAATTTTGACCCTTAAAATGTATCTATTCCTATTATAGTCTGTCGTGTACTTACATTGGCACTGTATTTTCTTCCATACTCTATGCCCCAAAATAAGACATGCACCTTGTTTTCCAGAAGGCAGAATGTAGACAAAAAGGTTTTATCCAGAGTTTTGGCTGCCTGGAGCAGGGACAGAGCCTAATCTTCATCTCACTCACCCTCTTTATCCTGTTCAGACAAAAGACATACAGTTTTAATCCTTTCACAGCTGTATTGGCTGCTTTTGCCTTAGCAAGAAAGGGATGATGAGTAAGCAGAAGATTAGGATCTGTCCCTGCTCCAATTCAGCTGTGAAAGGGTTAGAACTGTAGCTGCTGCTGAAGACTGGACTCTGCCCCACCAACCATGCATCTGTTGGGGAAACATAGGTGGATTAATGCATGGGCCAGCTGGGCCCCGGGCCAGGGGTCCCTGCCTCAGTGTGGATGAAACCAGCTGCTGGGCCAGACCAGGCATGCACAATGCGGCAGGCCATGGCTGTTGGCTGCCATTTGCTGGGCGCTGCTGCAGCTGGACTGAGCCACAGTGTGGCGAGGGGCTGTCCCCAGAGCTCATGTGCCCAGCAAGCAGCAGCTTTGCATCCCCAGCTCTGGCTGTAGCGTGGACCTATGTGCGAGGGCAGCCGTGTCTCCTGGGGGCCTGAGGGGCAGCGCATCTCACTCCAGCCACTGCTCATGCTGCACTGGCCAGGGATGGAGCCCACAGCTGCAGGGCAGGGCATGGGTTGAGGGGGAGGAGGGACATGGGGGAGGGGCCCCCACACCCAGGGTCCCAGTTAATCTTAATCTTGCCCTGGGGGGGGAAGAGAAGAAAAAGAAGCACCAGCCGTATTACAGCTTCTTCATGCTTCCATTCCAGACATAAAATATGATCCTCCCTCCATCCCAATTTTGGAGGACTAACTTTTTGGGGAAAGGTGCTGGTGGTAAACAAGTAAATATGCTAACTGGTGGCAGCATCAAAATCCAGAGAGATAACTAACATGGCCAACTCCTGTACAGGTCTTTGCTCAAATATATTACAGATGGGAGCTGTAAGAGTTAATGAAAGCTGGCAAAACATGTCCACTGGAAGCAGGTCAAGGCATTTAACAATTACACAAGAATTTTTCATTGGAAGTGATGAGGGATGATGACATTGCTCTTAATATATGACCTTCCCAATTTCAACTGCTCAATACCTCTTACTGTACACAGAAATTGCCAAAATCTCACCTAATGAGCTGAAAATGACATGTGACAATTCTAATGACTACAGTGTTGCTACAAGATGAAAGGTTACTACAGTAAAACCTGAAAAAATCATCTCTCCTACTTCTTCGTAGTTTAATGGTTTTTTTGTTTGTACTGAATGTCTAAAATACAATTTGAGGACATCAGTAATTAGGGCTTGAGTTAAAACCTATAGAAATCAGTGGGAATCTTTTCATTTATCTGAATATGTTTTGTCTGAATATTTGGATCCGAATTTTAGTGTATTCATATGTTAAGGAGAATTATGAGAGTATTAGCAGTCTACCACAGGCATGGGGTTCTCTTTTGGCAGTTATGTTGGGAACTCCTTTGGGAGTTAACTCTATTGATCCCAATATAAGCAAGAGGAGAATAAGGCCCTATATATTTTTGTACAGCAAAGCCCTGATATAGGACTTGTTTGTTTTAACCACAGAGCATCTATACACATACACTGAGGATACTCTGATGCGCTGTAATTACAGTGTGTCAGAGCAGACTTGATTAATCTGGACGTGGAAATTACTGTGCTCCAGCAGACTCCAGTGTCACATATATAAGTATCCCCACACTGAGAAATGGTGGCAAGGTGCTTTAACTAAAGCTTATTTGATGATTTCATAGATTTCATAGACGTTAGGACTGGAAGGGACCTCGGAAGATCATCAAGTCCTGCCCCGAAGGGCAGGAAGTCAGCTGGGGTCATAGGATCCCAGCAAGATAACCATCCAATTTGCTCTTGAAGGTGTTCAGTGTAGCTGCTTGAACCACGTTCAATGGCAGGCTGTTCCAGACCTTGGGGGCTCGGACAGTAAAGAAATTCTTCCTTATGTCCAGCTTGAAACGGTCTTGCAGTAGTTTATAACTGTTCGACCTCATCATCTCTTGGGGCGCTCTTGTGAACAAACGTTCCCCCAGGTACTGGTGGTCACCCCGATAAATTTATAGGTGGCCATCAGATCACCCCTGAGACTGCGCTTTTCCAGGGTAAAGAGCCCCATGGCTCTCAGCCTGTCATCGTAAGGTCTGTTTTCCTGTCCTCTGATCATGTGCATGGCTCTTCTCTGGACTCTCTCAAGCTTCTCCACATCCTTTTT
>NW_017729033.1:24383508-24420386 GCF_001723915.1 Gavialis gangeticus
TGGATTTGCTTGAGAAGCATCTATAGATGCAAGCCAGTGTTTTGGTCTCTTTTCTAGCCGCAGCATTTGATTGCAGGTTCATATTCATCTTGTGGTCAATGATGACCCCCAAGTCTCTTTCTTTAGCTTTAGTTAAACTGCCCTGTCCCAGGGAGCAACCAAGGGGAAAACCCTGGGGAGCCTGGGGGGAACTCGGGGAGCAGGAACGGGGTGAAGAAAGAGAAGAAAGAAAAGAGAAACAAACAGAAAGACTCTTACCTTTAGCCAGAACCACAACAAAGCCAGAAGTGGCAGTGGGACCCGAGCGGCTCGTTTGCCATGTTTTTATAAAGTTGCGGCCAGCTGATGATGACAGCTGCAAGAGCCGGTTGGGGGAGTTAAAAGGAGCTGCAGGCGAGGAGAAAGGGGAGAGACCAGCAGGAGCGCCGGAGGGGGAAGCTCTCTCGGAGTCCCCTTGGAGTGGAGGAGAGTGGGGGTTTGCAGCTGACAGCCCTGGAGGAGAGAGTGAGACCTTGAAGGAGGAGGTCACTGCTGCAACGAGGCAGGAGGCGAGAAGGCAGAGCCAAGATACGGAGGCAGGAGAGAGCTAGAGAGCATTGAGATCTGGAGGTGCCCACAAAGGGTCAGGAGAGGCGGCAGAAGCCACATCGCCGGATCAGGTGAGACTGTAAAGGGCTCGGACAGCCCTAAGGAGAAGTCATGGGGGAGCCGTGTTGAGGGGATCCACAGAGAATACAGTGAATCTACAAGCTTGGTAGAGAACGAAGGGGAGGAGGAGAGGGACAGCAGACTGACCCAGACCAAGTCTAGGCCTGGCAAGGGTCTTAGAGGCTGCAGCTGGTGGCAATAGGGCAGGCTGCAGGAATAGGCATATAAGGGGGCAAAGGGCATCCCTTGGTAACCTATGTCTCTCTGCCAGTGATATACTTTGTGAGTTTTTTTGTTACCCACTTTTGGAGGGGTTGTGAGGTGTAGAGCCCAGACAGGGTTCAACCACAGGCAAGGTCAGTCAGCTGTTTGGAGAAGGAGGGAGCCTGTAGTCAGACTCCTATAGCCCATTAAGAAAAGGGTGCCAAGCCCCATCTATTGGAGAGACGTGGCCGAAGACTGCCAACATTCATCAAAGTGGGGTGTAAGGATGAGATAGAGGGGAGGCATAGCCTTGCAGAAGATTGTCGTCCCACGGTCCCTTGCACGAGAAACGCTGATAGTCAAACCCCACCACTGAGATAAGATCTAAGTCGTGGCAGGCGAGATTGGGGGAGATGATTCGGGTCGTCGACACCAACTCGTCAGGATCACAGGGACGGACGGGCGGACAACCCGGAACATCTGGGGACGCATAGCGCTTGACCGGATGTTCGAAACCAGACGGGTACATGCCCCCTCCATCATTTTTCAGGGTGGGGATGCTGATACATGTGATACTTTGGGTGCTTTAATTAGAGCGGCTCTTGGAGCCACTCTAATTAAAGCATGCCCCCCACCCCCACCTCCTGGAGCACATGTATAAACCCCCCCAGTTGGCACTTTGGACAATAGCATTAGGCCAGTTATACCCTTGGAAACACCACTGAAATGACTGAAGTTGTTTTAGAGTAAAACTATTACAAGGTGATTAAAAATAAGCCCCAATAGACCCAACTCTATTCTCCTCACGCAGACAAAACTTCCATACAATTGATTGGGAATGGAAGTAGAGCTTTTTACATTCAATAACATGACAAGGAGTGATTGAGTGGGGTACGAGTCCCAGATGCTGCCTTATGGGGGGTGCTGGAATGGAGCTACAAGGTGCCTCACCTCCTGCCGCCATCTCTGTGTTCCCCTTCATCTTGTACTTTTTGGCAACAATTCTTGCTCTGGCAGCAGGGTGGTCAGAGAAGTGGAAGTTGCACCTCCTTATTTGCCACTGAAAACTGGTGTGTTTTTGGCCACTCAACATGCATGTCATGAAAAGTTTGCCATTAGTTTATTTCAAAACCACAAATATAATCTTCTGTATTATGACTAGATGGTAAGGCTTGATAAGGTTAGAGGGATCCTTTTAGGGAATAGATGTTCAGCATTTATCTTTGGAACAGATGCTGCAGGCTTTCTCTAGATCAAGCAAGAGATTGATGCACTTTAATTGTCTTTTTTAGAGGATCTTCAGCCACCCAGGAAGATATTAAGGATCAGTACAGCTGTTCAAAAAGTCTCTGGCAGAAATAGTCTATTGTACTGCACTTAAAGTACTGTAAGTTAGAGCAGGAATGAACCCAAAAGATATTCTCCTGTCTGGGGCTGGGGGGGTGGGAGTTAGGGGAGCTAGTGCCTGCCTGCACTGGTTAAGAGTAGCAGGTGGGGGTCACTCCCATAGACTTGCAAGGAGGCTGATGGAGACAGCCTGGCTGCCCCACCAGCTGGGAGTGAGGCAGGGAGAACAGAGCCCCCTGCCATGGGGTCCCCCCCACAGTTAGCTGGCAGGAGTCTTGGAAGGGTGGCAGGCCACATCCATGTGGCAGGGGACTCCCCCAAACCCACCCCAGCCACTTGACAGTTGCAGCCAGGAGCTGCAGCATGGGACTGCCTGACTGGCTTTTAGCTGCACCAGAAACTCAGGCTGGGGTGGGGGAGAAAGCCTCCTCCTGCCATGTGGACTTGGCTTGCCTCTCCCCAAGACCCTTGCCAGCAAGCTGTGGGAGGGACTCTTGCAGCAGAGGGAGGTCCCTTCAACCCCCAGCCCCAGTTCTGGGTGTAGAGAAAAGCCAGGCAGGCAAACCCGCACTGCATCTGCTGGCTGGTGGTGTCAAGAGGCTCAGGTGGGTGGGGTGGACCCAGCCCAACCTCCACTCTGACACCTCAGCCATTAAGCTGTGGGGGGGTTCCTCATGGCCAGCATTTCACTGTATTGGGAACTGGGGCAGGTGATGGTGGGGAATGGAGTCTCTCTGCTGTGTGGGCCCAGCCCAGCCCCCACCAAGACCGGTGCCTGCAAGCTTGGGGAGAAGGGATCCATGTGGCAGAGATGCTCCATTCTCCCACCCCCACCCAGCTTCACAAGGAGGAGACAGGGCCTTTTCTGTGTAGCATGGGGGCAGGGATGGGCCAGTGCTTACCTGGAGCAGATGAGCACTGGCAGGGGCTAGCAAGTCACCCAGCAAGGGGCCCTGGGATGGCAGCACAATGCGACCTACATTGAAGTGTGATTTATGTGGTACAGAATTTCAAACAAGCACTCTAACCTAAAGCGCTTTAGTCTTCTATCATATCTTTTGAGGGTTAACTTAGATCAGGATCTACCATTTTTAAAGCACTTCTGTTCTGTTATGGCTTTAAAGTGCTTTCTATGCATTTAATGCGCATTAAGTGTAACATCTGTAACTAGCCTAAATGCTATGATCAGAGATAAATGTCTCTTCTTTCCTTAAAGTGGGAAGTTTTAAAATTGCTAATTAACCACATCCATTTTCTTGTGGAAAGAAGCAAATAAGAATGAATTGCCAACAAATCCTGGATTTAATGGATTGCAGATGAGATGAGAAATGTTGGCCTTGATCCTGACTTCTGAAATAGACAAATCTCTCAGGTATACAGGACAGAAGTATGTGCGTAAAGACAAGGCTGGGATGTTTTTGGCTTGGCAATAAAGTTTTGTTCAATGTATACTTGGGAACTTACACCAGAAATAAAGCTTTAAAATATATATAAAAATTGAGTCAAATAAAGAAGTGAGCCTAGATTTACATTTAGATTGCTTTATGATCCTTTACGTTCTCTTTAGGGTACTTATATCCACTGTATTGATGTTCAAAGGAATATAAATTATAGTAACTTACTAGGTATAAGACATAAATTAAAGTGATGGATAATTCTAGCTTCTCAGTACTGTATATAAAATAATCTTGCTTGCTGAATATTGGTAACATGGGTTCATGTAACTCAGAAGAAGTAGCATGCCTAACTCCTTAGCTCAGATTCGCAGGTGTAATTTACCATTTAGCTTATGAATCTAAGAAAGGATAAAAGTCTAGAGGGACTCTGAAGAATCTAACATGGCATAAAATCCAGATTTGAAGGGAATAATAACAATAACAATAATAATAATAAAACCCTAAATAATATTAATTTAGGCAAATTCTGGTCTTTCTTATACTCATAATTATTTTTTAATTTGACTTAATATTTCCACATTTTTTAATGGTGTGAGTTGGTCAAAAACATTATGCATCTAGTTTTTTGTATTTACTATTGCTCTTTGGCAACATTTGAATGTTCATTTTTGGAAAAAATATGACTGACTATGAAGTTTTATGAAATTTGACTGTTTCAATAGATTCCTGTGACTGGCTACAGTTGACTACTATATATTTGGTATCATAGACTAAGTAGCTGCCACAGTGCATTTAATAATCCAGCAATTGACATTATACAGATTTCTGCTGTTTTCCTGTAGCACCCAGTTTCATGGAAGAAAATATAATATATTTAGTAACTGTCCAGAGACTTATTTATTATTCTGTGTCTTAATGTTCAATAAAAAAATCTCAGTTAATGACTTAAACAGTCCCAGAAGATACATCTCTTCTAGGTGAGCCTGAATAATAAAAGTCAGATAAAAGAAACATGGCATTACCATATGAAGAAATGTGAAGTGGAACTTTGCCAATAATTAATAAATATTTATAATATCCAAATGAGTATTTAAGTATTTTACATAAAAGTATTTTACAGCAGGAACAGGATCGACTTAAAACTTATCCTAGAATTTTATGGGGGTGGTTAGGGCAATCTTCTGGAATAAGTGAATTCAAATCTCCTTTGACAGAGAATATAACTGAATTTTTGGTTTTTACATTGTAGGTGCCCTAACCACTGGGCTATTGGGAACATGGGGAAACAAGTCCTTCCCCAAATATTTTAGCTAAAATTCTTCACTGAATGTGACCTGAATTTACAACTCATTTCAGGTCATTCAAAGCTGCATTTTTCAGCAAATAATCTCTTTGAAATCTTTTTGCTTAGCTCTAAGCAAAGTGTCAAGTCATTAAATGATGACAGAATCCTAAATCTTCAGGAATTATGGGCACAAGACAAATATTTTGCTGAAAAATTTAGTATCCAGTTGATTTTCTGGTAAGAAAATGGACAATATATCTGGAGAAAGTAGTTGTGAGTACTTTTCTGTATTTCAGATATCTCTTGACAAGCAAGAAGCACCAGATCAGCATTTGATCAGATGCTATTTTATCATTAGTATAATTCTGATGTACTAAGTACCTAATTATTTTCTATTTACATTAGTGATGCATCAAAATCTTAAAAGCCTTATATTCATATCACTTTCAGAACTGCAGGTGGGGACAGAGGGTATATACAGATGTTACATTTAGATCGACCTAGTTAAGGTTAGGTTTATCTAAGTGCCAACATGTTCACAGGGTTTAAATTGGACCAAAAATGGTGGGCCTGATCTAAGTTCACCTAAGTAGATGAGCTAACTTAGATCAGGAACAGGTTAACACAATCCAGCAAATGTCTGCACGTTTTTGGAGTGCTGTCCCCAGGGCTAGGAAAGCTCAGCCTCTTGTCCCCGCTCTGGGCTTACATTCTTCCTCTCCCACTGACCATGACTGGGGTATTTTTAGCCATCTGCCCCTTCTGTACCCAGCTGGACATCCTCCCCCATGGACCCACCAACCCCCGTACCCATTGTTACCAACCCCCTGCATGGACACCAGCTCCCTGATCCTTCTCTCTCCTCCCCCCACCCCACGTTACTTGCATAAGGTTCCTTGTGCAGTTTCTGGTATGTGTGAATGCCTATATACACTGCTCCTGGTCTACCATCACATGGCTTATAGTGATTGTAGACCTCTATATGGTAAATGTTTGTACACATCCAGAAATAGAGATCACTCATATATTGAAAGCCAGAGAGTAGTATAAATTCATCACATCTGACCTACTTTATAATACAGACAATAGAATTTCATCCATTTTCAATGCATTGAACTTGATAGGTTCAATACCAGGCCTTAACCTCTTGAGTTTTCATGGACTTGTTTTCCCCATGGTAAATCTTAGATCTGGCTTTTAGACTGGGTTTCTAGAAGTAGCATTGGTAGCTACATTGGAATATGCTATTTGAGCTTTCTCATTAAATATGGTACAAATTCAAATGAAAAGGAATCCCCAAATGCTTGGGTTTTTGTTGTTTTTTTAAAAAAAACCCTTCAGTTGAATCACAGACAAGAAAAAGTTGTACTGAATTACCTTAGGCTTGATAATGCCAATTGCACCCAAATGAAAACTAATTTTACTTGTTTAGGTCATACAATTTACATAACTCTACTTCAAACAGTGGTTATAGGGAGGCAAATCTGCTTTCAAATTGATTAAGAGGGCTACCCTAATTAGAAACACTTATAACATGTACATTCAAATTGCCTTTTTGTTTTCTCTCTTAATTTGGAGTTGTATAAATCACAGGAAAATAAGTATCTCATATCCAAAATGTCCATCTCTTTGTTCTTTTTTATTTGATTGCAGTCAGATGAAAAATGCTGCTTTGAAATAGAGGCAATGGCCAGAGGCCCACTGATTGCCTGTAAACAGAAACAAAAAAGGGCACTGGTAACATTTAGAATGTTTTATCAGTGATCAAAGCACAGGAGGTGCTGTCTAGACAGTCTAGGTGTGGACTAGCAAATGGCTTTCATTAAGAGTCCCCTACTCTGGTGCCATTGTTTCAGTTCTGCTCTTCTTCACGCCAATCTGTGATTGATTTGCAGAGAGGTGCCCAAGTGCCTGTGGCAATGGGATAAAGCTTACAGGACTTTGCTTGTTCTGACAAGGCAGAGTAGCTGCCTATCACATTAGTGCAAAATGACACATTCATTTACTTCCACAGTGCTTTGAAACAAATACTTTCAGCTATAACAATTGCACTTTGCAGCTTGATCTCTTGAGTTAAATACTTGTATTCCAGAGAATAAAATCTTGGAAAATGATTTAAAGTATCCCATAACTGAAAAGGGCATATTCTGACCCCTCTGACAGGACTCTAGATTTATTTTTGGGTATAATGATGACATAATAGGGTTTTCCCCTATTAATATATTTTATTTTTAATGCTGTTGAGGTTATTTTTGAAATTGAAAAGAACAGCTTAACTTTTCACCCATGTACATTTCTGTATGTGTTCAGTATGCACTGCGTTGTGTCTTCCTATAAAGATATTTGGCATTCATAAACTGGTGCACTAAATCATATGAATCATAGGATAAAAATTTTCATCCTTACAATTCTTATACACATGTGAAAATGTTAACTTAAAAAATAAAAACCTGTTCCTCAGCTGGTGTAAGTTACTGATCCACATCAGCTGAGGCTATGGCCTCAATTGCTTTTTGGACCTGGAAATTTCAGTGGCTTTTAATGGAACTGATTTACAATAGGACTTACGTTTCTTAGGAACTTTTGAAAAACCTTTGTTCTTTCATTCTTCCTATTGTCCTAGGTTGCAGTGGTTCCCAATTGTTAAGGACAGGGGTGGGAAATGTGCAGCCAGTGGGCCAGATATAGCCTGCCAATTGATCATATCTGGCCTACAGGTGCCCTTGCAGTTCTCTGCACGGGGCTGAGCCCCACCTGCTCCCGCCTGGGGCAGTCTGTGCTATGGTCCCTCCCACACCTCCCCGTGCTCACTGACAGCACCACCAAGGCCACCGCCCCGGCCCTGACCAGTGTGCGTAGCTTCCCAAGCAGGGCTACTCGCACAGCCACCTGGGTACTGCTCTTCCCCCTCCTCCTCCTCCTGCCCCTGCTGCACTGCTTCAGGCAGCAGGTAGCACAGGAAGCTGTGGGGATGTGTGCCAGGCACCAGATGCCCAGCCAAGTGGGGACAGGAGGGAAGCTGCAGCCAAGTGGCTCCTGCCCCAGTGTGTAGGGCTCCAGCTCCAGCTCCTGGCCATCTTCTACCCAGTCAGCTACCCACAGGAAAAGATGAGCAAGAGAGAGGGGTTTTGCCTCTTCCCAAGTGATTTTTTTGTTTCTTGTGATACTAATAGAGCAATTCTATGTTAGAAGCCAGTGTAGTTCCTGTCTGTTGTGTGCCATTCTGACTCCTGAATTCATAGACTCATAGAAAATTAGGGTTGGAAGGAACCTCAGGAGACTATTTAGTTCAACCCCCTGCTCAAAGCAGGACCATCCCAGCCAAGGCTTTGTCTAGCTGGGTCTTAAAAACCTCCAGTGGAGATCCACAACTTCTCTGAGTAACCTCTTCCAGTGCTTGACTCCCCTCCTAGTGAGAAAGTGTTTCCTAATATCTAACTTAAACTTCCCTTGCTGCAACTTGAGACCATTGCTCCTTGTTCTGTCATCTGCTACCACTGAGAACAGTCCGACCTCCATTCTCTTTGTAACCAACATTCAGGCAGTTGACAGCTGTTACTAAATCCCTCTCTTCAGTCTTCTCCAGACTAAAGAAGACAAATTCCTTTAGTCTCTACTCATAACTTATATTCCTCAGCCCTTTAATCATTTTCATTTTCCTCTTTGTCCACTTCCTTTCTGTGGTGGTGGTGGGGGATTGTTCCATTCTAAGTGCAGGACTTTACACTTCTCCTTATGGAACCTCATGATATTTCTTTTGGTCCAATCCTCCAACCTGTCAAGGTCTCTCTGAATCCTAGCCTTACTCTCCAGCATATCTGTGATTTCACCCAGTGGTATTATTTGCAAACTTGCTGATCATCCACTCCATCCCATCTTCCAATATTTGCTATATAGTCCCAGCCTGTTCTTTCACCACTGTTGGCTGCTCACCTCCTCCCCAATCTATGCTGTCAGGTATTCCTAACTTGCAATACAGAATGCTCAAATCATGCATGTGAAAGAAAGGTTGTTCACGTTTTGTACAAGTCCAAGGAATTATCACTAAGCTCAGAGGGACTGAAAGTTGGCAGATAGGCTCCAACTCTCAGGAAGAGTGCTAAATAGGGGATCAGCCTTATGAAAGTGCACCTGCACTAGGGGTTATGCCTATTTGTCTCCAGGAGCTTAAAACACATAGTGAATTCAGTAATGGGAGTCCCTTCTGAAGCCTGGTAAGAGTGCAACAGGGAGAGCCAGATCTGTCAGAATCGGTTTCAATGAAAAATCCTATTCAGAAATATTTTTAAAGAGTTTTGAATTGTTCAAATGCCTCATTTGTACATTTTTTAAACTAAGCATTTTATAACTGGTTCAAAGTGACTTTTCATAAAGTTTTTTTAAATTAATATAAAAAGTAAACAACATTAAAAAAATATGTAAAAAGAAAACATTTTGGTTGACCTGAAACTTTTTCTTTTCTTTTTTTTCAGGTTATTGTTCCAAAAATATTTCAGCTCTATTTTCCTGATTCACAATGGTAATTAAAAAAAAAAGAAAGAAAACTTTCAAGAAACTCCTGGGATAGGGGAACTCTTTCCAGCATAGTTCTAGCTTTTAGACACTGTAGCAGTGGTCTGCTATATATTGCACTGGTGGTTGGAAAACAGGAACTTTGAGAAAGCAGTAGGAGATAAGCCTGGTTTTATTTACAGCTCTTGTCCTTCTATCAGAGTGAATGGCCAGGCATCAACATTTCTGGTGTTCCTATAGGATAAAAGACAGTGATGTATGACTGGATTCTCTAGTATACGAGATGGGTGCACTGTGTACTTTAGTAACATTGGTATACTTACACCAAATTCTACCATCAAAACCTTTCATAGATATCTTTTACAGTAAAATTGAATCACAAATGTACCTTATTCATAAAAAAATGACTAGTACCATTTTCCTAAGTACTTTCCTTTGAAGGGGATAATCTAGTTTTCATGACATCAGCTAAGGATCTAGCCCAACATCTAACCAAAATGTGTACCATCTTGAAAAAGATGTTGCGAAAGCCAGATTTTGGGCTAGATTTTCAGCTGGCATAGTTCTACTGAAGTAAATGGAAGTTTTTAGCATCTGAAGATTTGGCCTGTTACTCCATTTTGATCTGACTCAGAATGATTTCTTTTTCTTCAATCTCCACTATTCCTTCAACTTTTCTTTTCTTGGACTTAGCTAGTTATAAATCTTCAAGAGAAAAAATATCCTTTGCTCATGAAGCTAGATTATCACCCTCAATGGAAAAACCTACAACAGGTGCTGAAAAATATTTTCTCTTAAATCCCTACATCTTTTTCACCATAACTTCAAGAACTGATTGTCCTCTCAATAGGACTAGAAGCCTTATTGAAAGGGATAGGAATTAGGGGTGTGCGAAACGGATCATATTCGATTCGGATTCAGATTTGGCCTGAATCAGGGACAGTGATTGATTAATTGATTCAGATCACTGTCCTGATTTGACTTGGCCGAATCCAAATCTGAAGATTTGAGGCTGGTACTTCTGGTCCACTTTCAGGTACACAGCCGAGCACATGGGTGGGACCCCCCCACCACACCCTCCCTGCTCAGCAATCGGCTGTGGTGCCCCCCCAGAGCCAGGAGGCACCAGTTGGCAAGCGAGGGAGCGGGGAGATCCTACCTGCACTCTCTGGCAGACCTGGAAGTGGATAGGAAGTGCTTCTGGTCCACCTCTGGGTCTGCTGCCAAGAGTCCCATGGGAGCTGCTCCGGGTCCCCCCCCCAACCGCGCTCCCGTGGGATCCTCCATCCGCCCCACCATCAGCATTCATGAGCTGCCTGGTACCTTGAGGTATGTAGAAAAAACATTTAAAGCTGTGTTTATGTCCAAATCATCAAATCTTTCCGAATCTCTCCAAATCGATTCAGAGGGTTCTGATTTGATTCAGAGAGATTAAAGGGTCTCCTGATTTGATATGGATTTGGAAATTCATCCGCTGAATTGGGCTGAATTTCTGCCGAATCGAATCAGCAACTGAAACTTCACCCAGCCCTAATAGGAACAGGTCCTCTCCCAACTACTTCAGCTGAGGGGACCCTCATCAAAATAAGTGCGACTTTACTCCATTTATGTTTTCATTCCCAAGACCAGCACTGTCCGCTTATTGTACCATGTTGTCATAACAACACCTACCAAAGCTGGTCATTTTGTTTCAGGAAAACTTTCCAGGTTTTGACATTTGTTATGTTCTGCTGTGGAATGAATACCAAACCTTTTCAAAGTTTCTGAGAAATGAAATGTAGTTAAAATGTCTGTTTTCTAGTACACAGGCTTGACTCTTGCTTTGTTTTGTCAAAAGTGACCTGAGAGCCCTGGGCCTCAGATGTTTTCCTGTCAAGTTTTGATTAGCTCTAATGGTTACCTCATCCATGATTGGCATGGGTATGCAGTTAAAGGGATGAGAAGTAGGACTTGAGTAAGCCCACACTGGGTGCATCTACATGAGATGCTTACTGCTCATTAGCCTAATAATACTGTGCAGTAGCATGGCAGTTACAAACTGTGCTAATAGCCTACTGTGCAGTGCTATTAGGCTAACGTGCAGAAAACATCACTAAAAAACTGTGCCGGCACTACTGCGCTGTAACTCTAGTTACTGCGCTTTTAGTTAATACTTTATTAAGCCAGTACTAAATTAAATGTGTAGTACCTAAGGTGCATTAATGAATGTGTAGATGTACCCACTGTCTTCTAAGCATGTGTTGAATGCCTTGTCAGAAAATGCCTTGCATTTTCCAAGTAATGATTTCAAAAACAAAAATTTCAAAACATCAACCAGAATGTGCAAGTCTTATATAGATCTGTCAACCTTTCCCTGAAGATTAGGAATGATCAGGATTTTCTAACAACCCCCCCACCCCAGTGTTAAATTAGAAAATTCCTTACCAGCTCTGCTAAGAGCCACAGAGGGGTGGTTCTACTGGGATCTTCACATTCAGAGTTTGTCTGCAACTCTTCATGGCAGCATTATCCTGGGATAATGTCAGTGTGATGTTAAGCCATAGCAATTATACCAGTAACATATGCCAGTAATAATGTAACATGAACCAACAGAATTGCCTAAACAACATTAGTCTTTAAGGATTTGTCATGGACTTTTAGAACATTTCCCAGGGGAACCTGCTACCTAGAGCTCCTGCCTTTTCTCCTACCTCTGCCTCTTCCTAGCTTTGAAGTTCCTACTGAACTCCAACTATATGTCATTTCAATGGGCAGGATCTGTGGGGCTTTGTACAGAGACAGCTGCTTTTGCTGCCCCATTCTAGCATTTTTCAGAGCCTTTTTGGACCTTTAAAATTCATCAGAATGATTTTTTTGAGAGTAAGGATAGACTTATGACTGAATACCAGATTGACACTCCAGAGATCTGACTTAAATTGTTGGAGCTACCCCAGACTTAATCGTGCCTCAGCTCCCCATCTTCACTTGTGGGTAGTAAATACTTCCTTTCTCCTGCCTGCCTTGTCTCTTTAGATTTAGGCAGGACAGTTTCTTCCTGTGCAGATACAGTAATCTCGAATTGCCTTTCAGCAGTATTGTAACACAAATAATAACAATAATTCTCACCCATCAGTGTGGTATCTGGGTGACTTATAAGACCCAAAATGATATGTTCATGATATCAAGAATATAGCTACTGTCCTGCTGCCTGTAGCACTACTAGTCAGCAAGGAAATGATGATTTAATCATTTAAGAAAGGCCGAGTAAAGAGGTGTGTCATTTTTTCATTCCTTTACTCTCTTTAATGTCACCAAGCAGAGGGTAACTCCTGGCCCCAAGACATTATTTCCCTTTCTTTTTTAAAGGTAGCATTTATTGCAGGTATGCTTTCCCAAGCTATTCACTATGTTTTCTGATGCTCTGGAAATCTTTGTTGAAAAAGCAATGTCACTTGGAATCTAAAAGGTCCATTTTAGGTGTGGGGAGGTTCTTAGTCTTGTACATTCATTTTCTCTGTCTTGGCTATGCTTTTAAGCCAAAACCTTTTCTGTTATTTTGGGATTGTTTTATTCTTTTCCCTTAAACATAACTTGATCAATAAAATCTAATGGGTCAATGTATTCTTGCTTTAGAAGAAAAAAAAAATTATGGCATTCCTATCCCTCAAAATTCAAAGCTTGTTAAGTAATGAATAACCCTACTAAATATGATCACATTTTTCCTTCTATGGAAAAAATACTATATAATAAAGATGGAGATAAGTTATGATTTTTATTTTACTATTCTTATACCGACCTAAATATTAACACTCAAAATGTTCATTTATCTGCTTTTTGAGATACATGTGTCAAAGTATTTCTTAGTGTATGCAGTTACCAAAATTTAAGAAACCAGAACTTTACTCTTTTGGAAGGGGGGCAGAAGGTGCTATGAAGATGAAGTAGATAACAACATCTGGGGTGAAAAAGAGAAGTTGTAATCCTGGCCAGATCTCATTCGGAAACTCATGGAAGTAACTGATGTATGCTAGCTGAGGATCAAGTCCTTTATATATAAATTATGATTCACTTGGAGTTCACCTGATAAATTCTTCAATAACCCTTTCCTGCCAGCAACAAAGCACATGGTGGAATTTTAATGGATCCATTATGTTAACAAAACACAATGAGATTATAGTGATGATGGGAATTTGGCTGAGCTGAATGAAGAACATCTGGTTTAAAATAAATATGCAAATTTTCCCATCTATGTGTTAATCTGTCAAATCTAAAGGATGCCAGAGTTTAATGAGACCAAAACCTAAAGTGTAATCATGAAATAGAAATGGTCTGCAGCAAATTAGATTTAGGTCACATAAAGATCAGTTAATT
Organism: Gavialis gangeticus; assembly: GCF_001723915.1. Classification (NCBI taxonomy): domain Eukaryota; kingdom Metazoa; phylum Chordata; order Crocodylia; family Gavialidae; genus Gavialis; species Gavialis gangeticus. The sequence continues at coordinate 24,397,252 of NW_017729033.1, forward strand.
CTTGCTTCTCCTTAATGTTACTTAAAAGGGCATAATATTGGCCCAAATCTGAATAGCAAGAACTCCAATAATAGAGGTTTTGAACTTCATTCTGATCTCTCTTTATACTGGTTTTACTCTTTTAAAGTAGAATTAATGCAAAGGAGCCAAGGTATCTCATAGAACTAGTATGGCTAAGGTATCCTGGTGACTGTAGCCTACGGTAGACGAGTGAGCAATGTGACTAGCATCATGTTTGTTTGCTTTTGGTCCTTCAACCTGAGGACCAGATAATGACACAAGACTGCATTGCTTGAGGTTGTCCAAGGTAAGGCTTAGATTCACACTTCAGGATCTCCAGCATATTCTGCCATTGCGTTCTCTATTGGCAGGGTAAGGAATGGCCTGATGGTTAGGATTTCCTGTATTTTAAACAGTCTGTATTCTAAACAAAATAAAGTTCATACACTGGTTCCTTCTGATGCTCCCCTTAATTTCTACTCACTTTTTTTTTTTTTTTAGAAAACTCTTGCTTGATTTTAATGTTGAGCAAAATAGTTTAAGTGATAGTGTAGACTAAAGAGAACCAGTGTCACAACAATTCAGGAAGATTCACTTTTATCAGGTCTGAATTGGTTTTCCAAATGTCAGATTTACCAAAAATGGTATGAAGGAGTCCATCTTCTTTCAAATGGTTCATAGAGAAAGACTAGAATGGAAAAGCTAGAGTATTCTGCATCTTATAAAGGGCTCTGGTGAGTATGTTCCCCAGCATGTTGGGAAGTGGTGGGAGTCATTCAGAATGCCTGCTGATGGGAAGAGTAAATGTACGATGCCAGCACCTCTGAGTGGTTCCTTAAAAACATGCTGAAGCTCTTTGTGCTGGAAAATGTAGTCCACCAAAACACTTAAGCATGTGGTTAACTTTAAGCATGAGAGCAATTCTAATGAAGTCAAGTTTTCATCCAAGGTCTGAACGTGCCTTTAATATTACTTAAGGGAAGTGAGGGGGACTGCTTATGTGTTTGACATGATTTCTGTATCAAGACTTATTTCAATTAAATGCTTCAGTGTGTTTTTTATGTTTCAAGTTTATTGAAAGGTCTAAAATTCACTCTTTCAGCACAGTGCTGAAAGCAAACTTCAAATGAGAGGCCAGATCCTCAGGTGGTGTAAAATGGCATGGATCCATTGACTTCAAAAGACTCCACCGATGGGGATATGACCCTAGAGAGATTTTCAAATACTTTCTTCTTTAATGTTGCACTGGACCAAATTCTTTGCTGGTGTGACAACATTGACTTCAGCAGAGTTATATCAGCTGAGTGCTAGTTTATTAAATCTAAAATGCCAACTTCAGTAACAACTCAAAATGTACATTTTCTGGTGGTATACATGAATTCGTTGTCTTGAAACCTGGACAAATGTTAAGTATTAAAGTACTTCCAGTTATTGGGAAACGAATATGTTATGATTTATGTTTCCTTCATTCCAATCATCTTAAATAAGAAAAATGTTAGTTCTCAATTGCCAAATAGCACTATCCGGTATTTGTTAGATTATGATTAACAATAACCATTGACAGCTAGTACCTCAGGGCAAGCCAGAACGTCTCATATTATGTAACTGATAATTCAGATGAGGTTTAATCAAACAATAGAGCTATACAAAATTTACTGTAGCTACCAAGTTGTTCTTCAGAGTCTTGTATTTGTTTGTCTAAAGATAGAGCCAAGTTTATGAAATATTCCATTTGACCACAAAAGACAGGTGTATATCTAGCATTTGCAGCATCTTGGGTTGGCTGTAGACTTGTTCAGATTCTTGTTGCTTAGATTATGTCAGCCAAAGTTAGGAACATTTGGACAGCAGAGGGAAGATAGAGGTGCCATTGGTAGATCAGTGTTTGTATCCATTTCAGAAGCCCATTGGCAATATTTCCTGCAGGTTTTACTACAAATAAGAAGCCAGAAGAGTGTATGACTTCATTCCTTCACTCTTCTCTTTTGTCTCAGTTTTCTGGCATGCACCTGCATGCATTGACTTGCTGGAATTTGGCCCCTAATGCAATGTGCAAGAAGACTATTTACATTCTATTGTGTGTCCATAATGTCTCATTGTGCTGAATATTCTCATTAGAGACCAAAAAATCCATTACATTAAAATAAAGCAAGAATCTTTCCAAACCTTTTCCTGAAAACTAAATCAAATCCAAAACATTCAAAATTGGAACTCAGCTATTTGGTTAGTGATCTTTATTTATTTAAATAAAACTATATAAACACAGACTTTTTTTATAAGTCTTCAGCACTTCCTGGTTTCAGTGGAAAAGGAAATGTATTACCACAAGAAAAGTCATTCTTATGGTAGTTATATCCTGCCTAGAGCCACAACATGAAACATACCATTTTTCACTGACTCTATTTTTTAATCAATAAAAATGAAGATCAAGCAGAGAATTTTTTGTTCTTTTAGCTTTGGACATTCATGAGCTCCCTAGTGATAGTCACCTTTTTCGTTCTTTTAATAGGTAGGAAAGGTTGTCCAGTGCTATCAGAACCAATAGAATCAATCAAATTAGCTAGGATAGTAAACTTAAGGGCATTAATACTTGAGTCAGTTCTAGCACTGCTTGGTGAAGGACACAACACCCACAGGATTGTTCCCCATGTTCAAGTTAAAGTAGATTCACACTATTATACCACTGAAGAATTTGTTCTGTTTTCACGATATGTGGATGCATGGGGTGGGGGGCGGGGGCTGCAGTGGTGCAATTGTACCACCCCCTTTGAGTCCTGCTCTACCCAAAGTTTAAAACCAACTACCTGTTAGTAGCAGTAGCATTTCTATTCAGGCAGCAGTGTCAGAGTCAACTGATTTCATGTGTCATTATAATCTATTGGATTCCGTCTAAATTTTTCATCCCACAGGTGTTAATGTCCTTCTATCCTTTTGAATGGTGTTGATGTTCAAAGTAACATTTCTTCTGCATTTCTGTTGTGTTAACTGCTCCTGGTAATGTAGCTCCTCTTAAACAGCTCTGAAGACTATTTTTAACTTTAGCTGAAAATATTAATTTAGGTGTGGAAATAACTTTTAGTGATGTTTCACTGAATGTACTGTCAAGATATGCAAGAAGGCTGCATTTTGTTTTATGAATCTGAGAAAGAGATGTTCATTTAATTCAAATACCTGCATGACAAATGAAACAACTAATGTCAATTATTTTGCCTAGTTTATTGTGTTTTTAATGTATAATATATGCTATAGCAAATTAATGCATATTTCAATACATTAATTTTTGTTTTTGCTTCAATCTTAAACTGAATAATATAGCCCTTGGCCACTAGCTTATTACTGAAGTTTCTAGGTTCCTTTTAACTTGATAATATTATGTGTTGTGTTTTATGTGATGATCCACGACAGCATCTCCATCCCCCTTTTCAAAATCCTTGACCCGCCCATGGATGCACTAAAGTTTAAGTGGTGTTAGTTCTAAGAGCCAGAATATTCCTGGATAATGTTCAGTTTACAGTGGGATTCTGATCAGACCATTTCTTAAATGAATTTCTTTTGCAAAAGGAAAAGTTGCACAATAAGGACCCATCCACAGCTCACTGAGGAAAACTAAGGAAGTCCATGGAAAGCCAGCAGGCTTTGGATCAGCTTCTATATGGTAAGCGAAGCACAAAATTACTAGTTGTTAGTAAGAAAGATGAGTGGAATCCAAATATATTTCTGTGTTTTATAAATATTAACAGCTGACACAGCACTTAAAGGAACCTGTCACCTTTGAACAACTTCTGAGAAGAATGTGATCAAACTTGCTAAGTGGCATGATCTCAGTTGGGGAGTCACGGCAATATTTTCCTAAAAATAGTCTAGAGACCATGAATAGATATAATTGGAATGGAGATGTGGAGGTCATAGGTACACAGTAATAAATCATCTGTGTATAAAATAGCATTAATAATATGCCAACTGAAAATCCCTGTATGGCTCTGGGTTATCCTGATGTAGAAAAAAGAAGAAATAGACATAACCTGTTGTGTGCTACAGTTTAAAGTGGGATAGCCCACAGCAACTGGTGGGCACTGAACTGGGAGAGGTAAATTAAAGTAAATTAGCTGCCCATCTGAGACAAAAAGTACCAAATGTTAAGGTCTCCTGTATCGTATTGAAGAGAATTCAGTTCTTTTTTCTAGGTCAATGGCAAGAAGATAATCTTTGTTTGCATGTCATTTTTCTGTGCAAAGACCACTGGAGAGCTGTTGAAGATGATTTGTCATAGTGTAACTGGGAGTTGTTCTGATTGATGGTGTTTGTTAGCCTACCACTGTCTGTTCTGTTCTAAGAGCTAAAATCTCGGTAGAGATTTTACGGAAGGAATTCATAAGAGCAAGTCTACAGGATAGTTGGCCATGTGGTTCTGTATCAGGTTTACAAAAACAGTGTATCTATGGCTTCATGGGCTTTATATAGCATAATAAGTGAAGCTGGGTTTTATTTCCAAAGGAAATGAAAGTTGGGTTAAGTGAAGTTAGGTTTTATTTCCTGTTTTTAAAAGGCAGCTTGGATTTAGGGGAAGATATAGTCAAATGGAAGAAACTGGAAAAAGGTTGATTGTATCAAGACAAACCTGGGCTTTTTCCTAATGTTTATAAACCCCAGCAAAATTATGAAGCATAAAAGAAAAAGTTTAGAACAACCTTGATGAAGTACCCATACCAATGTTGTACAGAAGGTCTGTTTTAGCACTAATGTAATTAAATTGTAATCCTTACAACTGTAATCTACATTTGTCTCCACCTTTCTCATCCTTTTACTTGGAAATTTTTTTTGTCTTCAGTCTAGTTAAATTACAGACTCTTTGAGCAGGAACCTTATTTTCATTATGGCTATGTCTGCAGTGCACAATGCTCTGTGTAGACATGCCCTATGTTCTGTAAAGTGCCTAACATACTTTGGGGAACCATAAATAATAATTCTACTACATACTTCTGCATATTATTATAATGATTAGCCTATAATCATTTCCAGGAAAGGGAGAATAGCCATATTGTAAAAGGCCATGAAGCTCTAGAGTTGCTTTTTTTTGTTTTGGAAATAGATATGTTAATGGGGTTTTTTTGCTAAATAGATGTGTTAATGTTTGATGTATTTAGTCCTAATCAAAGAAAATTTCAGGAGTAAAACTGAATAACTTTCTCTCCAACAAAAATGTTACAGGAATATCCCCTCCCATCCCATTTCCTAGCTTCCAGTCATTGACTTCCTGAACTCTTGGAGTTAAACAGAACACCCCTTGCTTGTGGTGATGAATATGTACTCACATGAGCAGTGCCATTGGCTCGAAGGGGATTCCTCATGTAAGCAAATGATTATACTGACCTGCACAATCAGGTCCCTGATAATAAAGGTCAAAAAGATTTGCAGACAGATGAGCCTAAAAGTGCACGTAGGTTTCCTTATCTAATTTAAACATGAAAATCCCTGCTATACTTTGACAATGTGAACAGGTATTGCATGGCATTAATCACATGCAAAAGTATGCATGCATATTTAAGCATGGATGTGGAGAACATTAATTTTTTTTGGCCAAAGGTCTTTGGGGAAAATGATTTCTATATAAAATGTCTGTTTTCAATTAATTAATTTGAAGGAATTATTTTTTCTTCATAATTTTTAGGGAGGAAAGAAATCCTCAAACATTTTCTCATTTGCTCTACATGTATATGTTTGGAAATTTGCACACCCAAATCAGTCATCCTTTCTCTGAATGGTACATTAGCTCCCAAGTTGATCTGATAGGATTTTGAGAATGCCTCCACATTAGAGAAGTTTCTACGAGTTTAATTAAATCAGGGTGCATCCATATGAGTTGCTTAACTGTGCAGTAGAATAGTTTACTGCACAGTAAGTGTGCATATCTACACTTGCAAACTCTTACTGCTCAGTAAACTTTGCTAATCATGAGTAAATTTGCTACTGGTAAATGCAAGAAGCAAATGAACTTGTGATTAGTTACTGCACAGTAGCATTCATGTAGACACCCGATCAGGAGCAAATCTGCTCCTGGTCAGCCAGCCAGCAACAGATGGGAGATTGCTCCCTGCCCCCAAGAGCTGCTTGCTGCTGGGGCAGGCTCCGCCACAGGAGCCCAGGTAGGGATTATGTCCCCCTGCCCCAGTAGCAGGGAGCTCCAAGCCCCCAACTCTGAGACCATGAATGGGGAGTGAGGGCTGGGAGCTCCTTGCTGGCGGGGGCTTGGACTCTGTTCCCTGCCCAACTTGGCAGATCAGGGCAGAGGGCTGGGACCTGCCCCTTCCCTGCAGCTCCTTCCAAGCTCTGCACCTTGATTGCCCAATAGGGGCATGGGACTGGGACCTGCTCCTGACTGGGACAGCTCCTAGCTCCTGCTCTGTGATTGTGGGGTCGGGACTAGAGAGCCTGTTCCTTGCTCAACTCCATGATGGCAGAGCTGGGTGGCAAATCCGCTCCCACCTCCCTGCAAGTGTGGATGCCTGCCTCAGAGTATTTACTTCTGAGTAGTTTTTACTCATGAGTAAACTGCTCCTGCATCTAATGCACGTGTAGACACACCCCCAATGTACTAAAATGGTACAAAATCCTAAAACAGATCTGCTAGCCTGATATAGACTGGGATTTACTGAATAAATAGCAGGAAAGCTAGTTGATACATTCATATCCATGCAATTATATTTTAAATAAATAAATAAAAAAAAATATAAATATATATATATTTTATTCTAACTTGATTTGTCTTTAACTTTCATGCAGTCCTTAAAATGAAGTAGTGATGGCTGTGATGTATTCTCTTGTTGGTTTGTAATTATATTGAAATCACTTGGACTACTTGCACAATGAGGCACTATTTAAGCATATGAGTAAAGGAGGAGGAATTGTGCTGCAAGTAATGGTTTTGATAAAAGAATCTCAGGGGAACAGTATTGCATTTTTGTCTTCATTATGGTTTCAGGAAAAAATAGCCTAAAATAAGACCAGGCTTTATTTGTCTATAACATTAGTTCTTGAAGAGCTTTTTGAATGATAAGAAGAAAAGCCATTCATTTTAAGTCTTTCAATACTGATTGCAAACATGAATCCATGTAAGGAATGAGATTTTTATAATGCAATAAGTTTTTTAGATATATTAAGGATATATGACAGTTTTGTGAACAAAGCTGCCAAGAGGGAAAACAAATTTTACTTGGCAAATTTCAGCTGTGTTTTGTTTCAAAACATCTGGTTTGGAAATTCAGTAGACTTTGATTTCATGATGTTTGAATTCTACCCATTAACGGTCCCTACTGTTATACGAAACTAGATTTTCACAGTGAATTTTGACTGAGTATATTAGTCCCCTACCCCTAAACAAATAGCTTCCCCAAAGCAATGCATTTGCCATCTTTGCTCCAACTCCCTGTTCTTCATCTTTTTCACTTGGTATCCATTCAACCTCATTGTCTTCCATCTAACTCAGATTAATCTTTGGGTGGCTTCCAGACTTAATAGAACTTCCTTTGTGGCTGGGGATGTGGCATAACCAGTAAGTGTGGCCTGGATGTCTCCACACTCCAGCAAACTCTAGTTGCCACAGTGGGTCCTTTAAAACAACTAGAAGGAAGTGTAAAATAAAGCATTGCCAATAAAGGAATCTTTCACTTTGTATTGCAATTTACTGTAAATGAGCCTTTTAACTTTGAGATTATTTGTACTCTTGGGTATCTAAATTTGTTTATGTTCATATAAGAAGTCATAAAAATATATCAAAATCATCTTACCTGCCATGAATCAAATGTTCTATGTATGTGTCTTTTTATTATCTAGTTGGATATTGAGCCAGAATCCAATACTGTATTATAGTTTCCTTTTGTACTCCCATCTGTCTGTCTATACCTATCAATTGTCTCGTCTTGAATTGTAAGGGGTTTGAGGCAGGGACCAGCTTTGCGTTGCTAGCACAGTGGGATTCTGTACTATACTTTGATCCCACTGCAGTAGAAATCCTAAGTAATCTTAATAATATTTTATTGCTTTCAATAGTTTTGAAAAACATTGAAAAGTGCAATATGATTTAAACTGCATAAATTGAAATTGAACTTAAAATGTCTCATATTTTTCTTCTTTTTTATTCTCTTTAATGTTGGCTGTGAGTGGCTATGTTGAAACTGTATTAGACTGGGCAAGAACAAGCCTCAAGTATATCTTTTTTTTTAGGGAAAGAGTTTTAAATTATAGTCATTAATCTTTACTTGAATTGTAGGTTTGCCGTGTACCACTCTACAAGTCTGTCTATGTGCTGATGAAGCGGGATTTCATTGATGAGTAAATGTTGTGTTGAACCCTCTTTACAAGAGAAACATTTATTTAGAAATTCTGATCGAACTTTAAATGTCTATTTTTGTAAAAAAAAAAATATGGGTAAACATGAATAAGATCTCCCCAAATGAAAATTTTACAGTAATCTCTACATGTCCCCCTCTTCTGCCATTTCCTAGTGAAAGAATGACATAAGCAGGAAGGAAATCAAAATATGAAAACGGGCAGGAAAGCTGAAAAACCAAAAACAATGTTTCATTTGGATTTGTTTTTAGTCAAAAATGGAAAAAGTAAAACAAATCCCACATGTAATTTCAAAGGAATTTTGTTGTTAGAAAATAATATTTTTCAACAAATTCTGAAAAAATAATGTTCACCTGCATGAAATCCCAGACTCGCTGAAGTCCAGTGCATTTCAGTGGAACCAGGTTTGCATTTTATATGCTTTCTATAATACATAGCAATAAATCCTATAATGAAAATAGGCCATTAAAATAAGTAAAAATGTGTCAAAATATAAATTAAACAGTGCATTGTTTCCACACAAAGGATGACCATATAAATCCAATTAGACTGCCTATATTTCATAGTGAGAGAACAATTCAGAAAGAGATAAAACAATATGCAGTTGTGAATTTCTCCTTTAAAGCAGGCTGCATCTGAACACAAACATCTGAATGTCAGCTACATCTGTAGAAGGCAGTGAGAGACTTCCTCCATTTAAAGGTGAAGTGCACAGTAAAGACATTATAATGGATACAAGCTGCACATGAAACACTCCTCAACAGTATATGTGGACATACCCAAGTTGAAATATTAACCACGTTTTTATGCATCTTCTTAAACAATTTTCAATCTTTGTTTTTGTTCTGCAAAATTCCCAAATTTTTTAACTGTGTTCCTGGCCAAAATTAATTGAACTTTTGTACACTGCATGTTTATTACTGAACTAATAACTGACTAGTGGTTTTACTTGCCCATCCTTAAGTGCTTTCATATTTTAAACAATCACTCTGTCTCTAATTTGTTCACTTTGCAAAATTACTTTCCTGACTTTCTCTGATGAAGTCAATAGGTTGTAAGACCACCAAGATTGCTTCTGCTGAGAAATCAGTATCAGAACGGCATTGCATGTTTCAGTCTATAGCCCGGAGTAACTATTAGTCCTAATTGTTGGATGGTTGAACGCTTTGAAGGACAAACGTATGTCCTAAGGCTGTGGCACTGATGAATGCAAGGGTTTCTTTCACTTGTCATTAGTAATTGAGGGTAAATTAATATTTACTAAGCAGAGTTTCACAGAAAAGAGTATGCATGAGAAATCTAAGAAAAAGCATGCCGCAGAAGAAAATGTTGGACCTATATAATACTTTGAACTCAGTTGGCAGCAATTAAAGAACAGCTAGTGGAAACATGAGATAAGCATTTTCTTACTCTTTTTCTCCAGGTATTACACTGAAAATTTTCTGTTCTTTATTATATATAAAATGTAAACTATAAAATTTAGACACTCCAGACACACCTTTGTATAGTATTTAGTGAGTCAAATCCTGTTAGCTTTAATCCTATGATAGAAGCACAGTAGTTAAGCAGAATTTGCCAAATATGGTATGCCTGTATAGGGATAAATTCTAGGGCAGATAATCAGACACACCTATTCATGTGTTTCTATAAATGTGTGCAGTGTGCAGGTGTATATGTGCCTGTGTATGCATATACATATATTTCTATATAGCTAGATAAAGCTACATAAACATCAAATATCCAGACATATCATTCAGTTATTTAGATGAATTTACACATTCCTTATAAGCATATTGTGTTAGGCTAATTTCAGTTAGCTGCACTAAAGTGGTTCTAGTTATCTCAGATTTAGACATACAAATGTATACTCACATTTGTGTTACATTTTCTTAACACGTCATCAAACCACCAGTGTAACCATATGTAGACTGTGATACTTTTACACTGACAGAACTAAATGGGATTGGGCAGGAGGTAAAGCACCTTAAGTGGACCATAACCTGGCCCACACAGAAAAGTTGGTTTTCTTTATTTTGTTACCATACATCAGGGAAAGAGAGTATGGAAACTGCATTTTTTATATACCAACAGAAAGAAGTGTGCAGATCAGAAATAATGGGTGACAAAATTACTATTTGGATCTGTGTGGTTCTTTTCAGTTTTCTTTTTGCTGTATAAACACACAGACATTTTAAGTGAATAAAATGAATAAAAAATTAAATGATTTGCTAAGGGAGGGTATGTAGGATGTGCAATCTCCTTAGCAGTAGTTTGCTGTAAATATATATATATGAATATTTGTGAGACTAAATGCTGTATACTTAATTTATATATATACACACACACATACACAAACACACATATTTATATATATTTAGGTAATTCAATGTAAATAAATTCAAGTGGTTTGTTTAGATCTTAGGCAAGCTTAAAGTCTAGAAATTCAGCCAGGTGCTTGTTTTTGCCCAAGGTTTTATATAGTAGGATATTTTAATTATTTCAATGATTATTTTGTACCTGTTTGTGCACCAGGGTTTTTCACAAGGACACTGATCTCTTGTCTGTGTAAAAATATACAATTAACTAATTATGGGCACATATTTTTTATGCTGGTTATGGCTCTTTTATTTAGCTGTTATGTATTTAATAATTGACATAATATTCAGCTGGCTCCATATATAGAGAAATACTCTTTGTGGACTAGATTTGGGGAAATAACAGGTATATTTTACAAATAATTCACTGAATAATGTTGTCTAGCATACAATGAACTCCACAAATTATTATCATGCACGACTTCAAATGATGAAAGATGTGTAAAAGGTAGATTTTCAAGTAAAAAGGTAACTAATTCTAATAAAACGACTGTGACCACTTGTTAGAGTTTGATCTTGCCTTTGTTCAATATAGTTTGAATATACAGATAGGCATAAAGGAAAACATGAATCCATACAAACTATGTTAGAGTGAAATTCACTTGTGCATAGACACATACACAAGGCTTATGTATCTCTTAAGCATCCCTAATAGCTCAATCCTGTCCATTGGTACTGAAGGAATTTTACAAGGTCAGGCTTTGAGCTTTTTGGCAGTTACAGACATTACACTTTCACCAGTACAAGTGATTAGAAACCGGTTTATACCCATAACAGAACAGAAGTTTGGCACACATAGGTGGGTTTAAAAATTGGAGAACCTCGTTTAAAATCCCCTTCCTCTCCCATATACACACATGTACCACCCAAGGGCAACTGTGTGTTCTGTTCACTACTGATCTGAACTACACCCCGTACAGAAAACAGTGTAACTTAGATCAATTCCATCTTGGGCTTTTAGAATGTCTGAAGAAGAGTGTTTGTACCTGAGACCTTGTAAAGAATTTTTCCAACTATTTTAGTTGGTCTGATAAAAGATATCAGATTTACCCAAAGAACCTTGTCTGTCTATGTCCTTAGATCAACATGGCTACAACCAGCTTCCCTGTACCTAGCCCTTAACTTGAGGATTAAATCATACAGAGCACTTTACACAGGCCTCTGCGCTTGAGAATGAATATCTTTTTACACCATTTAAATCTTACTTAAACTCTCTTTTGAAAACCTGTGTCATTTAAGTGGTGTTCTAGCCTATGGTGGCCCACTGCACAGCAGACATAGGATCTCTGCTTATTTATCTCTAGAATATTAGACTGACATACTATAAAAGAGTTTTAAAGTAGCACCTGCATGTTTTTACATTCGTAATGCAACATAATTTAATAGGAAGTGTGTTGGTAGTATCAAGGCTTAGTAAGAACTTTTTTATATCAAGTCTGAAATTCTTAAGTAGATTTTCCATGAGCAATTGTAGTGGCATTTGTACCTTATATTTCTTCAGGGTCTGGAGTAGAAGCTGGTATATGATATAGGGGGAAATCTCCATCAGGCAATAAAACTGAGTTTCAGGCTGCCTCATGATTTGAAAGCTACGTAAAACATCCATGATGGATATCTAGAGCCACATTTTTAATGTAAGTATATGGAGATTATGTGGAGAATTTAAAGTTCTTCAGAAGTACGGTGTGAAACAAAACAAATTTGATTACAACTGAAATATATGAAACTACTATATAATTGGATAGAAAATACATTTTTGGTAAAGTCTTTAATTAAAGTACTTTAATACTGAAATACTTTAATTAAAGTACTTTAATACTGAAATACTTATATTTCTTGATAAGATTGTGGAGTAATAGCCTGGCCTGGTACTGACCAAACATACCTGTATGTTCTTCACGTCTAGTCATCTCTGCTATCACTAAATAAAACACATTCGCAGCTTTCATTTTTACCAATCCACTTGTAAGCAAATCAGTGGTAAGGACATGAGCACAAATCATTCTTACTGTGCTACCACATTCCTCACTGAAGTTAATCCTAAAGATTACACACATAAAAACAGTGCAAACACATGCAATTCCAGTATGTTGTTCCATTAAGAACACTTCATGGCAAGTAATGCAAGCTACATTTTTTTTCCCTTCCCTTTTGATACCTTTTGCATAATCCATGCCCGTAGCACGTGAGAGTCAGGCTTTCTCACCAACTAAAAAGTGATATTTGGTTGTCAGTTTGATGTAGAGCAACTTTTTCTTTTCCTGCCTTCCAAACTTTTCCTTTCAAATGTGGAAGTGCTTCCAAGTGTTTAATTCACTTAGTCAAACATGAAATGATGCAGGAAAGCAAAACCACGTTAATTCCTTACACTGCATTATAGAGTGTCACAGACAGCGTGTTGGACTTGAAGCTGAAACAACTCAGTATCACATCAACACCAGTAATAAAAATATGATTAGAAATACAGTTGCATTTTTTTTGCAGCCGAATATTATTACATTCCACATCCAAGCAGGCTCCGAGTGGTTGGTTTGTGTTTAACAGCCAGCAGGATGTGTCCTTTTGGCGGAACTTACCACTTTATGAAAGATGTGGTGAAGATTCTGAAGAAAACTATTGATACCAGATGTAGTCTTGTCACTGAGACTCATACTAGCACTTTCATGAATTTTAAGTTCCCATTTTCTTTCTCTGTTCTGTTACGAGGTAAAGTGTATAAATGACTTAGAATTGATGTTGCTAACAGAAGATACTTGTATTTGAAACTAACCATCCTTCAACGAACATGTCATAGAGGAAACTATGTAGAAATACATTTTTAATAAATTAAGCAAGCTCAAGTTGCATTGTTTAATCAAATGAATTCTTGTATAAATACGTTAGTATCTGCAGTTGCAATCAGTGGTCCCCAAAGTCAAGGTTATGGTGTCAATTTAAGTTTCTAGACAATAAAGGCACTGGCTTTTTAACATTAATGTGGTATGTGTTGCAAAACAAAACAGAAACAATTCTCATTGGTAAAGGATTTCAATAAACTTTTAATAATATCCACATGTACAATAAATATTTCTAGAGCCTCAAGCACTTATATTTCCTTTTGAACTTGTGAACAAAAATTGATTCAAGGTGACGAATTTGTAATCAGTTATGATTGATGGAGCTGCCTTTTCAAAAAGACAATGGTGTGTCATTTGTACCTTTTCTATGAACAAATGTGTTTAATTTTATCTGCCAGGATCAGAGGACCTGGAATGAAAAAATACAGTCAACTATAATATTTAGTTATTATTAAAACAATTGCCATTTCATTAAGGGTTCAAAGAAAGGGAAATGTTTAAAATATAGCTTTTGGCTACCATAACATTGTTTATAGGCAAAGGGCAGACCAAGTCAAAATACTAGATACATTAATTAGGTAATTTATGACCTTGGAATTAATTCTTCAAGATGGGAAAGCAAGTGTTGTGAGACTAAATGGTAGCATATGTTTGAATATTTCCAAACAAATTTGCAAAATACAGGGCTTGTCATGAAAAGGTCAGAAGCTGTAGTTTTGCAATATATAGCAGGAAACAACTGCTGCAAATGTGTGGTATATATTGGCAAATGTTGACTTGTTTAATGCCAATTACTGTGTTTACACATTTAGACCCAACTGCATTATCCTTATACTTAACTTTGTTACATCAAAATTTTGCACCTTATATTAATAGATTCTCCAGGCAGAAAAAACGTGCACTAAGGAGTCTACAATGAAAATAATTAAAATGGATGGGAAAATGACCATTTGTTTTTTGCTAAAAAGCAAAATATGAAATCTTTCAATTGACTTTAATATATAACTGTAATAACATAAATATTAACACAATGTTAGTGTTGTAAAATGACATGCTGACTGGTTCAAAAAAGTCAGAAATAATGACAATGTCAAAAATGTCTGTGTAACCTTAATTCTGCCCTCTTTGTTGTATTACATGGGTCAGATGCAGGTCACTGGGTCTGTCTGTGGGCTGGACTGGGACCAGCCTCTGTTCAGGTATCACAGAGGGCTGGTCCAGTGAGGCATTGCACGTAGCCCAGGCCCTGGACCCACTGTGCTGTGTGCAGTGCTCGCTCTAACCCACACACCGCAGGCAGCACACACCTGATGCTGGCCGTACATGCCATATGCACAGCAAGTCGTGGGGCTGGCCTGTATATGACATGTGGGTCTGGCCTAGTTGTACATGCTGAACATCATACAGGGGGCCAATACAGCGATTGGACTGCACTGTGTACTCTGCAGTCCAGTCCAATCCAGACTGGCCCTCAAACCAGTGCCCAAGACCAGTGTGGTGGGGTGTTACATGCAGCCCATGCCTGAGATTGACCCACCATGGTCTGTGCAGAGTGCACATCACTGGGTCAAGCCTGTGCACCATGCAGCATGCGAGGTTGGGGCCAGGACATAGGGTGATTCTAGACACCCACAGACCAGTTCATACAGCTCCACAGGCCAGATCCACAGTCCATGTGTTCAGCACTCCTGCTCCAGTACAACAAATACACAATGGCTCTGCCAAAATTTCATATTTTGATATAATGACAAAAATACTGTATATCTCTCTTAGGTGTCTTCTATCTTATTAGTTGCAACCTATCCAAGGATTAAGAGTCCCCAGCTGGCATGGAAGATCAATCAGCTTAGCAGTACCAGGCACCATGTGAGCTCCAGCTGGGGCAAAGTAGGCTATCTGCTTACCAGCCCACCTGATTGTGTATAACTGTACATTTAAGGACAGCCCAAACACCTGGCCTCTGCTGCCTCGATTCACTTTCCTTCCAGAAGCTGTGCCTGAATTCAGTACATCCCTAGTGGTTATCCTCAGCTCCTACTTGCTGTCTGGTCCCTATTTCTGGATTCCTGATCTTTGGATTGCATTCTGACTTTTGCCAATGGACTAAAAGTCATTTCATGGTGTCCTGGTTCCTGGCTTTGGCTTCTGAGCTAAATAATATGTCCTGACTACAAACCCCAGGCTAGGACTTCAGTCACTGCCTTGTGCTTCTAAACCTCTATAGTAGTTTGTTTTTTTGGACTATCCATGCCCCAACCCTAATCATTCCTGTTTCTAGACCATAGCATTAACCATTGGTTTAGACTAACTCTACCCCAGTCCTTGACAGCCTCTGTTGCCCTTGCAACTCTGCTACTTATTGTGCACATATACACAAGATGCTATGTTGCTGTAGCAACAAGCTATAGCAATATAACTCATTGCTATGGTGATGTAGCATCTGTGGGCACTGACTGTGATGCTGCCACTAGTCCTCAGTAGGTCACTGCTACTGCATAGTAGGGTTGGAAATGACCTGTGTGCTGCTGGGGCTGCTAAAGCAAGTACTAAATAACTGTACTGTGCCAACTGTGTAATAGGGCACATGTGTAGATGTGTCCATTTTTCAGTAGGATCTGTGTAACATGTATACTACATGAAGCTTTGAACATTTATTTCATACAGGGTGTGTCTACATGAGATGCCTATGCTGGACTCATGCCAGTCCCTTGCCACCTCGTGGGCGTCCCTCTTTTGCTTGCAGGCTATGTCCTACTCCCACCAGGCCCACAGGAGAAATCCTCCAGGCACTCCTTGGCCACAGTTATCAGCTGCTCCACCAGATGGGTCCAGTCCTGGGCCAGAGCCAACACATATGCATAGCCCCAGCCAAGGCTGACAGTGACCTTGATGGTGCATCCCAGCTACCAACTGGTGTCTCTCCTCCTTGTGAAGCTGCATGTTCTACAGATCCAGGAGCAAGAGGTTATTTGTGAGAATTTGTAACATTGCTGAGATAAGATGCTCAAAACAGGGGCCTGTGTGCTACCCAGCCTCAAATTAGGGGTCTTGCACATATGGGTGCCCAGAGACCATAATATGTTAGCCAGGCAGGCACTGGTTCAGGCCCTGGTCCAGCCTTGGCCCAGGCAGCCAATGGCCAAACTCCCTATCCCCAGTTACTCTGCAGAGATAGGTGGGCTTCTGGGTGCTGCCCACAGGCAGCCTGCCTCCCCTGCCCACTTCCCAAGCCAAGACAGGCCTGGCTCCTGGCAATACCTGCTGCCATTGCTCCACAGTCACTTCCTTCACACCTCTTCTTGTCCTACATGCCAGCCTCTCTCCTGTGCTGCCACCAAGAACATGGCACCTGGGCTTGGGGAGGCAAGAGGCTCCCAGATGACTGGGATGTGGACCTGGTGGCACCCTCACCCTCTCCCCAGGGAGTCTTTCTGGAGAGGTGCCCCAAGGCTAGCCCCCACCCCCCCAGCACTGGGGCTGTGCCCCTGCTGAGAGCATCATGTGTGAATTGAGGGGTACCTGACCCACTATGCCCTGCTGCTGATTGCCATGGTGCCCTGGGGACACCTGAAAACCTTGCATGGGATTCTGAACTTCAGTGGTGTGGAGGGCAACTGAATGCTGGCCCAAAACCTCATCCACTTCCTGGAAGGCTACCTATGGCTGTACTATATGTCCTACCTCCTACAGCTGAGGATGCCATTGCTGCCAGCATCAATGCATTCTTCTGTGTGTGAGAGGCCCATTCCTGCTTGGCTGAGGGGACACAAGCAGCTCAGTAAAGTTTTGCACTATCTCCCACCTCCCTGCATGCTGTGGGGGCAGGTTCCAGGGGCCAGGGGGAGCGCAGGTGGGCCAAGGGGGGGGGGGCAAGAACAAGGGCAGGGAAAGGGGCAGGGGCAGGGGCAGGGGCAGGGGCAGGTAGGGCTCTCACCCCAGTGCGGGGCTTATTAGGTGGCATAGCAGGCATGCTTAGTGTCCTGAGTTGCTCCCCACTGGTGGTGAGAATGTGCTGTTCCTGGTGGTGTCCTGGGGTTTAGGGGCATCGTCTCCAGCTTCCTGGACAGTGGGTCCCTCCAGGGAGGAGCTGGAGCTGCTCAGGGATGGTGGGTCCATGCCTGGGCTCTCTTCCTGGCTGGGGCTGTACACCCAGAGCTGGTGAGGCAGGTGCTGGACCAGGCTCCTGGAGCTGCTGGACAGGGTGAAAGGTGGGTAGTGCAGCAGGATGGGCTCCTGGTGCCTCAAGGGGCCCTCTTCTGGTGACACGTTGCCATGCATGCCTTGCCACAGCGGGCACTCCGGCAAGCTGCCCATGCTTGAGTGCACAGAACTGCTGTGGTGAGATTTGCAGGGTGCAAGGATCTTGTCCAGCTGCCACATAAAGAGCATGGATTTGTGGGAAGTCTCTGACCAGCAGTTGTGGTTGGATGGTGGTCCACTGTGCCTGCAGGGCCTTAACCTTTCTGTGGCACTGGAGTGCTGACCGGTTATGCCCATGCACCTGCATGCATCCTGACAGCCCCTCATAGATGTCGGCTTGGAGTGCCCACTCTGCGCAAACTGCTTGAGGACCTCAGCTTCATCCCACAGTGTCACAAGGTCCTTAGTTTCTTTATGGGACCAGTTGTGGTCCTGGAAGTTGGAGTGTGCTGTTGGGAAGGATGCCAGTTTGTCTCCCTTGACAACTTGCTGGGCCTGTGTGCAGCAGTCCCAGTGCTGGTGGGCCTTGGCAGGTGTGTGCTGCATCCAGCACAGGGTCATGGCATGAGACAAGCAAGCAAACAGTGCTGCTGTGCCTGGAACCAGCATTAGGGTTTGGACAGGCTTCTATGGCTGGCCTCCGGTCAGCTGGAGTGGGACCCGGTGACTAGAGGCTGGCTGCAGGTAGCCCATGGTGCTTCTGGACCTGATGGACCTTCTGGCTGCGATGGCCAACGCAATGTGATGGCATGGCCCTGGCAGCTGCACAGCAAGGCAGTGCCAAGGAGTGGGACCAGGATCTGGGCAGGCTTCCATGGCTGGCCTGGAGTCTTTGTTGGGATGGCCCCTTGGTGGTGGGGCTGGCTGGGAGCAAATTTGCTCCAGGTCAGTGTCTACACATGTGCTACTGCACAGTAACTACTCAGGAGTTAATTTCCTACTTTTACAGGTAGCAAATCAATTCCCACGTAAAGTATTTACTGCACGGTAAGTGTCTGCACATATAGGTGCTGATGCTTACTGAGCACACCTACATGCTTATTAATGCATTGTATTAACAAAGTACTAAATCAACATGCAGTAACTCGCTGTATTGCACAGTAGTGCCGACACATGGATTTTTAGTGATGCTTACTGCTCAATAGTCTAATACTACTGAGCAGTAGTGTATAAGCATGGTTTTTGCCTGGCATGCTACTACACAGTGTTATTAGGCTACTACACAGTTAGCGTCTTGTGTAGATGTGCCTGTAGCAAAACCCCCCAGTTTTCTTTTTTTTTTTAAAAATGCATTCCTTCCCCTTCCCTAACCATTTCTAACTTTCTTTCTGACTTCTTTATCCCTTATAAGTAGTTATTAGTAGTATTAGGTAAGCTAAGTTCTTATAAGACAAGCCCCTTTTTTTTAATATTGTAAATAGTGTTTTGCTAGGTTTGTACTGATTTTTACTGTTGTATATTGTGTTATTATCATTTTCGTATTGATTTTTATCGTTTCATATGGATATTGTATGGTTTAGGCCTATGTTTGTAAGTGAATCAAGGTAATGTCAAGTTTCCATTTTGTATGTCAAGCCTTCATCTTGTGTCCTCTGTCTGGGCATCCCCTGTGTTGTAACTGTGACTCATGTCTACCCCTCCCATGTAAATTGGTTCTCAGATGAATGGGAGTTATTGGGAATGATTGAAATACGATGGTAGCAGGCCTGTACTGAATATCCTGTAACGACCAGGCCATTACCTCACATTGATTCATCCAGGAACCATGGACCTCACCCAGGAACAGAGACAAGAACCCAGCATTTGAAAGACAAAAGATCCTGCAGAACCAGCAACTCTACCATTGTGTCCTACCATTACAGAGCCCCGAAACTGCACATCCCTGCCTGGAACACACATGCTCAGTACATCAGGGGCTGAGCCTTGCCTGGGCATGCCTCCTGTCACTAGGGTCATACAAAGTCTGCCCCTCTAAAAAGGGGCAGTGAAGACAGACCCAGTGGGAAAACCATTTCTATCTGAAGCAGACCAACTCCATGTCACGCTGCCTGTCCACCCCAGAGGCTCCTGCTGGCGACGCCCTCTGGACAACACTGAGCTGAATGAGACCCCGACTGGCCATTGAGGACCAACTTTCAGTCTGGGATAGGTAGATATCACCTGGATATTTCCTCCTCCAATTTGGACTCCCTCTCTCTCTCTTCCTGGACTTCAGCCCCTTCACCAAGCCTCTTTAACCCTTGCTGCCAGTGTGTGTGTGTGTTTGTGTGTGTAGAAGGAGCTGCGGGGAAGTTGGTGGCAGGCCAGAGGACTGTGGGAGAAGAAGGGACGGCTAGAGAGGGTATGGGGAACAACTGGAGAACACAGAGGGAAAGTGGGGCAGGAAAGGTTGGGAACAGAAGGCGGAGGGAGAGAGGTAGGAGTGGGGAGAGGCAGCAGGAGGTGGAAATGAGCAGGATTAGAGGCTAAAAGTGTCAGGAAGAGCTGCAGAGAGAAACAGGAAGGAGGCGGTGAACAGCAGAAATGGGGCCAGGAGGCTAGAAGCAGCAGAAATGGTGGGAAGGGCTGTGGAAAGATGCAGAAAGAAGGTGGTGGACAGCAGGACTGAGAGACAGCAGAAAGCAACGGGGCCAATAGGCTGCAGCAGGGGAACAGAGAAGGGACAGCGAGGAGCTGGGAGGTGGCAGGAAAAGGGAGGGAGGAAGCTGAGAGAGACAGAGACCAGAATTTAAGATGGGGAAGGGACTGGGGCTCAGTAAAATACAACCCAACTCGGGGTTACAAATGACTGTGGTTTTATTGAATAGGGGAGATGGTGACACAATATCTTATTGGTACACACGCGGCCCTGCCGGTTTCCCGGCAGCTGGAGCCCTTCTCCAACTCCCGGCACCGGCAGCCCCGCCTCCTGTAGCTTCCTGAGTTCCTTGGCTGTCTCTCTCCAGCGCCCCTGGTTCCTGAAGCCAGCCCCCAGTTTCCTCTGCACCCTCTCTAGCTCCCCTGCACCCTCTGTCCCAGTTTCCCTCTCCCCGCTTATCTTTTGGCTCCCCCGTAGCTCCAGCTTCAGTCCCAGCCTCTGTGACAGCTTCTCTCCGGCATCACTCCCCTGTTCTGCAGGCTTTGGGCATTGTCCATTAATCAGTTAAGGTCAATTAACCTAAAGTAACCCCCAAGCATCAGTTCTTCAACCCAGCTCTCCCTAGTCTATCAGTTCTAATCCTGGTCCTGGCAACTTTAACTCCCTACACTTCCACTTTCTTACATTAACCTTTCCCCAGGTATCCCCAGTACACCAAGCACATACATACACACACATCACAACACCCAAGTTAGGTACTCACCTGTGTGTACATGTAGGTGAGCGGTATGTATGTGAACTGATATACATATATGTCACTGTGTGCATGATATACAAATTAGTGATCCAAGGATGTGTATTGGGTGTGCAGTTATTAATAATTGATTCTGGTCTAATTCTTGGTCTGTATAGTGTGTGTAGGTGTTTGAACTGGTGACAGGTGTGCACATGCCTAGGCTGGTAATTGACTGTGTGTGTGTGTATATGTATGCACCTAATTGATTTCTGTGTTTGTGTATGTGCAATGGTACACTGTGCCTTCCTGTCTAGCAGCGCAATTTTGAGATCCTGGGAGCTGGCCTGACCCCACAGGGCAATATGCCCACTGTGCAGTAATTTGCTCTGCTATGCAGTAAAGTGTCTTTGTGCTTCTAAACCTCTGTAGTAGTCTGTTTTTTTGGACTATCCATGCCCCAGCCCTAATCAATCCTGTTTCTAGACCATAGCATTAACCATTGGCTTAGACCAATTCTACCCTACTCCTTGACATCCCCTGTTGCCATTGCAACTCTGCTACTTATTGTGCACATATACACAAGATGCTATGTCACTGTAGCAACAAGCTATAGCAATATAACTCATTGCTATGGTGATGTAGCATCAGCGGGCACTGACTGTGATGCCGCCACTAGTCCTCAGTAGGTCATTGCTACTGCATAGTAGAGCTGGAAATGACCCATGCACCACTGGGGCTGCTAAAGCAAGTACTAAATGACTTATACTAAACTAAACTAAGTACTAAACTACTAAATGGGCACGCATGTAGACACACCCATTATTCAGTACAATATGTGTAACCTGAACACCGCATGAAGATTTGTACATCTATTTCATACAAGGAGCATCTACGTGAGATGCCTACACTGGCCTCATGCACTGTACTGCACTGCACAGATGTGCCTAGTATGGTGCAAATTCTCCCCAGGTTTCTCTAGTTTATTCTCACTTAAAGTTTCCATTAACTTTAATAAGGAGATTGGAGAATCTTTCTTAAAATATTAGTAGCATTAATTAAATAATTAAGGTTAAGCTTTTACACTCTGGTAGTGAGAGGATAGCTGTGGTGGTTGGTTTCTGATAATAAGCGGTGCAATTTGGCCATTGCAAACCTTCACTGTAGTGTCAAAGAAATTAATTTGTTGAGTGGAATTTTCCAGAGTTAGTTTGATGGATGGGTAGAAGTTGTTAAAGTCCTGGTGACATTTCTTTAGACGTTCCTTCCCAGGTTCTAGACCAACCTGCCTACAACCTAATCTCCAGCAACTTCATCTCCAGACCACAGGGCAGCCAAAACTGAAAGTACCTCTCAATTGAGCATATGCCTCTGGACAGCCAAGAGGCAAAGCATCCTGGGGACAGAAACAGAAGAGGCAAGATAGAGCCTCACTCTTGTCTCAGGGAGGTAGGTGTTGCCCTACCAGGGACCCTGGATTTCTATGTTGTTTGTGCATTTTGCATTAGAGTTATTGGGACTCTGCATGAACAGCACTAAGGCAGAGAACAGGTTTCTTCACCTTGTGCTCTACATGCTTCAAACTCCTTCCCAGGAGAATGCCTCCTTGATTCTGGTCATCCATATCAGAACTTTGTTAATAGCACCATATTAAACCTCTTTTCAGTTAGAATTAAAATGTGTTTGCTAATTGTATTTCAGAGTGCTTATCATACTGTGCATGTATGAGATAGACAGACACCTTTAGGGCTATTCCCAATAAGACATTTCTTATCTATGAATTGTCATATAATATAAAAATATGAATTAGGTAATAACACAATTGCTTGGGGATGTAGGGGGGTACTTAGGAAGGCCAAGGCAGAGATGGAACTGGGACTAGCTTCCCAGATTAAGGACAATAAGAAGTCTTTTTTTTTAAATACATAGGGGGTAATAACAAGGTCCCAGGTAATGTGGGGCCCTTGCAGGACGTGTTGGGAAACTTGGTCGTCACACCAGATGACAAAGCTAACATGTTTAACGATTTTTTTGCCTCCGTCTTCCTAAGTAGGGACCAGAACAGC
>NW_017729033.1:24420592-24423091 GCF_001723915.1 Gavialis gangeticus
GGGACTGCAGGGCAGGCCCTATGAGGAGAGACTACGGGACCTGAACCTGTTCAGCCTCCAGAAGAGAAGGCTGAGGGGGGATCTTGTGGCCTGTTACAAACTGGTCGGGGGGATCAGAAGGCATTGGGGGAGTCACTATTCCCCCGAGCACAGCCAGGAGTGACCAGGAACAACGGTCACAAGCTAGCAGAGGGTAGATTTAGGTTAGACATCAGAAGACGCTATTTCATGGTCAGGGCGGCTAGGGTCTGGAATCAACTTCCAAGGGAGATGGTGCAGGCTCCTACCCTGGGGGTTTTTAAGAGGAGGTTAGATGAACACCTTGCTGGGGTCGTTTGACGCCAGTACTCTTTCCTGCCATGGCGAGGGGTCGGACTAGATGATCTTCTCAGGTCCCTTCTGACCCTAGAAACTATGAAACTATGAAACATGCCCAGAAGGAAATGTTTTCTCTTCCAACCTGGTTTCCTTTCTCCAAATTACATTACTGTAAATCTAGGGTAACTACACTGAAGTCCATTCACATACTAGTAATTCTCAGTTTAAATGAAAGTAAAATTCTATCTGCAATATGTACATTTCAGTTTCATTATTTTCTGTACATAGATGCGTCCATTGAATTTTTATTTTTTGTCATGGAAGAAAGTTCAAACAATTATGATAATTTCAATTGTATTTTTATTTTTAAACAAAAGCAGTCATCTGTCACTCTATAAAGCAGGGGAGGGCAAAGTCTAGCCCATTAGCTGGATCGGGCCCACCATGGACTCCATTTCCCAGCAGCCTCTGCCCACATTGCTGCAGCTGGTATCCATGAAGACCCCAGGAGTAGCAGGGATGGGACAGTGTAGGGCCATGACTGCCCAATGCTCCCAGGGTCCTGGCTGGGCAGGGAGCTGCTCCAGGGCCAGGGCTGGGATCTTGCAGCAGTGACAGTGTGGGGTCAGAGCCAGGCCAGAGCTGAAATCTGTTGCCTGCATGCCTCTGCAATGAATGCAGGTTCTGTAGGCAGAGGCATGCAGGCAGCAGATTGTGGCTCTGGCCCAGCTCCAGCCTGCATTGTCACCGTTGCAAGATCCTAGCCCCAGCCCCAGCCCCAGCTCCCTACCCAGCTACATGCCCTGCCAGTACCACTCGGGCTGGTCTCCATTGAGACCCTGAGAGCATAGGGCCATCATGGCCCTGTATTTTCACAATCCCGCCTCTGGCACTGGCTGCTGGGAAATGGAGTCCAGCCTCCAGCCAGATCCACAATGTTGCACACCCCGTGCTATAAAGCATAACTCCAGAACACTGCATGAGTGAAGTTGTCTCCAGAAAGGAAAAATAGAAAAAAAAAAAAAATTATTTCCTACAAGAGATTAATTGAAGAGAGAAACATGGTAACAGACTTTCAGTACAGTTTCAGAGAGCTTGATACTTCTTTACCTTAACCTGATTTTAGATGGTCACACTTAGTGGAAGTAATCCTGACTTAGTCTGGTTCAAGTGAGGCCAGAATCAGGCTCAGCACATTTAAGTTCATTGCTACCTTTTCAAAGAAGAACTTGATGCAAGAGGGATAGGCAGACTTCAGGTCCCACAAAGAGTAAAGAATGGTCTAGTGTGTTACCAACATGTGCCCTCATCTATGAAGACATAGAAATTGCATGGATAAGTCATGACTGATGGTATCACTCACATATGGAAAATAAGGGTGGTACTAACATGCATATTAGCTATGTGTGGGCACTTGTACATGAGACACTTTCTGCTAATCTTATGCACAGTAAAGCATCACTGTGTAACCATGAACTGAGCTACTGCACAGTAAATTAGGCTAATGAGCAGTAAATATACTACCTGTAGTTTTATTGTGCATTAGCTAAGATGCAGTAGCACATGTGTAGATGCAAACTGGGAACAAATTTGCACCCAGACAGCCAGACCAGCAGGGGACTAGCCTCCTCCCAGGGGCAAAGCTACATGGCTCGGAGTCCCTCCAGCCCTGGGGTATGGGTGGCTCTGTAGCAGTCCCTGACTGACCTTTCTGAGGTGTCTGCATCCACAGTGGTGCCACCAGAGGCCAGGGTGCTGGGCACCTCTCCCCAGGCTCCATGCCATAGGAGCCTCCAGCTCACTTATCACCTTACACTGCACCAACCTCACTCTTGTAAATAGTAGCATAGGAAAAAGGTTGTTTTACTGGTGGTGGGTATTAGAATCATAGAATCATAGAAGTAGGGTCAGAAGGGACCTTGTAGATCTTCAAGTCTGACCCCCCACTTGAGCAGGAGAAAAACTGACCTCAGATGACTCCAGCCAGGTAGGCATCAAGCTTCTTCTTAAAGACCCCCAGGGTAGGAGCCAGCACCACTTCCCTTGGAAGTTGGTTCCAGATCCTAGCCGCCCTAACTGTGATGTAATTCTTATGGATGTCTAATCTAAACCTACTCTCCAACAACTTGTGGCTGTTATTCCTTGTTATGCCAGGGGGCACTAGGCGAAACAAGGTCTCTC
>NW_017729033.1:24423120-24424577 GCF_001723915.1 Gavialis gangeticus
AGATGGTGTCAAAGGCCTTGCTGAAGTCCAGAAAGACTATGTCCATGGCAACACCTGCATTCAATGCTTTTGTGACCTGATCATGAAAGGCAATCAGGTTGGTCTGACATGATCTGCCCCTAATGAAACTGTGCTGGTTGCCCTTGAGCATCATCCCTGAGGCCGGCTCATTGCAGATGTGCTCCTTGCTGATCTTCTCAAAGAGTTTCCCTTGGACTGAGGTAAGACTGACGGGTCTATACTTGCCCTGGTCCTCCCTCCTCCCTTTTTTAAAGATGGGGACCATGTTGGCTATCTTCCAATCATCTGGCACCTGGCCCAAGCACCATGAGCCCATGTAAAGCTGTGCCAAGGGCCCTGCAATAACCCCTGCTAGCTCCCTGAACACCCTGGGGTGGAGAGCATCTGGACCCACTGATTTAAACATGTCCAGCCCCAATTAGGATTGAGGAGGGGGCTGTTGTTAGGGAGGGAGGGCAGGAAGGAGTATGTTGTTGGGGAGGGAAATAAAATGTTTTTATTGGAAACTGTCCAGAGTGTGTGGTCTTGGGGGTGTACTGTGGGACTGGGGTCCATGGGCAGTCACCCAGGCTTCCTACTGTGGATGTGAGGAGAGGACGTGGTCCTTGAGCACCTTGTGGATACAGTGCCCTGTCCACCACTGCCAGAGGGGAGGGTGGGGAGTGTCCATGGTGCACTCACCACAAACTCCTGGGACAGTGTATCCAGATAAGCTGAGCCTGTCCCCCTCAAGACCCATGCCAGCTTTCCCCTGACCCCCCTGGAGATCCCTGCCAAGCTGAGCTTCTCCTCCCACCCACGCACAGAGCCTCCTGGTACTCAGGCAGGTGTATCTGAAGCCTGTATCATCCCCTGGATGCTTCAGGAGGTCAGAACAGGGTGGAAGTAGGCTTGGATCTGCTCAATCCTATAAGGAGAAAATCCACTCCCAACAGGGTGGATGTGTAGATGCTTTTCCAGGGCTGGTTTACTGCCCAGTAAATTACTGTCCAGTAAATCTAAATAGTATTAATTGCCAGGCTGGTGGCAGCTGGAGCAAGAGCTTGGCACTTGGCCTAGTGGCCACAGGGTTGCATAGCAGGGCTGGGGGGACCTTGAAGCAAATTTGTTGTCAGGTCCCTGCTTGTGTAGACACATAGCCAAAATTGCTTACTGCACAGTAGCTTACTGCACAGTAAATCTAGGTTGGGGTAAATGCACATGTAGATGTGCCACAGGGTAGGAAATGACAAGAGAGGACTTCTGAGTCAACATATTGAATATCCTGCATCCAGATGCTATCAGGGAGAACCTGTACATAGTTTCTCAGTCATAGTCTACCTCTGACTAGGGCTGTGCGAAGCTTCAGGTGGCGATTCAATCTGGAGGAGATTTGGCCCAATCCAGTGGCCGAATCTCCAAATCTGAACTGAATCAGGGGACCAATAAAAAGATCC
>NW_017729033.1:24429577-24429791 GCF_001723915.1 Gavialis gangeticus
CATTGCAGATGTGCTCCTTGCTGATCTTCTCAAAGAGTTTCCCTTGGACTGAGGTAAGACTGACGGGTCTATACTTGCCCTGGTCCTCCCTCCTCCCTTTTTTAAAGATGGGGACCATGTTGGCTATCTTCCAATCATCTGGCACCTGGCCCAAGCACCATGAGCCCATGTAAAGCTGTGCCAAGGGCCCTGCAATAACCCCTGCTAGCTCCCT
>NW_017729033.1:24430715-24432551 GCF_001723915.1 Gavialis gangeticus
ACAGTAAATCTAGGTTGGGGTAAATGCACATGTAGATGTGCCACAGGGTAGGAAATGACAAGAGAGGACTTCTGAGTCAACATATTGAATATCCTGCATCCAGATGCTATCAGGGAGAACCTGTACATAGTTTCTCAGTCATAGTCTACCTCTGACTAGGGCTGTGCGAAGCTTCAGGTGGCGATTCAATCTGGAGGAGATTTGGCCCAATCCAGTGGCCGAATCTCCAAATCTGAACTGAATCAGGGGACCAATAAAAAGATCCAGATCCGGTTGAAGCTCTCTGAATTTCCAAAGATTCAGAGAGCTTCAGTGATTTGGACAGTCCCAGCCTGTTGCAGCATGCAGCTGGAGCCAGACTCCATGGCAGTAAGTAGGAGGAAGGGGAGGGTGGGCTGGAGGAGTGGGGAGGAGACTATAGGGGTACCCCTGCCAGGTCCCATCCCCTGCCTGCTCATTAAGTCCCTCTGAGCCTCCCCAACCCCCACCCGCTCCCCCAGCCCACTCCCCATGGCTGCCCCAACTGCCCCAGCTCCCAGTTGTTTAAAAAAAAGCTGTGACTCACTGAGTGCTGCCGGGCAGGGGGGAGATCTCTGCTTCTCCCCACTTCCCCACACTGCATGGGGGGCTCATGACAGAGCTCAGCGCTGCCCCATGGCTGCCCCATCAGCCCCAGCTCTGGCCCTTTAAGAAAAAAAAATCTGAAAAACCCCCGGGACTCACCAGATCCTGCAGTGGCCTTGGGGTTTCACGGGGCTCCTGAAAGAGCCCCCCACATGGTGGTGGGGCAGCAGAAGGAAGTGGGGATTTCCCCCCATCCAGCAGGAACTGGTGAGTACGGGGGGGTTGGTTTTTTTCCTTAAAGGGCCAGAGCTGGGGTGGGTGGAGCAGCCATGGGGTGGCTAGGAGAGCAGGGGGAGTCAGGGTGGGTTGTGCCGAGCCCTCCCTGCAGCCCCAGCAACATGTGGTGAATGCCGGCTTTTTTTTTCAAAGAGCCAAGGACAGGGGTGGGTGGGGCAGCCACTGGGGGAGTGGGCAGGGGATGAGCCTGTGTGATTCAGATATTCAGAGATTGGGCTGCTGCCGAATCTCTGAATCAGATTCAGCTGAATCGATTCAGGACAGTGATTTGAATCACCAAGTCAGATCACTGTCCCCTGAATTGGCTGATTTTGAAGCAAATACTAGGTGCTTTGCACAGGCCTACATCTGACCTTCATTGGGAATGGCATAACCCAAGACAGGGCTTGCAAGTTACAGGTATTATGAGCTTATACAGAAAGCAGCCTCAGGAAGCTATATTTAGTAAACAAGTTTTATTAGTCCTACTGTAGCAGAGTACAAGTTGTGCCTGCCGCTTTAAGAGGTTAGGCAGGATGTGGAGCAGCTGGCAGATGCAGTTAGGCCCCATTTGGTGATCACATGACTGCAAGAGGGCCATCAGATTGGATGAGGGCTGGGAAATCAGGGTGTAAGCCAAGGCTATAGGAGCAGAGCCAGCAGTTATATCTAGGGAGCCAGTGGAGCAACATCACACAGCCTGAGGAGAGCAGCTCCTGGAACATCTGGAGGTTAGGGTAGGAACTGTGGAAATGAAGTAGGTTTCTGTGGTCCTGGGTAAGACCTGAAACTACACCTTTCTGGGGTTGGATGGTGAGGAAAAAACTCTTCAGGAGGGTACATGTAGATGCTCCCCTGGCTGGCTGGGGCATGAGGGTGCTTTAGTGTGGTGGCTGCCCGCTGGCTATTCCCACACTGAAGCACCCTCATGCCCCAGCCAGCCCCTCCACAGCAAATTGTGAGGGGAGAAGCCCTGGGCTGGCAGGCTGACCCCCC
>NW_017729033.1:24432902-24437346 GCF_001723915.1 Gavialis gangeticus
GCTCCAACCCAGTTCAACATCCTGGACTCCCAAGCACATATTGAAATGGCTATAAACCCTGAGCAATAAACCCTGGAATGTATTGATTCACATTAATTGCACACGTAGACACACTCTTAGTATCTTATTTTGGTCTTTCATCTGCTCCTAAGGCTGGGTGCTGGGTGTGCTCCAGGATGTGGTGGTGGACACCATCCTCCATGCCCATGACCCCCAGGCAGTGGTGGCAGGGTTCTGTGCACAATATCAGGGCCCTGAACACAACCCACATACCAGTCACTTTCCTACCACATGGAGACCACCTCTATTATAGCCACAGTGGGTTCCACTTCATGGTCCTGCAGGCTGTCATAGACCACCAGAGCCTTCCAGCAGGTCCAATAAATATATGATAATCACAATTAAAGATAACCCAGGAGGGAGCTTGGATGAGCTAAAGTCAGGCACCACCATGCAGCTAGTCCAAGTAGTCAGCAATTCTGTGAATCAGAACTAAGCAGTAGATTAAAGTTATATTAGGGGCAGTATTGCTGTTTCTTAGCAAGAACATACATCTTATCCCACAGTCTCCTATGTTTTATGTGTCTTAACTCCCAGTGAATTTATTATTAATTGTAACTCAGTTTCCAGTCAGTTTTCTTAATATATTTGAGGATCTGGGCACAAATGTTAGACTCAATCTTTCATGGTTTCTGGAAAGAACTCACACTGAAATCAGAGGGAATTCCTTATGAAAAAAACTTGTGATCTTAGACTCTTCAATGCCAAATTCCTTTAAAAAGACACTGAAGTATTTCTTCTTGGAATAATTCAGCGGATTTTTTCTTCTCATTAATAAGTGAACTATTTAAAAAGAATTAGAGGAAATTAATTGCACATTGCGCTGAACTGTAGGAGGCCAGCTCAGTGAATTTCCAGTTTTTGCTTAAAAAAAAATAACCCCCAAACCCAACCACAATAGTTATAGCTCACTGCACTCTGAGTAAGTGTGAGCCAACCATAAATGATTGATGCAGTTAAATCTGAAAAAAAATGCTGACATCTCTGTTACGTTATGGGACTAATTTATGAAGCTCTTTCAAAAGTCAGGTTGGTCTATAGAGCTCTACTATCTTGAACCACACAATGGTAAATAGGAGCATTACTTTAAAATTAAAAACCTGTTGCATATCAGGGCATTGTATATTTAGAAACTGGCAACCACATCTCATAGTGTTGTTTTCTAAACTGTAAGCAGAAGAACTCAGACAAAGTAGGAATCAAAATCAAAGTAGGAAAAATTCTTCTCTACGGCACTGCCCCCTGCCCCCACGTGTCCTATGTGCTCAGTAACTCACTTTTTCTCGATTATGTCACTTCAATGTCACTAAAGTAAATAGGGCTATTCCACATAACTCCTGCACCCTGGAAATGGAAGCTAAGAAGTATACTTCTATATATCTTGTAGAATTTCTCCTGAATGATTTAATCAGGCACAGGAATTATCCCATGTGGATACATCCTCTATTCCAAGATAAGGCCTCTTGTAAATCCTGAGACCTACAGAAGGCAAAGGCAGGACCCTGTTCAGACATCTTATCCCATTATGCTGGTCAGGTACCTTACTGGAACATATGTTGTTGACATCCTTGCATTCAGATAGTGACTATCATCATAGTCTGTCCTCAAAGGGAGATTTTCCAGTGGGTGGGGTGGGAAGGTGGATACACAAAAAGGTCATTTCACTCTTGGAGAGATTTTATGAGATATACTGTTGGCTATTTATTTTTACTAGTTTAAACCAGGTGAAGTTTCAGAAAATAGTCCTAATTCAATTTCAGTAAGCACATTAGTTAGGAAAATGAAAATAACATTTTCCTACCAAAATTTCCTGTTTTAATCATATTATACAAAAGGGCATAGAGGTAAGGGTAAAATGTGAAGAGGGCCCAAAGTGGAAGAAATAGTAAAGACAGAGGCTAACAGAAAATAAGGGACTAAGCAGGAGTCAATGTATTTTCAGAGCTTGCTTTAGAAGTACCAGGAGTAGAAACCAAGGTAGAGATACTGAAGACAGCAGAAGCTTGCTAATGCTCATAGCAGCATTTTAGTGTATAATAATTTTATTATTTGTAATTTTTTGGTTGCAACTTCTAGAGGAATAGTCTTTATGTATCTATTTACCTACTTTTATATTGATGGGTTCACACTTATTTACATTTTATAGAATCATCCTATATGAGTAGTCCTTTTACAACACTAATATTCCCATTCATTTGTAAATTTCTTTTCATTGTGAGGAAAGATGGAACAATTGGGTTCTGTCTATAATATCTACGTAATAAATCATAGCCATAATAGCAGTAATAGTAACATGCATCTGTCTGTCTTACAAGACAGTAGAATTGCACTGAGTGTGGCATCAGCTCATTGAATATCTGTGAGTGGCTGTAGACCCCAATTCTTGAGTGACAGTCCCTTCCACACACATCACATATAAAGTTCTTATCTAACAATCCTGGACATCGTGCAGGTTCTTCCTGATGTTCCTTATTTCCTCTGCATGTTGGACTCTTTTTTCCCCAAAACTTTCATTCCACACATTACAGACTGTTCCAAGCTCTTTGATCCTCAGCAATCTTCTTTCAGTCATTTGGCTCAATGTTTGCTGCCTTCATATCATTCTTGCAAGCATCCTTGAACTGGATAGCTATAATATTTAGATACAAGTCATTATTTTCAAATATGGAATTTTTAGAAAGCATTTTTTAATAATTTTAATTTTATTATTATACAGGTTGTTTTTTCAATGGGTTTTAAAATATTGTTCTCTACTGAAGTAACACATGACAAAATTCATCCTAAAAATAATTTTTGTTTCTAAAATTAAAAATAGAGTGGTTGAAAAATGAAAATAAAATCAAAGTTTACCACTGGCCATTTTAAAGACAAGAAATATAATAGGACTTATTTGGTGGGTTTAGTTACCAAGGGATTTTTTTTTATTTAAAATATTTGTTTTAAAAAAATCTAATTTCAAAACCACAACATTAGAAATAAAACTGTATTATTGAAAACTATCAACAATATTGCAGAAATATTTTATTCAGGGAAAAGTAAAAAATTTAAATCATTCTTTTAATAAGTGACTAAATAGTGGGTACCTATAATGAGAGCGAGATCTCAATTCCATTTATAGTATTAGTAGTATGGAAAATGTATTGTTGGTATTGAAAAGCTGTATTTGGTTTCAGTATACTGCTTTGCTGCTTCAACTGTTCACAGATTGCAGTGCAACAGGAAACTTGGACAGAATATGTCAGGAAAATATCAAGGGAAAGTCACTTCTCTGTTATTGGTATCAGCTGTTGGCAGTATGAAATCCTCAAGAGAGGATATACCCTCAAGGTCTTGTTCTGTGTTATTACACATAACATACAGGTACATTAGTTACACTGTCTTTCTTCAACACACATCGTGTGGTATTACAATGCCAATTAGCATTCCACATTACACAGAGAACATCCCGGGGCTGCCTGTATTTAATTATTTTAATGTGCCATTCGTTCTGATTACATGCCTAGCCGTTCAATTTACCTTATGCCATACACGGCTATGAAATACTGGGTGAAGTTGATCTTCAAATGAAATACCATCCCTGTGGGTAATGGTACCTTAATGCAAATGACAAAGACATTCAGCTCCAAATGTGGCTACCCATCTATTAGCATAGATGCACCTAGATTCTTATTGTTTTCTTTCATAGTGAATAAGCTTTAATATTTCGCTCATGCCTTCTCACAGGACTTGTGATCATTTTCAATTTTCTGCTCTCCTGTGTTAAGAAATTGTAAGAGATTTAACCTTATGTATCTGCTGTAGTATTTTTCTTTGGATAAATCCATTAATCCTTATTCAGTTCTTACTGAATTACCATTGAAACTTTGTCATTGACTTTAGTGCTGGTAGGCTTAGTCTCAGTGGATGTGTCTACACATGAAAGTAATAAAACTGTACCCAAGCATGCATCTGAATGTGTACCCACATAAGGAGCAAATTTCCTCCTATGACAGCAGTTCAGTCTAGGGCTGCACGTGCCTTGCTCTGCCCCACCCCCAGCAGCCAGATGGAGCTCCATGCTCCTTCAGGTGCCAGCCCCGAGCTGGCAGAAAGCATGGGGAGGAGGGGCCAGCCTGGGTACCTACTCCCTGAGCAACTCCAAATCTTGCTGGACTCAGAGCTCCCAGGTGTGAGTAGGGAGAACAGATCCCTGCTTGCCCCTGGGAGCTCAGAGCTCCACACAGCTCAGATTTCCCTGGTGGGTGGGCAGGAAGCTGTACGCAGCTCCCCAACCGCTTCCTGGAGTTCGGAGCTAACCTGTGGCCCCCTGCTGCCTGGCCTGACTAGGAAAAATTTGCTCCAAGTCAGCATAGTTTCATAGTTTCTAGGGTTGGAAGGGACCTGA
>NW_017729033.1:24439565-24441112 GCF_001723915.1 Gavialis gangeticus
CTGCTCTTCCCAGCAGATGTCCAGAAAGTTCAGGTCCCCCACGACGACCACATCCTTTGACTTCACTACGTCCGTGAGCTGACTTAAGAATTCCTGTGCGAGCTCTTCCCCTTGGTTGGGAGGTCTGTAGTAGACCCCCACCATTAAGTCTCTTTCCCCTCAACTGCATCTACACATGCACTTCAGCACATTGCTTTAATGCACTGTTTTCTAGTACCTATATCTACTGGCACTAGAAAATGGTGCATTAGACTAATCTACTGTGCAGTAATTGCTGCACACATGTAGATGGTGATACTTCACTGTGCATTAGATTAGTCAAATGCACAGTAAAGTGTCTAATGTGCGTGTGCCCACTGTAAACTCATCATACCATTGTCTGTCTTCCATCACATATTACTTTTGCATCTATGGTTTAGGTCTAACACCTCATATACAAAAATATTATTAGAGCTATTTATCCAGGGAAGCTTCTGTGCATGAAACAAACAAAGTAAGTACATTAACAAGGCATTTGGAAAAAATGCAACAATAATGTTGACATGGGCACTTCTAAAAATAAAAGTGTATTATGAATAATGAGGTTTTTTATTAATTCAGTAAATCCCTCTCCTTATGGAAGTTTTGCATATATTTTGAAAAAAATATCCTTGACAGCTGGTACTCACCCTTCTTAAGGGGCACTAATTTGTTCAACAAAGCTATTTTGGATAAATTATCATGATAAATTATTGGCTCATCTAGTTCTTGGAATTCTGAAAATAAAGATAAAAATGTTAGAGTTCATTTTTCAGTATACTTCTTTGTGTATATGATAAGTACCAAATATCTGGCATTGTAATGGCAACCAGATGTTTGGAGTGGTTTAAAAACATGTCTCCTGTTTTGGGAAGTGTTATGAAGGTGGCCATAACACATGATAAAAAAATTCAAATGTCCATCCTACAAAAAACATGCATATAAAGACACCTGCTAAAGCAGATATCCTTTCACCTGAGAAAATAGTAGGGGTGCACCAATAAAGATTTTTGGGGCTGATACTGATGGCTGATTATTGACCAGCGAGGTGGGCATCCCTTGCTAGCCACAGCTAGCACCCCACCTGCCTCTGGGCACTCTACCTGCCTGTCTTTCCTGCCACGCCTTGTTGATATTTAATAAAGTTGTTAACTAAGGCAGGAGGCTGTCCATTGTTGCACCCCAATATTAAGGGGTATCTGTGGCTCTGTGCCACCCCATACTGCAGCCCAAGCCTCGCAGATGGCATCTCAAATACTCAGCTGAACCCTTGCCTTTGCCCATTAGGTGGGTTCCCCAACCATGGGGACCTTTGGCTTCTGTAAGCCCTGGCCCTGTCTCAGACCCAGTCAGGACCCCGAGCTTCTGCGCTCATTGTGGGCATCCCTCGCGGTGGGCCCCTGTCCCTTTTGACCCTCAGATCCTGGCCTCAGCATTGACCAGTTGAGTCCCTCAGTGGGGTCTTCACCTCCTGTCTGCACTTTCTGGAGTGGGGTTCTCCATTCCCAGCTCAGGTGCTTCTGGGAGCA
>NW_017729033.1:24446112-24456548 GCF_001723915.1 Gavialis gangeticus
ACTTTCTGAAGTGGGGTTCTCCATTCCCAGCTCAGGTGCTTCTGGGAGCATGCCTTGTCCTCCCTGAAGTAGTTCCACCCAGGGCCTTCTTCTTATGGCCTTTATACCTTTCCTGCCTCCTATCCCCATGAGATCCTCCAATCTCACAAAAGCTTCTAATCCTATCACCTTTTACAGGTTAGAGCAAGCATCACTGCATGCTGCAAAGCAGGGTCACCTTGGGCCTTGCCGCACTTTCCCTTTTTGAAAGCCATTAGTTCGGGTATTTTCCAGAGCTGTTGCATTACTCATAAGTAAGTTTTCTTATTTTCAGCAGATCAGCAGATGCATTAGGTCATTATCCCGTGGCCTCCAGGTTCCGTGAAGCTGACCCCCCCTTTGGGGGGTCAGCTTGGCCTCCTCCCAGAAGCCTTTTCAGGACAGACCTCACGGGCTGCTGCATTTGCTGCCCTTCACCCTTGGGTCACACATGGTGGTCAGCACGTGAACCGTACTGGACTGCAAGGGATCAAGCCGTTTCCTGATGCCCTCCTTTAGCTGCCTCACCAGTGCCTGGACATCTGGTGACAGTGGCTTGCCCCAGCCAGGAACATTGATGCCCTGGAAACTCTCCATTTGGCTCTGAAGTTCCCTCACTATGGGTATCACCTGGCTAAGGAGGGCATTGCCAGTGCTGAGGGACTCAGTGGCTTGAGGAAGGACTTGAGAACCGCCAAGATCTAGGAGATGGTATCCCACTCAGCTCTGTTTAGGGGGTCACTGCTCCCAATCTCCCCGAGCAAGGCCATCTCATGGATGGCCTTCTGTTGCTCCACCAGCCTCTCGAGCATCAGGTATATGGAGTTCCACCGAGTCCCACATCCTGCATGATTTTGTGTTACAGGATGTTCAGCTCTGCTTGTTTGCTCTGCAGCATCTTGCTCCCCTTGATGCTGCAGTGGAAGTAGCTTGCCACTTTCCAATAAAAGTTATACCCGTTGTTTTGCCTTGGTGTATCATCTGTGGGTTACTCACCTTCCCTGGGGAAGGGAGGGAGCCCCCACACAGCCAAACCCTGAATCAGTGGATAGAGGTGCTTGTGAAGAGAATCAGGGAGACAGAATGGCAGATAGGGGGATGTTGAAGAGGGGGATCCACTCTTCCATTCTAGCATGCCATCCACCACCCAGTCTCCTCCATCACTACAGGTGCTGCCAATATGGGCCAAGGGCATGGCTTCCATGGTGAGATCCAGAAGCACCAGACCCCACCATCAGGGAGGTAGCACTCATACCCTGGCAGCTGCCTATCTTGCTGAGGACATGAAGCTGATGCTGTGCGACCCCATGGCCTACTGGGTAAGCCACAAGGAAAGTGGCCGGATCTGGCCACAGCAGCCCAGGGACACTTGTCCTGTACACCGACCAGTGTTCTGAGTGAGAGGACATTCAGCATTGCTGGGGATGTAGTGATACCCCGCTGCACCAGCCTGGATCCTGGTTTGGTGAAGTAGATGGTGTTCCTCAAGGTGAACCTCCCACTGCTGGGGTTCCCCAAACTCCAGGTCCAGCAGAAGTGAATGCCGCCCTCCTCACTCCATCCGCACCTATTTCTTTTTTTTATTTTTTAAAAGCTATTTAATTCGCCGCTTTCAGAGTTGGAGGGGGCACTCACTGCATCACCAGCCAGCAGGAGAAGAACATGTGCCTGCTGAACTTCCATGCCAGGATGAACTTGGAGGTATGGGCTAGGGCTATGGGGAAGGAGAAGACCCCAAGTCCTGGGGGTTTCTAAGAAGAGGTTAGATGAACACCTTGCTGGGGTCGTTTGACCCCAGTACTCTTTCCTGCCATGGCAGGGGGTCGGACTAGACGATCTGCTCATGTCCCTTCCGACCCTAGAAACTATGAAACTATGAAACTATGACATGACCACTAAAACTGCACTCTGCCAGGGTTGGGGAGGCCTGGTGGGACTACTGGCAGTGTAGCAGCCCCATGAAATGCCAGGACTGAGGATCCCCCTGGTGAAAGGTGGGTAGAAGGTGTCATAACTTCCAGCTACCACGTGCACACACACACAGCCCTGGCTGGGGAAAGCCCAGACCTGTCATGTCTTTGACAGACCTGAGGCTTGCTGGTTGCAGTGGAGTTGTGAAGCTCCAGGTGAGCTCAGCTTAGCTGCCTGGGATGCCAGCTTTTGGGTTGAAAAACCCTTTGTCAGACTGAGGAAGCATCTCGAGCATCAGGTATATGGAGCTCCACCGAGTCCCACATCCTGCATGATTTTGTGTTACAGGATGTTCAGGCTGAGGACCCGATAAAGGAGATAGTCTCCCGATAAAGGAGATAGTCTCGCCACCCTGGATGCAGGGTGGGGTTCCCGAGACCCATCAGGTAACAGCTCAGGGATAGGATGGGGAGTGCCTTTCCTCCAGCCCGATGCACTTGCAGACATAAAGCTTTGGTTTTGCATTGATTTAATGAAGTATGTTTTGAAGGAAGATGTGATTCTTTAATTGCATGTAATCTTCAAAGTTCTCCCAGATTGCTTGGGCATTTATATTTTACAGGCTTTCTCATAGTTATTTACTGAATAATGTTTCAGTGAGGACATTTAACTTTACTAGATAATTAGAGATTAGTTGTTTTTATTACTTGGAAAAGCCTTTTGTTCACTTTTTTTAGCATCACCAGCTTTTGCCTACAGTGAATTCTGTTAACATTACAACCAAAGTATCACAGCCAACAGCTTGCATTATCTGTATCTAAAGCTCTGAATAAGATTGCAGCCTAAACCATGCAAAGAAGCAGTTAATGGTGGTATTCTCTCATTCACTTGCCAATGTAATTTAAAGCAAGGCCAGAGCATTTTTCATTTGAACTCTAAATAGCTCTTGGTATATATTCTGCTGGGGAGGGACCTGAAATGAAGCATTTCATGCACTATATTTCCTTGTACACCACATGCCTCAAATAAGACATGCAACTTGTTTTTTTTGAGAAGGTGGAATGAAGACAATTTTTTTTTTCCAGAATTATGACCACATTCATCAGGGACAGAGCCTAATCTTCACTTCATTCATCTTCCCTTTCCTGCTCAGGAAAAAAAAAAACCAACAACTGTAGTTTTAACCCTGTCACAGCAGTTCTTTTTACAAAACAATATTTTTGCCAATTATAATGATTTATCATTATAATTATAAATATAGATGTAATTATACAGCAACAATTATTTGCCCCTGTGTGAAATCCCCCTTTTCCTTCCCTTCTCCTCTTCTCTCCCCACCCCCTGTTGCTTTCCCCACTATTCTGGGAAACAGGAAACCCAGGCTGTGTCAGGGTTGGTCTCATCTGCAGACAGAGATGGGGCAACAGCAGAGTAGGAGAGCAGTCCCCCCGCCTTACCCATTCCCTGGGATGGAGGTGTGGGAAAAGGGATCCCCCCCATCCCGTCCATTCCCATTGCCACTGTCCCCATTCCCAATTGAACCCAGCCCACATGCAGCCCACCTGAGGTGCATAGGAACAGCTCTGGTGCTTCTCCCACCCCTAGCACAGTGGGGAAAGCAACAATGGCAGTCAGGGAAAGTGGGGGGAGGAAATGGAGAAGAGAGGAGAGGGAGGGTTCGTTTTCTTTAAAGGCTTAAAAAGATTCCCATAGGCTCCCATGTTGCAGTCCGATCCAAAAGGGGGGTGCAGCCATGGCACTGCACTCCCTTTGGATCAGCTTGTGTATGTTCGTGTGTGTGGGTGTGTGTATAAATACACACACACACTATATATATGTGCATATATGTTTGTGTGTGTATATATGTGCCAATATATGGTAATTGTGAGTAACTGTTCAAACTTTAATGGAAACAATTTATTAAGTTGTTGCAGGTTGTTTCAGACTAGATTATGTGCAGAGATTGTGTCATCTGGGATATCTGTTAACTTGATTTTTTTTCCCTGTAGAATATACATGGATATTAGTGAGTGGGAGATATTGCCTGTTTATGCTAAAATGTGATTTGAAAGGCTTCTGTTATTCCTAGATTTCCACTTGTATATTGCTTCAAGTATAAAATATGTTCAGCTGGACTTGGCTGAATTTAGGAAATTTGAAAGCACGACTTTCTTTATAACTGCTGAGGTTTTTCATGATTTTTTTCCTGTCCTTTATCCTCCAGAAACAGCTTTTGGAAAAACAAGCCAACCCCTATTTTTGAGCACTTATTGTATTGTATTGTGTTTTGCCCACTTCTGCTCTGCAGCAGTATGCTGAACAATTACTAAAAATTCCTCTGACTCTTTTCACAGAAATGGGTCAGAAAAAGTCACCACCAGTAAAGCAGACAGAAGAAGTCGATGCCAAGAGAGAGTGAGAGAGC
The DNA here is from genome assembly GCF_001723915.1 of Gavialis gangeticus. Classification (NCBI taxonomy): domain Eukaryota; kingdom Metazoa; phylum Chordata; order Crocodylia; family Gavialidae; genus Gavialis; species Gavialis gangeticus. Next base: position 24,450,467 of record NW_017729033.1, read on the forward strand.
TTTTCTTTGTAAGTATTATCTGCAAGATATTTGTTTCAAAACCTGGAATGTCAATTTATTTTAAAAATCTGCTGTAGATTTTAGGAGCCTTTTGGATCCTACACAGAGATATTTTAAATATATTTAAAACATAAGTAAACCATTGTCCCCTAAGACTACTCACAATGAGTTTCTGAAATCTTGGCTCTGACCCTGCAGTCAAACCCACTGTCTTGGACACTGCTGCTTGGGGTCCAAGAATTTGAATTGCAATCTCTGTTCTTAGACTCGGTCTTTAAAGCAGTTTGATCCTGTTTATATTAGAAGCTTTTAAAAAAAACTTTAAAGAAAGAAGGGGCATGAAGACATCAGGGGAATTGATCATTGATACTTTTTCTATTCCAGTTTTCCTAATATGGCTAAGCACTATGGATTAAAAAATGACACGGTTTTGAGACTACAGCGCTTGTAAATATCTTTGTCCATAAGGAACTAAGTTATATTGATTCCATCTATATGTTTATTAATCCTGGCATGCACCTTGTAAAACAGCTGAGATCCATTTTGCCCAAATGTTTTTGAGTACTCTCCGTCTGTTATGAACAGTGGCATTTCTATCCATGCAAAATAATATGTAATTATCTAACCCAGTCTAACCTGCTCAGCCTAATGCATTACATTTTTCTGAAAAAGCTAAATTTAAATGATAGCTCCCTTATGTTCTGGACAGAAAAATGTTTTTAAATAGCCAGCCACCACAGATCTGGTGCTCTTTTAATCTAGCAGTTTAAAACGAATAAAGCACATGACTAGTTGACTTGAATGCATGCATCCATCAGATGAAGTTCTCATTGAAAACAGCTCATCTGCCAAGAAATTCTCTACATACATGGCCACCTCATGACTTGCTCTATGAATCACATGAAATCAGAGGTAACTGCAGTGAGGGCTCAGAGCCAGGGTGGGCACACCTTTTCCACCAATCCCCATTCAGCAGCTGTCATGGGAATGATCAGCTGCATATTACATGCATGCATGCACTTCATTGCCTCAAAGCACAAAGCAGTAACGTGCTCTACTCAGTGAAAATTTTATATCTTTAGTTAGCTGTCAAAGGGCAGTATCCCCTTTTCAACTGGGCCCAGCTAATGCTCAGCAATAAATATATTGCTTTCCCCTGCATTGTAGGGGGCAGGGTAGGAAGGGAATGGCAAAATTATGATTTCACCCATGAATCTGCAGCAAATGTATTGAGGGGTGAATTAAGGAGTGCAGTTAGCCCTTAGGGATTACCAATTGTTCACATCAAGATCAACGAATCAAGGTCCTCCAGGCTCCCCAGTCACCACAGGCCGGCTGAGGAAAGCATTCTTCTGGAAAGCAACTGTTTCCAAAGATAATCTTTGAGGAAAACAGGCTCCCTTTTTTTCCTATAACCACTTTAATACAGTAATTCATGTCATAAATAAAGGAAGGGCCTTTCTTGGGTACTAGATTACTTGAAGTGCTTTATGAGACAGTACCATTGGGATGATGCAGAATGTGCAAAGGTCCTCAATAATGAATTACAACTGAGGAAAATGGTTTGATTGGGAACTGATTTAGAAGGCAGCAAAGAGGGATATTCCTTTCTTTAGCAAGCTGAGATGTCCTGGGGGCCTGCAAAACTTTGAAAAATAATCCCTTAGTGAAAGTAATGCTACATAACTCAAAATCGAAACCAGATCTAGGTGAGCCGCCAAGGAAAGCTTTCCTCCAAAGGACACAGCAATAATGCAAGAAATGGGGATCAAAGAGATCTGCGGGACATGAGACAGCAGTATCTGATTGTCACACTTGCACTTTTCACAGTGTCTCCTGTTGTGAAGAGGACAGGAGAGCAAACATACAGCTTGGATTAATGCCTCATATACTCTTGTTCACAAAGGAAATAGAAAAGAACCCAAAAACTTGCTTAAACTGCAAAAACAGATGAGTTTTATGCTATTGCAACCTCCTGTTATTTATACTAGAATCCTGTTTACGAAAATGGAGTCATCTTGTGAGTCTTTATTAAAACATTGTCAGACTTGTATGTAAAAAAAATATTAAATGGCAGTTATATGACATTGCTGGGGTTCATTAGTCATTGATTTGTTGTCACATATTTGTTTATTTTTATTTAAATGGGAACACATGAAGATGCAGTCCTTGCCCTATAGAGATTACTGCTGCTAAAACAAACAAAAAAAACCAACAACACAAAAAGTCCCTCAGCTGGTGTGAATCAACATAGTTGTATTGACTTCAGTGCAGCTCTATCCTTTTACTCCAGCTAAGTATCCGGACTCCATTTTTTTCCATAACTGAGAGGAAAGGACGAGGAAAATAAAATTCTGTTATTTTTCACAGTCATTGGGGTCCACTTTCCCAACAAGGTACAGTGTTTCTGTGATTTGGTTTTAGTAATGCAAAGGGAACTTCTAGGTGCAAATACTTGATGTATCAGCATGCTGGGCAAGTTAGGTTTACCAGCTCTTGTTTTCATGATTTTCTGATTCTCAAAACAACTGGATTTGGGGCTCCAATTTCATGATTCTTGAGTGTTCAACACTGCAACCTCATCGTTTTGTTAACAATAATATTTTCTTCTTAATGCTAGAAAAACCTGCGGTTTATAATCAGGTTTCTACAGAGTTCAGGGTGAGTAGTATTGCATACAGTAGTATTTTCTTTCAAGGTTATAACTTGCAACACAGATCACAGATGAGTACCCTATATTGTATATAGGAAACAAAACTGAGCAGAACTTGAAAATTTATTGAATTGAGGATGGGAGAACAAATTATTTGTGCTATGTTAGGAAGCACAATTGCTTTTATGAGAATGGAGTCAACTTCCAGGCAACCTTCTTTACCATTAGGAGCACTGTACTGCTCCTCTCCAGGTCTCCAGTATCTGAATGTACAAGATTAAGCAACAAATCTTACCTGGACTTCATTTGATTGCCTTGCAATGAGGCAAATTCCATATTCTCCTGTGCTCTCAGGAAAAGAATGCTCTCCTCAGAAAACTGTCAGCCTCATCATGACCTGTACTTGTCTTGAAAGTTGAAGGACTAATTGGACTTTGGTTCAGATTCTCCTCTTTTTTTGTTTTAAAGGGTTGAAAGCTGGCAAACAGATAGCAAACACTGTCTTTTTCGTAAGGGTGAATGAAGGTGTATGACTACTGATTCAGAGTTTTACAGCTATGAAGTGATTTAGTCATGCTTTTTTAATAGTATATGCGACTAATTCCCTACCATTGTTTTGAATATTGAGCCACTGTTTTTTCTTAGACATATATGTAATTCATCAGCTTTACCTGCTTTTTGGAACTGAATAAGGTCAACCTGTTTATCACCTTGCTAGAATTTTACTTCAGGAAAAAATGGAGAACTCAATGCATATGCTAGAAATTTGGGTAACAAAGAGTGTCAGAGTCTAGAAAAAGGAAGGAAAAATTTATAATCTTCTAATCATCATGGTTGCCTGGGAATAAAATATACATCATCATTGAACCAAATGTCACTGTTCACCATGCCATACATCAACTCACTGAAAATGGTTGGAAACCAAGTAAATTATTCAAGGTTCAAATTAAGGGAAAAGCAGACCAGGAGATTCACCACTTTGCAATGCATTTTACAATGGCTGGATTAACAAGTGCAATAAATACTTCTAAAGATGGAAAAGTCACTGGTCTTCGCAATATTTATATAGAATGAATAAAACAGTTCAGGCCAACAGTAAAACCTTAACTACTCCAATACAATATGTGTGTAACTAAATACAAAATACCCAAGATATGGCAGCAAGCATGTATTGCAGCACTCCTAAAAGTGGAGAAAGATTGCCTCAGATCCAAAGAACTTCAGATCTATGTCCTTTACTATGTCATCCTTTCAAACCTTGTGAATACTTTATCTTAAATCATTTGTCACTGATTATGCAAAAACACTTAATCCCTGAGCAAGCTGAACTCAGCCCAGGGAAATAATGCAATGGTGAAGTATTGAACATCATGCAGCTCATTGAAAATGGCTTCACTGGTGCTGTATTTGTAGACATGTCAGCAGCTTATGACACAATAAACCACCAGAGGCCCCTTACAAAAATATATGATATGATGAAAGATTACCAGCTCTCACTCTCTTTCTCTTTCTCTCTGGTCTCAGGCCTCAGGGGCCTATGACTGTCTTTACTAAAGTCTTCCTTCTCCCCCTATCTTGCACAACCTCTGTCAATTTGCCACATCTTTACCTATCCCTTCCAGATCAGTTTCTATATTATCTTCCTACCATTGTCTTTGTTTACCTCAAGATCTAATACCTTCTACCTCAGCTTCCAAAATCTGTCTTATATATATGCCTTCTCTCACTGGTTTTTGTGATATGCTCTATCCATTTCATTCTCTGCGCTCTTATCTTGGCCAAGACTTCAGATCTTTTGTAAAGGTCCACAAGCTCCTGAATATGTTTTTTCCTCCATACTCCACTTTTGTACTAATCTGAATACTTTCTTTAGCGCTTTGTTTTCAAAGACTTTTTTCCATTTGCATTGTGCATGTCCAGGATTAACATCTGCATAAAAAGGACAGGTTGAACAATTTTGCTATAAAGCTGGATTTCAAGGTTTCTTGAAAATTTCCTTTATGCCATTATTTTATCCAGCCCAACAGACATATATTAGCATTGAAGGATCAAGAAGTTATGTGAGAATTGAGAGAATGTAATGGAAATTATGGCAGGCTCAAACAGAGAGACATGCTACCATGAAAAACTTTCAACTTGATGTTTGAGAAGGTCATAAGAGCTGCTAAAGGAGAAGGAAAAGGTCTGCATCAGAACAGACTGCACCTGGTATTTGCATATGCAGTCGCTATTTGCCTTGTAGGAGAGGAAATGGAAATAGTACAAAAATACAGAGATCACAGAATCAAAGAAAGTGGGCTTTCTATCAATGTCAGCAAGACTAAATACATGATCATATCCAGAACTAAATCTCAAGCTCACTGGAAGATAAGGATATGGAATGACAATGTGGAAAAGGTAGAGAAATGTACATATTTAGGATAAATAATCATTGAGGACAAGCAAATAACTGAAGAAATCAAGGCAAGAATTTACAGAAAGATTATCAACTACTACAATAACATGACCCTTTCTAGAAAAGCAGACACCCTGTGTCTTAAAAGGAAGACCTACAAAGGATGGAGGACTGGAACCACCACCAAGGAGGAATACTCTGCTCTGGTCTGGACCTGCAGAGAGCAAACCAGGAAAGCCAAGGCTGCAACAGAACTCCAGCTAGCTACAAATATCAAGGACAATAAAAAGTCCTTTTTTCAGATATGTGGGTAGCCAGAGGAAAAGGAAGGGCAACATTGGACCCCTGCTAAACCAGATGGGGCAACTGACAACCAATGCCCAGAAAAAAGCAAACTTGCTAAATGGGTACTTCGTATCAATTTTTCACCAGTCCCATGGGACGGCCCTGCCCCCTATAGGTCAAGGAGGCCCAGGTGAGGGAGATTCCTTGCCCTCCATCGAAGCTGACCTCATGAAGGAACACCTTGACAGGCTGGATACCTTCAAGTCAGCCCACCCTAATGGGTTACACCCAAGGGTACTCAGGGAGGTGGCAGACATCATAGCTCAGCCCCTGGCATGGATCTTTGAGAGCTCTTGGCACTCTGGTATAATGCCCAAAGACTGGAAGAGGGCCAATGTCATGCCTATCTTCAAGTAGGGGAGGAAAGTAGATCCGGCAAACTACAGGCCCATAAGCCTGACCTCTATCCTGGGGAAGGTCTTGGAAAAGATTATCAAAGAGGCCATCCTTAACAGACTAGCTGAAGGCAATATCCTGAGGCATACCCAGCATGGGTTTGTTGTGGGTAGGTCTCGCTTGACCAATGTCATTTCTTTTTATGACCAGGTGACATATCACCTGGACAAGGGGGAAGAGGTCGACGTTGTATATCTTGACTTTAAAAAAGTCTGGTATCCCACAATCACCTCTTGGCTAAACAGGCTAACTGCACCACGATCCACTGGCTGGGGAATGGACTCTGTGGTAGG
>NW_017729033.1:24461548-24466864 GCF_001723915.1 Gavialis gangeticus
GAAATGATTTTACATTGAATTATGCAAGAAGTGGAACAAATGGCAAAAACAAAGGAATGGTCTACCTCAAGGTAGTGTACTTGTACCTATATAATTTAACCTCAGCACTAATGATCAATTCACCCAGGCACAAGAAATTTTATTTATGCAGATGGTTTGTATATCACCACCAAACTAGGAATTTACCCAGGTTGAGACTACTGGTATCAGCGCTCAATTTGTTGTCAGACTATTACAGCAAAAATCAAATACATGCCAATCCAAATGAAACGCACTTTAATGTCTTCCACCTTCTTAACTGAGATATTAATAAGCAACTCAATCTAACCCTTGCTCACTGCCCAGATCCTGTCTACTTGGGAGTGACATTAGTTTCACAGTTTCATAGTAGTTTGGGGTCAGAAGGGACCTGAACAGATCATCTAGTTTAACCCCCCGCTATTGGCCGGAGCACACGCTGGGATCACATGACCCCAGACAGGTGTTCATCCAAACTCTTTTTGAATTGACCCAAGGTAGGAGTGAGGACCACTTCCCTAGGAAGTTGGTACCAGATCCTAGCCACCCTAACAGTGAAATAGTGCCTCCTAATCTCTAACCTGAACCTATTCTCCAGCAGCTTCTGGCCATTGTTCCTTATCACCCCAGGTGCTGCTGGGGGGAATAGGACCCTTCCTATTTGCTGCTGATCTCCCCTAATGAGTTACCTTTCATGTAAAGCAGTGGTCTCCAACCTTTTTCAGTGGAAGATCACTTTATAAATTAAATTTGAGACCAGGATCTACCACGCGCCACCCCCGCCCCCCACCCTAGCAGGTCAGTTTGAGGAAGTGAGGGGTGGGGGGGGTGGTGAGTAGTAGAGCCTACTACTGGCCTGCAATTTAATTCAGCACTGTGCTGAGCAAGGGAGAGGGCTGGGGTGGGGCTGGAGTGAGGGTGCCCCAGCCCTGGCTGGGCCGGGTGGTGGGACCAGGGCGTGGGGGAGCTCCCACCACTGGCAGCACCCTGGCAGAAGCCTGGGGGGCACATGTCTCCTCCCTTGATCTGTGCCTAGGGCAGAGGCACCTGGGTACTGGGAAGATTGCTCATTCAGGGGCACTGGCAGGGAGCTCCCACTGTTCTGTGCAGCCCCCCAAAGGATCCGGCAGCATGTGCCCTCCATCTGTGAGCACGGCAGAGGTGGTTGCTATGCGTTGTGTCCTGAGCCCTGCTGCAACTGGCTCAGGAGTGGCATGACGTGGAGGCAGCTGTGGCTGTGCACTGCTCTTTGCGTGCTGCTCCTGTGCCAGCTGCAGCGGGACTCGGGATGCAGCACACAGCAGCTGCCTCCACCCTGCTCACAGATGGAGGGCACGTGCCCCTGGGCCTGTGCTGGGCTGTGTGGAGTGGCAGGACCCCCCCCACCACCACACCGCTGGATGAGCTATCGTCCCAGCATCTGGTGGGGCCAGGACCTGATGCCACATGCTTCCAGCTGCTTGGCTGAGCTGCACCTCCTACCCTCCCAGAAGCAGGATGCAATGGTGCTGAGCCCCAGCCAGGACAGTTGCTGGGACAATTGCTCATCCAGGGGCATGGTGGGTGGTTTCCCAACACTCAGCCTGGCAGAGTCCTGGGGGGCACATGCCCTCCCCATCTGTGCCAGGGCAGAGGTGGCTGCTGCTGCGCTTTGTGCCCTGAGCCCCGCTTCAGCTGACCCACAGCAGCTGCCTCCATCCTGGCACAGATGGGGAGACACATGCCTGCTGAGCCTCTGCCAGGCTCCGCACAGAGGCAGGAGCCCTCCACATCTCTGGACAATCCTCCCACCACCCGGCCCAGCCTGGCCCCATTCACCTGAACCCTGCCTCTGCCTTTGCTCCACTCTGTCCCTTACCACTCAGCCTCAACTCGCCCCTGTCCTTTCCCTCCCACGCAGACTGTTTAGGGGTGTGGTTTTGTGGAAAAGATAGCAATCACTTGCAAAATTTGGATATGAATCTGGTATAAGAATTTGGAGCCATCTTGCTCTCTTCCATGCAGCATGACAAAGTTCTAGGACAGGACATTTTGATTTGATTTGGGGAGTTTTAGCTGCAAGAGACTTTTGTTGGATGCTGATGGGGCAATAAAGGAGAAAAGCATTTTTGCACAAAAATGTTGAGTCTGTGCAAGGCTTCAGAGGATGGAAGTAGCATTTTGAAAGTCCAGGCAAAATATGACAGGAAGCCAGTTTAAATACAATAACACAGGTGTGATATGTTCTGAGGGCCAGGTGTGACTCAGGAGGCTGGCAGCTTTGTGCATGTTGTAACTTTGACATACTAAATGAAGAGAGACAGGCTAACAAAGATGACCAATAATAAAGTCATGAAAAGGTATGGCTCAAAGTCTTATTGCTCATATGAGACACTGAGGACAAATACACTATGAAGGGCTACTTGTGTAAAAGGCAAGTACATTATTTGTGGCATACCCATGAGCACTTTATGAATGCACATATTTTGTCTTGGCACATCTCTGCTTGTAAGCATTTATCTTGTAATAACCAACTCTGAATCATGTTCCACTGCTTTTGTAAATCATTGTGCTTCTTGGTACAAGAGACTCAACCAAAGAAAGAAAATAACAAATATTTATTTTGCTGTTCTGCATTTGGCTGTTCCTGTGTATCACTTCATTAATAATAAAACTAATAGCACAGAAGTCAAATATTAGCATTAAACTATATTTGCCTTAAACCAGTCTTTAGGAGCAAAACCTATAGCCTTTACAGGTGAATCCAGATGAACGTGCACTTGCATGTTCCCCCATATAACTATTCCACTGCTACTTGTCCCTGGGGAATGCCTGTGCAAAGGCTCTTATGAGTGGCAAGTTACTCTGGGTGGGGTAGGAGAACCTGGGACCAACATCTGGGCTGGCCCCAGCAGCCTTACCTGGGGTCCTGAGGCCTCCTGGGTTTCCAGCAATGGCAATCCAGTGTGCAGAGCCTGGCCAGTAGCTGGAGTGTGTCTCTGGGTGGCCAGGCTCCAGCTTTGGGCAGCACATGCTGCTGCCACGTATGCTGCCCTGCTTTTTTCAGGTGCAGATTTTTTTCACACTGGAATCTCCTGGTGGCCATCTATGGGTGCCCAGGGACAATGGTAATTCTGGGCAGGCAGGCTTGGGCCCAAGAAGCCATTGTCCAAGCCCCCCCATCCCCACTCGCTCCCCAGGGGCTGGCAGGCCACAGGCAGCCTGCCTCCCCCACCCCTTTCCCAGGGTGGGACAGGTCAGGCTTCTAGCAGCACCTGCTGCTGCAACTCCAGACCCCACTTCCCTGCCTCTCCCACTGCAGGGAAGTGAGGTCTGCTCTGCTGCGCTGCCACCCAGCCTATGGCACCTGAACTTGGGGTGTGCAGTGCTCCCAGACAACTGGGGTGATGGTTTGGCTGTGCCCCTGCTGGGGGCCACTCTGGGGAGGTGGCTGGTGCCAGCTCCCCCCTGAGCTGCTGTTGCACCCTGAGTGTGCCCCTGCTGGTTTGTGAAGGCTGAGGGGTGCTTGAGCCACTACACCCTGCTGCTGCTGGTCCTCCTGGTGTCCCAGGCACATCTGTCCTCCTGGTTTGGGATCCTGAGGTATGATGGTGTGGGGGACAAGTCTGGACTGACCCACAACCTGTGCTCCCACCTGGAGGGCTACCTGTGGCAGCACTATATGTCCCTGCCCCCTACTTCTGAGGAGGACTTCACTGCAGGCATTGATGCCCTCCTTAGGGTGTAAGAGGTGAGTGCCTGCCCAGATGTGGGGACATGGGCTGTTCAGTAAAGTTTTGAACTGTATCCCACCTCTCTGCATGCTGTGTGGGGAACCCAGGGCCAGGGGAGTGTGAGCAGCCTGAATGGGGATGAGGGGCAGAGGTTGGAGCAGGAGGAAGGGGTGGGTGCTCGGGTTGGGAGGGCCCTCCCCTCAGTATAGGGCTTACCATGTGGCTGGGGCTAGCATGGCTAGTGGCTTGGCCTAGGCCTCCATGTTGGTGATGACATCTGATTGCACCCATTGTCTGGGCCCATGGTGTCCGGTGGGCCAGTGCTCAGCCAAGGCACCCCCAAGGAGGGGCTGGCACTGCTGATGGCTGGTAGTATCATGGTTGGCTGCTCCTGATAGTGAGGCATGGGGCTGTGGACCTGTCAGGGTAGCTGCTGGCCAGGGCTCCCTGAGCTGTTAGTGGATGCAGCAGCTGTGGGGGTGGGCAGGGCAGGGTGCTGAACACCTGAGGACTGCTCTGGTGACATGTCACCAGAGGTGTCAGGGTCAGGCGAGGGCTCGGTTTGACCTCCCCTGGTAGTGAACGCTCCTGTATAAAGAGCATGGTTTTGCAGGCATGACTGGACCAAAGATTGTGGTTGGCCATGGCCACCCACTGTGCCTGCAAGGCCTTGATCTTTATATGGCACTGCCATGCCAACTGGGAGTGCCCTCACTCCTGCATACTGCCTGATAGGGCCTCAAAAATGTGAGTGTTTAAGCACCCAGCCCCTTCAAACTGCTTCTGCACCTCCACATTACTCCAGAGCACCATGACATAGCCAATCTCCTCCTGGCTCCAGTTGGGGCCCGGGTGGAAGGTTCGGGTATGATGGGGCTGGGCCTTGACGGGGAGGATAAGGATTACATCATTTGTCCTGCGCTGACCCCTGCACAGCTGTCACTGTATGGCTGGCCCTGGACAGTGGCTGGCAGTGCTTAGCACTAGGGATCAGCCAGGGACTGGGAGTTGCATGGCAGAGGCAGTGCACAGCCGTACCTGCAATCACAGGTACCTGCAAGCACTGCTGGGGGTGAGCAGCAGCAAGGAGCAGGTGCTGGCCCTGCTGCCAGAGAGATTTCAGAGGAGATCTCAGGGCTGGGCAGGCAGTGCAGCAGGCTGCAGCCCTTTACAACACTCACCTGTGGACAAGCAGAAGCTGTGGCTAGAAGACAAAACAGGCAGAGGCTGCCTGTGTCCTGTCCTGGGGGCACACAGGGAAGTGGTGGATTTACCATGAAACAAACCGTATGGTTGCATGGGGCCCCATTGACAAGGGGCCTCACTGCCGACACCACCGCTGCTGCCGGAGAGCCTCCTGTGTTTTGTTTGTGGCCCTCCCTCCCATCCAGCAGGCTGTGGGCTTCTTCAGCAGTTCTGGCCAGAAAATGCTTGTTCTCCTGCTCATCTCTAGCCTCCAGAGTCTGGAGAAGATCAGGAGTATGAGCAGGGGGCTGGAGCCCAGTGTCGGGGTGGGGTTGTGGGGGAGCTGTAGCCCCTGGGGGGGCCTGGGACCCTGAAGGCAGGGTAGTCAATGTGCAGTGGG
>NW_017729033.1:24476991-24477533 GCF_001723915.1 Gavialis gangeticus
TCAATGTGCAGTGGGGGGAGTCTGCCCTGTGGGGGTCAGGGGACCACTGGCAATGTGTAGGGGGTGCATGTGCACTCCCTGAGCATGGCGGTGCACCCCCTCAAAAAAGGTGTTGATGACACTGTTGGTGGTTCCTGTAGGCAGTTACCGCTTGCCCCCCTCACCACTAGTGGCGTTCTGCAAGCAGTCAGTGATTACTGCTGGCCACCGCAGTTGCTGCCAGTGTTGTCTGTGGGTGCTTGCCGCTCACCACCCATCCCACACTGCTGTCAGTGCCGGAAGCGTCTGTGGGAGCTCCTTGCTTACCACTGCCACCATGCTTCCACCATCGCCAGCACCACCATGCCCTGCCAGCTGCTGGGGGCATGTGGTGTTCATGCAGGGGACCCACCCCTTCTAAGCAGCCCCCACACCCACAGTCCCCCTACATCTACCCACACAGTGACTCACATCCCCCCACACCCACCCATATCCCCCCACCCCTCTTCCCACCCGCTTCTGCAAACCCCACATCCCCCATCACACACCCATAATGTGAGAAG
>NW_017729033.1:24482533-24483421 GCF_001723915.1 Gavialis gangeticus
ATAAGGAAACCCAAAGCAAACATTAAAACATATAGATATTTAGGATTTATTTTATGATGCTAGAGACACTGATAGGCTTCCAAATTTCTTTAGCATTGTAAATATAACAATAAAACATTGCCCATCTGATCACAACCCCTCCTTTCTCTCTCTCTTTTGTTCTAACTGTGGAAGAATGTGGATTTGGGGGTATTTTAAAAAGTGAATATGGGATGCAGCTTCAGCAGTCTAGCTGACACAAGGGGCTAGTGTCCCCAGATACCAATTGCCTGGGCCCCAGATGCTCCTGAGGTCAAGTAATTCTGAGCTGCTGGCCAGGGCAGGTTTTTGTACTGCTGGGGAAAGCACAGGTGCTGGTCCTGGGCTCCAGCACCCCCTGGCTGCAGATCTGGCAGGGTTATTTTGCCCCAGGTGGCACAATTTTCTCCACAACAAAGTGCATATCTGAGCACGTGCACTGAGGCAAAAAGCCTGGCTCAAATTTGTACTGCTTCTATTTGAGCTACTGCAAGCGCACATGCTTGCATCTGTGTATGCACCCAAAGTACACACACACACACACACACACACACACACAAACATACATGGTGGCAGATATACAATATATCTTGATGGCGCAAAAGGTAAGCTATTATCCATGTAAGTCTAAAACACTTAGGACACGTCCAGACAAGTGCACACATGCTTCTTGCCCCATCTGAAACCCCTCTGAGGTGGGGCAAGAAGCATGTGTGCGAACAAAAAAATGTTCCCCGTGCTGCAAGTTTGCAGTGCAGGAAGAAGATAAAAAAAAAATGAAAATAAAAAAAAGCGGAGCAGGCAACCGGAGGCTGAGGTCCTCCAGGAGCAGGCAACCTGAGGCAAGCAGAGGCTGGGTCCTCCAGGGAG
>NW_017729033.1:24489776-24490163 GCF_001723915.1 Gavialis gangeticus
GCCCCCCCGATACCTGCTCCCCCCAGTTTAAAAAAAACACAATCCCCACCCCAGCACTTATCGGCATTTGGAGCTGCTGTCTAGCTGACTGGGGCCCCACCTGCACAATGCTGGGCAGAGGGACAGCCCCAGCAGCCCCAGCCTGGGACCTGCTACCTCACCGCTGTCCTGTGCTTTCCAGGGGAGGGGGGCTCTGCCAGGAGGCCTTGGAGCCCCACCCCACCCCTGCTTCTAAGGTAAGTAGAGGCTTTTTTTTCCATTTTTTTCTGTTGTTTTTTTTTTTTTTAAGTGACAGTGCCTGGGGTTGTGGGGGAAGCCATGGGGGGGCTGGGGGTGCAAGTTGTGGGGTGAGGCTGGGTGGGGCAGCCATTTGGAGGTCTGGGGGAG
>NW_017729033.1:24490598-24500428 GCF_001723915.1 Gavialis gangeticus
CCGGGCAGGGGGCACACATGGCAGTAGTGCCGCACAGAGGCCAACCCTGCAGCCACAGCCCACTGGCGGCTGGCCCAGAGGGGCAGATGCCTCTACTGGCTGTGCAGTCCCCATCCAGGTCTGGCAGGTGTGCAGCAGGTCACAGACAGGCAGCAGCCTGCACTGCCAGACCCCTGCAGTGGATAAAGGGTGCAGGGAACTCTCAGGGCTGTTTCAGCAGTCCAACTGGCACAAAGGGTAGTGTCCCCAGGTACCAATTGCCTGGGCCCCAGAAGCTCCTGAGAGCTAGTAGCCCTGAGCTACTTGCCAGGGCTGCTTTTTATACTGCTAGGGACAGCACAGGTGCTGGGCCCAGCCTCTAGCTCCCCCTGGCTGCAGATCTGGGAGGAGCCAGACAGGGTTATTTTGCCCCAAGTGGCACAATTTGTTCCAGAATGAAGTGCATGTCCAAGCATGTGTGCTGAGGCAAAAAGCCCCAGCTCAAATTTGCACCGCTTCTATTTGAGCTGCTGCAAGCCCATGTGCATGCATGTGTGGATGTGCCCTTAGAGTTGACTTGGCTTACTGTAGCATCTCTGGATGTAATAATTCTAGAAGAATATTTGTGTGTTGGTTATAATACTGTCATTGACATGTTAAAATATTTATATTAATTTCAGGATGAGCTGGATCAGGCCTAAACTTTTACATAAAAAGTTGACTTATATTTTACTATACATTCAATCTCGTAGAGAAAGCCAATGAATTGCATTTGCATTGAGTCCTGTTTTTCAGTCTTTCTCACAACCTCACACATTTCTATTCTTTATAAATTCCATTATGTTTCTCGTACTCTTAACTCTCTCTTTGACTGATGCTTACTTTCTTTGAAGCAGAGCAATTTTTAGTGGCTGTATGTTTCACATCATTACATATATTTTACTTGACACTTTTTTCTCTGCAGTTCTTTCCAGGCTTTACCATTCTGCTGCATCCCTCCTGGTATTGTGCTTACTGCTTTTGCCTGTTCTTTCCTGGAGCTTCCTTAAATGACGCAGTTAGCTGATTTATTTTATTTTAAGAAAATAATTTTGCCTTGCCAAATGACAGTACTTCCACTGTTCTTCATTTTGTTTCTTTAAACTGAGCCATATTAAAAGGAATTTATCTTCAGACACTAAGTGGCGTCCCTTATGTAAGCCTAACTAGAGATTTCATTATTTGGCAGAAAGTTTCTCATAGCTCATGGCTGAGTTCAAAAAATTTCTTAAGATGTCTGGTGAAAAGTTAGTTGAATTTCATTTCTGGTATTTGAAAAAATGAAACATTTGGCTTTGGGTGGAGGGTGAGGTAACACTTGTTCTTGAAGTTAAAGTTTTGTTTCAATTGGGTGTAATTTATTTATGTAGAAATACATGAATAATAAATAACAAAAATTACTAGGATGGTAAGCACTTTGGAGAATGGATTGTCTCATTGGTTGGTGTTTGTGCAGCATGAAGCACAACATGGTTCTGATCCATGACTGGGATAATAATAATAATTATACAATTTCTTTATAAAAAGGAATCAAATGTTTCCTTAGGCATATGGCAGAGGGTCCCACAGACAGATTGCAGAACACAGGCAGCAGCTGGAAAAATGAAACTGAACCTGCCCATTCAACCCCTCTGCTTGCAGCCAAGGAATCAGTGGGAATTAGACCAAAAAAGAGGAGGTGGTTCTGGGTCAGGAACCTGACTGGAATTCCTAGACAGAATAGACTACACTTGCCTGGGACTGCCCAGACGTGTGCATCCAGCTCAAACAAGTTGCTTGGAAGAAGGCAAGGGAGTTAGGACTTTAAGTACTAACAGGAGAAACAGCCTCTTAGTTGCTTTCAGTTGGGCAGGAAAGAGAAAAGGCACATTTTGCTTCCTAACAAGATGTTCCTCAGAACAAGATACAATGCTTTAGACAAGAAATGAGGAAGATATTTCAGTTTCCGCACCAATCAATTACTGGCCACAAGATACAGCTAGTGGAGACAGAAGAGAAAAGGAGCCCCTTGACTTCTGTCTCTAGAAAGGGGCTATCAAGCTAACTTTCTTCTGTCTGCTTTTTGCAAGTGAAAAAGGAAAAAACCCCCCACCTCCATTGGTATCCAAAGGAAAACCAAGATTTGACCAACTGGCATCTTCAAGTCTCATCTGAAATCCCACAGCCCAATGTTGGCTTTAGGCTTGTTGGTATTGGAGCAACCTCCATATCAATTCCTCCTCCATTTAAAGCTGCACCATGCAGCCCAGTGCTATGCTGTATGTGGGTCTTTGAATTCCCAGCATGGGAGAGTCCACTGGTTCCCCGAAACATGGGGACATTTCTCATTCTCAGTTTCCCATGGTGCCAAGCTGTCACAGGTGCACATGCTGCCATCTGCATGTGGGCTGTGGACCAGAGAGTTCCCCAATACACAGCCCACATGCAGCCATTTCAAGAGGTTCGGCATGGGCAGCTATGGATTAGGGAACTCCCTGAACCCCAGCTATCCATACCACAGACTTTTACAAGTATGTGTACAGCTGGCTGCACCCATACCAGATGCTAGCGCTGGGAATCGGGGAGCTCACCAATCCTTAGCTCTCCCCTGCCTGGGTGGTGAGTCCAGCCAGATACATGCCCCAGCAGATGCACAACTGGGATTAGACAAATTTTATTATGGATCCCAAAAATCATGCATCTTGCCATGCACACAGGAATAAAATTAATTAGATCCCAATCACAGGTGAAATTAACATCTGGATGGGTCCAGGGTATGTACACCTAATGAGTCATCCCTCTGTTTTGTGTTAACTTTATGGAATGGTAACTACATATTATTTAATCATTCCAAACAAAGAGAGCCTGATTATGCTAGAAAAGTGTATTATTATTATTGTCGGATTACTACTTTGTTGATTTCTTGACCTTTGATTGCCATGTTTTTCAGGTTCATGTGTTCTTTCCCTTATGCCTTTTAATATACCACCCTTGTTTCCCCTATTAATATGATCATTATTGCAATTACTTGGTTCCTGACATTGTTTTAAGGTTCTATAGTGTTCACAGTCATGTGTTTCTTCATTCACTTCACTTCTAAGTGTTGGCATTTTGATATTACCCATTATGAGAGACTTTCAAAAGCATTAGCCCTATTCCCATCGAAGTCATGTATATGCCCAGTGGCAGAGAAGCTAAGGAATCTTACTACAGCTCCGAGGTCAGCACTTGAACTGCCAGAAGCCATCCCAGTTAACCCAGCTTTATGTGAGTCACCTGGTCATTCAGACAGGGGTGTCGAAGGTGGCCAAACACAATGCTAGCTACATCACTCCCTTGTGTGCCTTAACCATGCTAACTAAATGAGCTGTGAGGTCTGGATGTTTCTTTTTTTCAAAACCTTTCATTATAGGAGCATCAAGTCAATGCTGAACATGCTCTGAAAGACCAATACAACTGCTTCAGAGAACCATTGGATTAAGGGCTGAAACACAGGAGTCATCCAATGATCATAAAACACAGGGCTTTTTGTTTCTAAAATGAACTGCTAATAAATCACTTAGGATGAGGAATGAATGTATTCCAAAACTTGACTGTTCAAGGATGGGCTTCAGTCTTATGCACAAGTATGCAGTCGTTGAAAAAACAGAATCAAATGCAAAGAAATTAAAGCCAAAAGTTACAGGCTAGCTGCCCAAAATTAAGTTCAGGCTGTTTAGCCATCAGTACATACATCCTCCACTTTTAATCTTAGTTAGCTCTTACGAAGTTTTTGTAATTCGTCTCCACTAATTAGATGGGACTAGAATACTTAAAAAAAACCCTTTCTGACTTCAGTTATTGAGATTTAATGCAGCTTTTGACAACAGTCTTACAACAGTGGATCTTTTTAATATAATGTAAAAGAGAAACAGGCAGTATATTGATATAATATTGTAGTATCCACATTCTCTATTAATTTAATAGGACAATATTAGATTTGGGGGCTGGACCCGATGATCTTACGAGGTCCCTTCCAGCCCTAATGTCTATGGAATCTATGAAACATTCACAAATATAGTATACCTGGGGCCACAAGAGTGGAATTACATAAATGGCATTTGGCAGTATAACGTATATTTTATCTAAAATTTAAAAAATATAATACTTCTTATTGTAGCATACTTCACATAGCTGCTAGTAATATTTTCAAGAAGTAATTTCATTTTATATATTATACTATTTGTTTTTTTAACAGCTGGGCACCTCTTGTTCTACCCTTTGTTATAAAGGTGGTAGGACTAAATTCTTTTTGGACTTAAACTCAAGAGATAAAATCCTTGCCTCATAATTAATGGAAGTTAGGTGACGAGGTATTTGAAAATCCTTCTAGTTACCTATCTACAGCTGTAAGTGCCTAAATACCTTTAAAAATCTGGCTTGCAGTGTTTTGCAGTATTGGACCATATAAAATGGTATCAAGGGCACCATAATTACCAAATTGTAAGGGTGAATTCTGTGCAGAACTTCCACTAACATAGAAATTGTGATGATGTGTCCTACAGCGGGATTTTATACAAGTGTATTGGGCATATGAAACAGTCCATCAGAATTTATTTAAGCTAAATTCATATGGACTGTTTGAAAATAATAGTAAACTTCTTGTCAAAAAGTACATCTGAAGCATGATAGTATACAATCCTTTTCTAGGCAGGGTCAGGACTGACTAACCCATCCCAGCCAAGTGTCTGTTCAATTTGCTCTTCAAAATTTTCAAGTTTGGAGATCCCACAACTTCTTTAAGTAACTTGTTTTAATGCTTGACCACTCTCAGTCATCAGAAAGTTCCTTTTAACATCCAAACCACATTTCTTCTGCTTCAGCTTGAGATCATTTTTCTTAGTCCTATCCCCTATAGACGCAGTTGAAAAGCCAATCTCCTTCTCTATAATTGCCCTTTATGTAGTTGAAAACTGATATCAAGCAAACTTTGTAGTCTTAGTTCTAGGCTTCCTTAACATTAACCACCTGACATTATCTATCTCATTTATATGTTACCTCTGTATCTGTATATCAAATACATGATACACATATGGGCACAGCACAATATTTTATACAAAATGATAAGAGAGCCATTATTCAGTCAGAAATATGTTTGGCTTGGTATGGTGGATGCTTTCACAAAGCCAGAGGAATTGATTTGGTAATTAAACTTGAGACCTGAATGAAAGAAAGAACTCTTCCTGGAGCTGTGGAGTTTTCATAGGGATTGGGGACTTACCTTGAAATATTTTGCTACACAATCCAATATATGTTGTAAAGATATTTAAGAAAAGGTGCAATCTAATAAATAGAAACTGGAACAGACAGGCACTGTCCAGGTACTAGGCAATCATTTAGATGCTGGTTTATGGGTATCTGTTGATTGCTCTCAGTCAGCTGAAATCCTAAGCAGATGAATGTCCTAAATTTTCAGTCTTTGCGATTTTATAAAAACTGTCTTTTAAATTAAAGCAAAACTTTAATCTAACAGCAGACTTACACTTTTCCTTGAGGTTTATACTGAAGCTTGTTCTCCTTGCTCAGGATGTTATGGCAATCATGTTAAAAACTTTCATTTTATGATCTTAACCACTCTAGTTAACTTTAATTAGCCTGGGTGCCATTTAACTCAGTAGGAGTACTGGAAGTTCATGGATCAGACTCAGGTAAAATCAGAATGGATGAATAAGGTAAATTATTATCTGCCCTTTTCTTAGTTTCTGGCACCTATACCTATTTTTAAGGTCTCAAAGATTTACCTTTTCAATAAAGAAATATACTCTTATGGGATAATTGTGATAGTCCAATTTTGCTCACCAATTTAATTTAAACACCTCTTGTACCAGGCAGATGGCAGAAAAATATAGTAGACTCTGGACTCCCATTGAAAGCTGACCTAGACTCACCCCTGGCTTTATTTTTTTTTCTTTCATAATTAGCTTTTTGCTCAGCTTTGTCATTTTCATAAGCCTGGATATTCTTCAATTAACAAAACAGAACAAGAACAACAGGAGCTTAGGCAGCTCATGAGGTCACTTCTTGCAGGGGCTGGATTATGGCACCAAAAGAAGTCTGAAAAGCATGTATTGATCCAGTCTGACAGTTCCTGCCACATTAAGCCTCACCACAGCTGTGATATAAAGGTGCTTAGAGCTGTTATCATAAATACCATCCACTATCTTTAAAGATCATCAAAATTGCTTCACATTGTATAAGAGTTATTGTCATATAATTTGTTCAATGCATTTTAACAGCATAAATTGGTTTAGCATTTTAATACTAGCTTAAAGGTCAAATGCAGATAATTTAAACTAACATTTATCCTATGAAAGTTATCATATAAGCTCAATTTACTGAATGCGTGGAATGAAAAACAAATAGACTCTTCTTTATTATTCACTTCATTTATCCATGAACTAAAAATATCTACTAACAAGTACTTTAACATGTCCAGACAACTTCATGTAAACTAACAGACAAAAGCATTTCCATGTTTTATGAGTAAAAGTATAAAATGTACGCAGAGATATAATTGTGGTTCAGAAAGCATCGTTTTATGGGTTTCTCTTAGCAATAAAGGTGTAGGGAGATGATTATAGAGTTGGAATATTTATACTTATGAATGGAAAATATGCTAAAGATCTCTCTACAAAATCCCGATCTAAATGTCTGATCATCTGTTAAATTCCTGCTGGGCCCATAGAAGCCTAAACTGAAAAAAAAGAATTGCTTTCCAACTTGTGACTCCTTGCAGTCTGCTCATTGAACCAACAGCACATGAAACATTTCTCAGCCATCAAGAAAGTGCTTGTTTCAGAGAATGAGAGAGACTGGGCATGTCTACATGTGCCCCTATGGCGCCATTGCAACTGCACTGTCATTGAGTACATACTTTTGGAAGTACAGTCCATACTGTGCCATGCCAGCAGGGCATGGTTATTTTTAGCTGCTATGTTGTACTACACGCTGTACTGAGGGAGTGCATTGCTACAGCGACATAGTGACAGCATCACGGTTTTTGCCTACGGATGTTATGTCACCTTAACATGTTGCTACAGTGACATAGCATCACGTGTAGACACACCCACTGAGGGGGAGTTGGGTATGAGGGAGTTATGGCTGAATGCAATGTAAGTGATGGCATCAGCAAAAGAAAAAATGCAGTGAGTGAAAGACTAGTTACAACGTATCTTTTCCTCAGAGATCTCCTCCAAAGAATTACAACTTTTGTGACTGGTGATGAGGGCAACTAGAAATCATCTGCTCAGATAGTATCAGGTCTACAGTAGGACTGGTCAGGAATTTTCTGATAAGGCATTGTTTCCCTCAAAAAAGCCAAACTGTCAAAAGTGGGTTTTTCTCCGGAAACGTACCAGTTTAGAAGACGCTTTTGTTGAGAAAGGTCTCCCAGGTCTATGATAGAATTTCTAGTCAAAGCCAGGAAGTTCCATTCCAGGACAGCCAATATCCTGGTGACTAGGGTGGTCCTCTTGGGTATGCGAAACTTAGTCATAGATTCATAGATGTAGGTTGGAGGGGACCTGAGCAGATCATCAAGTCCAACCCCCTGCCCTGGGCAGGAATGAATACTGGGCTTATATGAGTCCCACTAAATTAAGCTTATATGACCCCAGTTTGGTAGTTATCAAGCCTCCTTTTAAAGACCCCCTAAGGTAGGAGCCAGCACCACTTTGCTTGGAAGTTGGTTCCAGATCCTGGCTACCCTAACTGTGAAGTAGCGCCTCCTGATATCTAGCCTGAACCTACTCTCAATCAACTTGTGGCCGTTATTCCTTGTTACTCTGGGAGGTGCTCAGGGGAACAGGGTCTCACCCCTTCCCCTCTGGTCCCCCCAGTAAGTTTATAGATGGTCACTAGATCCCCCCTCAGCCTTCTCTTGTGAAGGCTGAACAGGTCCAGGTCCCTTAGCCTCCCCTCATAGGGCCTGCCCTGCTGCCCCGGGCCGTGCAAGTGGCCCTCCTCTGAACCCACTTGATGCTAACGTCATCCCTCCTGAAGTGTGGCGCCCAGAACTGGACACAGTACTCCAGGTGTGGCCTGACCAGTGTTGCATAGAGTGGGAGGATCACCTCCTCGGACCTGCTCGTGATGCATCTGTGGATACATGACAAGGTGCGGTTAGCCTTGCTGACCATGTCCTCACATTGGTGGCCCATATTCATTTTAGAATCAATAATGACTCCAAGATCTCTTTCTGCCACTGTGCTTTCAAGAAGGCAGTTCCCCAGCCTATAGGTATGCTGCTGGTTCTTCCTGCCCAGGTGCAGTAGTCTGCACGTGTTAGTATTGAGTCCCATCCTATTCAGATTTGCTTACCCCTGTAACCTGTCCAGGTCCAGTTGTATCCTGTCCCTCCCTTCTCCTAAAGTGCTCGTAAAGCCTTGCCAGGGGCCCCACAATGACCCCTACCAATTCCCTCAGCACCCTGGGGTGGAGAGCATCTGGACCTGCTAATTTGAACATGTCCAGCCCCTCCAGAAGTTCCCTAACTTGATCCTCCCTCACCCTTGGCCTGGCAGAGTCACTCCTGAGTCCATCTTGAATCACAGTGGGGGAGAAATCCCAGTCCCTGCTCAGAAAAATGGAGGCAAAGAATTTGTTAAAAAGGTCTGCTTTTTCATCTGATGCAACCACCAGATTGTCAAGCATATCCTGCAGTGGCCCCACATTGCTTGGTGCCTTCTTTTTATTCCCTATGTATTTAAAAAAGGACTTTTTGTTGTCCTTGCTCATCTTGATTTGGTGTAAGGACTTCAGTCTCTGCCTATCTGTTAGGCAAATGCCCTCACCACTGGGTTGATGGAGATTCTGGATTAAGTTTGCTTTATTTCCTGTAGTATGCCTGTTCTAAATTGTGCTGCAATGTGTCCTGGAGCACAGACTTGAGCTTAGGTCTCCGACAGTCAAGGGAATGCCATCATCTTTGGCCTACAAAATCACTCTCTCTCAAGCACAGTGGGTAAATTTTGACCATAGAGATAACTTTTAACTAAATATGGCATCTTAATAGGATATTATATGTTCTCCTTGTGGCATTTGTACAGTAAATTCACTTCTGAAAACTTGATGAGTTTATGCCATCTGGTAAAATTTGCTTTACTCTGTATTTATACAGATAATGGGTGAAGTTTGTGAGGGTTTCATGGGTGGAATCCACTCCGATATTCTAGAGGAATGGGAAAGATATAGCAGTTGTTATACACCATTTGGCAAATTCTGATATAGTATAAATTATTATAGTTGCATTGGGATAAATACAACTCAGTTTACACCAACTGAAAATCTGCCCTCCTGTTACAGGTACTACATCTATATAATCTCAAACCTTATGGCCCTTTCCTGGACTTCTGACTACTTTTTGTGACTTTCTATGTGGATCTAGTGTTGAAACTTCTTTCTAGCTTTTAGCATGTCCACTGCACAGTCAGCTTCTCAGGAATAATCTTGTCACTGGGGAAATATACACATGTGCTTTACTTCAAAGCTGATTACTTAGCTCTGCAGTAGAGTGTCACCATCTACACATATGCCTGCATTATAGTTTCATAGTCTCATAGTTTCTAGGGTCAGAAGGGACCTGAGCAGAGCATCTAGTCCGACCCCCTGCCATGGCAGGAAAGAGTACTGGGGTCAAACGACCCCAGTAAGGTGGTCATCCAACCTCCTCTTAAAAACCCCCAGGGTGGGAGCCTGCACCACCTCACTTGGAAGCTGGTTCCAGACCCTAGCCGCCCTGACCGTGAAGTAGCGCCTCCTGATGTCCAACTTAAACCTTCCCTCCGCCAGCTTGT
>NW_017729033.1:24501331-24507949 GCF_001723915.1 Gavialis gangeticus
TTAAGGAGCGACCACTCCCCTTGGACACCCGGCTCCCCTCCCCTCTGAGTCTTCAGCGCTTCTCCAACTATCCTCCTTAGCTCGTTGAAGTTCGCCCTCCTAAAATCTAGGGCCACCACCTGACTGCTTGCCTTTGCCACCTTGCGCTGAATGGTGAATTCTAGCAGGCAGTGGTCACTGTCGCCCAGTGACACTAAATGAATTAACTCTGTTGTAGCATAGTAGTGTCCAGGACAAGTACTTTCCTACAATGGAGCAGTTAACATGCACTGCAACACAAGTGTAGAGGGTTATTGGGGCTAGCTGGGGAACAAGAGTGCTGCAGTGCACAGGCCACCTGCCAGCTAGCCCTGCACTGTAGGACCTTTGTACCCCAGCCAGCCTCTCTGCAGCATGTTGAGCCAGAGTGGAACAGCCTCAGGCTGGCAGGCTGACCCGTGGGGCCCACTGCCAGTCAGGGCTGCTCCGCCACAGCTCAACATGCTACATGCTAATCGCATGTTACTCCTACATGCTATTTGCACATATAGATGCACCCACTGTGTTTCAACTGGAGCTTCCCCTCCCTGGTGACTGCAATGGAGACTTACAAAGATACCTGTTTCATACTTTCATAGTTTCTAGAGTCAGAAGGGACCTGAGCAGATCATCAAGTCCAATCCCTTCCCATGGGCAGGAAAGAATGCTGGGGTCAAATGACCCTGGCTAGGTGATTATCTAGCCTCCTTTTGAAGACCCCCAGGATAGAAGCCATCACCACTTCCCTTGAAAGTTGGTTCCAGATCCTAGCTGCCCTGATTGTGAAGTAGTGCTTCCTAATGTCTAGCCTGTTCATCTTGAAGATGAAGGGAAAAGCTCTTATCTGACAAACCTGGTTTATTAATTTTAATTATTAATGAAATAATTAGTACTTCTCAATAGTGTGAGAAGTATGTTGCAGTACAGATGAGACCTGTTCCACACCCTCCAGCCCAACAACTTAATAGTGTCATCCCAGATTTTCAAAAAATCTCAACAGTTCACATCCCTGAGTCACACTTAAGTGGTCAGCTTTGAAATCCTGGCTCAATTTACTTCAGCCGGGAGAAGCTTTCATACTTGATTATTGAAAGTGCTCTGTTCTCACTGTCATCACCTTATTGGTGAAAGATGATTGATGCAGAACAATTTTGAAAACCCGGCGCCAAATGAAATTGGTGAATGCTTGTTTAAATATAGTCCTTAAGTTCAGACTGTGACAAGAAAATTATAAGGAGTCAATAAAGGTTAGACAGATAAGGATCACTGTAAGTAGACTATGGAATAACTCACCAAAAGTGCACATGATATCGTGAAGCAGGTTTGTAATAAAATATGTAGTTATGTGTGTGCATAAATATATATATATAGGCAGAAATAGCTGAGTTTCAGCTGGGCTATTTTATTTTACATTCCTTTAATATTAAGAATGAATAAGTTATGAGATCAGTAAGATTAGTCTGGTGATGATCAGTGTTCATTTATATGCATGTGTACCCGCATGCATATTTGAGAGAGGGAGTTGGGAGGGAACTGGGACAGAAAGAAAACTGCACATGCTGATTTATTCTTGGCCGTGGCAGGGGGTACTTCTTAGTAGAGCTTTGTAAATACAGCAAAAGCATCAGGATGTTTGGCTTGAAAGTTCTTGTTTCTTCAGGCCTTATGACACATACATTTTGTTCCTGGTGAAATGGTCATTACAAATAACTGAGAAGTATGCACCTGGGATAGAAAGGGCTATAAGAAGATCCTCCAAGTATCACTCATCTGTGAAGAAGGAGGCCTAAAGACATAATTCAGTCTGACCTGTGGACTCTGTGCAGTTTGTTGAGCAGTCAGATAGCCATACTCTCCGCTTCCCTCTTTAGCTGATGCCTATCCTCTATGATGTCCTCAGTCACCTGAATTGCAGTGGCAAGATGGTGGTACCAGTACCTCAGCTAGGGAAAAGAGGGGCTACTGGAGGCACAAAGACAGTGAACCAGAGAGTTAACAGGGAGGGAGGAACCAGGAACAGTTAGAGAAACACAGAGAGAAATCAGGGACTACTCCGGAAAGTGAAGGGTTTCTTGGAGGAAAGAAGCAATAAGATCTACCAGAGAAGCTGTTGTGGGAAGCAAGCCCCTTCTATCTTGTGCTTCACTGTCGCCACAGAAGTGGAACATGCTTTAACAGGACTAATGTCAAAACACAGAAATGCTCTCTCCTCTCTCTCTCTCTCTGTTTCTCCCCCTTCTCTCTCCTTGAACCTTCCCAACCCCTTAACTCCTCTGGTTACCCCTGGCTTCTCCAAACTTCCTCCAGCCTCCCAAGGGTGTTCTCCATTCTTTGTTAAGGGTAGGAAGGGATAAGGTCGTGCTTCTTCTGCCTATGATCCCTTTGCTCAGGTCAGCTCGTAAGGGAAATCTAGTCTTCATTAACTCCAAGCAGTGTTTTTTAAAAAGGTGCTAGTGTGAGTATGCAAGTTACCAGTAAACCCATTAAATAAGTATCACAAAATGTCCCATACAGAATTTCAAGTAAATTGGCAGTTATGGAGAAATGAGATGAAAACTAGATCTGGATAAACAGTTCATAAAAAAACAATTAGTTTGTCAAGTTTTACCTCTTTCTGTTCATAAACAGTCCACAAACTGGTCAGTTTTCTCAAATGAATCGTGTATTCAGAATTGGGCTAACTGATTTTTTACCCCTGAAAAACACAAATTTGATAAAAACAAAACTTTCACTGAAAAAAAAATCACTGTAAGAAAATTACCGTGGATGAACTCAGAAAAATTGAAGAAAACAGCTATTTAAGTTTCATCAATATTGAAAAATGTTCCTTTTTTGAGGTGTTTTGTTTGTTTTGCGTACACACATTAGAACAGTTTTGGGGAAGGGTGTTAAAAATACAGAAAAAGTAATACTTTGATTTTTAAAAGTAACATTTTCTCATTTAATTTTTCTTTTTTTTTTTAAGTGATAGGAAAATAACAGAAATTAATGCTTTTTTCCGTGTCTTTTTCTTCCAATGGAAAAAAATGAAGAGGGAAAGAGGTTTTCCTGTCTCTCTCTCACGTTCCCCCCCTATTTTTACCTTTTATTAAGTTGGTAAACATGTAAAATCTTGCATCCTTGCTCCTTGATGTAAGCTTCTTGCGACTGCTACAAGAAAAGTACCGTGAACAAAGGAAACTTCTGTACATAACATTTGTCGATCTCAACAAAACTCTTGGTTTTGTCAGCAGAGATATTTTGTTCCAAATCCTGACGAAGATTGGCTGCCCTTCTAAGCTCCTAAGGATCATCAAGTCCTACGTCAGTATGCATGGAATGGTGCAGTTCAATGCGTCGTGTTGAGAAGAATTTGAAATCAAGACTGGTGTCAAACAGGACTGTCCTAACTCCAACGCTTTTGGGGATTCTCTTCACTGTCTTACTCAAATAGGCATGAAATGGCTGTTCAGAAGGAGTATACTTTCAAACCAGATCCAATAGAAAACACTTTAACCATGCTCATCTCAAAGTGAAAATGAAAACCCAAAAAATTCTTGTCTGTGAAATTCTCTTTGCCAATGATGCAGCATTTGTTAGTCATTCAGAAGCGGGACTGCAAATCTCATGGATCACCTTTCTCATGCTTGTGGTGATTTTGGTGTGACCATAAACCTAAATAAGACAGTAGTCATGGGTCAACAAGTTGACTGCCCTCCCAAAGTTAGAATAAATGATAAAAGCCTGAAAGTGGTTTAAAAAAATCACTTATGTGGGCTCCACCATTTTGCAAAATCTTGGCTTGGAAGCCAAAATTAACATTTGTATTGTAAAGGCAAGAATCCCTGGGGTTTTTTCCCATAATGGAAAAGGTTGAGAGTCAAAACTATCAGGATTAAATTTTTGTCTCTGACACAAAATGTAAAATAAAATGTATGCAATAAATAATAAATAAATTACAAAAATGACATATTTAAAGTTTTTTCCAACAAACTTTGTTGGTAAAAATGGGCTGTAATTGTTATTGTTCTGTTAAGCAAACACTGAATAATTCTGTTACTTGTGGATGAGCAGTTTGTTATGAACATGCATGACCTGTAATTTGAGCTAAGAATGTAAGAATATAAAAAGTGCTATATTGTGTCAGACCAATGACCCATGTACCCCAGTATCCTGTCTCTGACAATGGCAGGGGTGGCTGCTTTAGAGCAAGAGCATTGAACTAAATATTTATAGAGCAGGAGGGTCAAACTCATCTGGCCCCAGGACTAGTTCACACCCCCCCACCTCATGAAGGATCCAGTGCCTATGGTGCTCTCTCTAACAGATCCAGGACTATGCTACATGTAATGCTTGTTCAGTCCAGTCTGGGACTGCACCATGCATGACATCTGCTCTGGCCAGTTGGGATTCAAGCTGCATGAGGCGCCTACTCAAGCCAGATTGGGAGCTGAGTGGCATATGGCATCTGTTGTCGCTGGGTTTATAACCCAGATACCTTATTCCAGGTAGCCCCAAACTCTTAGCCTGACCAGGACTTCTTCCATTCAATAATGGACAAATTTTATTGATATCCAGTGACAGCAGATAAGAGTAATGTAGAGAAAGCAAACAAAATAACTCCCATGACTCTGTATCTACCAGTCCTAGGATTTACAGAAGAAAGGTAGACAGGGCCAGTATGTGAGCTTTACCCTGTTGTTCTTTCTTGAATGTCAGATATCATCAACCTTGGAAGCTGTGAGATGAGGCCCAATCCCCCAAGCGGGGTGGGTAGGAGGGGCTGGTGGTATGCCCTCTGTCTATGGTTGTCTCAAGATCCCCTCCTTGGGAACTTCTGCTGCTCTGAAATCCCTCCTTTTGTATTCTTTTTCCGCTGATAACTTTATTTCTGGGCATCACTGATTTGTCTCCCTGTGGTCTTCATATTGTCCACATTCTGTTGTGTTAGCATATTCCTTTTTTACACAAACCTATGACATGCACACATCTTAATTTAGTCATTTACCAGTGTCTTAATTTTGGCAGGTCTGGCCTCCTAATTTGGTCTGTCTACCAAAACTGGAAATCCTAGGGGTTTTGTAGTGGTCACCTAATGCCAATGTGTCATAGTCCTTTATCTTAACAATGGCCCACACTTGTAGGGAACAGATTTGAAGGGCTAAAGCAGCAAGCAAACTAAAATTAGAAATGGGAGTCAAAGATAACAAGAAGTTCTTCTTTAGGTATATAGGGAATAGGAGGAAAACACATGGGAGCATGGAGCCACTGCTCAGCAACTCAGGACAGCTAGTTATTGGCACTCAGGAAAAAACTGAACTCCTGAATGACTACTTTGCTTTGGTCTTTCTGGGCCAAGGGAAAACTTATGCTAGAGTGGGTGTAGAATGAGCAGGGTAGGAATGACTGCCTTCCTACAATTACCATAGAACTTGGTGTGTGGTCATCTGAAAAAAATTAGACATATGTAAATCAGGAGGGGCGGATGAAATTTATCCAAAGGTGCTGAAGGAGCTGGCTGAAGTCATCAAGGAAATGCTGACAAAACTTTCCCAAACTCATGGTGCTTTGGTGAGGTCCCTGAGGACTAGTAGAGGGCCCATGTTGTGCCCATCTTCAAGAGGAGGGAGGACCCGAATAACTATAAGCCAATCAGCCTAACTTCTATCCTCGGGAAGATCCTGGAAAAAGTTTTCAAGAAGTCTGTATGTGATAGGCTTGCAGAAGGTAGGATTCTGAATGACAGCCAGAATGGCTTCATCATGGGCAAGTCTTGTCTTACTAACCTCATCTTCTTTTACAGTCAGGTAACTCACCACCTGGATAAGGGAGAGGAGGTTGACATATACCTTGCCTTTCAAAAGGCTTTTGATCTAGTATCCCACAATGTTCTCATGAGTAAATTGGAGGGCTGTGGGCTTAATCATGAGACAGTTAGGTGGGTAGGGATCTGGTTGCAGGGTAGGACCCAGAGAGTACTAATGAATGGATCTATGTCGTCTTGGCAAGAAGTGGCCAGTAGTGTCCTTCAGGGGTCGATGCTTGGTCCAGTGCTTTTCAACATCTTTATCAATGATTTGGATGTCGGGGTGAAGAGCTCACTGGCCAAGTTCCTGGATGACAACGAGTTATGGGGAAGCGTAGTCACGCTCGAAGATAGGCTGCAGGTACAGGTAGACCTAGACAAGCCAGCAAGTTGGGTGGATCAAAATTAAATGAAGTTCAACATTGAGAAATATAAAGTGCTCCATCTGGGGACAACCCCCCCGCCCCTCCACACACACACACTTACAGGCTTGACAACCATGAATGAAAGGGACCTGGAGGGAATAATAAACTGTTAGACCCTGACTCCATGCAGTGCCCAACAACTAGGGAGATGATGGTCCAATCGCTCATGGATCATGCTATTCATTAGCCAGAGCAAGCAGGGAGCAAACACTACTTGCACACATTGCTCGCAACAGCTTTATTTAGAATGGAAACAGTTTCGGGCAAGCTCCCTCACAGACACCCAGTCTATGAACATGGGAAGCAGCTACAAACAATAGTTTTTTTCACATTTATATACTTTAGTTCAGGTTCATAGTACCATAGCAAAAAATAGGAAGTCAAATAACA
>NW_017729033.1:24512949-24522401 GCF_001723915.1 Gavialis gangeticus
TTCATTAACATTGACTCCACCTTTATCCCTCCTCCTGTTCCACCCATTTCTCCTCCCATCTTATGCTCTGCCACTGTTTACTGTTTGCTTCATTAGCATAGGATTGCCTATGCATTTCCTTCATTTACATGCCTCTTTGCTAAGAGCACATGCATAAGGCCATGAACCCGGCTACTCTCAGTCAACTACTGGTTCTTGCTAGTTTTCTGCTGACTTCAGTAGCCTCTCCAAGGTCTGGCTTCTACCTTATCGCCTAACGATAGCTGTTGGTTCACATCCTGTTTCCTGTTGCCTAGTGATTTATTCATCCTGCATACTATAAAGCATACTATCCCCTTTGTTAAAAAACTACTTGCCGAAGCATCTGCAAAGTCAGCAGCTTTTCACTAAGACCCAGATTAAAGCCTTGTTCCAGCTGCAGATCTAATGCTCCCCAAAAATTCACATAGTGTTACCCTGACATAAACCACAGTATGAATATGAGCCATCAGTGTGACACTATAACTAATAGGACAAAGAATACCCTGGCATGCATTAATCGATGCATCTCCAGTGAAACTAGGGAAGTGATTCTTCCACTCTCCTCGGCATTGGTGACATGGCAGCTGGCTGGGCACCACACTTCAACACAGACGTAGTAAAGCTCGAGAGAGTCCAGAGAAGGACCACCTGTATGATCAGAGACTTGCAAGGCAAGCCGTATGAGGAAAGGGTTAGGAATCTGGGACTCTTCAGCTTAAAAAAGAGAAGGCTGAGTGGGGATTTGATAGTGGCTTACCACTACATCAGGGGCATACATCAAAGGCTCAGTGAACAACTGCTCACCAGGATGCCCTTGGGAAAAGCCAGGAGGAATGGCCATAAATTCCTGGAAGACCATTTCAGGCTCAACATTAGGAAAAAGTTCTTCACAGTCAGCGTGTCCAGACTGTGGAATAAGCTCCCTCCAGAGGTGGTGCAATTGCCTAACCTGGAAATCTTCAGGAGGAGACTGGATGGTCTCCTTGCTGGGGTCACTTGACCCCAGTTGTCTTTCCTGCCTGGTTAGACTGAACCCGATGATCTTCTGAGATCCCTTCCAGCCTCACAATCTATGAATCTTTGTTATGGGTTTTCAGGGAACACTGTGGAAATTCCCCAGCCTGTTTGTCTGCTGGACTCAGATAAGGTGTCTGCCTTGAAAGCTGAGAATGTGAAACTTTGTCACAAACAAACTTTTAGAAACCAATTAACACTTGCCGTTCACTTGGACCATTATTTTATATGTACTATACCTAAAAGCCAGTTCCTAAAAGCAAATCTCTAAATATATTTTTCTAGCCATCAATGCTATCAGCATCCACTCCAGCTGGTTGGGGTTAACACCAGGTGCAGCACAGATCCCTGATCAGCCAAAGGGGGCATCAGATATGGCATGCTGGGTACCCATAGAGCTTCTCCCTGCTCCCATCCCACCCTGGCATGCTGGATCCAGCACCTGCTCTGGCTGGCTGAGAACTGCACCACATGTGGCACGTGCTCTGGGACCTGTACTGCATCTACCTCAGACCAGGAGTGAGCACAATATGTGGCTCACATCCTGGACTGGCCAGAGTGGGTACTGTGAGCACTGGATCTGACATGCAGGGGAGGGGGATCCTGGGTGGATGATTTGGCTCTGTGGGCCAGATCCTGCCTATGGGTCATATCTCTGACACCCCTGATCTAAAGTGATCTACACCCTATTTATTACCATCCCTGACATCCACTACTATTAATTTAGAGATACCAGAAAACATCTCTAACCATTCTGCTCAACAACTATTAATAGATTTATCATCCATGCTTTGTCTAGGCCCTTTTTGAACCTGACTATGCTATCTGCCTCCACCCCTTCCTGTGGCAATGAATTCCACAGTTAATTACATGTTGCATAAACACATACTTTCTCTTGTTAGGGGTAAGTTACCTCTTACATGTATATCATTCTAGGGACACTTAAAACACAATTATCTGCATGGTAATACTCGTTAACTCATACTAAGTGCCCTCTGGGAATCTTAACATTACACTACTTCAGATGACAGGTAATTCTGTGACTTCCTACTTAGCTCTTGTTAAAGTAACTTTGGTCTATTCCATGAAGAAAAAACAAGCTACTTATAGTCCCCCAATATCCCAGAATGCACCACTCACAGTCTCCTGCTCCTCTACCCAGAGCAGGGACAGAGACCAGGTGGCCTGGCGCATAGCCATGCCCCTGTTGACCAACCCTTTAGTGGCAAGTCAGAAATGTGCAGGCAAGAAAAAAATATCACCCCTGAATGTGCAACTGCTCACAGAAAGTTTTAATTTTAACACTGCTTAACATTCCGGTATAAGCTAAGTGTAGCATGTCATTTCACCCTTGGTTGTAAATCTGTCTCCTATTAATTTCTATATGTGTTGTCTAGTTCTAGTATTTTGGTACTTGATAAATAATAGTTCACTGTTCACTTTGCTTACTCAGTCTTCTCCTTTCCAAACTGAAGAGGCCTAGCCTTTTCAGTCTCTCTTTGTGTGACAACTGCTCCTGGCCCCCAATCATTTCAGTTGCTTTTTTCTGTACCTTTTTTAATTCTACTACACCCATCCTTTATAAGATGTGGAGAGTAGAACTAAATGTAGTATTTGAGATGTTGGCACACCATGGATTTTTATAATGGCATGATGATGTTCTCAATTTTGTTTTCAATTCCATTTTTACTGTTGCCCAACATTTTATTGGCTTTCTTGGTCACCACTGCACATTGAGCCAACATTTTAGAGAACTGTCTACAATGACTTCAAGGTCTCTGCTGAGTTGTGACACCTAGTTCAGAACCCAGCATTATGTATATACAGCTGAGATTATTTTCCCCCATCTGCATTACCTTGCACTTGTTGGCATTGAAGTTCATCTGCCATTTTTTTGGCTCACTCATGTAGCTTGGTAAGATCTTTCTGCAGTTCCCCTCTGTCAGGTTTGACTATTCACTTTGGGCTACCCCACCTTTCACCTTTTTCTATCCTGAAAAGTGAACATTTAGCTTTACCTGTATTTCCTACCTTTTAACCAGCTCCCAGTCCATGAAAGAACCTTCCCTTCAGCCCTGTGGCAACACAGGTGTTTTAAAAGCCTTTCATGAGGGACCTTATCAAAAGCTTTATGAAATCCCAGCTATATTATATCAATTGGATCTCCCTTGACCATGTGCTTGTTAGCACCCTCAAAGAACTCCAAAACATTGATGAGGCAGAATTTCCCCTTACAAAAACCATGCTGACTTTTCCCCAGCAGATCGTATTTGTCCATGTGACTCTGATTTTATCCTTTATTATAGATTCCACCAACTTGCCAGGGATAGAAGTGAGACTTCCTGTTCTATAGTTCCCAGGATCACTTCTGAAGCCTTTTCTGAAGATGGGTGTTAGGATGGTTGGTAACCTGGCACTGCTCTGGAACAGAGGCCATTTGAAACAATAGGTTACATACTATTGCCAACAGTTTTGCAATTTCATCTTTGAGTTCCTTTAGAATTCTTAGGTAAATGCTGCCTGGTCCTGGGGACTTCTTACTATTTAATCTATCAAGTTGTTCTAAAACTTCTTCTGTTGTCACTTCAGTATAGTCCAACTCTTCAGGCCTATCTACTAGGAAGGAGTGATCTGGCATGGGAATTTCCTCAGTATCTTCTCCAATAAAAATGGATGCAAAGCATTTATTTAGCTTCTTTGCTATGGCCTTATCATCCCTGAGTGCACCTTTTACACCTTGGTCATCTACTGGTCTCACTGGCTTCCTGCTTCTGAGGGTTTTTTTTAAAGTTTTTATTATTAACTAGAGCATCTTTTGATGAACATTCTTCAATTGTGTAATATAAATACAAAGGGAAAAGACACAGAAAACTGAACCAACATTTGTTGTAATATTTTCACAATATTTTGCAATGTTTTTTGAGTTCCATTGGACGTAAGAAAGGGAAAAATAAGCTGAACATAGACAAAAACTATTTTTATTAATCAGTGGGATATTCGTCCACAGGAGCTGGAAGATGCATCACTTGAGACTTTTAAAATTAAATTAGAGCAATGAAGGATGCATCCACAGATGCATCTCAAGCAGGTCCAAGGAGGTGATCCTCCCCTCTGTGCGACACTGGTCAGGCCACAGCTGGAGTACTGCATCCAGTTCTGTGTGTCGCACTTCAGGAGGGATGTGGACAACATGGAGAGGGTCCAGAGGAGGGCCACCTGCATGATGAGGGGTCAGCAGGGTAGGCCCTACAAGGAGAGGCTACGGGACCTGAACCTGTTCAGCCTCCACAAGAGAAGGCTGAGGGGGGATCTAGTGGCCTATTACAAACTAGTCAGAGGGGACCAACAGGCATTGGGGGATTCTCTGTTCCCCTGAGCACTACCAGAAATGACTAGAAATAATGGTCACAAGCTGGCAGAGGGTAGATTCAGACTAGACATCAGGAGGCGCTACTTCACTGTCAGGGTGGCTAGGAACTGGAACCAACTTCCAAGAGAAGTGGTGCTGGATCCTACCCTGGGGGTCTTAAAGAGGAGGCTAAATGAACACTTTTCCGGGGTTGTTTGACCCCAGTACTCTTTCCTGCCATGGCAGGGGGTCGGACTTGATGATCTGCTCGGGTCCCTTGCGACCCTACCAACTAGGAAACTATGAAGGATACACTGTAGGAAGATGGATTTCTTAGTTAAAGGAAGTATCAGTTGGATGAATGGACTGTAAGGTAGATAGAAAGCTAGCTGGATCACTAGGCTCAATTGCTTAATGGGTAGTGATCAATGGCTTGAGGTCTAGTTGGCAGCTAGTACCAAGTGGAGTACCCCAGAGGTCAGTTCTGGGGCCAGTTTTGTTCAATATATTCATTAATGATCTGGAAGTCTGGTTGGATTGTACGCTATTCCAAGTTTGTGGATGACACCAAGCTGGGGGGTATAGTAGATATGGTGGAGGGTAGGGCTAGGATTCAGAGTGACCTGGACAAATTGGAGGATTGGGCCAAAACAAATCACATAAGGTTCAACAAGGACTAGTGTGAAGTCCTATACTTAGGATGGAACAATCCCATCCACCAGTACAGCCTTGGGGATGACTGCCTGGGAAGCAGCCCTGCAGAAAAGGACCTGGGGGTTACAGTGGACAATAAGCTGAATATGAGCCAGCAGTGTGCTCTTGCTGCATTGGTAGGTGTGTTGCCAGTAGGCTAAGGGAAGTCATTATTCCCCTCTATTCGGCATTGGTGAGACCACATCTGGAGTACTGTTTTCAGTTTAACAGAGGGCTCAGAGTCTAATTTATTTCCAAAATGTGAATTTGGAGAAAGATTGTAGGGAGTGGATTGATGGCAACTCATGCTGCTGTAAGAGAGGTCCATCTTGAGAGGTCAATATTAAACCCTGTGGATAACTGATAGCAGGCATAATTTGAAGATTAGAATTTTATTCTAAAGCTGGCAAATGTAGTTGACAAGGATGGATTTTTTTATGCACAGCCCTGATCCTGGAGTGATATATAAATTACATCACCTTGGCAGTAGTTCTTGGAGGCATTGTTTTTTAGACACAGTCCCCCTGAGGCCTTTCCCTTTTATGCTTCTACCTTGCTCCAAGGGGAGGTTGTAATTTGTGGTTTATCTAATTATAGCAACAAATTACAAGGTTTCCCCTTGTAATGGGTCAGCCTTTTTTCATATGGTTCATGTAGTTACAGAACAGCAACTATAATTTTACAGTTAAGTGGTTGATGCAGACAATTGTCAGAAGCAGCAGAGTGTATCACTGTGATACCTCCTTCATATTTGTGGATTGGGCATTGAGTCATTATATGTTTCATGGTCTGTTCTGGGTGACTGCAGTCTCATGCTGGAGAGTTTTTAATTTTCCATTTGTGCATCAAGTATCCACATCTCCCATGGTTTGTGTGGATATGCTTTAGAATTACCCACAAAAGTTACGGAAGATCAAAGATAGGGACCTTCTGGGTTGGATATAGCACAAGATGTTTATATGGGATTTCCTGTGAACTCAATTTGGTTTTCCAAACTTCATCAGGGTTGAAGTCACATTGCTGAAGGCTAAGAAGGAGACATTAGGAGATGGTAAGGAGCATTACTGAGGTCCTGGTAGATGGGGAGATGTTTGTTTTCCCTTATTAACTGGACTTCCAATAGGGTTGCTGCCTCACAACAAACAGGTTGAGAAGTGATGTGTGATAGCATGGGCAGCACGGGGGTTGAGGGTTCCAGTGATGCACCACATTAGAGAGTTCAGTTGGATGTCAACAAGTCAAGTGTGACTGATTCTTGTCCATAACAGTGCACAGCACTCAGCTACGGAGTATGCAAGGGCCAGTGCTGATGCCTGTAACACTGATGCTGATGCTCCCCAGCTTGTGCTTGCCAATTTATAAACCAAATTGACCCTTATCTTCATCTTGGCTGCCACCTTCTTCAGGTGGCCAAGCAACATTAACATGTGGTCCAGCCCCATTCTAAGACAAGGTGAAAGGTTATCCTGGGAAAGGTGGGCTAGCAATAACTCATTGCTATAGTGATGTAGCATCAGTGGGCACTAACGGTGATGCCGCCACTAGTCCTCAGTAGGTCATTGCTACTGCATAGTAGAGTTGGAAATGACCCATGCACCACTGGGGCTGCTAAAGCAAGTACTAAATGACTTATACTAAACTAAACTAAGTACTAAACTACTAAATGAGCGCATGTGTAGACACACCCATTATTCAGTACAATATGTGTAAGCTGAACACCGCATGAAGCTTTGTAAAATCTATTTCATACAGGGCACATCTACGTGAGATGCCCACACTGGCCTCCTGCACTGTACCGCATTATGCAGATGTGCTTCATATGGTGCAAATTCTCCCCAGGTTTCTCTAGTTTGTTCTCACTTAAAGTTTCCATTAACTTTAGTAAAGAGATTGGAGAATCTTTCTTAAAATATTAGTAGCAGTAATTAAACAGTTAAGGTTAAGCTTTTATGCTCTGGTAGTGAGAGGATAGCTGTGGTGGTTGGTTGGTTTCTGATAATAAGCGGTGCAATTTGGCCATTGCAAACCTTCACTGTAGTGTCAAAGAAATTAATTTGTTGAGTGGAATTTTCCAGAGTTAGTTTGATGGATGGGTAGAAGTTGTTAAAGTCCTGGTGACATTTCTTTAGAGGTTCCTTCCCAGGTTCTAGACCAACCTGCCTGCAACCTAATCTTCAGCAACTTCATCTCCAGACCACAGGGCAACCAAAACTGAAAGTACCTCTCAATTGAGCATGTGCCTCTGGACAACCAAGAGGCAAAGCATCCTGGGGACAGAAATAGAAGAGGCAAGATACAGCCTCACTCTTATCTCTGGGAGGTAGGTGTTGCCCTACCAGGGACCCTGGATTTCTATGTTGTACAAAGAAGTGATATTGGCCTATAGCTTCCTGGGTTGTCAACCAGCTTACCTGGTTTGAGTATTGCAATGACTGTCACTTCCTGCCATGCTTTTGGTATGCATCCAGATTCCATGGCTTTGGTGTACAGTTTCACCAATCATTGGAGTCCCTGGGGGCCTAGATGATGGAGAAATTCTGGGAGGATACCATCTCCAATGGCTGCCTTCCGTTACTTTGTTGCAGTTAATTCCTTCTTCACTTCATCTATGCTAATGGCAGCAGAGGTTTGTCCAGGGATTGATGTCTTGAGATACTCCTCACTAGAAAAGTCCTAACCTTGCTATACTGCAATGGCAATCAGCATGTCCTATACTTCTTGAATGTTCACATTTTAAGTGCAGTTAATATGTTCTAAGTATAATATGCAATAAAGCCCTAATATAAAAAAACAGGCTCTGGGAGTGGTGAGAGATGCGCTGGTGAAAGCCCGCTGTGCCCCCACTCCTCCAAAGCCTCCCAGAGACCCAGCAGCTGCAGAGTCCCCCACTGACCTCCAGCACAGCCGGAAGTAAGCAGGGCCTGTAGTGGGAGGGGGTTAATCCCTAGAGAGTGGGAGGAAGTGGCTAAGTGGGAGTCGGCCCAGGTCTCACCCCGCCCAGGCCCCTGCTTGGCCCAGCACCCAGGGAGAGGGAGAGGTAGGAGGAGGGAGCTTACCAGCCTCTCCTGTGGAGCAGGGCCCCCCAAATCCCAGGCAGGGCCCCCCTAGCCCGAAAGCAGCTTCCCTGACAGCGGGCCCACTGGGCATGCACGTAGTTTAAAAGGGCCCACCAACAGCAAAAAAAACTTAGTTAGGCTCCATGAGCATCGAGAGAGGTGCAGGTGAAAGCCCACTGCGACCCTGCTCCTCCAAAGCCCCCAGAGACCCCCCAGCAGCCACGACGCCCGCCACCAACCTCCAGCACAGTCAGAGGTAAGTGGGGCCTGTGGTGGGAGGGGGTTAACTCCTAGAGAGTGGGAGGAGGTGGCTGAGTGGGAGCCAGGCCGGGTCTCACCCTGCCCAGGCCCCTACTTCGCCCAGCCCTCCAGGGCGCCATGTGACCAGAGCTGCGTGAACAGATTATGCAAACGGGTGCACTTGTCTGCCGGCGCGTGAGCTAGTGTGAAGATCTCACAGGAGGGTGCATGGGAGGGCCCAAGGCCCTGCCAGCGAGCCCCCCAGCCATAGCCGGCCTGCCAGCAGCATGATGTGGATGGGCATGCACCGCACCATGAGGGTCCCCTCAAGCTCTGCAGCCCCCCCCCCCCCGCAACACCTCAGAGATGGCTACCCAGACAGAGCCCATTGTTCCAGGCTCCACGCAGATGGAGCCTCTGGCTCTCAGCTGCGGGGGCTGCCT
The DNA here is from genome assembly GCF_001723915.1 of Gavialis gangeticus. Classification (NCBI taxonomy): domain Eukaryota; kingdom Metazoa; phylum Chordata; order Crocodylia; family Gavialidae; genus Gavialis; species Gavialis gangeticus. The sequence continues at coordinate 24,521,766 of NW_017729033.1, forward strand.
GTTGCTTTTTCAGGCTCTGGGGCCCAGGAGCATGGCCACCTCCCCTTGTGGGGTCTGCTCCCTTTTGGGGTCTCTGGTGCACCAGCTGGAGGAACTCCAGGCCACAGTTCAGAGATGGCATGCCATCAGGGACTGTGAGCAGGAGATAGACCCCTACTGCCAGCCCGTTCTCCCTTGAGAGCTGGAGGGTAGACCACGGTCTCCCTCCAAGACAAGGGAGGACTCAGGGACCTCCCATCCTGTCCAGTCAGGGGGATGGACCAAGGCGGTCAAGGTTCTTAAGTCCTGCTGCACCAAGGCCCCTGCCCCGCTGGAGCTTAGCAACAGGTACACACCTCTTGCTGCTCCAGCAGAGCCTGCTGAGTTGCCAGCTCCTGCAGGCAACACAGGCTCAACTGCAGCTACCATCCCCGCTCTCCCCAAGACAAAACGTAAGGTGTTTTTTGTGGGAGACTCCATCCTGAGGGGGACTGAGGGGGCAATCTGCCGCCCCAACCCCTTAGCCTGGGAAGTCTGCTGCTTCCTGGGGGCCCACCTCCGGGACATTGCGGAAAAGATCCCAAAGCTCCTCCAGCCCACAGACCACTATCTCATGCCCCTTATTCATGTGGGCACCAATGACCCGGCTCGGAGCGC
>NW_017729033.1:24522412-24525257 GCF_001723915.1 Gavialis gangeticus
AGCCCTAATGTCTATGAAATCTATGAAATCTATTAATCAATTCAGAGAGATTTGGAAAGATTCAGCGATTTGAACATCAACAAAACTTTAAATGTTTTTTTCTACATACCTCTAGGTACCAGGCAGCTCATGAATGCTTTGATGGTGTGGTGCATGGAGTTTCCCACAGAAGCAAGGGGCGCTCCCCAATGTGCTCAGCAGCAGACCTGGAAGTGGACCAGAAGCACTTCTGGTCAACTTCCGTGTCCACCAGAGAGCACACGGGGGGGGGCCCCCATGCCCCACCCCAGTTCAGCAATTCATGCATCCTGGGTCTGGGTTCTCCCCGTAGCCAATCACCAAGCCAGGGGGAGGTGCAGAGTCCCCTCCACCAGCGTAGACCCAGAAGTGGACCAGAGGTATTTCCGGTCCACTTCTGGGTTCACCACTGAGCATGTGGGGGGGCCCTCATGCTCCTGTGGGACGCTCCATCCACCCCAGCATTGCAACATTCACTAGCTGTGTCTGGTACTATGAGGTATGTAGCAAAAACATTTAAAGCTATAGTTTCCTAGTTGACATGTTTGGAAGGGACCTGAGCAGATCATCAAGTCTGACCCCCTGCCATGGGCAGGAAAGAATGCTGGAATCAAATGACCCCAGCAAGGTGATTGTCCAGCCTCCTTTTGAAGACCCCCAAGGTAGGAGCAAGCACCACTTCCCTTGGAAGGCGGTTCCAGATCCTAGCTGCCCTGTGAAGTAGTGCCTCCTGATGTCTAGCCTGAACCTACTCTTGATCAACTTGTGGCCATTGTTCCTAGTTACTCTGGGTAGTGTTCAGGAGAACAGGGCTCCTCCCATTCCCCGCTGGTCCCCCCTGGTAAGTTTATAGATGGCCACCAGATCCCCTCTCAGCCTTCTCTTGTGGAGGCTGAGCAGGTTCGTAGGGCCTCTCCTCATAGGGTCTGCCCTGCTGCCCCCTGACCATGCGAGTGACCGTCCTCTGGACACTCTCAATGCTGTCCACATTCCTCCTGAAGTGCAGTCCAGAACTGGACACAGTACTCCAACTGTAGCTTGACCAATGTCACATAGTGGGGGAGGATCACCTCCTTGGACCTGCTTGTGAAGCATGTGTGGACTCATGACAAGGTGTGGTTAGCCTTACTGACCACGTCTTCATATTGGCAGCCCATGTTCATCTTGGAATCAATAATAATTCCCTACTGGACAGGTGCCGGCATCAGCTGTGGACACAGGTGGCAGCTTCCCCCTAGGGATTGGGGCATCTGCCCAAGCCCCTCCTTGGGGTAGAAGGGTGGGCTACAGGCTGAACCTACTGAAGCTGCAGCCCCAGATGCTCTCCCCTCCCCCCCTCCATAGCCCCATCTCACATAGGGAGTTTTGGGGCACTGTTATGGGGGGGTGTGACCCAGCTCACAACAGCTCCCCAAAACTCTCTGTACTCAAATAATTGCCCACCTCTGGTTTAAAGGCTATAACTGTGGTTTTCATATGATTATAGTGGGAGCAAGGATTCAAGATTCCATAACCAGATTTAGAAATCCTATTATATAGCTTGCTTTTTCAGAGTTCCTACAGCAGTGTGATGACTCCTCTTTCCTCTTTCTGGCCTTTTGCTCCACATCTCCCCAACACATCTATGTGTCTTGGAATTGTTTGCTCTCCTTTTAAAACAAAATGCAGAAATCTGTACACTGAATCTATAGGTTTACCATCAATAGATTGATATGTGCACCTGCTAGCCTGTACCTGCAAAACCCTACAAACTTTGAAGAATATACAGAACAGAAGGAAGCACTGGGGTTACCTGTATGGCTTACCCCCTATAGATCTTTAGCAAGTCTAATAGTTTACCAGATGATCAAATAATTGTACGTTTGGCTATTCTGATACCTCTAATTGAAATCCAGCTGATTCAGGGGACAGTGATTCGATTCGGTGATTTGAATCACTGTCCTGAATTGATTTGACTGAATCTGATTCAGAGATTTGGCCACTGCTGAATTGGCCAAATCTTCAAATCGGCCCCATTTCCCACCTGCTCTCAATGGCTGCCCCACCCACTCTCCCAGCTCCTGGCTCTTAAAAAAAAAAGCCCTGCTCACTGGCTGCTGCCAGGTGGAGTTGATCCCCATTGCCCCCCATTGCCCTATGCTGTGTGGGGGGCTCTGCCACGAGCCCCTAGAAGCCCTGAGGCTGCTGCAGCAGCCAATGAGTCAGGACTTTTTTTTTTTTAAAGGGCTGGGAGCTGGGGCCAGGCAGGGCAGCCATGGCGGGGCACTGGGAGAGAGGGCAGGGGTTGGGAGGCACTCAGGGGGGATGAGGGAGCAGGCAGGGGTTGGGGCCTGGCAGAGGTCCCCCCCATGGTTCCCTCCCAAGCAGGAACTGCCCAAATGGCCAAAGCTCTCTGAATCTTTTCCGAATTGCTTCGGAGAGCTTCGAATTGAGGCGGACCTTTTAATTAGTCTCCTGATTTGGTTTGGATTCGGAGATTCAGTTGCCGAATCAGACTGAATCTCCTCCAAATTGAACCAGCACCTAAAGCTTCATACAGCCCTAATAAATAGTTGACTCACACCTACAACTATGGAAATCAATGGAAAACTCAGTGATAGAGTTCAGCAATAAAGGAGCAGCCCATTAAGACCTAGAAAACCCTTCCAACTTAACTGCTCTAAAGGTATGATTTCCCTTGGTTATTCTTCACTGTAACATCTTAAAACATGTTCTATTTGAGCAGTGTGTATAATAGATTGCTTCATGGCCAAACACATACATTTGGGGAAGAACAAAGGCTTAGGTTAAATAAAAGCAGATTTAAAAAAAAAAAAAAAGAATGTTA
>NW_017729033.1:24525267-24526662 GCF_001723915.1 Gavialis gangeticus
ATACATACATACATACATACATATATATATATATATATATATATATATATATAGGGTAAACCCAAAATATTTAATTCAATCCAAACATTTTAACATGGACAAAATTTTAAATGATTTTTTTCCTGAAACAAAAAAATGTCATCTTCATCTTTCAATCCAACAATGTCAAAATGAAATGTTAGATATTTTAAAAATCCCTCCCCATCCACTTTTATATTGGAAAGTGTTTTCTGAATTTGACACAAATTTGTTAAATAATTTGTCCATCCCAAAATATATATTGGCAAATTTACCATTCATCTGAAAAAGAAATATTCAATCTCTAGTTGAAATATGATATTAAAAAACTATTCAAGAAATCCAAGATTTATAGGTTTAATATAAGTAGTGGGAGTAACCCAAACTCTTTCACTGAGCTGAGCACCCTGTCTTCTCTAGGCAGTTGAATGGTAATTTTATTACATATCCTAAAACCTAAAAACAAGGAGGAAATTAGTAAGATTAAGAAGGCTTTCCACCTTTGACAAAACAGCCAAATACTACAACGTGACAGGTATGATAAAGAGCTTAGATGTTCCTCTGATACTGTTCTTAGCTAGAAGCCCTCAGGCTTTGTTCTACATGCTTAGTTAAACTGTTTTTATCTTATATAAATCCTAGTAAGCTACTTTAAGACCCATCAGACTACTTCAATTGCCATTTGAGTGTTTTTTTCTGCACTAACTGCGTCTTGTTAAATAGTTTGACGTTTATGTGTCTAGACTTGGGTTGTTTTGATATTGATTTTGTACAGAATGATAATGGAGCATAGTAGCTACATTACTTTTGCTGTCATATACAGTAGTAATATATCTCTTTGAATATTTTTTATAATGGGAACAAAATCTAGAAGTGTAGATGTCTAAATTTAGCAACAATAGTTTTCATTTTGCCATCTTGGATTTCTTTCTTTTGGGCACTGAAGGGCTTACCTTTTGGTTAAGGTTGCAGAAAATTGATGCTTACTGCTCAGTGTGCTTCCTCTTTTTTTCTTGCTTTCATGCTACTAAAGTAATGACCTTATTCCAGACCTGAGAAGCTATTTTCTATAGGGACTTAATGTGACCATCATAAGCCAATCATTTTCAAGGCAGAAATTCCTATCCATTACAAGAAATAAGTGTTTTTTGGTGTTTTGTTCTGCTTGCCTCCCTAGGTCAGTGACATGAACTGGAAATTACAAATAAAGAATCAACTTCATTGCTTCATAATTTAAATGGAGATGAATTTAACACAAGGTTTTTTGAGCAGAAGCTGGATAGAAAACAGTAATAAGTTTATTGCTAGAAAATAAAGCTGAAGGACTACCACGCTCTGGGGTGCGTGCTGAATGAGATGGGTGCACAGGTGGTTTTC
>NW_017729033.1:24526673-24526878 GCF_001723915.1 Gavialis gangeticus
GCCTCCGTCTTCCTAAGTAGGGACCAGAACAGTCACCTCGCTGCTGGGCCCCCCTCGGGCCCCAGGCGAGGCACACCTGGGCCAAGTGTTAGTGAGAAACTAGTTAGGGAACTTATGGAGGGACTGGACATATTCAAGTCAGCCGGTCTGGACGATCTCCACCCTAGAGTTCTAAAGGAATTGGCTGAGGTCATTGCAGGACCCC
>NW_017729033.1:24527483-24541214 GCF_001723915.1 Gavialis gangeticus
CGGGACCTGAACCTGTTCAGCCTCCATAAGAGAAGGCTGAGGGGGGATCTAGTGGCCTGTTATAAACTAGTCAGGGGGGATCAGCAGGCATTGGGGGAGTCCCTGTTCCCCCGAGCACTGCCAGGAGTGACCAGGAATAACGGTCACAAGCTGGCAGAGGGTAGGTTTAGGCTAGATATCAGGAAGCGCTACTTCACAGTCAGGGCGGCTAGGGTCTGGAACCAACTTCCAAGAGAAGTGGTGCAGGCTCCTACCCTGGGGGTTTTTAAGAGGAGGCTAGATGTACACCTTTCTGGGGTCGTTTGACCCCAGTACTCTTTCCTGCCATGGCAGGGGGTTGGACTAGATGATCTACTCAGGTCCCTTCCGACCCTAGAAACTATGAAACTATGAAATGCCTAACATCATTACTTTAAAAATGAAAATGAGAATACAGTCTAGTTTCATTTTAGAGATATCTAAATGGGTCTTAGGTGTTTAAGTCAGAGGAAGCAATCCAGTTTTACTATCAACAGAGGAGGAGGACCTGAGTTCAAGGCCCTGGTGGTGCAGTTGTTTCTAGTTTTTTTCCAATAACTTCATAAAGTATAATGCATGAAGGATTTTGTGTTGAAGTAGCAGAATCTCCACCCCTGGATTTTTCAAGAGCAGGTTAAACCGATGCTTGGCTGAAATGTCCTTTTCAGGGATGATCCTTTCCTTCCCTCATGAGGACGCTTCCACCTCTACTTTCTTACAATCTTGAGAGCAATGACAGGAGACTGGGACTCCAAAGGCAATGAGAGTAGAGTATCCTTAATCACTAGGGTACAGAGGTATGTCACTCAGACTGTTCATGTATTTCTTATCCAATTGTTCATTGGTTAAAACAAAACAAAAAAAAATCAAGTCAATGCAGGCATCAGGAACTCAATCTCCTTTGTCAGGATTTTGTATAAACTACTAAGCAACAGAAGTGTGGTTTCTCTCACATGCTCACAGAGCTCTGCATTTTATATTAGGGAGTTATTGCTTAAAAAAGAAAAATGAGCCTGGCAGCCTCCCCTCCAAGGAGTATTTTAACTAGTAGGATACAGGGCCATTTCCACTCTCCATCTGGCCCAATGAATATTACATTCGTGGCTTGCCTATGGCCCAGCTTCAACAGGTGGCATAGCCAGTCCTCATGAAGAGTGGCAGAAGTTCATACACAACCCTGTACTTAGTGTTTCCTGTTGCTTCCCATGTCTCTGTACAGTACACTGACCTGCCTAATTCCAGTTAAATCAGATCACTCTTGAGAAGTACTGAAGTTCATCCTATATCCTGAGCACCTAAACCTCATTAAATTTCAATGCTCTCCTGTATCTGGATTTTCAGTGCGGAGCAGCCTACCTCTAGGTACTTTTGAAACTAACTTAGATGCTTGCTTAGGCTAAGTAGCCAATTGTTTGGTTTCTTTTTCCAGACCCTTAGTGTACTTACTAGTTCTCTGATGATATGTGGAGTAAGGTTGATCACCCATTTGGAACCTCCAGATTTTTCTTGTCTGCAAAACAAACAAATTTGTGTATAGATTTTTTTCACTTTCAATCTGGCATTCAGAAGTTCTCATTTTGTTGCCAAGCTGTCAAGCTTTGATGAAGTCTGGGATTTAGAAATTTTCTGACAGGTAACCCCAAAGGGTGCCAAGCACAATGGGTCTCCTTGTCTCATTTCCTATTTCCAAAATGGTAGAGGGTAGTGGATTCCAATCATGATCCACTGACATGTCTGGATGTGTGGAGGGACTTAGCCTTCACATTCATGTTCAAATGATGTCCACTTGGGCCACTGGTGTCATTCGAGATCTCTGCTGGACTATCTGTGCTTGGTAGTTTGGGGTTAGGTAACAATTCTAAATGCTGAGGAAAGGCTGAAAAAACTTGGCCTGTTTAGTTTGGAAAAGAGAAGATCAAAGAGGGGATTTGATAAGAGTCTTCAAATACCTGAAAAGTGATTGTAATAAGGATGCTGGGAAGGCATCCTCTGAACATACATTATTGCTTGTGGCTGTAGGGAACAGGCTTGGAAGCTATTGCCTCAAAATGCAACAGGAAATTTAGGTTGGAAATTTGGAATATTTTTCTTACTATGAGAGTGGTGAAGTATTGGAACAGGTTGCCTAGGCTAAGTATAGATGTTTATGGAGGTTAGGGGGAAATTAGCTCACATTAACAATGGCCATCCAATCTAACTTAGTTCTGCCGCATGCAGACCTTGCACTTAGGTCCCTAGTTAGGTCAATCTAAATTCAAACTGTACTTAAGTTCAGGAAGGTTAGATCAGTAGAAAAATAGACAGCTCAGTTTATGGTAACCCTACCTCAGAGGCAGTCTAACTTAGATCAAGTCCAGCGAGACCAATTTAACTGAACTTCTGTATAGTTCCCACTACAGCCTTGGGGCTGAGAAAGCCCAGACACTGGTCCCACTCCCAGGGTTGTACTTTTCCACCCTCTACCAGCAATGGATTATTTTAGTCCCCCTGGGCCCTCCCCCTGACTACCACATGGACAACCCCCACATAGATCAGCCAACCTGTCTGAGCCTAGCAAACCTCTCCTTCCACAACCTGCTTCTGGTGCTGATTTTATCAGCTTGCACTGGTGCTTGTAGCCCATAAAGTAAGTCAAGGTGGAGAGAGGGGTGGGTAGGATGGGAAGGGTTATTTGCTGGGAAGGGGTCAGGTGGCTAAAAATATCCCTTAGTCCCAGAGGCAAGAGGGCCACCACTACCTCACCCCAATCTCCCTGCCCCTCCCCACACATGGACTTACTTCAGTCAGGCTCCTGGGACAGATGAATACTGGTAAAAATGGCTCCAGGAGCAGTTTGCAGGATTGGATAAAATTTGTCAGCATTGACAGGATGAGAATTGGGGTGGTCTAGGATGGTTTGGCAGGATCAGAGAGCTTCTCCAATGCTACTGATCCCCCAGCCTCCTGAGGCCATGCTGCACACCCCTTTAGGCCCCCTAATCTTGCCAAGTCCTCCTAGATCCCAGCAAGCCCGCTATGGACTCTGCTTGTTCTCCCTAATCCACCAAACTGTCCTGGACACTACCACCCCTCCTGCAGACCCTGCTAGCCCTCACAGCCCTTCCACTCTTTGCAGGTAGTCTGCATTTTCAGCAAGGTTTTATCCCGAGCTGTTGCTAAGCAAATCACAACCCACATTTTGTCTGGAGAGGCTTTATTGTTGTTGTTTGATTGGTCTGTTTTCAATTGACACATGCTCTGTGTGGTTCTGGGTTCTTCTACACTGTATTTTAACAAACACTCCAGAGACTCTATTTGCCACCAATAATCTCTCAGGATTGTGTTCATTTTGCAAAATATACATTTCTAACTGAAAAAACAAATCTCTGTATTTTCAGAATAGTATTTCCCAGGCCACTTTAAGCAAGTAATATGATTTCTGATCAATTTCAATTAACTGCATACATATGAATAAAGACATGAAACTTTTCTACAGTGATAGATGAAGGCCAAAGGTTCCATCTCTGTCTGAGAATACTGACACTCATTTTTTTTTACACTTTGTGACACATACACCTCTGGCCCCCAGTTCTGGTCCTACTGATATAAGAATATTGCTCTAATACCTGTCTTGAACGTGTCAGCAGATAACTTACATTTTTCATTACTAATACAGTACAGTAGTATTGCTGACTTTGGAAGTTTCTGAAATCGTGTCTTCAATGATCATGACTTCAAGATGCAAACCAAGCTTCTCATCTACCAACCTACTGTCATCCCTACCCTGTTGTATGGGCATGAAGCTTGGTCAACATAAAGGAAACACCCAAAAGCTTTGGAAAATTACCATCTGCAATGTCTTCAGAAAATTCTCCATAGTGCTTGGAAGGACAGAAGAATGAATGCCAAAGTTCTGGCTCAAGCAAAACCCACCAACATTGAAGCCATGTTAATACAACACCAGGTCTGTTGAAGAGGACATGTCATAAGAATGCCTGACACCTGGCTCCCAAAATAGGTCCTTGTAACAGGAAAAGAAAGCAACTAGTTAGACTTAACAGTAGCAACTGGAGGAAGGTCAGGGGCCATCTTGGGGGCAAGGGTGATTAGGTTTCTGTTTACTTGCTTTGTTTGGTGAAGGACTGTATATAACTTGAGCAAGCTGAGAGGTGATCTCGGCAGCAAAGGCCAGCAGGGTGAGAGACTGTGTAGTACTAAGGCTGCTGAGATATGCTCAGGTGAGGGCCAAAGCCTGGTTGAAAGGCCTTGAGGGGGCAATATGCTACATGTGATAGAGAACATGGGCACTGTATATTTCAGACTGCATCATGAACCATGAAGCAATGTCAAAACAGATGGAAGCACTGCAGCAGCAATAGGCTTTACAATGGCAGCAGGAGTTCCAGCAAAGGATGCAAGGGGAACAGAAGTACTTTATGCTGCTGCTGCTGGACCAGGTGAAATCCAGCCTGAAAAGGGGTGGGGGAGCTCAGACCCCAATGGATGCAAGAGGGATACTTCTGGAAACAGGGCTCGATGATAAGCCTGAGGTTTTTCTAGAGACTTTTGAGCAGATGGCTGAGGTGTATCAGTTACCTCAGGACCTCTGGGCTATTCAGTTAGGTCCTTACCTAGCTGGGGATACCCTGGGAGCAGAGGCCACATACACCTATGACACCTGGAAGTCAGCCATTTTGGAAGATGGGGGCTCATGGAAGAGGCCTACAGGCAGCAATTCCATGCTACAGGCAGCAGAACCATTTGATCACACTTCTTGGCTTTAGACAGTGGCACAATGCCTTAAAGATTTGTACTACTGGTGGTTGAAACCAAAGATGAACTCAGCTGAGGAAATGGTGGAACTGGAGGTGACCTTGGAACAATTTTGGCAAATCCTGCTGGTGGAATCCTGGGAGTGGGTCACTGAGGATTTTTTTAGAAGCTGAACTGCAATGTAGAAAGACTATAGCTGTGCAAAAAGGGCCAGCCCATCAAACTGTAAACCTCAAATGAGGAAGGGTGGGGGTGACACATGAGCCCTGGAAGGGAGGCCAGATATCCAGCCCTGGAGCATGGCCTTGCTCCCCAAGACAGCAGGGGTGAGCTCAGCAAGCTCAAGCCATAGAACCAGAGAGAGGAAAGGATGACCATCAGGAGACAGTAGTAGATTGGAGGTCAAGGGAGTCCTCAGTTTTTTGTTTTTTTTCATGTGGCCAGCCTGGGGAACTAATGGAGGGAACAAGAACAACAGGACATCCCAAGCTTCACTACAAAGACACATGCAAGCAAGATATGAAGGCATCTGGAATCAACTCTGCCCACTGGGAAACCTTGCCAAGTGATTATAACAAGTGGCATCATCATCTCCCCTGGGGCATCAAAATCCACGACAGAAATTGGCTCCAACAGCTTGAAGAGAAAAGATCCCATAGGATCAGTTCAGGCCTAGAAGAGGTATATAAGGAGGCAGTCCAAGCAACCAGGGAGAAACAGGATAGTTTGCAAGCAGTTCACTACTCAGTTCACAGGTCAATTAGCTGACCTCTTTAAAGGGGAACCTGAAAGGTAAGATTCTTTAGATAGATAGATAGATAGATAGATAGATAAAAAGTATATATACATATGTATGTATGTACAGTATGCATGTAATTAGGACTGGCTAATGTCGGGGAACTGCGGCCCCAAGGTTACGGTGGGCTGAGGGTTTCGGTACGGAACAGGTGGGATTAGCGGCGAGGAGTCTGAGAGGTCCGGGAGACACGTGTGGTTTCAAAACAAATGGATTTTATTTACTTACGCTACAGATGATGTGGTAGCATAGGCAGGCGAGCTTTCTTCAGTTACAGTATAAACAACGAGAGGGGTCTGTTGGTCCACGGGATTCTTGAGCCAAGCCCTTGCTTTCTAGCCCGGAGGCTAGGTGCGGCTGCCCGACTCAGTAGTCCCAGGACTGGTCAACAGCTCATAAACGGGACGGACAAACAACGGAACTGTAATGAAACGAAAGTCCAACATGGATGAAAGCGGGTTGTGAACGGTGCCAAAGTCGATTGAAAACGGTGCCGAGGTCGATGCCGGAATGAGATAGCAATGCCGTGGTCGGTGGTTGATGCAGGTTGGGTTTGTCAGATCGGGATCAGTGTCGATGCCAGAAATCAGTTCGGTAATGGAATAATCAGGTCAAAACCAAGAAGAACAAACTACGAAACCACAGCGGTGAGGAGACCAGTGGAGCTCTGGAATCGAACTAGGGCTCTAGGCTTAAAGGCTCTCCTGAGGAGCAGTCCCTGTCAAGATAGCCTCTGCTCTCAGGTCGGGTCTGGTCTCCCCCCTGGGCGGGGTCTCACAAGCCTTAAATGTAATTTAGGTGGCCAATTAGGTTGCTTTGTTCATAGAAATTTCTAGTCCTATGATATCATATAATTGACAGAACTGAGCATGCGCTTTGTTACAAACTAGGTCAGGTTTGATTGACAAGCCCTAAGGTCGCGCAGGGAGCACATGCTGGGCATGCTGGTGATTTTCCACAGGCTCAGGCTTGTCTGTGCATGTTCAGACTTAACCCTGTGTTACCCAGCATACACTCAGAACTTGGTCTGTTCATGCCCCCTTGCTGGTAACACAAGAGTTTTAATTTAACATTTCGTCCTTGTCTTCATTTTCAAAGTTAACATGATTCAGCATGCTTGTGTAAACATAAACTGATCAGCTCGATAATTTATGTTTCAAAATACGGAAAATACAGCTAACTACAATGACGATTATAAGAAACACGAATAAAAATGATAACAAAGGTGTTAACAAATTCAATAACCGTGAAGAAACGTCCCAACCTAGCCATTTAAACACTTGTGATAACCATCCTTGTCCAATGCTAGAGACGGCATTGACATCCTTCGCGATTTTTCGAATTTCCGCAACTTGATCTTGAAGGGGAAGAGAAACATTAGGGATTGCTATGCAACACATATACTCAATTTTTCTTCTTCTTTTGCTTTTGGGTCCGCTGTTGTAAGGATGCGATGCCTTTCGGTGATTCGGACGGTCACACGGTAAGATCAGGTTGTACGCTTTTTCCAATGGCTAGGTGGTTCTGGAAAATAAAACACAACGAAACAGGACAGGTTCTACAGTATAACTATATACATATCTAACCTAAGTGCCTACTGTACAGAGTTTGTGACGGCTCGTCTGGCCAGCCAGTTATGGTGGACTGGTGTGCTGCGTCCAAGGTCCTCTAATTTGGCTAGGTAAGTGTTTGGGTATTGTTCGGCCGATTTAATTAATCCTTTTAACTCCTTGGGATGTCGATTTCCGGTAACGTGACCCAAACGAGTTCTGCTGGTTTCAATTTTGGTTTCCATGTCTCGGTGGGCTCGACATCTCTCTGAACCCACAGTTCTTTTCCAGAGTTTAGGTTTGTTAATACTTCATGGTTGTGTTTTATCCAATTTTTGTAGGTTCTTTCTCCTTTCAGTCATAGAGCTTCTTTGTATAGGCCTACTGCCCTCTCTACAACCCCATTCGACTGTGGGTGGCATGGCAGGTGATGGTGCCATTTGATGTTATGTAATCGTGCGAATTTCTCATTTGCTATGGATGTAAACGGTGGTCCTCCATCTGATTGAATGGTAGCTGGTGTTTTCCAGATGGCAAGTCTGCTCGTGAGAGCTGTTATTACTGTAGTCGCATGTGTTTTTCTCAGAGGCACTACAGTCATTTGCCGGGTTCCTAAGTCTACAACGATCAATCCCTTATTTGGGACTGCTGTCCCAGGTAACGGACCTAGCAAGTCCACTTGCCATGCCTTTCCCGGTTCGAAGGTTTTGCGATCGAGGGCGCCTTTAGAGTTGCCCGTTGGGTGACATTTTTCTTTTGCACATGCTTCACAAGCTTGTATCACCCTGGTCCAGTCTTTTCGAGATCCATATTCCAGGTTACCTTCTGATTTTTTAGTCCATTTCCGTTGGCAAACTCAAGGACCGGGGTGGCCCCAGTTTTCATGTAGCCAAGTTAGATATGGATCTACACACACGTCGTTATTGATATTTTGGGCGAGTAGCATGCAATCAGTGTGGTCTGGAGTTTCCAACAATTTATCTATGGTGTCGTGTACCAGGTTGGTGTCAGTTCTATGTGATCTTGTGTGCTTGATCAGTGGTAATACTGTAAAGCCGGAAAGTAGGTCGTACACTTCCTTCCATAAGTCGATGTTTTCTGTCGGAGAGGCTGTTCCTGTTATGATCTTACAAATGTACTGTGAATCGATCGCCAATACGGGGACTGGAAGGGTCCCATCATGGTGGTTCAAGCAGTGATATACTAGTTCTTTAAATCCTAGTAGTTCATTTCTCTGGGCGGAGTCACACCCAGGGTAGATTTTGTAGTTGCGGCAAGGTTTACAGTAGAAACCGTACTTTCCCTCGTCTCGTGTGGTGCCGTCTGAGGCCATCCCATCGGGCTCTGTCATCCCATAAAGCACTATGTTCATAGTGTTGGTGGCGGTTGAAGCTGGTGGTGCATCCTCGTGCCTCCAGTCATGCCAGTGGTACAGGTGGTTTAGTACCAGGGCACTCCAGGTTGCCGGCTCCCCTTGGAAACTTGGGTCCGGTCGATCGTGCAGTAATCGGGGTAACAATGTTGCTCCAATGGACTTTAATTTTCCTTGTCCAGTTGCTAAAGGCTCAGCCAGCTGAGCAGCCAGAAGAGTTTTTCCCACAGTGCCATACCGATGCTGTGCCGCTTGAATGGTCCGGTGCGCGATGTATACTAGGTTTCCCTCTGAGTTCTTCACCGTGGTGAAGAGGTGCTCCTCAGTAAAGCCAACTGTGACTGTCAAGGGTGTGTTGAAGTCGATGGCATGTAGGGGTGTATTCTTCATGGCTACCAATAGCTTGCTCAAGGCCTTAGCATCTTTCAAAGTCCATGGGGCCTTTTGTCGGGTCTTCTCTCGGATTTGCCGCTGTATTCGGGCGAGCACTGGTAGATGCTCTGGTGTGATGTAGTGCCGGAACCAGTTTAGTTTTCCTAACAAGGATTCGAAGTCTGCTTTTGTTGAGGGGATTTTGTTTTCCCAACCGGCAATGTCGATATTGTCATGGGCTGCTCCATGTCGCGTAGCCCCAGTGAAAGTGGTCCCTAGGAAATTGATGTTGCTGGATGGCTCTAGTTGAGATCTTTTCATATTTATGGTCCAGCCGTCAGTGGTTAAGTGTCTTACTAGGTTCTCGGTGATCCTTTTCATGAGGTGTCTCTTTCGACCCATTATGGCGATGTCATCAATGTAACTCCAGACTTTTACGGCTTTACTTTCTGGGTTATTTCTACAAAATCTTTCTAAACTGTCGTTCACAGCGCTGGTAGCCAATGCTGGTGCGTTGCAGTACCCCTGTGGACATACGGGCCATCTATAGATCTTTCCTCCAATGCACATATTTAAAACTCCTTCGGTATCGTCAATGGGTATCGAAAAGAACATGTCCTTGAGATCCAAGGTCGTGCCTACCCATGCATTGGCTTGATAGTCGGCCATCTCGTGTGTGCTTTGAAGCAGGGTACAAGGTGTTGCTTGTGTCAGGGTCATGCAGCGCTTATTCATTTCTCGGTAATCGACTACCAAGCAGACTTCATTGGGCTTCCCTGGTTTGGGGATTCCCCATCCTGGAGATAATTGGGCACTCGCATGGACCGGCTCACGTGGGTGGACTAAGCTTTCTAACAAACCACCGAGAGGATCTTGGAGGTGCATTTTTGTTGGTATTGGAGTATACTTCCAGGTCGAATTAATTCGTAGTGCTGATTTATGTCATTCGTCTTCTGGTATAGTTGCAATTGGTGAGGCCTCTAATATTTTATCTTTCAGATTTAAGGTCTGGATTCCAGGTACTCCAAGGAGGTTGATGCCCCCTAGCACCGTGTCAAGGCATTTCTTGTGGTCTTTCACTAGGAATTTTACCTGATTCGTTGTTGTTATTGCGTTTAGTCTTTGTACCATCATCACCTTGTTGGTTCGCTGGTGAGGAACTGATGGTTTCACGACGTTGACTTGAGCTCCTGTGTCTAACAGGAATTTCGTAGGTGTTATGTTACTTGGTTTGTTGGGGTCCTGAATTTCGATTATCGCATACAGTCAAGGATCATGATTGAAGTTCTTCGTGTTGTTAGCTGCTACAGTACTGTTCGGTTCAGGCAGCCTTTTCATTCTTTTGCATTAATGTCTCGGCTCTCTTCTTCGTTGTCGTCGACCTCCTCCTGTATTTTCGTTGAATTTCTTATGGGGTTTTCGGGTTTTGTTTTTGGTTTGCTTCGTTTCAGTTTGTTTCAGTTCGCTTTGTTTTGGTTCGCTTCATTTCGGTTCATTTCGTTTCGTTTCGTTATCAGTTAAGAATGTGCTGCCGGTCGCCGTTTCGATGCCGACAGCTGTGACTCATTTTTTTGCTTTGTAGTACTCTCACTGAAGCCTAGGGCCTTCATGAGGGCTCGCTGACCTTCGTCTCCTAACAATCTTAGTTTCTCCTTGGACAAGCCAGATCTTCCAAGTAGAAATCCAAACATCGCCCTCTCCGCTGGTGTTCGTTGTGGAGGCGAGTAGTTGGCTCGGGATGACTGGTTCCTGGTTTGCGGCGGTGAGTCACGAGGTTGACGTTTGTTGGGTTGCAGTAATTTCTGAATCAGTGATTGTTGCCGATGGTGTTGATTGTGTGACTTAGGGTTTGCCCATCAAGAATGGGTAGAAGAGTTTTCGATCGGGTAAACTGATGTAGGTTTGTATTCTCCGTCGGTGACGGGGTACGCTGTCTTTTGGGCTTTCGGTTTCATGGCCCCTTGTAACTGGTCCAATTGTCCCAACGTGTGGATCGCTGGGCCGTTGATCGATGAACTCAGCAATAATCTTGCGGTGATACTTTGGCTCCCTCCATAAATCTCTGTCGCTGCCTCGATTGCTTCCGTAAGGCAAGGCACGTCTCCTGGGCTCGTTACAAATCTATGAGGCCAGGCTCCTTGTACTTGAACCGGTGTTTGGTTCAAGGCTTGACGTGTGGGGTTCCACAAGGTGTAGGACGCCCCGATGATGGCATAAATTAATGTAGTTACGTTGGCACAGCTTGCTGCTCCCTCGTGCCAGGCATGTACTTTCCGTTGCAAGGCTTCAACGGCTAGAGATGGTACTGGAATCAGCCAGTAATAATTCGTCAGCACTGGAACTGGGTAGACAACTTTTGCTTGGCTCCAGGCTGTGCTTTGTATTAATTGTAACACCTCATCTTGATCAACTGTTTCGTTCCCAGCTTCAGCCACGAGTCGTCCTAACCAAGCAGTCGGCGTTTCGGCGTTTCGTATTCTGGTTTCTCTTCTGAGCTCGTTCATTTCAGCTCTTGTTCTTGCGCATGTGGTTACAGTTATCTGTGTCCCTTGGCCTTGAGGGCCAGTCACTAGCTTCTGAACTGCGATTGGATATGCAGTTACTAACTCTTGTTGTTGCGGTTCGGATTCGTTGCTCGTTGTTGGTACATTTGTATTTGTTCTTATGCTTGCCGGTTCATTGGTGTTCGTTCTTATGGCTGCATGGTTTCTTGTTGTCATGGTTACATTTGCTTCAGTTTCGCTTTCATTGCTTTCGTTTCTCTGTACGTCCTCCAGGTGGCGCTGGTTTACGTACGGCGGTGGTGACGTAGGCACAACAGGTGGTGCTGTTGCGGAAGATGGGTTCCAGAGGGGCAGAATCATGGGTGATGCTATGATGGGAGGTGGGCTTGGGCTCCACGTGGGTGGAGCGGGCGGTGACGTCAGCGCGGTTTTTGGCGTGCTCTCTTTTCTGCCGGCGCCATCTTGCAATGGCAGCATGGCCAAATTTTCAGCTGCAGCTCTGATAGCGGTTTCGAGCTGTACCCCCATGTCTGAGATTTCTCTCAGCAGCACTGCGTACTCGCGGAAAAGGACATTGAGTATTTTGCCTTTTTTCCATTTTAGGCCTGACCACTTGGCCTTTTGCCCATCCTTTTCAAGATTTTCCCGGAGCTGGGTTAGCCGCTCATGCCCCCTTGATTGCAGCATGAGGCTCCGGCAGTCAAACTTGTCCAGAGGGGTGTCATCTCCTCCCTCCTTCATGTACCTCACACACCGGGCAAACTCCTGGGCCGGGCTGGAGCTTGCCGTGCCCAAAGGTTTTACACGGGCTAGGGAGATGGACCCGGTTTCCTCCCTTGGGTGATAGAAGGCCCTGGGGTCCCGCATAACGCAGCCCAGTGCTCCGGGAGTGAGCCTGACGGCCCATTCCTTCCTGGTTGTGCCGCGGAGGGACAGGTACCCATTAATCGTTGCCGCGGCCAGATCTGCAGCCTGATGATATACAATATGGGCCCACAAGTCATCCGAGTCGTTTGTTGGACGGCTCCCACTGGAGCCGGCCATGGGCAGTTTTGGATCAGCTCTGACTCTAACTCACCTCCCATTGATCCTGTTCGTGATGCCATGTCAGGGAACTGCGGCCCCAAGGTTACGGTGGGCCGAGGGTTTTGGTACAGAACAGGCGGGATTAGCAGCGAGGAGTCTGAGAGGTCCGGGAGACACGTGTGGTTTCAAAACAAATGGATTTTATTTACTTACGCTACAGATGATGTGGTAGCATAGGCAGGCGAGCTTTCTTCAGTTACAGTATAAACAACGAGAGGGGTCTGTTGGTCCACGGGGTTCTTGAGCCAAGCCCTTGCTTTCCAGCCCGGAGGCTAGGTGCAGCTGCCTGACTCAATAGTCCCAGAACTGGTCAACAGTTGATAAACGGGACAGACAAACAACGGAACTGTAATGAAATGAAAGTCCAACATGGACGAAAGTGGGTTGTGAACAATGCCAAAGTCGATTGAAAATGGTGCCGAGGTTGATGCTGGAACAAGATAGCGATGCCGTGGTCGGTGGTTGATGCAGGTTGGGTTTGTCAGATCGGGATCAGTGTCGATGCCAGAAATCAGTTCGGTAATGGAATAATCAGGTCAAAACCAAGAAGAACAAACTACGAAACCACAGCGGTGAGGAGACCAGTGGAGCTCTGGAATCGAACTAGGGCTCTAGGCTTAAAGGCTCTCCTGAGGAGCAGTCCCTGTCAAGATAGCCTCTGCTCTCAGGTCAGGTCTGGTCTCCCCCCTGGGTGGGGTCTCACAAGCCTTAAATATAATTTAGGTGGCCAATTAGGTTGCTTTGTTCATAGAAATTTCTAGTCCAATGATATCATATAATTGACAGAACTGAGCATGCGCGTTGTTACAAACTAGGTCAGGTTTGATTGACAAGCCCTAAGGTCGCGCAGGTGGCACATGTTGGGCATGCTGGTGATTTTCCACAGGCTCAGGCTTGTCTGTGCATGTTCAGACTTAACCCTGTGTTACCCAGCATACACTCAGAACTTGGTCTGGACAGCTAACTACATAGTTTTATTTTAGCAGCTAAATCTCAGCAGCTAGATCCAGACTTAAGTCCCTTGTTTAACTAGAGTTCAGGGCAAGAGGGAGTTTGCTCTCATATTGCTTCACTGTAAGCTTGCTGAGAGGAAAGAGTTTGCAAGGAAAAGGGAACCCTTCAGGCCAAAGAACAGCAAACAGGCCAGCTACAGAAGAGTTTGCCTTGGAAAGAGAGGCATGAAGTGAGAGGCAGCAGATTAGAAGACCTAGAGACATGGCTGGAGGATGTCACAGTCTCAGAGTCACTGCCACTTCTAGGATCCTGAACTCAGGATCCTCT
>NW_017729033.1:24546214-24547622 GCF_001723915.1 Gavialis gangeticus
GACCTAGAGACATGGCTGGAGGATGTCACAGTCTCAGAGTCACTGCCACTTCTAGGATCCTGAACTCAGGATCCTCTTTGGAGCCACCCTTCAGGTAGTTAAAGGCTGTTATCAAATACCCCTGTCAGTCTTCTCTTCTGCAGCCTAAATAAACTCAGTTCCCTCAGCCTCTTCTCAAAAGTCATGTGCCCCAGGCCCTGATTCATTTTTGTTGCTTTCTGATGGACCCTCTCCAATTTGTCCACATCCTTTCTACAGTGGGGGGCCCAAAACTAGACACATTACTCTAGATGTGTCTCACCAGGGCAGAATAGAGGGGAATAATTACTTTCCTCAATCTGCTGGCAGTGCTTCTACTAGTGCAGCCCAGTATGTTGTTAGTATTCTTGGCAACAAAGGCACACTGCTGACTTATATTCAGTTTAAGTCCACTGTAACTCCCAGGCTGTTTTCTGCAGAGCTGCTGCTTAACCAGTCAATCTCCATGCTGTAGCAGTGCATGGGATTCTTCCATCCTAAATGCATCCAGATCTTTCTCTGCTTCCATCTGTGATGCATATGTCCAGGTAGGACCACTCACCATTGAGGCTCCCACCCAGGTCCTGGCTTGGTGCTGTGCAGACTGCGGCTTGTACAGTCCTTCCAGTATCAGCCAGGTGAGGGAGTGCCAACAATGTGAGTGGTGCCTTAGGGTGCTGTCCCTCAGGGAGAAGGCAAGAGAGCTACTGGAGGAGGTACTTCATTGAGTCCATGCTGGAGAAAGCCTCTAGGATTGTCTGGGAAGGACTGCCAGAGGTGGTACTAGAAGAGGAAGAGGGCATGTACTCCCAGGAAGGTGGAAGATGGAAGCTTGTATTCTCTGGCAGCAAGAAGAAATCATCATGCCCACGTGCAGTGGTTTGCCTGAAGAACAGATATGGAGGAGTAGAAGCACATTCCATTGGTGGAAGGGGCCACACCAGGAATCCCCAAGGTGGGGAGGATTGAGACCACTGCCAAGAAGAGGAAGTGGTGAGTAGTGGTGGTGGGAGACTCCCTTCTGCAGGGGGCAGAAAGATCCATCTGCCAGTCTGACCTGTTGTTCTAGGAAGTCTGCTGCCTGCCTGGAACCTGGATCTCAGATGTCATGGAAGGATTAGTGAGACTTGTCCAACCCTCTGAATATTACCCCATGGTGCTCATCCATGTGGGCACCAATGATGCTTCCAGGGGTAACCCTGTGTAGATCAAGAATGACTACATGGCTCTGGGTGAAAGGGTGAAGGGGATGGAGGCACAGGTTGTGTTCTCCTCAATCCTTCCAGTCAAGGAGAATGAGACTGTAAAGTGGATGGAAAGCTGGCTGGATTGTTGGGCTGAACAGGTAGTAATCAATGGCTCAATGTCTAGCTAGCAGCTGGTATCAAGT
>NW_017729033.1:24547667-24551236 GCF_001723915.1 Gavialis gangeticus
TCATTAACAATCTGGAAGATGGGATGGATTGCACCCCCAGGTGCTACAAGAGGTGTGCACCCTCCTTAGAGTCCATTCAGTTTGAACCTCAGTTTACCACCTGTCAACTCCCCAGTTGTATAGGTTAGTGGAATGGTTTAATCAGACTCTAAAAGCAATGTTAACAAAGTTTGTGGAGACAGAACACCAGAAATGGGGTATGTTGTTACCATATTTACTTTTGCCAATTCAAGAAATTCCCCAGTCCTCAACCAGTTTCTCCCCCATTTGAATGTTTGTATGGAAGACAATCCAGGGGCATGCTAAACCTCCTCCAAGAGGCCTGGCCAACACAGTGCCTCAAGGCACAACATGTTGTTCAATATATTCTTCAACTCTGGAAATAGCTAGACCTGGTAGGAACATTTGCACAGGAAAATTGCTGCAATGCACAAAAAGCCCAAAATCAACATTACAACCAAATGCCTAACTCCAAGTATATTAACCTGGAGACTCAATTTTGTTGTTACTCCCATCAGAGGAGAGCAATTTGTTGTCCAAATAGCAGGGCCCTATGAGGTCATGAGGTGAGTTGGGGAAGTGGATTATGTTCTCCAGGCAGGGAAGTGACAGGGAACCCCATTGTATCTCATAAAACTTCTGGAGCCCTGGGAAGCTCAAGAAACCCTCCAGGTTTCCACATGTCTAACAATAGACAAGGGTGAAGGGACAGATACTCCTCAAAACTCAAAAGGTAGGGTGGCCCTGGGGAAAACCTGTCCAATTCTTAGCAAAGGGAAAGTCCAGGCCCTAGTGGAGGAAGACATCTTCAGAGGTAAACCTGGCAGGACCCTCTTAATTGTTCACTGTGTTTTGTTGAAGCCTGGATACTCAATACAGAAGGGGCTCTTCAGGATTTCAGAATGGTTCTGTGAAACCATAAAAAAAGGAGATATGGAGTATGCTGGAGATGGGGGTGATTGACGAATACTTCAGCAAGTGGAATAGTCCCACTAGTGCTAAAACCAGACAGGACAGTCTGGTTCCGTATAGACTTTGATGAATTACTACAGTGGTTGGGGAAGGCATAATGCATAACAAAATTAGATTTAATGAAGGGGTTCTTGCAGATTTCCTTAACCCCAGAATCCTGGGAGCTGACAACATTTGCAACATCTTGGGGGCTGTATAGGTTCCCTGCCCTTTCCTTTGGACTCCATGGTGCCCCATCCACCTTCCAAAATCTACACGATAAAATGCTGCAGCCACATAAGAGTACACCACTGCATACTTTGATAACATGGATATTCATGAGTACCTTGGGGGGACATCTCCAGTAAGTCAGGGCAGTACTATACTCAGTATGAACTACAGGCCTTACAGCCAACCCAACAAAATGAAGACTCAGCTGTGTGGAGGCAAAAAATTTAGGATACACTTTGGGCAACGTGGCAATCAAGCCCCTTCTAGACAAGGTGTGGGCCTTAGTAGAAGCCCCAGTGCCCAAGACAAAAAGGCAGTTGAAATCCTTTCTTGAACTATCAAGCTGTTATTGATAATTTATTCCATGGTACTCTGCTATAAGAGTTCCTCTGACAGATAAAATATGCAACATGACACTCTGGGTGGTACAGTGGATCCCAGCATGAGCACAGACATTTGGAGAGAATAAAAGGCTATTATGCACAGTGCCCATATTGCAGTGTATGTATGAATGCCAGTTCATCATACAGACAGATGCCTTGGAAAGAAGCTTTGGAGTCATTCTTTCACAGGACTTTGAGAATGATGAATACCTGATCATGTATACGAGTTGAAAACTCTTACCCCGAGAGCCAAAATATTCAATAACTGAAGAAGAATGCTGTGCCATAAGTGGGCAGTCAAGGCTCTATGCTACAACCTCCTATGAGCCCCCTTCACACGAGTAACAGATCATGCACCTCTAATCTGGTGAAAGGCAATGCGGGATACAAACCCCATGCTCAAGCATTGCTATCTGGCTTTGCAGCAACATGAATTTGAGATATGTCATTGACCTGGGACCACACATATGAATGAGGACTTCCATGAAGGGGTGGGGGTACATGTGGAAGAGTGAGTCTCTGACTTTACTCTTGAGGAGGGAGGTATGTAACTGCCTGTCCCCTTAAGAGAAGGCTGCTAGTTAGACTGAAGGGCTGCAGCTGGGGAAGGCTAATGAGGGTGTGGCTTGCTGGGAATTAAAAAACCCCAGCAGGCAGAACCAGGGTGGGGAGTGTTGGAGAAGCAGCAGAAGTAGGGAACCTATCTACTAGGAGGAAGGTAGACCTGGAAAGGAGGAGTGCATTCCCACAGCAGACCCATTTCCGGGGCCAGGAAAATAAGGGGGCCATAGCAGGACAGGAGAAATCCTGTACTGGGCTGCTCCTGCTGGGAGCATATTTTCTCCCAACAGGGACCACAAATAAATGTGCTCCCAGGGAAGGCTTACTGCACAGTATTTTACTATACAGTAAGCCTTTATAGCATGTGTAGATGTGCCCCCAGTGTAGAAGAGTATTTACCAGTAACTGTATCTTGAAAATGTCTCTCCTTGGGTCTAATGGAAAATGTTCTCTTTTTCTAGAACTATTTAATTTTTTCAGGAGCGATCTCTACGTAAGTGAGGAGTTCCATCATTTTTCCTCCATTAGTCAATGTGTGTATCCACTGGATTGGTTCTTCTTGTGATTTCCAGAGCAGTTAGCCTATCCAGCTCCTTTTTTTAGCCTTAGGATGAGGGCAGCTTTCTTAACGGCATGAAGCCGGGGTTGCTTGGACTCTGTCAGTTATTTCTATATCTCTTTTGAAAGCCTCCCTCTTTTTTTCTGAAGGACATTCTCAAACTCTTCCTCTATTGTTTTGGTCCCTACTCTTGCAGGAACTATACAGCTTGGTAAGCCCAAAGGTGTGACACAATAATTGATTGTCTTTCCCTTGAAATTATTATAAAGTTTATCTACTCCAGTTTGTTTATTACATGGATAATTTACTTTACACGTACATTTAGTGCAGATAAGTTAACCACTGCAAGTCCTGAGTTTTACTTATTTATGTTTCATTACCTGTGGCTCTCTTTCATGCAAAAACACCCTTTCTGGCAACACCTTGGATGTGCGAAAGTATCCAACTTAAAATGGGAACTTAAGAGAGATCCTCTATTCAGTGACCGGCTGCTTAGCTGAACATGGTCTTCTGCCTCCCAGACTCCCTGTCTCCATCACTAAGCCACAGTTCCCAACACCACATCATGAAACCCTATGTTGAGGGAAGAGCGAGAGAGTGTGGTTGCTACTTAACCACCCATAAATGGGGGATACTGTTTTTCTTGGCAACAAACTAGTAATTGAAATATTGACTTGAAACTGGGAGTGATTTGCCCTCCCTGTATCAGCCATTTCGCTGAAATATATCAGTTAGTGCTGAGATTGATAATACCCTGTTATTTTGAAGCTGATAGTTAAACAAGGTTTACAAGCTTTCCAAATGTTTAGATAGAGCTTCTATAGAATTATTTGTGTTTTTGGTACTGATTCATTCATTCATTCATGCTACTCATATAGATAATG
>NW_017729033.1:24556236-24561643 GCF_001723915.1 Gavialis gangeticus
GTTTACAAGCTTTCCAAATGTTTAGATAGAGCTTCTATAGAATTATTTGTGTTTTTGGTACTGATTCATTCATTCATTCATGCTACTCATATAGATAATGGTATCCAGGTTGTAGCTGTATTGGTCTAGAGGAAAAAGCAATTGGGACTCATGAACCGAGGTGATATCTTTTATCAGACCAAAAAGATTTTTGCAAAAAAAAATCTTTAATTGCAAGCTTTAATTATGCCTGAAAGCTTGCAATTAAAGAATTTGTTTGCAAAAATCTTGTTGATCTAATAAAAGATATCACCTGTATCCATGAGCCTCATATAGATAATGATATTTTAATATAATTGATCTCTAGTTGTATTTTCATTCTATATTAGTTTTCAGTTTAGATATTTAATCTAGTTCGTAGACTAGAAAGAACTGCAAAAGTCCATGGACCAGATGTTCTCTGCACAGACAGCAAAGAACCTGGGATACATTAGAGGAAATGTAATAAGCCTAATAATCCATTGGTGGTCCACAGAATATGCACACTCTAGTCCACATAAAGGGGATTAAGCCCCTGGATTCCATTATAAGTTCAATTTTCCTTGGCACCTCTGCAGAGCTCAACTTAAGTGAACTTCTCTAGTCTATGAAACCAATAAAATATTTAAACATATTTGTTGCTATTTCATAAACACCTGCAGGATCAGTTTAGTACAGAAGCTATCTTAGTAATGAGTTGATATGTCCTAGTGCTGACTGAAATACACTTTGAGGTCATGGGGTGAATTGAGAAATGGCCTGTCTACAGACTCCCGAAGTCACCTCACTCCTTTTCTGGGTAGGAGCCAATGTGGTATGCAGGTGGCCCTAGCCTGTTGCATAAAAGCCCTGTGGTATTGCTATGCTGAGTATCATAGAATAGGGCCCATCTGCAACTGGAGATGCTGAAGCCTCTGTGGGAGGCTGGTCTTGGAATCAACAGCATGAAGTATAGGATTTTGAAAGCCCTAAATTGATGCTGGATAGAGCTGGTTGGATATTTCCTGATGAAATCTAATTTAATGAGAAAATGGTAGCTTGATGAACTCTAAATGTATTAGCCTGGACTAGGTTATTAGGCTAGATTAGTTTTCTGCCAGCCCACCTGGTGGTCTGCTGGGTCTGTTGAATCTAGGCTACCTCAGTCAATGAATCAGGGCATGGCTGCCACATAGTTTACCCTGACTAATACTTAGTCTCTTGGTCTGGGCCAGGGGTGCTCAACCCCTGGCCCATTGGCCACATCCAGTCTCCAAAGCCATGTCCTCCAGTCCACATGGCTCCCCACAGTTCTGAAAATTTGATGGCAGGGGAGTGGTGGCAACATTATTTGGTGTTTGCCTGCTGCCAAATTTCTGGACCCTGCGCAGTGCAGGCCCCAATCCTTACACATGAGCTGGGCAAGAGAATGGGGAGTTGGGCATTGTGGAGCC
Organism: Gavialis gangeticus; assembly: GCF_001723915.1. Classification (NCBI taxonomy): domain Eukaryota; kingdom Metazoa; phylum Chordata; order Crocodylia; family Gavialidae; genus Gavialis; species Gavialis gangeticus. The sequence continues at coordinate 24,557,688 of NW_017729033.1, forward strand.
ACTCATCTGGCCTGCAGGGCCAAAATGTTGAGTATGATTGGTCTAGGTCCTTAGCTCTATAACAGAGAGCCCCAAAGCCCCTGAGATTCTTGCTTTTAGCCAGAAATCTCACGGCATCTAGACTTGAGAGTCTGGGAGCTCTGGATGCCATGTGGACTGTTTGTGTCACAGATTCCACATTTCTCACAGAGCTATGTCCTTTCATATCCTACAAGTCTGACTCTACAGAAGAGACCAGTTCCACCAACCCCTGGAGGTCTCTGACACATATTGGTTTCAGCAGTGGCCAAAATGAATGGACATGAATCATGTTCATTTTATTCAGAAGCTGGTGGCATTTTAGACATCACCACATGCTAGTGCCTTTAGAAAAAATATTTTGGAATTTTTGTTTCAGCATAAATTTAAGGAAAGAAAAGTAAAAGAGTTCTATTCTGGACTGAAAGGCACCATATTTTACAATGCCAAGTTTGTATCAGAAGGAAAATCTGCAGTTCAGATACCTCTGCTGCCTATTGTAAGGGTTCAAATGGCAGTTTTAAGGCCTTGAAATTCTGTGCTTTTACCTTCCAAGAAAGCATTCTTGTCACTGAGCTACAATGACAGGTTTTGTCTTGCTAGATCTCCTTCTAGCCTCTGAGTCTTTCTACTAAGTAGCCCAGTTTCAACAGGGGGGATATTGGGTTTGACTGCCCAGCCCTTTCTACACCTTTCTTAGGAAGTAGGCTATGGAGGTCCTAGAACTCCACTTTGGGAAGTGGAAATGATTGTACTTAGCCTATTATGCAAAAGGTGGACACCCCTAGAACCACCCTCCCCTGTATTTTTGAGTGAGGGTTGTAACCAAGTTCATGCTCCAGGTGTTGGTGGAGCACCCCCCCCAGTAGCCATGCAACCCTTACCCTGCTCCAGCTCTTGGGTGCCCTCTCCTCATTCACCTGCCATGGCTTTGACATAATTATATGATTGGGAGCTGGACCTGGGCTCCATGCTGATATGTAGGGAGTGGAGGGTGGAGAAGCTGGAGATGGGGGGGAACCAGAGAGGGACCCCCACCAGGCCCCATCCCATGCTTGCTCCCCTAGCCCCCCTGAGTTCCCCCTGACCCATGCCTGCTCTCCCAGCCCAACCACCCCCCATCCATGTCTGCCCTGCCTGGCCCCAGCTCCTGGCTCTTTAAAATAAAGCACCCAGTCACCAGCTGCTGCCAGGCAGGAAGCAAGCCCTGCTACCCCCCACTGCCACATGCTCTACCATGAGGCCCCAACCCCCATCCACTCTCCTAGCCCCCCCCCCACATGGCTGCTGCACCCACCCCAGCTCACTGGCTGCTGCGGTGGCATTGGGCTTCTGCAGTGGCATTGGGGGCTTAAAGCAAAGCCTCTCTCCCATTCCCTATTACAGTGTGGGGCAGTGGGTGGCAGCAGGGATTGTCCCCATTTGGCAGGAGCCAGTGAGTACAGGCCTTTTTTTTTTTTTGTGACAGAGCACCCCACACAGAACGGGGCAATGGTGGGCAGCGGAGATTACCCCCCTGCTGGGTAGCATCTGGTGAGTGCTGGGCTTTTTTTTTTTCCCCAAAGAGCCAGGAGCTCCGGCTAGGAGAACAGGCAGGGGATGGGGCCAATTTGGAGATTCAGCTGATTCAGCTGTGGCCGAATCTCCAAATCAGATCTGGCCGAATCAATTTGGGACAGTGATTCAAATCACCAAATTGAATCACTGTCCCCCAAATCAGCCAAATCCAAATCTGAAGCAAATACTAGCTGGTCCGTACAGGCCTACTGCCCAATAGGTCCTAGGGTGAGCCCCAGTTCCTCTAGATGTCAGCTAGTTTTACAAGGACACCTGTTAGCCTTAAGGGCTAATTATGTGGCTCCAAACAACTCTTACAACATACCCATGCCTCACAGATGACTTTGGTGGTCACTTGGCCCTAACCTGTTACCAGGCCACCTCAGGCCTTTGTTCCCTTGTCAGGGCCTCAGCCTTCCCTGCCTCAGTGCCTTTTCTATTGCTGGTTCTGTTAGCTTAGGCCAACTGTACTGGACCTGACTTCTGGGCTTGAATTTCACCCTCAGGTTGTGTACTTCTTGGCCTCTAAGCCACTGGCCCTGATCTTGCCCCTCTAGGGCTGTCTCCACTCTACCTCGGGCACTGAGCCTACTCTGGCTCTGTCTGGGCCCCTAGCTCAGTCTCATCCCTGTAAGGCTGTCTCTGCCCTGCCTCAGGCACTGAGCCTGCTCTGATTCCATCTGAGCCCCCAGTGCTGGTGTCCTTCACTCTGGGCCCCTGTCTCTGTCCCTGTCCCTGTCATGCACAGGCCCTCCTGGCCTTGGCTTTGACCTCCCCAGGCACTGGGCTGTCAGGAACTCCTGTAACTCTCAGGGCTTGACTGCCTGAACAGCAGAAGTCCTGGGCTTATATGGTTCAAGCCTGGCCCCCTTCTGGTCAGGTGGCTCTCTAATCACCTGCCTGCCCACACCTGCAAGCTGTTTCTCAGGCAGCCTGTCCTCCTAAAGTGTGAGGTGTGCCACGCACCCTGTCACAGGAGGTTTTTGGTGCAGTGATTTGTTGGAATGAGTTACATGTGCACTGGAGGTCCCTAATGGATTTGTCCTTCCTAAGTATTTAGGTGCTCCTTAGGTATAACCTAGACTGCAACAAAGCTTCCTAGGAGGTGGGCACCTTGCTGTTTAAACTGCATTGTTTCTGAACACATTCAGAAGCCTTGACCTGAGTGTCTGGGGATCTGTTCAGGCTAAAGTGGAGGCAGCAAATGAATGCCAATGCCTACTGCTGCTGATTTGTCTGAAGTGCTTTTTGTGACATGGATACTTAAACTCCAGCTAAGTCCCATTTTGGTACCTAGTTTACCAATCTGGATCTGGCCCTATATTAACATTCCTGTTCTTTACCAAGAGAAACTGTTCGGAGTGGGAGCAATATAATTTTTAGAAAAAGATATTTTATACTCTCCAGTCAAAACTAAAACTACTCTTTGCAGATGAGTTGACTTTTGCTAAAGATAAATAGCAATAGATTTTGTTAAAACAAAATTCAAAGCCTCCTAAGTCATTTTGCCAGTTCTACAGCTAGTTTGATTATCATTCTTGGTTGACAGTTTCACAGGCTGTTTAGGTTGAGCAGCCAGGGAGTTATGGGACTCAGTCAAATAATTTCTGGATTGATGCTGAGCCCATAAAATGATAGCAGCCAGGAAGACAATATAATGTTCTGCAGATGGAGGTGTATCGTTCTAAACTGTTTGTGCTCTATAAAATTATAAAAATGCACAATGTTTCCAATATCAACCACCAAACAGATGAGAAAATAACATATCCAGATGTTTTCAATAGAAAACACACCATCCTAAAATCAATTGCTATTTCATATTCTTTGTGTTCTTCTTTCCTGCACATGCAGGAAGTATTAATGGTGACATGATTGTATGTTACTGCAGTTTAACAAACTGATCAGGAAGACAAGCTATGTTAGCAACATTATTCAGACATTTAATAGCGTTTATCCCCTTAACTTCATTAGAGCACAATACCCCAAGGCCCAAAGAGAATTATTTTCGACATGACTTCAGATCAGGAGGAGTAATTTCTTACATGGACAACACACTGGTCTCTTTGCATTTACATTCCCAGAGCTCCAGGGAATGAGAAAAGAGGCCTGTCACCTTTTGCCTCCTTCCTGCCCCAAGCATTCTCAGGAGCCACTCCATGTGGTCAGGACTCTCCTGTTACTCCCCAGGGTCAGAAATAAAAGTCCCCAGCCCTCAGGCCTTCACAGCTGTTACCACTCTTCAGACATTAGCAATCTTCCCCTCTCCCCCAAATGATCCCTTTGGCCTCATCCTTTTCCATGTCCTCTTCAGAATGCTCCGAAATGCTAGGACCCAGATCCCATTCCTTATATAGATGTCTAAGCCTCCACAGCTGCTTGGT
>NW_017729033.1:24561738-24571180 GCF_001723915.1 Gavialis gangeticus
GTCTAAGCCTCCACAGCTGCTTGGTTAAAAACATGTATGTCTTACTTCAGGAAAGCAATTCTATTCTGCCCAGAAAAGTACATAGCTCTCGTATTCTCTCAATGACCAGTCCAGTATACTACTCCCCCTCCACAGACTCATGGCTAGTTGACTTCTTTAATGGCAGCCTTATGTACTTCCAGAGCATACAAGTAAGCAATAGGAAATGACGAGCAGAGAGGTGTGCATTAATTTAGGACATCACATGCTTCCAACATCTCAGAAACTTTTCTACCCACCCAACTTTTGTCCCACCAGCTAGTGGTTAACTTACTTGTCCAGAAAGGTGAGAAATACAGTTTTCAGGACCTGCTTAGCTTGCGAGATTTTGAACTCATATTTCTCACTTCTCAGGACAGTGCCATAACTACTAGGTTATGGACTAGGCAATAGGCCTGTGTGAAACACCATCATTTCATGTTGATATCCATTTCACTGTTTCAAAGGACAGTGTTTCATTTCATCGTTTTGTTTCATTTCAAAGCACTGTCCCATCTCATTTCATCAAAACTGTTTTGCTGTTCTGACTTGTTTCGACATTTTGCCTATAGGTTATAATGGGAAACCATGAAAATACCTAAAATGTAGTCATTTATTGCATGATTCAGCTGCAAACTGCAGTGATGGTAGCCCTTTCTTGGGGCATGAAGCCTGCCAAGTTTCAAGGAGACAGGTGCAGAGGTTTCTCAGAAACCGCACCTCAAAGTCTTGAAAATACAATTTGCCAGTGGTGGCAGCCTCCTGTCATCTGGCACACAGATCTGGGGGCTCACACTGGCTGTGGAGCTGTGCTGGACTCCTTCCAGGGGTGCAGGTCCTTGGATCTGTTCCAGATAACAGGAGGCTGCCGTGGACACCTGGGACCAGCGTTGGGCGCAATCTGCACCCAGCACTAGGGAAGATAGATCCTGCCAGTGGTCCCAGATAGCAGCGGCAGACTCCTGTCATCTGGGCACAGAACCAGGGGCCCACACCCCTGGGAGGACTGCAGGGCTGTGCTGGATTCCTCCTGCAGATGCAGGTCCCCGGATCTGTGCCCCAGATGACAGGCAGCTGCCCTGTCAACTGGGACTGGTTCTGGGCGTGGGCTGTGTCCAGCAGCAGAGAAAATTGCTGCTGCCACCTATCCCAGGCATCAGTGGCAGCATCCCCCAATCTAGCACACATATCCAGGGGCTCATGCCCATAGGAGGAGTCCAGCACAGTCTGGCAGCCCTCCCAGGGGTGCAACACTCTGGATCTGCGCCCCAGATGAGAGAAGGCTCAAGCTGCCTCTTCCACCTGGGACTGGTGCTGGGCACAGCCTGCCAGAGAAGATAGATGCTGCCACTGGCCCCAGGCAGTGGTGGCAACCTCCTGTCATCCGGGCACAGATCCGGGGGCCTGCACCCCTGGGAGGGATGCAGGGATATGCCAGGGTCCTTCCAGAGGTGTGGACCCCCGGATCTGCGCTGGATGACAGGAGAGGCTGCCACCACTGCCTCAGACCAGCACTAGGCACAGTCCGTGCCCAGTGCTGGGCTCCATGGAACTCAGCTCAGCCCTGGGAAGTGGAACGCAGACCCAGCTCTGCCCACCTCTCGCAGCCAGTCTGTGCTCCAGTCAGCTCTGCCAGCCCCACGGAGCGCAGCTTGGTGGCAAGAGATGAACAGAACAAGTGCTGGCTTCCAATAGGCTCTGCCAGCCCTATGAAGCTCAGCCTGGCACCAGGAGGTGAAGCACAACACCGGCTTTGTCCACCTCCTGCCAATGGGCTGAGCTCCATGGGGCTTGCAGAGTCAGTTGGAGAGCAGCCCAGCGGTGGAAGGCAGACAAGCCAGTATTGTGCTCCAATCAGCTCCTCCAGCCCCAAGGAACACAGCCTGGCAATGGGAGGTGGACAGAGCTGGCACTGCACTCTATCTCCCACCACCTGGCTGAGCTCCATGGGGCTTGTGGCAGGGCATTGTGTGTGCCTGCCACTTTAAGGGCCTGGAGCTGCCAGCTCCAGGTGCCTAATGAGGGCAGCCATTTTAGATTCAGGGTTGCCTATATAAAAAAAGCAGTTCTGCTGGGGTCCAGGCAACAACATTGCCTGGCTGGAGTGCTGCTGATATCATCTGGAGGTAAGGGAAGAGCTGTAGGGGATGGCAAGGAGGCTCCTCGTCCTGGGTATAAACTAAAACTGCACCCTGCTGAGAGTGGGTGGCCTGGTGAGGCTCTCAGTGGTGTGGGAGTCCCCAAGAAATGCCAGGCCAGTTACCACCCTGGTGATAGGTGGGTTGGGGTGCCTTAACCCTTAGCTGCCACAGCTGGGTGGGTTACCCTTTGTTTTGGAGGGTCCAGAGGGTGGACCCCAAGGTGAAAGAGTAAGGGCTATAGACTCAGGCCTGTCTGAACTTCTCCTGACTGGCCCATGCTGGGGCCAGGACCGGAAGGGTCGAAGGAGTGGGGGCCCACTGTGAGGAACGCCCAAGATCTGAGGGCCTGGGGTTCTGACTGGCCTGGAGGTGGGCTAGTTAAAACACCAGCTCATGCAGATCTCAACCCCCGGAAGGGGAGACCAGCAGAGGCAAGTGCCTGTGTGACTATATGGAGGTGCAGTGACTGCCCAAACCACCTGAGACAAGGACAAGTGGTGGAAAGGAATCAACTTACCAGAGGTGAAGCTTGCAGTGACAGAGCATCTTGGGAGGTCTAGTGAGGATCACACCAGTGAGTGGGAGCAAATAACCTGGAGAAGGAAGGAATCAAGGAGTAAACTAACAGTCAGTTATGCATGGATGCAGCTTCCCTAGATGGAGAGAAGTTAATGTACAGTAGCATTCATCAAGGACTGAGTTATCTGAGGGACTGTGACTCTATAGAGCCCTTCTGGGCCACTGGGCTCAACCCTAAACTGATGGACTTGAGAACCCTTGGGCGGGGGGGAACCAAAGGGAGGAGTGTCTCAGGGTTATGAGGACTCAGTAGGATAGCAGCCAAAGAGACCGTGACAACTCTTTGGGCGTGATCGCTCATTGAGGAAAAATTGATGCTGCAAAGTACATGGAGTTGGTTGGTGGAAGGCTGGCCTCTAGAAGAAGAGTATTTGTAATCTGAATAGCAGCAGAACACCTGGAGTAGTAAGGACCGCCTATGGCAATGAAGGAGCCCTGCAAAGAGGTCAGATGACCAGTTAGGCTGCAAAAGAGGACCGGCTAATCTACCTCCCAAGCTCTATCTTTCTTTGGTTTCTTGCCTTACAATCAAAGGCATGGCAGGAGAGTTCCAAAGAGAGACCAACCAGTTTGGGCAGACTAATGGCAACTTATTGCTCAGCAAGAGGAAGGACTTCTACAGTAACACACTAGGCAATATCTTGGTGGCTACAGCACTTTCCTGGGAAATGGGGAAGCTTTGGTTCAAGCCCCCTCAGGATGAGTTGTCCTAAAGCCTAGGTCTCTAACTCCCTGTCCAAGTACTCTAGCTACTAAACTATGGGGGAAAAGCAGAGTGAATCCTCCTCCACCTTTTTTTGACTTCGATGTTTGAAGGTTAAGATTGAGGAGTGTTGCAAAAGATACATTAATGATTTTCCAGGGACTTGAGCCCAGTGAAACTGGATTGCACTTAGAGACTTAGTGTGTGTCCACATTCCCTTCCAAGACTCCCAGGGCATCCCTTATGAACACACTGCATCCACCCGCTTTCATTCTACATGTGCGAAATCCGGAAACAAATCAGTGAAGCTGTAATAAAGTTGTCTCTCCCACCCACTACCACTTTCAGATCTCTGTCTCTAGTGTGCTAAGGAGAGATAGCAAGGGGCACACCCTCAGTAGGACCTCACTGCCTCATTTCTAGCTTGGGTATACGTAAGTTGATACTCTGTGTGGAAGAGTGGCACCCCTTGTCAGGGAAGAATCAAAAACCACTTAGACTATTAAATGCCACTTAAGTGCTGAAGCTGTTGAAGTTGAAAAGGATCTGGGCCTTTCTCTTTCACATGCATGCAGTGCTATATGATCCTACACCTGATACATTTTTTTCTGGGATTGGCCTATAAAGACTTGAGCTTCCCTTAGAGAACTGCCACTGTCCTGGAGGTAGGCTTCAGCAGAGAGAAATGGGGAGTGCAGAGATTGAAATACGTGTCTCATACTTCCATTTGCTGCACATTCTTCTACTGTCCCTTGCTTAGACAACTAATTTATTTTTCCAGCCTTATCTCTCCCATTGAACTGGGTTCACTGGGGTAGCCTTCAGCAAGAGTCCAGAGTGGGGCCTGGACCTCTAACCTTGATTGTTCTTTCACCATGAAAGAGCAAATTTATAAATCCATTCCTTTAATTGCTATTAATTGAAATAGCCTCTCTTCTGTTGGTTCTTAATTATGATTCTCTACAAGCTGAAGATTAGTACATTTTAATCAAAACAATATTCCCCAAAGGTTCTTCAAATGCTAATTAATGTGTAATCACCTTCATTTCTTTATGATCATCAAACTAGTATGATGAGAAGTATCACTGCAGTAAGAAATATCACCTTTAAAAATATAGAAAGATTAATCTTAACTGCATAAAGAATACAGCATTTACCCACAGAAGTTTTATCATCTGAGACATGATATCTCACTTATATCACAGAATCACTGAAACAGAAAAAATTTACTTCAGCAGCTAGAGATTAAGAAGACTTTGGTCGATATGTTCAATAGTTAATTACAGAGAAGGTATTGTGGCAACCAACGTGGTAGTTCATAATGTGACCAAAGGGCAAAATTCTGCCTTGTAAGTATACAAAGGAAGAACACAGCAGGCTTCTTCCTTTTCTTAATGCACCTTGGTGGTGGCAGGTCATGAGAGAAGCATCAGGCACAAACCCGCGCTGCTCATTTTTGGAGCATCACTAAAGAAAGCTGCTAAACATGTTGCCTTCAGGCCTCCCTCAAACCAGCCAGCCCTGCATCGGGAGACTGGCTTAAGAGCCCTCCATGCAGCCACTAACACATTGCTCTCTCCCTCAGTTAACAGCCCTAATGTTCTCTGTGGTATGGATGTAACAAGAATAAAGATCAGAAAGATGCATTTAGTTAAAAGGAAAAAGTGCAGATCTAGAGAGATGGCTGAGTACTCTTAGTTGTTTAGAACCACAAGGAAGAGTACTACAGAAGACTTCAGAAAATACCACATCACTGTGATCTAGGATATTGCTAAAAGAAACAAAAGGATGAAATATAACTAGTGACTGGGAAATAGCAGATGTTCCCCCTCAAGGGCAAAAGTGGAACTGGAACTGCAGAAAGCAACAACATCCCACAGAACAGAAGAAAATGAACCGCGCAGTTTAGAAAAATACAAATAAACAACAAGTACTGTATTATCATATTCCCTCACACTGAGGAGTAAAGACCCAAGCACATTCCCCTACAAAAAGGGAAAGATGCAGAGAAAACAAACTGCTAAGGGTATGATGGAGGGGAAAATATTTTACTAACATCATTAAGACACAGGATGTACTACATCCATTTGCAAAATGTTATGCAGTATGCAACAGAAATGAGAAAACAACATCATCCTCTGATCAAACTGCTCTTCTGAACTTTCAGCAGTCAGTATCCTACACGAACCATTTGCTATATCCCATGCAATGGACATTTAAAAAGTAGGATCAAAGGACCAGCCCATGATGTATTGACATAATATACACTTTCTGTTGGTTCAGTGAAACGTTACTCAGGTGTGTACTTACAGGATTGGTCTAAAAGGTTTGTGAGTGAAGTCAGGTGCAAATATATAATTATTTTTCAAGCTCCCTTTTTTGCCTGACAAAGCAAACCAATCTTCTATCAATACAAGATGCACTGAATCCTGTATTTTACAATGGGATCATTTTGATATCTTGGTACCATTTTTTGTGCCTGTAACCTGATTAAAAGGAGGCTGTTTTATATGGATTATCCATAGCTACAAACAGTTAGAGAAGTTCAGCCAAATCCAGTTCCAGTTTACACCTATGAGAGATGACTTTTCCCCATCAATTTATTCCAGCATAAATAAAAACAGTGATAATCAAAATCTGAAGCTATTCTGATGAGTTTCAAGACAATCTCTGACTGGCTGCAGCTGAGTATCTATTTCATAGACATTAAGACTGGAAGGGACCTTGTGAGATCATTGGGTCCAACCCCTGCCCAAGGGGCAGAAAGTCAGCTAGGGTCAGATCACCCCAGTAAGATAAGCATCCGAGAATTTCTTAAAGGTATCCAGAGTAGGTGGTTGCACCACTTCTGGGGGGAGTCTATGCTAGACTCTGCAGACTTGGACAGTAAAGAAGTTTTCCTTATGTCAGTCTAAAATGATCTTCCAGATGTTTGTGACTGTTAGACCTCGTCTTCCCTTGGGGTGCCTTGGTGAACAGACATTCTCCCAGTTCCTGATACACACCCCTTCTATACTTATAGGCTGCTACCAAGTCAGTCCTGAGTCTTGGTTTCTCCAGGCTGAAGAGTCCCATGCCTCTTAGCCTGTTCTCTTGACCATTAATCATGTGCGTGGCTCTCCTCTGGACTCCCTCAAGCTTTTCTACATCCTTTCTAAAGTGTGGAGCCCAGAATTGGATGCAGAATTCTAGCTGCAGCCTCACCAAGGCTGAGCAAAGCAGGATGATGACTTCTTGGGTCTTGCCTGTGATGCATTGGTAGATGCAAAGCAGAGTTTTGTTTGCTTTGCCAGCCGTGGCATAGCATTGATGGTTCATGTTCAACTTGTTGTAAGTCATGACCCCCAAGTCTTTTTCAGTCATGGTGGTAGTGAATGTAGGACTGCCAAGCCTATAAGTATGATGTGGGTGTTTTTTCCCCAAGGTGGAGCACCTTGCATTTCTCCATGTTGAATAGTTTAGTTTGCAGAGCCGGAGTACATGTTACTTGTAAGCTAGTCAAATTTGATATGGTCTTATTGGACACAGAGGAGGAATAGACCTGTCTCTTCAATGTATTTAGAGTCATATCAATGTACTTCAGAACAAAAAGCTTGTTTTGGGGGACATGTTGTTCCTTTTTTCACTACAAATATAACATGGTTATGGGAGACCAAACTGTGCACATACAGTTTGATTAATGTTGTCCATCGCACTTAGCAATTTGTGATGACAATGGAGTTAAAAGCTGGACAGGTATAACTGAGGCCTGAATGTGGCTTGCCAAAATTTTGCTGGCATTTAAGGCAAATGACCAAGCTGACTGTCAAAGGAGCATAGTGAGTAGGGCCAGCAAGTAGAAATAAATTCTAAAAAGAGTGATTCAGAATCTCATTACCTAACAGTAAATAGGGAATACCATATCACTAGTCTGCAGTAATAGTATACAGGTTCAAATAATAAAACTGAAATCAATAGAGCTATATGGGAGCATCAGAAGAATTTGGCACACTGTCCGTTAGGAATTGATAATGGCTACTACTGTGCTTTTTTTAACCTTCATGTTCAAAAACATCCCCTGAACAGATCAGGAAGAAAAATAAACCTGGAGCTGTTGTTTACATTTCGTTTCTCTTTTCATCTACCCTGCTTTCAAGCACAACTGACAAGTGCAAAAACAATGTACGCAAAAGAGAAAATCTTTAGTTCTATAAAGTATAAAATAGGCAAAGATTATAAAAACAATATCCTACGGGGGAGAGAAATTTTCACTGGCATGCTGTCAGCTATCAATCATGCAATTTTATTATCCTTGTCTGGCCTCTGTGATTTGCCCTCTATTTGATTTATTAAAGATACTTTACTGTTTTAGTTTCCTTTTATTTCCATTTGGAAATAATGTTATATATTGCTAATTATCTCTATATTACTTAAATGTGCAACAATACGAGCACAATAATACATTAGGAGTGATGAACAATATGTCCACAGAGCAGAATGATCAGTAACTCCTCAGAAACACATATATTTGAAACATTTGTAAATGGCTTGTTTCATTTCTCTTGACAGCCCAGTACCCATCCTCTATACTAGAGATGATCTGATGTCAGCTGCAAATAAAAGAGTATGGCTTGTGATCCTAAAATAGCCCCGTTAATACTAGTGGCTTTCCAATTACACCTTCCAGTTGACATGGAGTCAGTGCTGACAGTTGAATTTTTGGAAACAAGGGATAGAATTTTCAAAAGTGTCTTGGTCCCCAAAGACCCTATAAAGTCCCCGGGGTTTCTGTGTCTCAGGGCAAGATTTTAAAACCATATTTTGATGCTAAAAGGAGAAGATGGGTTCTTAATAAGACATCAAGAAGAGCATAACCACCCAACTCCCAATGACTTTAATGAGTGCCAACTGCCTGGGTGCTTTTGAAAATGAAAATGCCATTAACGCCTTATCTGCATGCCTTTAAAAATCTGACCCTATATGCCTATTTCCCTTTTAAAAGTGGGATGGAGGCTCCAGAGTCAAGCTGGTAATTTTGAACTTGTTACTTTTGCAATTTTAGAAGGTAGTTTTTTGCAATACATCAACACCATTGCTGTTCAGCTTTATTAGCAGGCATCTGGGTTTTTTGTTTGCTGTGGAAAAACATAGAAAAACACAGATTTTCTCTTTTAAAGGAGAAAAACACAGAAAATCATGGGTTTCCCCTTGTAGCCTGGCAGAGATCCAGCCTGCAAGGGGCTGCTTGGGGCTGGGGAAAGCGGGACGTAGGGGGTGCCACATGCCCATGTGTGCATGCACACATACACGTGGTCAGCAATACAGCAAAGCAGCACTGGAGAGCAAATCGTCCAGCTGCCCCCAGGTAAGTCTGTGTGGGGCATAGGCAATGTGTTGTGGGGTGGGAGGGGCATAGGCAATAGAGGGGGAGGCAGATTGAGGCAGCCACACTGAGGGAGGGAGTGGAGTAGGGTTGGCAGTTGGGGCTGGGGGCACTGCCCAGATGTGGCAGGACCTGGGGCCAGTGTGGGAATATGCAGCTGTGAAGCCCAGCTGGGGGAGAGGGATGGAGCAATGGGCAGCTCATCGGCAGGCGGGGGAGCTGGCTTCCTGCCATTGCGCACACTCCTAGGGAGGGTGATATGAGGGGATATATGCCCCTCCAGATTTGTGTGGGGCAAGGGAGGATCTGGACTGAATGCTGTGGCCTTTGGGGCTCGGTGGGTGGTACTTGCTATGGGAGGGCATAGTGGGGTGGGGATGCTCAATGCTGATGCTGCTGCCACCACTGCCAGGGCTGTGGGTTGGGAGTAAAGGCACCAGCAAGGCTAAGGGGCTGCCTGCTGGTCAGGAGTAAGGGGCACCAGAGGCACCACGGGGCTGGTAGGGCCATGCCTTGGGAGTGAGGGGCAATGGCATGGGCAACAGGATGGCACTGGCATATCAGGGTTTCTCAGTGCCACAAAGCTAGGGGGGAGGGGTTGCGGCAGCTGCAGCTGGACCTGCAGTCTGGTGAGAGAAG
>NW_017729033.1:24576180-24579596 GCF_001723915.1 Gavialis gangeticus
GTGGCAGGTTTTTTGACACTGGGAGATCCCAGTATCAAATAAACCTGTGCAAAAAAAAAAAGTGGGGCAGGCTGAGCTCTGATTTTCCATGGTAAAAAAACCAAAAGATAATGCCAAAATATATCAGTATTTAGAACTGATTATAATGATTGCTTCCTGATTGCTTCCATGTTGCTTTAAATTTGTAAGTATATCAATAAAACATTGTGTTCAACTAATACCTATATATACAGTGGTGTTTCAGTTTAATCACAGGAAAATGAGGATTTGGGGATTTTTAATCAGAGAATTGTGGATTTTTTTCATAAAATTTGAGATTTTTAAACAGAGAAATCCAGAATCCCTGTATTGGGAAGACCAGCCATAGCTATCATCATTACTGCCTAGGGTACAATGGGAGAGCTTTGCTTGTAGCAATTAAAAAAAATACATGGCTCCTCCTTCATCCTCCTTGAGTCTCCTGACAAAAGGCATTTATCCACAAAAGAGCAAGTTCTACAAACACACAAATCAGCATAGGGTTGATTTCCACCTGGGAGAAATTTTACAATCTTTGCACTTTCCTATGCCTGAGGAAGGATGCGTGTGCCCAAAGGTGTGCAAATAGTTTCAAAAAAATTCTTTACCTAGATGGTTTAATAAAAGATATCACTGCCCCAAGAGTTCTGTATACTTTGGCCTGCAGACCAACATGGCTACAACCTGTATTCCTGAAACATGGAAGATATGGAAATTAGCCATTTTGAATTGAAAACTTCATAATTTTACAAAAATGAAGCAAAATTAACACCTTGAGACCTGAAAGGAAACAAAATTCAATACCTTGAGACTCGAGAGCTGACACCCTTACTCCAGTCTTTTTTTTCAAGCAAAATTTGCATGGTCACAGAGCAGTCTCAACCCAAGAGAAATTCTTTGCCCAGGAGAGCCTTCCATCACCATCCTTCTGTGAAATATGAAACATCATAACAAGAAAGAAACATAATTCAACATCCTACTTGCCATCAGACAACTATGAGGTAAATACATTTCTCCAACTTTTATCTGAGCCTATTTGCATAAAATGAGCTTTTCCAACCAGGAGATCTTACACCATTTTTCATCTCTCCTGTGAAATTTGAATTTTCATTTCTATCTGAGACAAATTTTACAATTCTACAATCTTTGCACTCTCCTATGCTTCAGGAAAGATGCTTATACTTGAAAGCTTACAACTATCTAGGTGGTCTGATAAAAGATGTCACCTCCCCAAGAGTTCTGATTATTTTTGCCTGCAAACCAACATGGCTACAACCTGTATCTCTGGAATGATGAGGCAATCCTAGATGACCTCAGAGATGTCATGATTGTGACAGTCTTAAAGAAAGAAGACAAGTTCAACTGGAAATTATAGAAGGATTACCTTTCTGTCCACCATAGGAAAGAACATTATGAGACCCCTCCTGCACCATTCCTTTCTTCTTACTGAAGAACTCCTGTCATCTTGGTGCAGGTTTAGGGCAGGGGTGGGCAAAATGGTGGATCCGGCCAGCAGCCAAACTCCAATTCCTGGCAGTCCCTCCCTGCATCACTGCAGCTGGTTTGCATGGAGACCCCAGAAGTAGCGGCACTGTGACAGCGTGGGGCCAGGGTTTCCACAGAGATTGGCCCCAGCAGTGCCGGCAGCACTGGTGCCAGTGTTGCTGAGGCTGGTCTCCATGAAAACCCTGGTCCTGCACTGTCATGGCACCATGAGCTTCTGGTTGGAGTAGAGCTACACTAACAAATAGATAGGAAGCTGTTTAATCTCAGCTGACTCCAAGATGAAACCAAGACCACCCCAATGTCAATATTCTAGCTCCAGTATGCTGGGACATCAACTTGCAGCTTCGGGACTGGTGTCTTGCAGCTGGATCTCACTTCAGTATGAGAGACATGCTCAGATGGGATGGGCGTCAGCTCTCCCCCAAAGGTAAGCATGTGTTCTCTTCCAGGTTGGCTGATCTCCTCCAGCGGGCTTTAAATTAGGCACATTGGGGGAGGGGGAGGAAGAGGACCAAGGGAGCCACAGAACACCAAACCAAGAGACACCCAGAAGTACAGTGCAGCCAAGTCAGGCAATGAGCACAAGAAATACCTAGGTAAGAGACAGGGGCGCAGACAGTTCAGGGATTGGGGGGAGGTGCATACACTCTTAGGAGGCCTTAAATGCCTCTACACTAATGCTCGTAGTATAGGAAACAAGCAGGAGGAACTTACCTTCCTGCTAGCTAACACAAACCCAGACATAGTGGAGTGCACTGAAACTTGGTGGGATCCAACACACAACTGGGTGGTAAACATCAAGGGCTATAGGCTGTATAGGCAGGATAGAATATAGAGGAAAGGTGGGGGTGTGGGGCTCTACGTCAAAGAGCAATACACATTCTCTGCAAGCAGCACGGGATCTGAGGTAGGGTAGGCGGAGTTGCTCTGGGTCAAAATACAAGGGGGTCAGGGGGAAAGGGATCTAATGATGGGGGGGGGGTCAACTACAGGCCACCTAACCAGGAATTCTCAGCTCAATTTGCCAAAGCAGTTAAGTCGAGGGACGTGGTCATCATGGGTGACCTAAACTACACAGACATCTGCTGGGAAGAGCAGTCAGCCAGGTCTGACCGCTCATATAGGTTCCTAGCCAAGTTACAGGACCTCCACCTAACCCAAGAGGTGCACAGTCCCACCAGGGGAAATACCTTGTTGGACCTGGTCCTGGCCACAGGCAACAGCCTGGTGAGGGGACTGCGGGTGCTCAACCACCTGGGCGATAGCGACCACCGCCTACTGGAATTTACCATCCAGTGCAGGGTGTCAAAGGCCTGCAGCAAGGCAGCAGCCCTGAACTTCAGGAGGACAGATTTCAATGAGGTAAGGAGACTAGTCATGGAGGCACTGAGGTCCTGGAGGGGAGAGGAGGGGAGTTGAGAGTCCAAAAAGAGTGGTCATTCCTTAAGGACACAATCCTCCAAGCCCAAAGTGTGACAATCCCCACGTAAATCAAAGGGGACAAGAATCCTCAAAAGCCCCCATGGCTCACCAAAAGCATCCATGAATGCCTCAAACCAAAAAGGAGGCGTACACCCAATGGAAGGGAGGGGCCATGACCAAGGAAGATTATACCTCCTTGGCTCAAGATTGTAGGATGGCTATTAGGAAGGCTAAGGCAGAGGTGGAATTGGGACTAGCGACCCAGATCAAAGATAACAAGAAGTCCTTTTTTAAATACATAGGGAGTAAAAAGAAGGTGCCAAATAATATGGGGCCTCTGCAGGACATGCTTGGTAATCTGGTGATAGCAGCAGATGACAAAGATAATTTCTTTAACAGATTCTTAGCTTCCATTTTTCTGAGCAGGGACAGGGTAACCCCCCCCCCCCCACACTGGGATTCCGGACGGT
>NW_017729033.1:24579689-24589932 GCF_001723915.1 Gavialis gangeticus
GGGAACTTCTGGAGGGACTAGATGCGTTCAAATCAGCAGGTCCTGACAATCTCCACCCAGAGAGCTTAGGGAACTGGCAGGGTCATTGCAGGACCCCTGGCACAGCTTTACAAGCACTCATGGTGCTCTGGTGAGGTGCCTGATAACTGGAAAAGGGCCAATGTGGTCCCCATTTTCAAAAAAGGGAGGAAAGAGGACCCAGGAAACTATAGGTCTGTTAGTCTTACCTCGGTCCTGGGGAAGCTCTTTGAGAGAATCATCCAGGCGTACATCTGCGAGGGGCCAGCAGGGGAGTTTATGCTTAGGGGCAATTGATACAGGTTCATTAGGGGCAGGTCCTGTCAGATCAACCTGGACTTTAGGAAGGCCTTCGACGCTGTCTCTCACCCCATCCTCATTAAAAAATTAGGCATCTGTGGTGTCGACACCTACACAGTCAGATGGATCATAAATTGGCTGGAGGGCCGCACCCAGAGAGTGGTAGTGGACGGGTCATTTTTGTGGCCCTCCAGCCAATTTGAGATGTGGGCAGTGGGGTTCCCCAGGGCTCGATCCTTGGGCCCACACTGTTCAATAGCTTAATTGGCGATTTGGACAAGGGGGTGAAAAGCACCTTGTTCAAGTTCACAGATGACACTAAGATGTGGGGAGAAGTGAGCACACTAGAAAAGAGGGACAGGCTACAACTAGATCTTGATAGGTTACAGAGGTGGGCGGATGAGAACAGGATGGGTTTCAATATGGACAAATGCAAGGTGTTGCACCTGGGGAGGAAGAACCAGCAGCATACCTACAGGCTGGGGAATTCCCTTCTCGTCAGCACAGAGGCAGAAAAGGATCTTGGAGTCATTATTGATTCCAAGATGAACATGAGCTGCCAATGTAGGGACGCAGTCAGGAAGGCTAACTGCACCTTGTCTTGCATCTATAGATGCATCATGAGTAGGTCCGAGGAGGTGATCCTCCCCCTCTATGTGACATCGAGAGAGTCCAAAGGAGGGCCACTCACATGATTAAGGGGCAGCAAGGCAGGCCCTACAAGGAGAGGCTACGGGACCTGAACCTGTTCAGCCTCCACAAGAGAAGGCTGAGGGGGGATCTAGTGGCTGCCTATAAACTTGCCAAGGGGGACCAGCAGGCAACGGGAGAGTACCTGTTCCCCTGAGCACTACCAGGGGAAACAAAGAATAGCGGCCATAAGTTGACTGTGAGTCGATTCAGGCTAGATATCAGGAGGTGCTACTTCACTGTCAGGGCAGCTAGGAGCTGGAACTGACTTCCAAGGGAAGTGGTGCTTGCCCCTACCCTGGGGGTCTTCAAAAGGAGGCTAGACAGCCACCTAGCTGTCATTTGATCCCAGCGTCCTTTCCTGCCTGTGGCAGGGGGTCAGACTAGATGATCTGCTTAGGTTTCTTCCGACCCTACCAACTATGAAACTATGATGCTGTAGTGTGTGTTCACTCAGAAACAGACCTTCAGGCCATTGTTGATGTCTTTACTGAGGCATATGAGAAAATAGGAATGATGCTTAACATTCAGAAGACTAAAGTCCTCCATCAACAAGCTCTTAATGAGTAGTCCGCACCTCTGGTAATTCATATTTATGGTGAGACTCTGAAGAACATGAAGTATTTCCTTTACCTCAGAAGCCATCTCTTGCAGAAGGCTAACATTGACAAAGAAATCCAACATCACTTCAGACGTGCAAGTGCAACCTTTGGATACCTGAGGAAATGGGCATTTTAAGATCACAGCAACAGATCTGAAACCAAGCTCATGATTTATTGAGAAGTTGTGATCCCCACCTTATTGTACAGAGCTGAGATGTGGATAACATGCAGAAGACACCTCAAGATGGAGAAGTACCATCAGCACTGCTTGCAGAAGATCCTTTGAATCCAGTGAAAAGATAGACTCACCAATATTAGCAGTGTCTTAAAAGCAAACACCATGAACATTGAGGTGATGACCCTCCAACATCAACTTTGCGGGGCCAGCCATGTCAGTTTGACTCCTGAAGCAATTTTTATTCTTCCAGCTCAGTCAAGGCATATGCTCAAGAGGAGGACAGACAAAATATTTCAATGATGTCCTCAAGACTATCTTGAAAAAATGCAATATTGACATCAACTCATGGGAGACTATTGCCCAGGACCACCCCAGAATGGAGGAAGAGTCTTTTGCAAGGATCTCAGTACTTTGAAACTACGAAAACAACAGGAGATGGAAAAGTGGGAGCAGCAGAAACAGTAGCTCATGGACTGAATCAAGAATCTTAAGCCACCCACCTCACATGGAAACATGTGCCCAAGTTTCAACAGATTCTGTCAATCCTAGATTGACCTCATCAACCATTTTCAGACTCAGAGATAAGATAATCATGGAAAACAATCATCCTTGCTGAAAAAGAAGGTTTTTTTTAAAAGTCTTTTCATGACTAGTCTACCATTACTTTCTAGCTATGCAGAGGGATACATCATCCTTTGAAGGAACACTTCCTGTTTAACTACATGTAACATCAGTGAAAATATACAATAAAAGTTCTTATGCAAAATATTTGCTACATATGTACCAAAGCCATGGATCTAGTATTAATACATGGAACATGATTAAAACATGGATAATGTTTTCACAAAATTCATTTTTGGATTAGGGGGTCAAATCTTCTTTAGGTGCCTGAAAACTTATGTTTGGTTATTATTAGAAAATTATTTAGGGGCCCCTTTACAAATGCAGATTGAGATACAAAAGGATCTAAAGTGTGAGCCATACAATCATGACTCGTGCTATACACATGTGGCATGGCAGGAGGCACGATGGTGTGGATCATGTGTTAGATCACCTTATTGCTAGGCAGACCAGGATCCCCCTGCACTAGCAAAAATAAGCTTCTGTGGCTGGAAACCCCCTCAATTGAGGGGCCATCAGGCATGGGGGTGACCCATACTTCTCCACAGCTGAGAGGCATCTTGGGATGCATGGTGAGTCCCTGAAGCTGGGAGACCACAGTAGCTGTGATATCCCAGCCATGGGGGTGCTCCATACACTCCCAGGGCTGTGAGATAAGTTGCACCCCATGGCTGCCAGGACTCAGGACCCCACAGCTGTAGGACTCTGAGTCATGGCAGCCATGAGATACGGATGCTGGGTGTTGCTGGGGCTAAAAGTCCCCTCAGTGGTGGGACTCTCAGCTACAGCTGGGCATGGTACATCTCTGCAGCTGGGAGTCTGGCCAGCTGATGGGGCTCCCAGCCAAAGGGGATACCCTGATACATGTGTAAATTAAAGCTGGATACCAACCAGCTCTAAATTAGTACACATTTTTGAGGTCTAACTTTATAGCTGGTTGGACCTTTTTATGGCATGACAGGTATTTTGCATGTGTAGCTGGTCTCAGTTTATTGCACAACTAACCAGCAGAGGGGGCCTACTAAAATAATCCTATTCTCCATTTGTTTGCATCTCGAAATAGACACGCAGACCAAAATGAGCTGAAGTCTGAAGTTAAGAAAAGTACACAAGTGAAAGTGCAGAGATGTTAGCACAGGTCACAGCTGACATATCAGGTACTTTGGCAGAATTGCATACACAAAATATTGTATAACATCTGCTCATGATTTGTAGTGTTGAAACCAATACTATTAGTCCCTCTCTTTAATGTGCCCTGAAGTTGCCCATTCAAAAGGGCAAAAAGTAGCAACTATACCAGAAGGAATTAAAACCAAAATTCATAGTATCATAGTGCTTAGGATAGGAAGGGATCTAAACAGATCATCAGGTCTGACCCCCTGCCCCGGGCAGGATCGGGTGCTGGAGTCATATCACCACAGCCAAGTATCTGTCCAGCCTCCTCTTGAATACAGACAAATTGCGTGGCTTGATTCTACAATGAATTTCTGAGACATGGCTCCTTGTTTAACAATGAATCATTAAAAGTTCCTTCTCTCTGTTGATCATCTCATCTCCTTCAGTGTTGCCCTCACTGCTCCTAGACTTTCTGAGATCTCCAGCCATCCATGTTCAAGAGCTCTCTACCTGGTTTTAGACTACCTCATCCTCCCAGTTCTCCTGTATGCTGGTTTTGATAGAATCCCTTATTTCTTACCCTATTTTTTTTATCCTTCTTTTCCTTCTCCAAATTCTGTCCTTTTAGCTTTCATCTGTTGCCTGTGTGGGGATTTGCTTCCTCCACTCCTGAAAGCCTCTGAAGAAAATCTAAAATTTGACAGTTTTCTTCTCTAATTCTGTTCTTCTCCCTTTAAAACAGATGTATCCAATCCATGTTAGCTGTTCCTCCTTAGCAATGTTTCTAAAATCTACCCCTTTATTTCTGTCTGGGCAGATACAACTCGTATCAAAGTTTTTAATACCATATTTGCTCACATGCAACACACCTTTTTTTCAAAAATAGGCTCCAGCTGCTTGAAAAATTAGTGCATATTATATGCAAGAACAATGGTAAAGGAAGTTTGTTCCACTTACCTGGCAAAAGAGAAATTAAAGTCTCCATGAACATGTCTACATGTCACTCTACATTGCCATAGCAATGCACTATGTTGCCATACAGCACGCTACAGCGATGTAGCAATCATGTGAGTCTACATGTGATCAGCAGCTACTTTGCCATAGTGGTGCACTCGCCCATTTTAGCATGCTGCTATGGCAAAGTAACAGTGAAACATAACCGTGCACCATGCTCACAGTGCAGTTTGGGTGATTACTGTGCTATGCTTTAGTATTTCCAAAAGAAAGTACTAAAGCACAGCCCCATAACAACATCAGCATATGGTGACCTGTACCTGTGCTTCGTGTGTTCCATAGACAGCATGACAGTGCCCACGTTTGTCTCCCTAGCTATTGCTATTCAGTTACTAACTACAAGAAAAGTCCTCTTTTTTTCCTTCAGTTTGCCATTCAGAAGCAAGATGGGCATTTTATTCTGGGTGCATTGTATGTAAGAAAATATGATACCTCTTGTGTTGATTTACAGTAATCTTTGTCTCTCAGGACCCATCATCATGTTTCATGTCGATATGGAACACAATTATTAAGCTATTCTCTCCCCTGATATCACATACCTCTGTGTGTCTGTGCTGGCTTTGTACATTTCTTGGCCACAGATTAATATATCTTGTCTTCACTATCAGTTTTATAAGTGCGCACCTATTCATTTTCTTTGCCTCTCACCAGGTCAACCCTTCTAAATCCTCCACTCACCAGTGAGTCCAACCTCTTCCACACACTTGTCATCAGTCTACAATGGAAACAACATGTACCTTCTTCCACTCTGCTTCTTACACATCAAACAAAGCCTGTTCCCTAAGCTGCTACCCCCTCCTCCATTAAATATTTCATCAAGACCTACTTCTGGCATCATATTTAGGCTTGGAAATAGTTGAGGGTGACTGACTGTCTATTTATAAGAAAAGAAAGGGAATGTATATCTGTATATGAAACGTACAGTCTGGAATGTTTCCTTTGTATTTTTTATATCTCTTGTCTTTTTAAAGAAGCTTCCCGGTAAGGGGACTGTCTCTTACATTACTTACTACTATCAGGGCCAGTTGGGACCACAAGGACTTACTGCAGCTTAAATGCTAAATAATGACTATAGTTATGAAAATTAATAAATTAGACTGGCTGACATTAGTTTCCTTGTAGAATAAATTTATGAGGCAGTATCCCACTGCCTCCCTATTTTTAAAGTGAAATTAGTTCTGAAGGCTGGACAAAAATTAATGCAACCAGCCTCAAATTGCATTTCCTCATTTGCATACACTGTGAAGAACTGTTATTAATTCTGTAAGTGGTTGAAGCATAATGAGATATCTACTGCTAGATGCATGTGCTCTTTACCTCACCTAGCCTTCCTTTATATATATTTTTTTCTTTTTACAAGCCATCCATAGGGCAGGACCATTAAACATATCATACAAAAACTGCTCAAGTGACTGTCTTGTTACATGTTTTCTAAATCCTTGTCATTCTTGCTGCCATATGGTCCACTGGGATGCAATTTCAAGTAAAGTTTAAGTGCCTCATTAGTAAATATAATTAAATGTCGTAGCACTTTATTAGCTTTTGTTATTTTTGCAACCAAACTAAGCTTTGCTATTATCTCAGAGGAAGTAAATGTGATGAATCAGATCAGAAAGACACTACACTTCCTATCAGTCCCTTTCATACTAACCTGTGACTCTCCTGACCAATTAAGTCAAGGGAAAACCTTTAAAAGATTCTGACAAGGAAGTACTGTTTATCTGGGCACTAGGAGGATTTATAGACATGTTCTGGAAGGCAGGGAAGGGGTGCACTTTAAAGCTAATTAAACCACCTGGAGTGTCACATGTGTCAGCATCCCCATGCTGAAAAATGGCAGTGAGGGCACTTTATGTAAAGCTCATTGAAGGAGCTTTAGTTAAAGCACTCCTGCCACCATTTTTTCAGCGCAGGGATGCTTATACACATGACACTGGAGTCTGCTGGAACAGGGTAATTACCATGCTCCAGAAGTCTCAATTAATTGAGTCTGCTTCAATGCACTGTAATTACAGCATGTCAGAGCAGCCTCCCTGTATGTGTATAGGAGCCTAACCTGCCTGGCAATCCAGGAAAAGAGCAGGGAAGCTAACTGCAGGCAAAGCAGCTGAGGAATTGTGTGACAAATAAAAAACCAAAAGAACTGGTGTGGTTTGAGCTGCAGAACATGTATACTTCAGATGGCTAAAGTTTTTCAGGGTTGTCACTGTTATAGATTTCTTCTAAATATTTGAAGGGAACAACAATATCTTAATTTGACACATAAGTCCAGAAGTCAGATTTTGTTGGAAATCAACTACATCTCTCTCATGAAGTTTTTTCTAAAAGATTATTTTCCTAATGGAACTGTAATGAAATATAAAGCAGTTCAAGGAAAAGTCTGTATTCATTTTATTTTTTTAAATAAACTAATTGACTAATCTCCTTGTAAACAGTAATTCTATTTCAGGTCAGTAAGCCTGAAGCTTTCCTTTGATGTAGTGCAGTATGCTGCTGAACATCTTTACATTGCCTTGGATGATATTTATTGTCAAGGTCAGGTTTCCCCCCCCCAACTTTCATATATGTCAGCAAACATAAAAAAAAACAAACTGAAAAATACTGAAAAGAATGCTTATTTTCCATATTGCAGTGGTGCTTAGATCACTGATTCTCAGCCAGGGCATCCTGGGGTACCTTGAGATCATTTCAGAGGTTCTGTAAGGTGCCACACAAAGCTAACACTGTTAGGCGTTCAAACATAATTCACAAGATAAACCCCACATTTTCATATAGTTATCCATAGGGTAAAAACCTTCTGACCTGTTTTAATCTTTCTGGGTTCTTTGCAACAAAAGAATTGATCTATTCTTTTTCTTGTAGTCAAAAACAAGTGAAAACGAAGTGCTGGCAGTTTCTGAGGGATGCCTTGAGTCTATTGAGGGGGAACCTTGAGTCTAAAAAGGCTGAGGACTACTGATTGTAAAGGCTTTCAGTGAGCCACTGTACAAGCATATAATGGACAATCATTTCCCAGAATCTAGGAATAAATATCGATATCAAAATCTGACAATAAATATAATTCTGGTAAACTGGTGGATCTCACTGCTGGATACAACACTGTCTGGTTCCATGACCTGTACTACAAGCTCCTTCAAATGATACCTGACAAAATGATTGTCAGCTTTATTACGCTCATGTTTCAGAACCACATTTCATGCTCAAGACCATCAATGGACAGGAAAGCCACCCTAGAAGTCTCAAGAATGGTATTCTGCAAGGCTCACTACTTTCTCCACTGCTTTTCAACATGTACATTGTCAACCTGCCTGACATCCAGTCCAAGAAATATGGCTGTGCCGACAACCTGGCTCTCACCAGATCTCACCAATGGGAAGCCATTGAGTCCACTTTGACATCAGACATGAAAACCCTTGCTGACAACTTCCATAAATGGTGTCTCCAGCTCAGCCTAACACAGTGGCAACAGCCTTCCACCTAAAAAACAAACAAGTGAAGAAAGAAATAAAAGTTAAGATTTGTGACTGGACACTTGCACATTGTTACTTATTTAGGAATGCAGCTGGACCAGACCCTTACCTACCGCCAGCATCTGGAAGAGATCCAGGGTAAGATTAATAGCAGAGGAGCTCTTATCCATCACCTTGCTGGCACCATCTGGGGTACAAGTTTCCAAACACTTTGCACCTCTGCTTTGGTACTTGCATATGCTGCTGCTGAGTACTGTGCACTAGCATGGGGCTGGAACACACCTACTAAGTTAGTGGATCCCAGTCCTGTGTCATGAGGACCATTACCAGATGCCTTATGCCAAACCCAGTTGTCTGCTTACCAGTTCTCTCAGGTATTTCCTCCCTGACATCTGGAGACAAGCTGCTACCCTGGCCTAGGCCTCAAGCCCAAGATCCAAACCAGTCTTTGCACTCCAGCCTCCAGTAGCTGCAAGCCAGAAAACCAACTACTGCCTGAGGTCTTGGAACCCGTTCTTTACTCAGGTCAATAAGGTCATCAGATCTGCAGATGGCATGTCACCTACAGCATGGACCTCCCATCACTGGAGCAGGAAATATGCTGCACAAGAATTGCAGCTCAGTAACTTAATTCCCAAAAACAGCTTCTGCCCCTCAGGATGGCAACTGCCCTGCAGGGCCTGGACTTCTCTTAACCATCTCAGAATGGGTGCTGGACAGTTTGAGGCAAGCATGCACTCTTGGGACCTCTTCAACAATGCTGGCTACAGCTGTGGTGCTCAAGCTGAGACAGACAACCACATAATCTATGAATGCCCTTATAGCCCTCCTTCGGGTGCCCAAAGTCTTATTGACATTGACCATTCATTCTACCTGTTGCTGGCTTTCTGGCCATCATGCTTCCAACATATGAGTGTGGTGGCACTGGCTCCATCATCATCATCATCATCATTTCCCAAAGGATTTATAGAAGAAAAATAAACAAAGGCTGGGAAGAAAAGAGTATTATGGATGGATGGGATAGTCTGGCACAGAGAGACAGTAATTTGCACTAGTATGAAACAGACATGGGAAGCGAACTCTGATCTCTTGAGTTCCAAATATTGTTGTGAATAGGATATATTTTTCTTCTGCATTCTCCTTTTCAACTACTTTTTCCTGCCTTCCTAAAGTTCATGAAAAAAACTGCTGTTATATCTATGTGATGTTATTGACAGCTACAAAGTAATATGAAGGACTGGCATAATTTACATGTTATGGAGAAAAAAAGAAGATTCTTTATAATTTGAGGGACAGTTAATTATGCTCAGGACATATAAAGACAATTACCCTTTACTAGTGGGTTATCATCCTGCTCTTTCAAACCTTTCTTCTAGGCCAGTTGACATTCCTATCAATAGAGCTTATCACCCATTTATCTGTTTCTAAACTGAATGGAAAAAAAATTGGGGCTCCTTGGATATTAAAAAAACCAAATCCCTGCAAATTAATTGCTAAGTAATTGCTGTACAGTAAGGCAAGTGTAGACAGCTGACCAGGAACAAATTTTCCCCCAGTCAGCCGGGCAGCAGGGGGTGGGAGATTGTTCCCTGTCCTGGAAGTTCCTTGCTGCTGACTCTTGTCAGCCACTGACTCCTCAATTTACATCTTCACTGACAGCCTTTATTGCATGCATACCAGCCTCTGGCTTCTTTACTATTCATTCCATGCAGGAAGAGGACAGACCAACTGCAGATGCTTCCTTAGCATCATAAAGGGTACTTGTATCCGAAAGCTTGCAAAGAAGAATTTTTCCAACTATTTGAGTTGGTTTAATAAAAGATATGAGATTTGCCTAAAGAAGCTTGTCTGCCTATGTCCTTAGATCAACACTGCAACAACCTATACCCCATTTCATTTCTATTCACCCCACCCGAGTGATGTCTAAGAGTGCAAGGAATATATCTGTGTGTGTCCAAGTTGTGCATCCTGTTATTATTCTCTTTGCACTGTTAAGTACAGTGTTGAGCTTTTAAGTACAACCATTGCTGGAGTGGAAGGAGCACAGTAATCTTCTGGGGCATATACCATTGCAAGTGTGGTGGTTCTGAGCAGTTTGAAGTTGGAACACTATATTGTGCTGTCTGAACATCTTGAGACAGCTATCTGTGCAAAGACTTTACTGTTGACCTTTTGAATGTGGTGTTTATAGGTGAAGGAATGATCTAAAGTGACTTCTTGGTAGAATGGGGTAT
>NW_017729033.1:24594932-24595630 GCF_001723915.1 Gavialis gangeticus
TGGTGTTTATAGGTGAAGGAATGATCTAAAGTGACTTCTTGGTAGAATAGGGTATACTTGTGGGGAAGGATATAGTTGCCTACTCTGATATTCAGTATGCTCTTGGCTCCATGATAATGCATACGGAAGACTGATAATACTGAGTTATTGATGCCCGTCACTGATCTCATATCTTTCAACTCCCCCTCCCCCCTCCCCTGGCACAACCCCCAAACCACTAGCCTGGAACAAAGCAGATGTGCCAGGCTCAGTCTCCCCTATTCCTGTTGGGGATTATCATATCAGTTTGTGTTACATTGAATGGGGCCAAAAATCTCAGTAATAGTCAACAGACTACTGCATCCCTCAAGGTGTCTGGGCAGCCTGTGTTGTGGGCAGCAGTGCCCATGACACAGGGCCAGAGGAGCCCATGCCAGGAAACCCATGGCCCAGTGCCAGGGCATGGGCATTTGAAGCCCTTCAGCCCTACTCATCTGGGAAGGGCTGCTGGTCCATGTGGGTGAGTAGGCAGCTGGCCAGGGCTTTGTGGTTCTGGACAGCCTAGTGCAGTGTGGGGCCAGGACCACACATTGGTGAGGGGCTCACCCTCTTCCCATCTCTGCACCACGTGTGTTTGTGATGCCAGGCTCATTCCACAGTTAAAGTCCTCCTTCCAGTGGTGCAGCAGCCCCTCATATGGCCTCATGAGCCGGGGGAAG
>NW_017729033.1:24600630-24605925 GCF_001723915.1 Gavialis gangeticus
AAGTCCTCCTTCCAGTGGTGCAGCAGCCCCTCATATGGCCTCATGAGCCAGGGGAAGAGGGGGCAGGCTGCGTTCCTACTGAAAGTTAGGGGGTGATGACATCACCAGTATTGAAATCAGACACTCCAGGAGCAAAGCACTAACTTTCCATAACCCCAGAGAATGGGGAGTTGAGCAAGAGGCAGGTATTGCCCTCATCAGCCACGTGAAAGTTGGTGACCCAGTCATGCCCCAGACACCTGGGACCTGTGTGTGAGTAGCTGCGTATGTGTCTGTGTGTCTGTGTGTGTGTTGGGGAGAGCACACATACACACTCACATGCACAGAACCCAGGCATCCTGAACACACACACACAAAAACAATCCAGGTGTCTGGGGAATACTCACGCACACACAAACACATACACACAGGACCCATGTGCCCATTGTGGATGCAGGGTTCAGTGGGTGGGCATGCATGGACAGCCAGCTGATAGCTCATGGTTCAGGAAAGGTTGCGGGACCTGAACCTGTTCAGCCTTCAAAAGAGAAGGCTGAGGGGGGATCCTGTGGCCTGTTAAAAACTGGTTAGGGAGGATCAGCAGGCACTGGGGGAGTCCCTGTTCCCCCGAGTGCCACAAGGAGTGACCAGGAACAATGGTCACAAGCTGGCGGAGGGAAGGTTTAAGTTGAACATCAGGAGGCGCTACTTCACGGTCAGGGCTGCTAGGGTCTGGAACCAGCTTCCAAGTGAGGTGGTGCACGCTCCTACCCTGGGGGTCTGTAAGAGGAGGCTGGATGACCACCTTACTGGGGTCGTTTGACCCCAGTACTCTTTCCTGCCATGGCAGGGGGGCGGACTAGATGATCTGCTCAGGTCCCTTCCGACCCTAGAAACTATGAAACTATGACAAGCTGCTGCTGCACCACGTCCAGGTGTGCAGCCGTGATGTCCCTGCCAACCAATCAGGGGTGACCTGACCATTCAGCTTTGCTCAGGAGTCTTAAACAGCCTAGGGAGCTCATGTGGCATGCTGGGGGGCATGCAAGATCCCTCCCCCATCTTCTGGGCTCAGACCACGCAGGCAGGCTCGGAGCCCCTTCCCCACCACATAAGGGCTAACGTGTGTTCTGCTTCCTCCCAATCTAACCGGGCACTTAGAGTAAATCTCAAAAGTTAGAGCACTTCTGCTACAGGCTTCTTGAATGCCTGTACATAGCCTAAGTTCTTTCGCTGCCTCATTTTTAGGTTTGGTGTGTATACACAGTAATGGATACACAAGATGTATTCACAAGATCTCTCCCTCAGAGTAAAAGAGACAGTATAGGTATCAAGAAACTGGAGCTTTAATCTCCACTCTGCCCATGATTTAGTGTAAGACTTCTAGCCAGGTGCTTTGCTTCCTATTTTGTCTGCATCCCTCCAGCCCTTTTCTATATTGTCCATTTAGAAAATGTGAGTTTTCCAAAACCAGGACTGACTCCTTCTGTGTTTGTACATTGCACAGCACCATGGGACTGTGATCTCATTGAGGTCTGCAGGGGCTAGTATAATATACATAATAATTATGGCTTGAAGTGGATGTGATCAATTATGTGTTCAGAAAAATACTCGTGACAAATGTAGCCCTGTTTCTGTTTGCAAACTAATCTTACTTTCCACTAATATGCTATGTATTCAGTAGTATTTTCCAACTAGTTTGGGTGAACAATTTTCAGTCAAGAAGTTTTTGATGAGTTACCTCAACTATTTGTTATATATTGTTCATTATTCACAGTGCTAAATCATATGGTATTGTCAGAGGTTTTACTAGATGAATGATACGTCTTTAAAAGGTAAGGATTGTGCTGTATATAGTGAATAACAGATTTTCTCTATTAACTTTTGGATGAATACTCAGTCATTCCAAAACTTCTGGGATTCTTCAAACACAAGGCCCTGTTGCTTTTTCACTCCTGGTAGTAGCCAGAGGTCAGCATTGGAAAAAAATGAGAAAACCTGAACTCATTCAAAGTAGGTAGAAGTTTGTGGAAGGACCTGTCTATCTTTGTCCTCCAAAGACATATAAAGCACCTGGCAACTGAAGCCAGTATAGTAACAATCTGTATTCCTCCATATGGCTGGTGTAATAATCACTCTCAATAAATTTACAGACATAAGAAAAGAAAGTATAATTGTTTTGACATTCAAACTGTATCTCAAATATTTTTAAATAAATTTTGTATTTTTAAATTAAAATAATTAAAAATGAGGAAATACTGTGTAAACTTTTTCTAGATTTTAATTTGTGGCCTTCTCTTCCATCTCCCAAACCACCTTTTGGCACTTTATTGTAAAATCTTGAGACAGGATGATTCTAGCATGTACATTCAATAACTCCTTTAAACCTGCTGTCTTCTCCACCTGCTCAAATGTACGTAATTTCTTAAAGAGTCTCTCATCTCTTCTCTAGTGAGTTTCTTGTGATACATCCAAATCCAAATCCGAGACTAATTAGCTTTGCAGTAAGGCATCACCATCTATACATATGCCAGTATTAGGGGGCAGTAAATTAATTAACTCCTCTGTAATACAGTACTGTCAGGGACAGCACTTATCATGGAGTACTTGCGTGCAATGAAATGCACGTGCAGACAGTGACAGGGACTGGCTGGGGCATGAGGGTACTAAGGTGTAGGGGCTGCCTGTTGCCTAGCTCTGCACTTCAGCACCCTTGTGCCCCAGCCAGCCCCTCCACCACTTGATGCCACCACCCTGCCAGCCCAGAGCTGCTCTGCCCCAGCTCAAAGTTCTGTGGTCCTGGGTGGACATGGAGATGTTGTGCCCAGGAGCAGATGACTCTGGTGCAAACTGCGCTGGAGGTAATTGCTCTGTCTTAATTGCATGTGTAGATGCACCCAGTGAGTACTTTAGGGTAGGATCAAAAGTAGGGAATCATCTTCCTTTTTTCCCTCCTGTCTAGTGTGCAGGCCCTATTGAAACTATACATTAAAGTGGCTTTTGATGGCTGTGATAATATCGTAGCCTAGCCTTCCTGATGCTGTAGCTATTACTACTAATGCTTGTTCTTGTGCTTTTTATGGAAACAGTGACTTCCCTTAACCATGACTTGGGCACAATTCCACTGACATCCACTAAGGTTCTCCGTCTCAAGGCAACCCCAGTAGCTTTGGGCTCAGATTTTCAAAGGAGATTAATGTTTGGCTGGTTAATGTTTTCTTAATATTTTTGGAGCTTGAATAGTGTTGATACATGTATTTGTGGGGAACAAGAGTATTCCTTTAAAACTATAGTAAAAAACAGCTGCTACTTCATTTTAGAACCAGAGGTGGATCTGTACAAAAATCTCAGAACCAAACAACTGTGACATTGTAAAATATCTCTGTATGTAATATGTGGTCCTCTGTATTTTTTGTAGTCAGAACAAACAGCACAGAGCTAAACACATCCAAAATCTAATAGGGTTCAAATCAAATTACTTTTGTGCCAAGAAGCACATCTTCCTAGCCTCTTTTAGCTTTACTAGTCACTGCAAATGATAAGGCTGATCCTGGTACTGCTAAAGCCACTGATTAAATTTAATGGGTACAGAAGTACTGTCTAAAAGATTCCTTTAATCTTTGCCTGTCAGACTGTGACAATATTTTTGTATGATATTTTTTTCTATTACATGACTAAACCATACTCAGCTGTGCGGCAAGATCTCAGAAGAAAGGGGAACTTAAGAGGATAAAGAAGGAGGATAAAGTAGAAAAAGAAAAGAAGAAATACAATAATCAAATGAGTAGGAAACAGTGCTGAGATGAGAGGTACTTTTTAAAGAAAAATAGAGGCTTCATTTTGAAGGAAAAACATTCCATTGCTGTGAAAATTAATGTGTTACAAATGTTCCCCTCAAAATGTCCAAATCTGTACAGTGCCAAAAGCTGCCTGCCCAAGATGGTATGACTACATCTCTCCCATGTCTTAGACACTATGGCTTATGCTTGCTCATTTGTCATACAGAAACAATAACTTCCATGAGCTGATACAGCAAATGACACATTAAACAGTACTGGGAAACATATGGTTAGTTCTGTAGTGCACTGTTTAACAGTCGCCACCTTTCACCCTAGAGGTGGATTAATTGGGAAGGGGGAATGAAGTTTCAGTCATGGATAAAATGATTCCAAATGTATCTTTTAGCTCTATGTCAATTTGTTAAATCTGTAAACCTCTGTGGGAGCATTTTGAATGAAGTGAGCTGTAGAGTGTAAAAGTAAGTTACGATAGGAATGTGCAGGAAAAAAAACAATGATAGCAAAATCAAAGGTCAAGTTATTCTTGCATTTCACTGAAAATTCAAAATAGATCTTTTTATTTCTCTTAAAATTATCGTAACATATGTTAATATTTCAAACAAACACACAGAATGAATCCATTCTCCAGTGAAAGTAGGATGGTGCATAATCAAAAGCAGCTCTATTTCTCAAAAAAAAAAAAAAGAAAAGACAGAAAGAAAAAAAAAAACCCCAAAAAACCCTGGCCCAATTTTAGAATGAAAATGTGTCTTGCATTAGAAAACTGTGAACATTCCTGGGTTTGCTATATTTTTTATGCAAAAAGTTTCAGGGGAAGGAGAAGATACATTTCTATAGTGGATCAAAACAAAAGTCCATCTAGTCCACCCTCGCTGTGTTCACAACCAGGGACTTTGAAAGAAAGTATCAAAGATCCACAGTGGGCAGAGATGGGATAATCCATCCTTCACAGAGTTCTCATCCTGATTTTTAATAGCTAGAGATCAACTTGAACCATGAAACATGAGGTTTCATGCCCTTCCAAAAATGATGTGTACTGTAATTATGATAGCACATTATGATGATCTTAAAAATTACATACAAAATTATGCTAATTTGGACCCTAATTTTACATGGGCCCCATGTCATCTTCACTTAGGCTGATGCATTTTGTTGGGAAACAACAGGAAATCATTATGCACATGACTATCCCTGTAATATTTATAGGAAATGAACTGTGAAATGGTGACACTTACATGAAAACGTTTTCAAAGAATGTTCTAAAAATTCTGCTAGCTTAGTTATTTATAAAATATTCACAGAAAAACTATAGATGAAGAACAAAAGAATATTAACTAAACAGTGCTCTTTATCCATCCCTCCCTCAGAAATATAGCTTATGTAATTTTTTATTTATAACATATTACTCTCTGGTTATCCAATCTCAGTCCCTACAAGTCCCGTATAGTGTGTCAAAAATTGCCACTTGCCTGTTAGGCAGTTTGCAGTCAGCATAAAACAGTGTTTAAAAGGAAGT
>NW_017729033.1:24610925-24619751 GCF_001723915.1 Gavialis gangeticus
GAACAAAAGAATATTAACTAAACAGTGCTCTTTATCCATCCCTCCCTCAGAAATATAGCTTATGTAATTTTTTATTTATAACATATTACTCTCTGGTTATCCAATCTCAGTCCCTACAAGTCCCGTATAGTGTGTCAAAAATTGCCACTTGCCTGTTAGGCAGTTTGCAGTCAGCATAAAACAGTGTTTAAAAGGAAATGGTTAAAAGGGAAAAAATATGTTACATTGCCATTAAGTAATTAAAATAACACCTATGTAGTGCATATAAGGATATTTTGCATATGAATGATTTGACTGAGATAAGCTTCACTATTAAATTCTACTGTACCCTGTTGTAGGTACAAAAAGCAGCTTGACACAGCAGATAAATGGTACATTGCTGCCACTGAAATAGCTAACTGAACACAATCCATGAACTGAAATGAAGCATTAACCACTATGGCCTACCTGCAAGTGGCCTGATACTAATGTGATATGGCAGCTGAGAGCAGCTCCATACAACTTTCTCAGCCTCTCTAAGTAATTGGTAACCTCTGAACCCATCTCACATGAGTAGCTGGGGAGAACTACTCCCAGTTAAGCAGACAGGTCAAGCCAAAGCCTGATTGTCTGAGCCTTCAAACATGTGACCCTTTTCCTCAAAACTTTCTTTCTCACACTTGAAGATCATGCCACTGGCCCCTGGAACTGCACTTTGATCAGTGCTCAGAGTGTTTTGTTTACCTTATATATTAGCCCAGTCAAATGTGCTTGAACTGTACAGTATCAGTTTTTCTCTGGCCCTGTAAGTTTCTACAAAATGAAGCTAGCCTGGCCTTCGCAAACTTCTCTCTTGTTTAGCGCTGATCTTGGATTGATGCAAACCTGACAGTGTTACTAACATAATCCTGATGTCTGCTGTGAGGCTTTAAAATTTGGAACATCTGAAAAAAGCAATTTAGTGAACTCTGGGTACCACCAAAGAAAAAATTGCTCAAATTTTGGAAGCCGATTAGATACAGCATTTTGCTTGGCATGTTTCACCTCGAGATTGAATATGACAGTATGTATCAATCTTATTAGTGCTTGAAAAGGAAGAATCATAGTCTAATTCAAGGACAGGAATCAGACTTGGCCAGTGTTGTGAGCATACTGTTCCTCATAAAATTTAGTATCTAATCATGATTCTCCTCCTGAAGTTTTGCCACTAACTTCAATGACTGCAGGACAAAGCCTTACATTTTTTGGTAAGGGAAAAGCTAAGATTTTTAAAGGAGTCAGGAAGAATTAGGTATCCTTCTCCCACTCAGACTTTGTGTCCTTTTATGCTCCTTTTAAAACCCCAGCCAAAATTTGCAGAAAGCATACAGCACAATTGGCACTTTCTCTTTCCTTCCAGCCCCTCTCCTAGTACTTTTGGTTAAGTGCAGATGGAGAAGCCTTTGTAGAGATACCATTTATTTGCTGCTACCATATTTACAATTAAATAAGCTTTTGCTGTGCACTCTCCTAACTTAGGCAGATGCATGTTTACTATGCATTTTATTGGAAAACAACAGGAAAGCATTATGCACATGGCTATTCTTGTAATATTTAAAGGAAATGAACTGTGAAATGGTGACACTTCACTCCCATTGTACAGAGTCCTCCACTGTTGCTCATGCTAAATAACTATTTTTCCTTCAATAGGAAAAGAGTTTTCAAAGAAGGCTAATGATGACCCAACAATGATACAGGAGAGTTAGTTTGTCATATTAGTCTGACATTAGGCAGAAGGTAGGACAGAATGACACATTATTTAGAGAGGCATGAGCTGACACAGTAGGCTTATGCCTAATGACGACTAACTTACGATGGTGTTAATAATCATTTCTTATGTTATTTAAAGTTAAATTTCACAGAGCAATAACAGGTGGTCTCCTCCTCTGTAACACATTGCTACAGCTTGTCACAATTGCAATCTCCTTATTTGACCAGTAAATATGAAACTCCAGCATTCCAAAAATTTGGTCCTCACTTAAGCTAGTCAAATCCTCCTGCCATTTAGAAAGCCAGCTGCCTTGCAGTGACCGTCAATTTTATTGTACAAATCAATTTGTCTCCACTGACGGAAAATAATTGCAAAGCAAACAAATTATCCATGCTACATTGAACTCTATTCACTCCAGGGACTCTGAGCTTAGAGCATTAGAAGATTTCCCTTGCTTCTTTCAAAAAATGACCCTTCTATTAAAATAACAAAAAATAAAATGAATATTCTTACTGTTTTTAGTGAATCTTAATATGTCCCCCAAGCTGAATTTGCCTTAGTATTAAGATACTATTTCATATAACTAATTCGGATATATTGGAAACTTCTGCATGAGACACCTAAATGTGCAGTTTACTGCCCAGTAAATGCATGTGTCTACACATGAGCATGTTTACTATGCAGTAAAAACTCTTAATCATAAATGTAGTTAACAAATTTATGTGAGATTAGTCACTGTGCAGTAATGAACATGTAGACATGACCCGGGAGCAAGTTTGCTCCTGGGTCTGCCCTGCCACTAGGGGGCCAGCCTCAGGCTTGCCCCAAGGCTCTGGGCTGAGAGCCTCTCCTGCCCCAGAGCTGGGCTACCTCTATGGCAGCCCCTGCCTCAGAATTTAAAAGCTTGTGGGCATTTTGGGCCCTGGGGCCTACCACATGGGAGCCTGAGAGCACTCCAGGTCCCTGTGTCCCCCTGGGTAAGCCGCAGACTAGCCACACGAGCCTGCCTGCACCCTAGCACTGCTCCTTGGCACCGCAGTGACACGCAGTTGTCAGGACCATGCTGTCGAGGCCAGCAAGGTGCTGCAGGGTGCCTCTGTGTTGGGCACTGCAGGTAGATGCCTAGGCCCGGCAGCACTGAGACAACCACACAGGGGCCTAGAGAGCCAGTGTGGGATCCTGGAGGACATCCCCCTTGTTGATGCCCATGCCTATGCCAGTGCCCTCCACCAGGGGTCCCAGCTGGTCTAAGGAGGAGACTGGCAACTTTGTGGTGCTGTGGGGTGAGGCAGAGGTGCACTTCCAGTTTGAATGGGGCAGGCACTCCAATGCCCACATCTATGAAGTGCTGTCAGACCAGATGCAGAAGCATAGGCACAGCAGTGCATCATAAAGGTCAAGGCCTTGTAGGCATAGTGGGTCACCATGACTGACCACAATCATTGGTCCAGCAGTGTCTATAAGTTCATATCCTTTAGGCAGCAACTGACAGCCATCCTCATGCCCTTGGACCCAGGCCACAGCCAGCAGCCTGTCCCACTGAGCTCCCCAGCTGGAGTCTCCACTAGCAGCTCAGGGAGCCCTGGCCAGTGTTTACTCTGCATCCCCTGGCCCAGCCATGAAGCATAGCCAGCCATGACACTGGTGACCACTAGCAGTGCCAGCTCCTCCCCAGAGAGGGTCCTGGCCAGGTGCCTGTATGGTGTACCTTGCCATCCAAGGACACCGGCCAGAGCTGCCTGCTGTCACCAACAACCAGGGTGGAGGAGCCAGCAACCATGTCAGCTCCAGCCACATGGTAAGGCCCACACGGGGGGGGGGGGCACCCCCTGACCCTGCCTCTGCCCCACCTCGCTGCCTAGCTCACCTGTACTCCCCTGGCCCCAGGTTCCCTCCCCACAGCCTGTTGGGATGCAGGAGACAGTGCAGAACTTTACTGAGCAGCCAGTGCCCCCACAGTGAGGTGGGAACTGGCCTCTCACATGCTGAGGAATGCATTGATGCTGGCAGCTATTGCCCCCTTGGCTGCAGGGGGCAGGGACATGTAATACAGCCATGGGTAGCCGTCCAGTCAGCATTGGAGGTTTCAGGGAAGCCCAGGCTTGCCCCATACACTGTTGTAGCTCAGGGTCCTATATCAGCTGTGCAGGTGTGCCTAGGGCACCATGGCCATCAGCAGCAGGAGGGCATAGTGGGTGAGGCACCCCTTGGTTCATGCAAACAGCTTCTCATGCACCGCCTACAACACAAGCAGCAGTGCCACACTCTGGAAACAGTGCTGGCACACTGGGGGGCTGGCTATGGAGCCCCTCCCTGAAGAGGCCCCCTGCAGGGAGGGCAGGGGTGGCTCCTCATCCCAGTCATCCAGGAGTCCCATGCCCCTTAAGCGTGGGAGCCATTGGCTGGGTGGAAGCACAGGACAGCAGCTAGCCTGCAGGAGGACTGGAGCAGGGTGGTCTGAAGCCATGGCAGCAGCTG
Organism: Gavialis gangeticus; assembly: GCF_001723915.1. Taxonomy (NCBI): domain Eukaryota; kingdom Metazoa; phylum Chordata; order Crocodylia; family Gavialidae; genus Gavialis; species Gavialis gangeticus. The sequence goes on from NW_017729033.1 coordinate 24,615,133, forward strand.
CTGCCTGAAGCCTGGCCTATCCAACCCTGGGAATAAGGTGGGGGGGCAGGCTGCCTGTAACCAGCAGCCATATTCTTGTGAGATATGTGTGCAGTGAGCATGGTGTTGGGGGTGGGCGGGGGAGAGGGCGGTGATGCAGGTGAGCTAGAATGGGGTGTGCTCAAGGAGGTGGTCAGCCAGGACTCCCCGCACCCAGTGCCCTGGCACCTGCTGGCGGGTACATGGCAATCTGGGGCCTTGGCAAGGGGGGAGGGGAACAGGGCACCACTGCTGCTGCTGCCACAGGTGGTGTTCCTGCTGCCAGGCATTGTTTATGTGCTGCACCTCCTCTGCCCAGGCCTCACAGAACAGCTCCCCCTGGGCCTTGCAGATGTTATGCATCACACAGGCTGCAATGATGACCCAAGGGTGGTTGTCCTCAGTGACCTTAAGATGGGTAGTGAGGGAGAGCCAGCAGCCCTGGAGGTGGCTAAAGGTATACTCCACTAGGGCACAGGTCCAGCCCAGGTAGTGTTTCAAGTAGGCATGGAAGGGGGTCCTGGTGGCTGGAGTAGAGCATGAGCCAGGGCAGGAATGGGTAGGTGGGATCCCCAATGAGGAGGAGCAGGATGGCCATAGTGTCCAGCTGCAGATTCAGCACCCTAGTACAAAGTGGCCACTTTCCACTAGGCTTGGCAGGCCACAGTTCATGAAGATGCAGACATCATGGGCACTGCCCACCTAGCCACTGCTCATGTGCGTGAAGTACCCACAGTGGTCCATTACAGCCTGGAGCAGCACAGAGTGAAAATCCCTCTGGCTGCCAGTCCCCATGGGGTGGGCAGGTGACAGGGATGTGGTCCTTTCTATGGCCTCAATGCACTGGGGGTATCCCAGGACATGGAACCCCACCACCACTGCCAGCAGGTTGTGCTTGTAGAGCACGATGTCTGCCATCATGTCCTGGAAGGCACCGGACACCTCCAAGACAGCCTTCCTGGTGGTGGTCTCGCCCATGCCAAACAGGTGGTCAGTGTAATGTAGACTGGTGGATGTGGCCAGCTTGAGCAGGTGAGGGCCAAGGAGGGGCAGCTGCATGCCGGTATCCTGCCACTCTAGGTGAGGCCAGAGCTGCTCCACAAGGTCCTGGAAAGTGGCCCAAGTCATCCTGAAGCCACTGGTCATCATCCCAGCTGTGCTGGACAATGTACTGCCACCAGTCCTGGCAGGCCCAGATGCAATGGGGCTGGAGGCAGAGGAGGGCACCCGCCAGCAGGTGCCAGGGCACTGGGTGTGGGTGGCCCTGGCTTACCACCTCCTTGAGCACACCCCAGTCTAGCTCACCTGCATCACCGCCCTCTCCCCCACCCAACCCAATACCATGCTCACTGCACACATATTTCACAAGAATAAGTTATTTCCCTCACATCAACCACAGTATCCCTCCCCATTCTCTCCCCAACAAGGGCAATGGAAGCCCCTTGTTAGCATCCCTGCTGGTGGGAGCTGTGCAGCAGTGTCAGTGGCCCTGGGACAGCATGCTGTAGTCAGGCAGGCAGTTGCTGCACAGTGGGGAAAAAGGTGGGCCCAGATGGGCATGGGCCAGGTGGTGATCAGTGTGGTGGGCCAGCAGGGTGATCATAGAGGCCAGCATGAACCCAGGGAACTTGTAATCACTGCCAGAGGCAGGCGCTGGAGCAGCTATAGTGTAGGGAGGCAGAATGGTCAAGGAGACAGCTGCCATGTACTACCCCTGTGCTGTGCACATTGTTCCTGGCCAGGGAAGTGGCTGGCCAGTGAGGCTGCCTTTTGAAGATGACTTCTGGCTGCTGGCAGCTGCAGCCAGAGCCTGGAGCTCCCTCTGGTGGTGGCAGGGGCTTGTTGCAGGGCTGCAGGAAGTTTGGTGCTAAGAGCAGCAAATCTGCTCCCTAGTCCCTGCATGTGTAGATGCCTGCCCAGGAGTGCCTAATCTGCAGACGTTTACATGCATGTAAACTGAGCCTGGATCAAATGCATGTATAGATAAGCCCACTCTATTCTAATCCTGTAGTATGGCTTTGCATGCTAAATGTTCATTAAAGACAAAAAGAACTGTCTTTAGAAATGAAGAATCCACCGGAAAGCACAAATACAGCATTACCCTGCCTATTTTACTGGAGGAGTTTGATCCAAGTGAGTATGTCTCTTGGAGCAAGTCTGCACAAAATCCAGGGACAGCTGTGATGCCCTTGTTCTGTTGTTAGTGGTAAATGATGGATCCACACATGTGAAGCATATAAAGAGTCCTTGCTGCAAGGCTGCTATGCAGGTCTGCATTGTGATACCCTCCACTCTGAGTGACCTAACCAGTAGCCTGGAAAGCCATACTCTGATGCTATCTCTTTTTGGCCCTTGAAGTCTTTAACCACTACAGGCATAACAAACAAGATTCAACAAGAGAGGTGATTGGGAAGGTCTCCTTCAACCCAGAATTAACTGTAGCAACACTTTGGTTAAAACAGACTCCTGAAAGGTGGAAGATATGGATTTGAATCCACTCAGGCAGGGGAGGGAATTGTACTGGAGTCTTAGGCTGTGTATAGCTAAAACGAGGGGCATGTGTGCATGACACTTTAAAGTGGGATAAATGCTTTTGCACCACTTTAATGGTATCAGTTTGCATGCCTCCACAGTGTATTGTGCATTAATTCCAGCCACTGTAGCAAATTCAGCAGCATAATGCACCATAAATGACTTGGGGTGCAGCAAACTAAAACTCCCCTGAGGAGTTTTAGTTTGATAAATGGTTTGATAAATAGTTTGATAACTCTGAGGAGTTTTACTTTGCTGCCCTACCAGCTATGGAGCAAAGTACCAGGCTCCATGCAGCTCAGGGGCTCTGCAGAAAACACTGCAGGCAGCCTGGGAGCAGCCTGGGAAGGCAGGCTCTGCCCAAGAGACAAAAAAGAACAGTGGTGAGCCTGATCTTCCACCCCCTCCCCAAGCCTGCCTGCCTGTCTGAGCTGCACAGGGCCCTGGTGCTTCCCTCTGTGGCTGTAGTGCTCCCTGGGACCGCCCGAGCCATGTGCCTGTGGGCAGGTGCTGCCTGGGGTGGGGGGCCACCACTGCTGTGGAGGGAAGCACCAGCCCCTCCCCACAGCCCAGGGAATACTCCAACCTCCCCTCTCCTTCCCTCCCTGTCGGAGAGGCAAGTAAGTGGGTGTGTGCATGACACAGGCATTTAAAGGGCCCTAAATTGAAGCAGTATTTTTAAAAACACCACTGCTTCAATTTAGGGTCCCTTTTCCATCTACACATGCCTTTAGATATATTACTTAAGAGAGAAGCAGCTCCTCCATATCCAGCTGGGTTTTGAATGAAAAGAGTAAGAACAATTGGTGCATCTCTTGGCATTACATTGTACAGGATGGTAGAATAGCCAGTACCTTGTGGGCTCTGTTTGGTAAACGGGCATTACTTGAAGGCAAGATTAATGGTCTCTTGACCTTACTGCCTTACTTCTCGGTTTGAATGTCCTAGGGATTATAGTCCTCTGGTCCCTCATTCCTTTTGGTTGACTTTATCCCAATTGAGTTCTTTTTCAAGGATATTTGAATTTCTAAGATTATGGATTTTGTAGGACTTGGTTCTTTGAAATTATAATACCAATTACTAGTTTGAAATACAGGGTCTAAACTATACGCTACTTGTAGCCCGAATGCTTACCTACCTATCCCCTAGCTGCATATTTACTTATACGAACACACACAAATCACCCATCACTATGGATCTGGTATTACTGCAAGGTTAGTCCAGGCTATAATCCAGGCCATAGCCCTTATCCCCTTTTTCCCATCCATGCAAGCAAACCACTAAGCAGGTTTGAAAGTGCCTTAAGTACAAGCTAGCAAACCTGCCTAGGAATATAGGTTTGAGCACAAGTTTCACCTCAGGCTGAGCTGGCAACCTATGTTTCAGTGAAAATGCAGGCTAATTAAGCACAGGTACTGTTAGTCTTGAATTTCTATCCCACAGTTCTACTTGGGTAGTTCTTTCTCATCTGTTTTTCTTTTACATTTCTGTTTCAGCTCACCTTCACTGTCCTCTGTATTTGAGAAGAGATGTGATACAAGAACCTTCCTCCTGTGTGGATACCAGACTTCTGGTAAAATGTTGATACGGTAGCAGACTAAGTTCTTTGGATAAATCTGGTATTTTTCATTAGACCAACTGAAATGGTTGGAAAAATTAGACAAACTCAACTATTTGAGTTGGTCTAATAAAAGGAATTGGCTGAGGTCATCTCAGGACCCCTGGCACGGCTTTATAAGCACTCGTGGTGCTCTGGTGTGGTGCCAGAGGACTAGAAGAGGGTTCAGCGTGGTTCCCATCTTCAAAAAGGGGAAGAAGGAGGACCCGGGAAACTATAGGCCAGTTAGTCTTACCTCGATCCTAGGCAAGCTGTTTGAGAAAATTATTCTGGCACATATCCACAAGGGGCCAGCAGGGGAGGTCATGCTTAGGGGCAACCAACATGGGTTAATTAGTGGCAGGTCCTGTCAGACCAACCTGGTGGCCTTCTATGATCAGATCACCAAATCATTAGATGCAGGCGTAGCAGTGGACATAGTCTTCCTGGACTTTCGGAAGGCCTTCGACAC
>NW_017729033.1:24620193-24622616 GCF_001723915.1 Gavialis gangeticus
GTTTGACCCCAGTAATCTTTCCTGCTATGGCAGGGGGTCGGACTAGATGATCTACTCAGGTCCCTTCCGACCCTAGAAACTATGAAACTATGAAATATCAGATTTACCCAAAGAAACTTGTCTGCTTATGTCCTTAGACCAACACAGCTACAACCTGTAGCCATAATTTGGGGAAGAGAATCCAAAGTGATACATTTATATTTAGTAGACAAGAAAGAAACGGAGACAAAGTTAGGTGAGTTACAAACACTTGGTCCTTTATGATCTAAATCTCTTATGGCATTATCATTAAAAGCTTTTGCTGCCTAACACTGTTTGCCTTTTCTTTCACAACCACCTGAATTAATAAAGAGTAACTCTACTTGGAAGTTATTCCTATAAAGTCTTGTTCTTATGTCGGAGCTACCCATACTAGCTCCATATTATGCTACTGTATGTCCTCGTTCCAGTTATGCCCAGCCCCCAATTATGATATATTACTATATGCCTCTATAGTATGCTGCTGTACGCAAACACCTTATTTAAGTACAGTGAAGGAAACTTACTGGACTTCAATGACTGGCAAAGGACAATGGGTGGACAAATAGATAAACAAAGGTCAGCCATTTTGATAGTTTCTTAGTTAGTAGGGTGCGAAGGAACCTGAGCAGATCAAGTCCGACCCCCTGCCATGGCAGGAAAGAGTACTGGGGTCAAACAACCCTAGCAAGGTGATTGTCAAGCCTTGTCTTAAAGACCTCCAGGGTAGGAGCCAGCACCACTTCTCTTGGAAGCTGTTTCCAGATCCTAGCCGCCCTGACCATGAAGTAATGCCTCCTGATATCTAATCTGAATCTACCCTCTGCCAGCTTGTGACCGTTATTCCTAGTCCCTCCTGGTAGTGCTCCGGGGAACAGGGACTCCCCCAATGCCTGCTGGTCCCCTCTGACTAGTTTGTAACAGGCCACTAGATCCCCCCTCAGCCTTCTCTTATGGAGGCTGAACAGGTTCAATGACAGTCAACATTTCCAGGATAGGCCCTTCACTCTTCTAATATAAACACATTGGCTGATTTAGAGCAGTGAGGATATTTGAAATGGAATTAAACTGGTTCTGTGCTGTAATTCAAAATAATTAACTTCCATGTGCAAGACTACTGGATATGTTTTATCTTTCTTTCAATTCTATTGAGTTTCTAAACACTGAAAACAGTAATTTTTTTGCTCTGGCAAACAACCTGACACTATTATGTAAAAGAACCAAAAGGTGGCTGCCTTCAACTCAGCTGTCTATCTAGGGAATAAATCACAAATTGACAGATGGTGCCCTTGGAACTTGATTCTTTCTCATGAAGGCATTTACTGCATTAAAAGTGAACTATCAATGTCTACACAGCCTTCTATCCTGTTATAGGGTATAACTTTAAAAATATTTATTTAATTAAAAATGGTGCAACACTGCATAGAATTTTCCTGCTTATGAGGCTGTCTGTAAAGATGTATAGTGTGACCTGATTATCTCTCAATTTCTACCAGCTTACCATGAATGGACCTCTATTATCTTTCGTATAGTTATTACTGAGCTATACTTGAAAGCTGGACAGGATAATGACCCCCTTGTGCATCATACATGTTTATTCTGTGAATTAGATTTTCACAGAATGTGTGTACCTTGTACAATGGTATTAAGGCAAACACACTGCATTAAGATAATATTGACTCATTTAACGAGGATAAAATGATCAAATTACACAGTTTAAATGTCAGAGCCAGCAAACACCAATTTGTGGCTACTCACTTTTGTGAATAAACTTTAGACAACTGCAGGAAAGATGTTTAAATAGACTTTAGAAAGCTAGGTAAAGAATGTCATTAGTCACTTGTTAAGAGCTATTGGTTTACATTGCACTGTCACTCCCTCTCCCTCTTCCTCCCAAGGCAATCATCATAATTAATTGGGCATGCCATTTATCATGGACTAATGAAGTGGATTCTGCTGCATTTATCATTGCTAAAAGAGCTCATTCAAAAGGCATTTTTACCACTGTAAGCAATTTAAAGCAGATACATTTGGTTATCTATACATTTCAAGTCAATCTCCAACTTCTAGCAAGCAGGATTGCATACTGTGCCTCACCATGCCTATAAGGAATGAGACCTCACTCTAATTATTGCCTGGATTTGAGTTATTTCCATTGCAAACCTATTTTTAAAACATTAGATGTAGCTCTCACTACATTCTTATATGACAGAAGGATTCCCTGTTGCCGTGGGAGCTTTTTCCTGAATGCTCTAGAGCAGGGGTTGTCAACTGGAGGTACACGTACCTCCAAGGGTACTTGAGAAGTCCCTAGGGGGCACATACAGGAGGGAGGGGAGGGAGCACTGTCATACACCATCCCACACTGCCACACAGGTGCCCGGGCAGCGGGGGGGGGGGGGGGG
>NW_017729033.1:24622773-24635683 GCF_001723915.1 Gavialis gangeticus
GGGGGGGGGGGGGATAGCTCACATGTGGTGCCTGCTGCTGCTCTGCATTCAGCCATGCACAACACCCCCCTGCCCTTGCTCCACGTCCAACCATCGGGGGTACACTGCTCCGCTTCTGGCCACCAGGGGTACACTTATCAAAAAAGGTTGAAAACCCAAGCTCTAGAGCATAGGTGCTAGCTTATTTTTGCTAGGGAGGGGGTGGGCCTAAGATAATGGACATGTGGAAAGTTTTACGCATTTTAGGTGACAGCCCTTGTGAGGGGGGCCAGGGCCTTTGGGCCTCCATATACTCTGCTCTGGACTCTTGTTGTTTTATTGCTCAGGAAAGGACATGGACAAATGAGCAAGTTACACCGAGTTAAAAGGCAATAAAACTACAAGAGAAATCCCCCAAAGTGATCCAGATATAAAACCTGCAGCCATATTGCTCTAGGACATGGCAGATTAGTGGTAACCATTGCTGCTACTCTTTACTTCAGGGGCTGGCAAACCCCCACCCATGGGCTGGATTTATCGCATGCAGAAATCCATTTCCCAGCAGCCCCTGCCCATGTCACTGAGCCTGGTTTCCATGGAGATGCCAGAGGTTGGGGGTTGAAGGTTCCCATGCAGACTAACCCAAGCCGTGATGCAATCCCCAACCCTGGAGCAGCTCCTTGCCCAGCCATACATCCTGGCAACACTGCTTGGGCTGGTCTCCATGGAAACCCCAGCCTCAGGCTGTCATGGCCCCACCCCTCTTTGGGTCTCCATGGAAAGCAGTCACAGCAATGTGGACAGTGTCTGCTGGAAAATGGAGTCCAGCTGCTAGCTAGATCTGCAATTTTGCTCATCCATCTTTACTCCTGTCATAGTTGTCACAATTTTGTTACATCTAAGTGGCTTGTCTCCACTAAGAAGTTTTCACTAAGAAAAGCACTGCCAATGTACTGCTACTGATTGTAGTGAGAGTAAGAGGGACATATGTAGCCATGCTGTGTCTGCTGTAATCTGCCCCCCTCCAGGGCTGTCAGATCTTTATTACTGTCCCCTAATGCAGCCCCCTGGTGCTCCCAGGTAGGTCTGGGGAACTAGGGATCTAGGATCACTCCACACTGATAGCTACCTGGCTAGAGTCACTTACAGTTGGCTGTCACCAATGTAACATGTCCTTCCCACATCAGGTTTGATTGGCTAAGGACATATGATGCTGTTAACATTTGAGATACCATCAATTTTGTTAGGGAGTCATGAGAATTGGGTTGAAATTACCTTTTCATCCAATAATCCAGTCTTTTTCATGCCAATCTTTTTTAAATCCCACAATACCATATGCTCCAGTTTCTTTATGCAAATATTAGTGGGTGACTGGACATTTTACTGATATTCTTATTGGCTGGCCAGGGAAGGTCAGTGCCTCACCCTTAGTGTTTTATCAACCTGTTCTCCCCCTCAACAAATTACCATTGAAGGAAAGACCCTGGAGGTAGTTGAGTATTTCCCTACTGTGGCAGCCACCTCTCTCAAAGACTAAGCATTGATCTGGAGATCCAGCACAGGATCTGGTGTGCAAAGGCATCCTTTGAGAAACTACTTTGGCATGTCTTTATTTATCACAATCTCTTGAAAGACATGAAGATCCAGGTCCACAATGCAACCATCATCCCCACTCTCCTCTATGGATGTGAAACTTCAGTGACCTATTGTTATCATCTCAAGAGCTTAGACAGGTATTGTCAATGAAGCCTTCTGAAAATCCTCTACACCAAATAGGAAGATCACTGCAGAAATACCCGTAATCCCTGCTGAAGCCAGTGTTACCAGCATTGAGTCAGTTATTCTCAAGTACCAACCTCAATTTTGCTGGACTGGACATTGTGTGCAGATGCCTGACTCAACCCCCAAAACAAGTGTTCTACTTCCAGCTTAGTTGTGACCTGAGATCTCATGGTGGGAAGAGGAAATGCTACAAGGACACACTGAAAGCAACATCAAGAATAGGGTGGCAGTGGCTGCTAACTGATTCCAATGGCACCACAACCTCAACCAGCAGCATCCTACTTCAGAGTAAAGTGTTTTGCCCTTGAAGCAGAGAAGGAGGAAGAAAAAGGGGGGGAAACCCATGCTACAGCTTACTGTCCCCTGCAGAAAGATGTGGAACTTTGGTGGGTGGATCTCTGGCTCAAAGATCAAACTCTTAAATCACCTCCAGACCCATCAGTGAGTTATGGCAAAAATTGTCCTTGAATTGACACTGCCAAATGCCATCGAGAAATGTACCCAATAAGCTGCAATGACTGTGTTCCAAAATAAAGACTGTTCATGACCATTAATCCCACAGTGGAAAGATTGTGCTCAGACCTCCGCTGCATCTCTGTGTCTTCCGAATATTTTAAGTCTTGAGAGCAAAGAACACTTGTGCACTTTACCCATATACTTCTACAAGTCCAATCAATTACAGTGTTCGGGAGAAATTTTGAAACACATATTCTGTGACAGGTAAAAAATTCTGGGTTCTGACACTGTGCCAATCAGTGGCATGAAAAATACCACTGCAAACCACAAGATATGTCAAGGTTCATTACAATTTCCTTCTAGGTCAGAAGGTGAATTTGTATTCTTCCACTTAATAATATGCATATCTAACACTCAAATGTAACTTTCCTTTGGTAAAACTTTGACTTGTGTGATAACTAGTACATAGATCCACAAGAAGAAGAAAGTTTTAAAATGAGGATTAGATAGAATTTGGGCGACAAAGTGCGAGACTGAGTTCCTGAAAACATCACCCTACAATATGTAGGGACCTAAGTGTTTGTCAGAAAAGTTCCCTGACTGTCTGAAGTTCTGCCTCTGTATGTGCCCAGAACTGCCACTATCACAGCAGGACTGAGCTGCTTCCAGGTCTACCTGGGTTGATGAACTAGGTGTTCCATGTCTAACTTCACTGAGGGGTCTAAGTTAGTAGGTGAGCCTCTAAATCGTCCTTAGTTTCAGTGAGTTCAGATACACATTGGGCACGTTTACATGAAATATTTACTGCAGAACTGCCTAATTAGCTTTGCAGTAAAGTCTCAACGTCTACACGTGTGGTCCTACTAGGCCACAAGAAACTAATTTACTCCACCACACGTTAGTGTTTGCAAATACAGATCCAGTGGTGGTGTTCTTTAGTGTGCAGCAATGTATGTGTAGACACTGGCAGGGCTGGTTGGGTCACGATGGTGCTTCAGTGTGGAGCTGCCTGCCAGCTAGCCCTGCACTAGAGCACCCTCATGCTTCAGCCAGCCCCTCTGCAGCATGTTGAGCCAAGTTGGAGTAGCTCCAGGCTGGCAGGATAACTCCCAGGGCCTCCTGCCAGCTGGCGCTGCTCTGACCTGGCTCAACATGCTGCGGTCCCAGGTGCATGTGAAGCCATGGTGCCTGAGAGCAATAAACTCTGGCATGATATACACTGGAGTTTGCATTAATTTCATGTGTAGACATGCCCATTGTTTACTTTCAAGAGAGTGGAAATCACATCCTAATCACTCCTTGGATAAAATGGACATGAGCACAGCGATTGGAAGGTAGGGTAGATTTGTACCTTATAGACCGGGGGGGAGGGGGCAGGAAATGGTTGGATGCAGACAGTGGCTGGACTCCATTTCTCAGCAGCCCTTACCCATGTCACTGCATCTGGTTTCCATGGAAACCCCTATGGGGCGGGGTGTGACAGTACGTACTGGGGCTTCCATGGAGACTGGCCCAAGCAGTGCTGGCAGGGTATGTGACTGGGCAAGGAGCTTCACCAGGGATGGGGCCAAGATGTTGTAGTAGTGACAGTGTATTCCCGAGCTGAGGCAGAGCTGTGATCCATGGCCACCATTCTGTGGCCCGTGGGCCAGACTTTGTCCACTCCTGTTACAGACTAACCAAAGTAGATATAGAAAGCACAGGTTTTCGTAAGCTGAAGTTTATTTCCATCAGATGCTGATTGGAAATCAGGGTTTTGATCTTTCAACTGTTCTAACCATGGGGTAAAGAGTCTTGTAACTTCTCTCTGACCTAATGAATTTCAAAATCCTTTTAGCAAAAAATGGTATGGCTACACACAATGGGTAAAGAATCTATTCACAAGTTGATACTGGATGTGAGGACTCCCACATTCTGGGTGAGCGAGGATACCATCACTATCACCTCCTCCAAATATGTTTTGAAAGAAAATAGCAATCATTTTGAAAAGGAACAACTTAAGCACCTAACTTCAGGGGAAGAGTTCTGGGTTGTGCATCCAAGCTGACATTGATGCCTCTCTATAGCCTAGTTAGGTGCCTAAAGCTCCCAAGAGTGCCAGGACTCAAGTGGTTTTTTCCATTACTTTCTCTAGTATTTCCTTTCCTGTACCTTCTGTACCTAACTAGATTTCTTTAGATGTTCGCCACAGTGAGACAGTGTACATTAAGAATGAGGTTTCCACAAGGCTTAAAATTAAATTACTTTGATGTTATCCAGTTACACGTATGCACATACCTACTACCTGCCCAAACTGGTGCAGGTATCAAAATAGCTCACAGACAGTGCTGTAATTAGACTTCTCAAAAATAAAATTTGCATGTGAATAGAAAATAAAAATATCAGAAATCTTAACTAAAGGGAATTTCTTCGGCAGAAATTTAGCAGCTCTAAAATGTGTCTAACAAGAGAAATACCTTTTCAATCATAAAAAAATAGTTTGTGCAAAATCATAAGTTAATGTTCTGTAGTTTTCCAGGAAGAAAATTAAAGTTAAATATGTCTTTAGACAGAGATGTTATTAAAATGTTTATTAGCTTCTTGCTGTGGAAAGCACTTAAGTGCATTATTACACAGTTTCTTGAAGAGAGTTGCCTTCTTGAATCACAGCCTCTATTGTTTTCTCCAGCTAAATATGTATCAAGATTGAATTATGTTTTACTGTTTATAATTAAACTAACATCTTTCCAAGATGGCAGGAACATATTAATTACAGAAGAATTTGTGTAACTTGCCTTAAACTTATTAAAGAGAATGAAAGAAAATTGTGAAAAAAAATTCAGTAACGTCCTTATGCTATTTCAGTCATCAGCAAACATCTTTTTCCATGGAAGTTTCTTGCATGAGAAAACAATAAACATCTGCAGAAGGTGGTTAAATGATATACTTCTTATTAAAAAAAAGCATTGCCTGAGAAGTACAGCCATAATATAAATGAAATATGTATTTAATTTTAACAGTCCTGTTCATTTAAAATATGTCATGACAAACAAAAAGGTTTCATTACCCTAATAGTTTATACAGTTTGATACAGCTGAAGCTCATAAGTAAGGCTTTTAAAAATAATAGTATATGTTTAAATGCTGCTTTTACCTTGAATGTATATGGTATTTTAACTTTAGTTCAGTCAGATGATAAGTTTTACTATTTCAAAAAAGGAGGTGGTTTAATAGTAGATCTTATCAGGAAACACTGCTGTAGACTCCTGGATATGTGACGAGTTAAATATTCTGGATAAAAATGGCTCCTTGGGCCATATCTGGCATGCCAATCCCTGGCCTACAAAGTTATAATCTTCCCCACCCACCCTACCTGCATTCTCTCTCTCAGGCCCTACAGATCGTGGACTCCTTGCTGCATAATGGACAGGTTTCAACAGGGCGGGTGGAATGGGTTTTCAGCCTTGCTTGGCTTCTTCTCTGGTGGTTAGATCACTCCCCTGGAAGACTGGAGATGGAGGTTTTAAAACAGGGGGTTTAAAGGGGAGGGACTAATAAAAAAAACAGGTTCTCCACTTTCTGGGAGGTGCCATAACCACTATGGTATTACACAAAAGAACCGTTTGTCACAACCTCCTTTTCCCCTCACATGTTTGACTGAAAATGGGTATTAATGCTGAACTCAATGCTGCCAACGTATGTTACGCATGCTTAGACCACCCCTACTGAACTGGGCCTCTGGAACAGCACTTACCTTGCGAAATCCTGGGATCAAGGCATCTAAATTTGAAATACTTTGGGATTTAAGGATTAAAAGTGCTATGGTAGCAGTAGGCAATATTATTATAGCCATGATTTAGCAAAGCAATTAAGCTTACCCTTAACATTAAGCAAATGCTTCAGTCCTATTGACTCATGTGATTAAAGTTAAATAATTTGCTGGAGAGAGTTGTCTTTAACATGTGTTTAAGTGCTTTGCTGAAGTAGAGTCCACACTGCTGTTCTTAATGATTTTGGTCAACTGTTTCAGTTCACCTGGTAGAGAGATGTTAGCCTGCAGCTATCTCTTTTTGTGTGTGTGTGTGTGTGTGTGTGTGTGTGTGTGTGTGTGCGCGCGCATGTGCACGCACGCGTGTGTTCTGTATCTGTCAAAGAATTATTGAAAAATCATTATTTTTCATAAAGATTTCTTATTTTTCTATTAACACTATGCTCTTTGCCTGCAGCCAGGAGAAAAACCTCAGGATTTTCTCATGAATAATGCCTAGTTTCAGGACACCATGTTTCTTACTTCAGTGGGTTTATCCAGCCACCCTTAGTATTCTTGCAGTCTACTACAGATCTGCTCCTATTCATATTTGCATTTCCAGTTGAAGTTCTGTACAAAGAAGAGCTGCATCAGTGTCCTGGTGAAGGGTCTAATGTTTTGACGTAATAGATAAAGTCACTTGCATTAATTAAATTATATTTCTAGAGACAAAAATAATCATTACAATGTGACATAGAGTTAATATTTTAATATGTAGACATGTCAATTTTTCATGCAACTTAGCTTATACAAACCATTTTAAAAGACCACCAACACTTCCATGATCCATCAGTTTCTGAAAATATTAGTGTTTGGTTTGTTTCATAGTTGATTAGGGTTGGAAGGGACCTGAGCAGATCATCAAGTCTGACCTCCTAACATGGGCAGGAAAGAATGGTGGGATTAAATGACTCCAGCTAGGTGATTATCTAGCCTCCTTTTGAAGACCCACAAGGTAGGAGCAAGCACCACTTCCCTTGGAAGTTTGTTCCAGATCCAAGCTGCCCTGGCTTGTGAAGTAGTGCCTCCTGAAGTCTAGCCTGAACCCACTGTCCATCAACTTGTGGCCATTATTCCTAGTTACTTTGGGGAGTACTCAGGGGAACAGGGCCTCTCTCATTTCCCTCTGGTCCCCCCTGGTAAGTTTATAGACAGCCCCTCTCAGCCTTTTCTTGTGGAGGATGAACAGGTTCAGGTCCTGTAGCCTTTCCTCGTAGGACCTGCCCTGCTACCCCTTGATCATGCGAGTGGCCCTCTTCTGGACCCTCTCGATGCTGTTTCGAGTTTTGCCCATAGGCTGTAATGGGGAAGCTCAAAACATTCTATAACTTTGTCATTTATGGCCTGATTTGGATGAAACTTGCAGGAATGGTAGCCCCTTCTGAGGGCATGAAGTATGCCAAGCTTCAAGGAGATAGGTGCAGGGGTTTGGGGGAAACTCTACCTCAAAAACTTGAAAGCAAAACTCATGTCACGTGTAAGTGTTAAGCCATAGCAGGGTCAAACCTGCTAGGGCCACAAAGCCTCCCATGTTTCAAAAAGATAGGTGCAACGGTTTTGGGGAAAGTGTACCTCAAGCTGTGGATAAGCAAAACTAGTGACATGGGTGACACTGGTGTGTGTGTTAAGGCACAGCAGGGTGAAAGCTGCAGGCATGCTCTCTCCTGCTGAGGCCACGAAACCTGCCAGCTGTCAAGGAGATAGGTGGGGCCCTGCACCTCTAGCTGCTGATGGGCAAAACTGGAACACACAGCTCAGTAACTGACACCAAGGCAGAAAGCAGGCCAGTTCAAACAATGCTGCCTTTTATGCCGTTTTTCCATTCCTGCCCCAGAGCACTGGGATTGGAAGGGGCCTCAGGGAAGGATCACAGTCACTGGCCAGCTACACAGTCAATAATGAGAGCACTTCTCCGCGCCTCCCCCCCGCCCACACACACACACTTCCCCTTCCCCTTCCCTCTCCTTCCTTTAGTTTCTGTTTCCCTGCAGGCAAGCCCAGCTTGAGCTTTGAAACTCGAAACATTTCAAAAATTTCAAAATGTTTTGACTTACCTTATTTCATTTTGAAGCTGTTTTGTAGCTCTCCGTTTCATTTCGATTTTGCTGTTTCGAGCTCGAAACAAGTCGAAACAGCATCAAAACGATACCACCGGCGAAACTTTGCACAGCCCTAATGCTCAGTGTGGGCGCTGGCCCACAGTTCCCCCATGTGTAACAAAAAGGCCTACACTGAGAAGTGTAGAGAGAAGTTTCAGAGCCCAAGGCAAAGTAGGGGGAGAAGGAGGTGGTGGTGGGACCCAAAGGCCTTCAGGTCTGGGTTTGACATTAGTGCTCAGCTCAGGCTTCATGCTTAGTTTGAATTGTGGTCGAGACATGCACCCAGTGAAAGGAGCACATGGAAAAACACTGTCTCTGACTTAAAATGAATTGGGAAGTTGGCTAACTAAATTGAATAAATATGGTCTGGGCAAAAGAGGAACAGTCAAAGCAAAACCTACCCCCATCTAAGGATGAAAATATTACCTCAGAATAGAAAATCCCAATTAAAGGTAAACATATTTGGTAAACAGAAGCAAGATGATTAGTATGCATTAGGAGGAAGACAAGCTAATTTTATGTATTAAAAAATGCAAGCTATATGGTATATAAAGAGAGGTGAGAGAGCGTACCCTTTGGAAGACTCCTGAAGAAAGTCTGAAGAGATCCTGTCACCAATCCAAGATCCTGTCATAAGATGTGGGAAGCAGGGGCCCCAAACAAGACTTCACGGCCTGATCAAGCAATGAAGTTGCATTTGCAACATTATGGGATGGTAAGCATCACCTTTGACTAGCTACAAACCTAACATTTTTAACTGCTAATGCTACTTCAGTTCTAATTATAGCTGTATCTGTTAGGGTTCAATAAACTTACTTTTAGTTTAGGACAACTGTATCTCCTTGCCTGGTATAAGACCCATTATAGAGTCATAGGGATGCAACAGCAAGGATTATGCTGACCACTGGAGAGCAGCAGTGGGGGCTGGAAGTGGTGGGAGGAGAGGAGAGTCTTACCTAACAGGGCTGTCTCCACTTGGGCAGTGGATGCTTCTGCTGTGGCTGCTCCTGCATGAGAAACAGGCAGTAGCGTGGGCTCCCCTCCTGGAGCCCCATTCTCTCCCGACTCCAGTCCCTTGGTGCAGAGCTGGGCCTCCAATAGGAAAGCCTCTGGCAGGGCATCATTTCACCTCCTGCCCCCTCTCCCAGATATATTGTTGGGTGCAGCATGGCCTCCCCGGGCTCCAATGGCTGAACAAAGACAGTGCACAGCTGCACTACCAGGGCAGATACCTGGGAGGAGGGGACCATATTGGCACTCCCTTTCATTCAGTGCCCTGGGCTAGTGCCCCACTTGCCCCATCCTAGCTGCACGACTGCCTACACCATAGATTCCCTCTCCCGTCCATATTTATATCTCCAGTGCTACTATGTTGTTTCTGTGTTCCAGGTACATTTGCATATAAAATGTGCCATATATATTACTTACGGTGGGTGCGTGTATGCTAGTGTCTTTCTAAGTGATTTACTTTTACAATACATTGAAGACTTCATGCATGCAGTCTGACTTTTTTAGTCATTATGGATTGTTTTATAATTTGATTTTGAAACTGTGATGTAACAAAACATTGCAACAACAAGTATATGACTTAGCACATTCATTTGAATAATGGATTATATGGTTAAAATACTGATTTTGCTATAATATCATTACATTGTGAAATACTACTCCCTGTCAACATTAAAGCTATTCGATTTATGGTTATTATTAACGTTATTCAATTTATGGGTTTTGTTTGAGCTGGCAGGACTTTGATTTGCCATTACACTGCTGCAAATTTAACTGTGATTTTAATCTATGAAATTTTATTTTCTGCTGACAAAACTTATCTTTATTCCCAGTTAAAGATAAATAAAGCAAACAGTAAGTTCTGAAGTCACTTTTTAAATCTGCCTTATGTAGGTTTTATCAGTCTTCTTCTCGTTAATCACATCTTGTTACTTGTGTAACTGGAATACAAATTATCATTTTATGATGGCCTTAAAATGTTATTGCTGATTTTGGCCTAAATTTAATATTGTTTTGACTATCAGTCTACAGTAAACATAGGATGCACCTGCAAAATTACATTTTTTTATCTATACAACAGCACAGATATGAGTAGATTGGTAAATAGGAGTCTAATAGTTAACTAACAGGTTACCAAAAACTGGGAAAAAAAATCATTGATGCAAATACCTGAGTCCTAGGGGTTTTGCCATTGACTTGGACACATAAGTCATACCCATAGGTCTTATGAATGTGCTGTAACCATCAAGCTAGAGAATAGATTATCTGGCGGTAATCTCTTCCTCCCTCCACCTCACCTTCAATCCCAAAAGAAGCGAGGACATTGTGCAGTCAATACTGAGCCAAAAAGGAACAGCCAAGAAGGAGCCTGATTCTGCACTGAAGGCACATAGCAAAAAAGGAGGTAAGGCCTGGACCTTGTCCCTACTCTCTCGACCGCTTATGCATTTTCCATTGGGAAACAAATGAGTTAAAAATTAGAAATAATCCTGATAACAAGGACCACAATTGTGGCCACGTCCTACACAAGGAAAATAAAATGAAGGCAACTCCTTATGCCCTTTTCCACATTGGTTCAAGAGCCAGGGGTTATTTAGAGTACTAGGATTTTGCCAGTGGTCTTAATTGTTTACCTCTAGTAATTTTTGTTTATTTTTAATTTTTCTCTGCTGTATAATTGAAAGAGAAACTGTAAATATAACATCTGTTCTTCACCTTCTTAATGCTATGAATTACACCTGGATACCGTGCCTTCATTGAGGAGGTTAATTGCTAATACATTAATTATGTTCTTTAGGAGTGCCTCCTACACCTTCAGCTATTACAATTGTCTGTTAACTCAGGAGCATTGTACAAAAAAGTTTTTTTGACTACATGGCAGAGAAGAGCCCCTTTGAAATGAACATGGAGACTAGGAAATGAATTATTTAAAGAGGATGCTACAAAAACGTAGGTCAATAATGTTCATTATGTGGTTGGAAGGTAATTGAAAAGAAATTATGTAGGCTCTGACTTAAAAGGATAAGGAGCCAAACTAACATGTACTATAATTCACATAAAAGGCAAACAATCCTCCTGTGTGGTGTTTCAGCTAACAATACAGTCTCCCTGGGAGACCATTCACCCTTGAAAGGGGTTCTGACTTGGTAGAAAAAGAGATAAGCCAAGTCTGAAACTTGTGCTTTAAGCAGGAAGAAGGCTGTTTCCTAACTTTCACTGCTTTTCACTTTTTTCCATTGTTCCTAAATTTTAAGTTTGTTGAATGAGCCTTGAATCCAGCAGAGTACTTAAAAGCATGCTTAATTATGCTTAATTCTGTTAGTATATCAGAAAGCTCATAAGCATACGTTTAACTACCACTAAATTAGCACTGAAGAGCTTTCCTGAACTGGAGCTTAAGAAAGCTTGTCATCGCTTACAATTGATTGGGGTTATTATGGTATTGCCTACAGGCTCCCCAAAAACAGTTTCACCTTGGCCTGACAACACATACATGGAGTAAGAGATGGTCTGTGCCCCAGATGCTTATAATCTAATTGAACAAGATGGACCAAAGACAGAAATATCGTAACTCCTATATTACAAGTGAGCTTAAGACCCTGTTTCAGCAGAGCACATAAAGATGCCCAGGGCTGGTCCTACATAGCACTCCATTTAGGCACATACTTCAGTATTTTGCTGAACTGAGGACTAACTAGCTTGCCCAAGGGGCTCTTCAAGATGGCCCTGATTAAACTGAGCATTGAACTTGGATCTTCAGAGAGCAACCCAGCCTCAAAACTATCCTTCCTCCGCTGGTATAATGCTAAATCTGTTAATGTCAAAGAAAAAATGAAAAGGTGATACACTTTGTAACTGTCCTGAACTTTGTCATTGATATGCTTCGTTTGTTTGCTCACTAAATCACTCATAAAGATTTCTTAAATGTAATCTAATCTGAAATAGCTTTTTGGTGTCACTTGGAAAAATAATTTCTTTCTTCCATCTTCAAATGAAACTGGCCTTTTTTTCCTCTCAACAGAATCAGAGAAACATGAATGTGACATCTCTTTCTAGTGTTGAAAGGAAGGAGATAACTATATCATTACAAGAGGACCCTTATACCATTATGGCCAAAGGACAATTAAACAGTGAGTACTTTGCATCATCATTACTAGCATCTAATTGGAAATGTTCTAAACTGAGCCACTGGCTTGCTAAACTAAGAAAACTTGAATACATACAATCTTATTTAAATCAGCTAGTTTCAGCATGCCCACTTTGTCAGAAAAGACTGATAGGGTTGGTCACAGATTTTAGAGTGAAACAGATATTTTTAATTTAATTTATGGGTTTGTTTAAACTGGGAAGTACTGCAATATCAGTAAGACAGGTGTCAACTCTTCTTCATTTTTTGTATTTGATTCAAGAATTCATTGAGGATGAGTTTTGAACTCTTGGGGTACCATAATATGTGGACAGCAATTTATGAAACATAATAGGATTTGATTCTGCTTTCTTCCCAGCTGAAGACTCAATACTTTTAGCTCAGATGAGCACTACACACTGGGAAGGTTATATTTATTTTATCCTACACCTGATCTTATTTAGAAGGCATTTTGAAACCTCCCCACAAAGGTGTTTCTTTGCAGTACAGTATTTCCAGGTGAAATATAAAGTTGCATTTTCTTCTTCCTGTTTGTCCTTTCAGGGAAGGACTCAAAGAAGGAAGTGGATTTTCTGGCCTGCTTGTTGTGCTGCTTGCACTACAGTTGGGTCAGGCCTACTGTGATAGCCCTGGCAAAACCCGGGGAATCTAT
>NW_017729033.1:24640683-24642901 GCF_001723915.1 Gavialis gangeticus
GGGATGCACTATGTGGATTTATAGTAGAGTAGGAGTAGCTTTTTTATTTCTTTGATTTCCTGAAACCACAAACCCATTATAATAAAAAGCACAATTATTAGCATTATAGCCAAAGCTGGGGAATCTATTTTAAAATAGTATCTTTATAAAGGAGTGAGGCTGCCAGAGAGAAAATACACAGCTAATACTAAGCAGTTAGGGCAGTGTTCTGACTTCAAGATGGTTGCTTTTGAAAACACTTTTTATAGTTCACAGCTGACACTAATGGTTTATAAGCCTTTTCTCAGCTTCTGAGAGCAATGGAGTATTTTTAGCTTGGAAATAGATTCTGCTTGCTTGCTTGCTTGCTTTAAATGGCATACTACTAACTTACCCCCCATTATGGCATGCCACTTCTGAATCTAAATTCCCCATAAATTAGTTTTCTTTCAGGTTTTTCTTCCTACACATTTCAGAAGTACAGTACAAGCATATTTTAGCAATTCAATTTGATAAGGGTCAGTGGACGAATACTGTACTTTCCAAGCATTCTCATTGATTTCAATGGGACTACTGCTAATACTGGGCACTATTCAATCTAAGGAAGCCTATCACAATCTGGCCACTATCACTTTTTAAACTATTATTATTATATTTTTTTTAAATACTGTACAGGTCCTTGTGAGTTGTAGGCACAGAGAAATCAAGTTCTGGATTTTCAAATAGAATTTGGGAAAATTTTACTTCAAAAGGTGCCTATACACAAGCGCAGAGGCTGCTTTGATATGCTGTAATTACAGCACATTGAAATAGGCTCGGTTAATCAAGTCTGCTGGAGTGTGGTAATTACCGTGCTTCAGCTAGGCTCGTGTCTCATGTACCAGAATCCCCATGCTTCAAAATGGCAGTGGGGGTGTTTTATCTACACCTTGCCAAATGAGCTTTAGATAAAGCACCCACACCACCATTTTGAAGCGCAGGGATGCTGATACATGAGACTTTCCAGGCACTTTAATAAGAGCAGCTCTTGGAGCCACTCTAATTACAGCCTCGCCCCCTGCCCCCCTGCCATCCCCAGAGCATGTGTATAGATACCCAATGGTTCCTTATTAAAAGATTTTTCCTAAGCCACTCATCCTGCTACCTTTTTGCTGATTCAAAGGCAGAATTCTTCTTTCCATATTTCACATTTCTGAGAGTTATTTTACAAATTAATACTGATATCAATTGAAGGGTTTATTTTCCCCATTAATCACTGAAAGCTACATTGGAAGACTTAATGTACTAAGCTTAATATGCCGAAATAATGTATAAAGAAAAAAAGCCTTTTCCGAAAGGGCGTTTTCAGTTGCAATAATGAATGTGTTAAGACATGTATGAAAATGTATTCCTGCAGGTACTTTAGAACCTAATAAATAATGAATTTGATGATTAATTTCATGGGCATAAGGACAGCACATTACTCTGAAAAAACTGCATGGAACCTAGCCTTTGAACAAATGCATGCTAATTATTTAATATATAAAAATGCTTGAATATAGGCATTTGTGTGAAGAAGGAATAAAAAAAATACAGAAAGTGAGGTTGAATTAACATTATATTTTCAAATTAAACAGATTTAAATATTGCCATTAGCAAACAAGGCAGAACGGCTTTGATGGAATAGTAACATAAGAAGGTGAGGGAATAATATTATGACTTAATTACGTTTAAGCAACCACAGAGGTTTATGCTGATCTAGAGAACTGAAATAAGACCACCACCAAGGCCTGTCTCTATTCCGTGTAAGGTCTCCTCTTTCATCTCTTTGCCCCGGCTGTGCATGTTGGGCATGAGGATCAAAATGTTCCAGGGGGTCATATTGATCACGCATGGCTTCCATGGGCCTACGGAGAAATGTATTTGGCCAAATTTCTGAAGGTCGTAGGACAAAATCTACCCGCCCTGCCCTTTTCATCTTGACAGGCAGAGTGACCTTTTTTATCACCTTGCTGTATCCAATAGCATGGGCACTGATTATGTATGTTCCTGGAGGGAGGAGTCTCCAATAGTCACCGTCATCAGCTGAAAAAAAAAAGAAAAACAAACTGGATAACTTAATTCTTTCTCAAGCTGCATTCATATTTTCCAAATGTTAATGTACACACATATACATGTATGTGTTAGCAGTAATCATATAAAGACAGATATACAGAGACTTAGAAGATCTCAGCACCCAGCAGGAGCCCGACTTTTGAAA
>NW_017729033.1:24647901-24652468 GCF_001723915.1 Gavialis gangeticus
ATCAGCTGAAAAAAAAAAGAAAAACAAACTGGATAACTTAATTCTTTCTCAAGCTGCATTCATATTTTCCAAATGTTAATGTACACACATATACATGTATGTGTTAGCAGTAATCATATAAAGACAGATATACAGAGACTTAGAAGATCTCAGCACCCAGCAGGAGCCCAACTTTTGAAATGAGTTCAGTATATCAGATGTTTCATTCTTTTAAAGAAAAGGATATAGCTGTGATGTCTGACCTTTACATAATAGAAATAACTTGGTTTGCTGAATTTTGAAAACATGCTTTTGCAATTAAATGACTGCATCCTATTTTGTGATGGATATCTATATGCCTATATTTTTAATTGAAATGAAAAGAAATTTCAGGCACATCAAATTCTGGTCTACCCTAAAATGAGATTTAATATCACTATTGCCTTCATCTATCAATAAAGTTTTTATGTTGCTGTTAAATCTTTAAGGGTTTAATTATGTCAGTGTTATGCCAGTGTTATGTCAAAGTCAATGTTATGCATCAGTCTTCTATCAGCCCCTCAAATTTGCATCATCTCCAGTTTTGTATCTCCTCAACTTCTAGATCTTTATTTTTCCCCCAGATGATTTGGTGTAGTGTCTACTATGTTATATAATACTCTGGTTTCATGGACTGTTTCACTGACAATCACCAGCTCCAGAGCAAGATCTTAATACACATGTATGATATTTTTCACTTCTGGGGTTTTATCGCATTCCTATTAAAACTGATAGCCAAATTCTCATTGACTGCAGTGAAGGCAAAATTGAACTTTAAATGCTCAGAACTTTACAACTCCTGCAAATTACTAACTGGATTATAATGTACTCTTTTACATCTGATCCCTATATAGTGTATCCTAGGTATATTTGGAAAATACTTTTCATGTGTGCATGGGGAAAAATTGTTACAAACTCTATAGCAGGGGCAGATCCAAAGAGGTGCAGCGGTGCTGTACCCTTTGATTCCTGCTCCATCTACTCTTAAAAGCAACTGGCTAGGAGGAACAGTGGTATTTCTATTCCATCAGCACTGAGGAAATCAATTGACTTCATGACACGTTAAAATCTGTCCGCTTTCTACTAATTTCAGTCCACAAGTATTAAGGTTCTTCTCGCCTTTTTAATGATCTTGATGTTCTACTATTCAAACTATCCTTTCTTCTGCAACTTTGCTGTCATTTTGCCATTTTTGGTAATGTTTCTGTCCTGTTTCACAGCCCTGCATTCTGTTTTTATCTCTAGCTAAAAACCTTAACTCAGGTGGGATAATATTAACTCAGATGTAGAAATGATTAACAGTGAAGTACTGGAGGCACTGTCAAGATGCTCAAGAAGACTAGATTTTGTTTTATGTATCTGAATAAGAGATGTACATTTAACTATACAAGACTAATGAAACAATATGTTTTGACTATATTGACTACTTTATTGAAATCTAGCAATTCCATTAAAGTTATATTTAGTTTTACTTTGAACTAAATAGTAGAGTGCTAGGATCCTAACATATTAGTAAACCCTCTAGTTTAACTAGAAAGAAATAGTACTTTGTACTTTAATGTAATATAATTACACGCAGCACTATCTGCACCCTTCTTTTCAAACATCCGAATCCAAATCAAATAGGGCCCGTGTCACACAGCTGTAATATATATCCAACAGTAACAGTAACACAAAAAGTAATAGTTGCATTTTAAATGTCCTACATGGGGTTTATAATGGGACTCTATAAGCTTCAGGAAGATGTTATTCAGCTCTCAACCCAGCATAAGTTCCATGAGCAGTTGATAATTGTTCATCAAGCCTTGAGAAACTCAGATACCATCAGATGCATGATAGAAAGTGATTGTATCAGACATGATATGCTGATACTTTTGCAAGATAGACCCTGACTGAAATGGGAATTTTAGGAATATCTGAAGTGCAGTAAGTAGTACCTTGCAGATGGGGGTATGTTCAAACACCAGATTGCATTGGGCTGCCCATAAAGGAAAGTCTTCCACTTAGAAGAACGGTTTTTTTTCTTTTGAATCATTTCCTGCTTTCTGCTAGGATGTCCTCATGGTACTCATCCAACCAACATCCACAATATCAATGGCAGTGATAATGATACCTGGAGCTTGTCTTTGGTTTGTGATAAAAGGTTAAATGGATTTGTGGGTTGACTGGGAGTAGTATAGTTCAATGCACCATATCTGCTATCTACAAAGTACTTTGGGGCAGTTTATGGAGTTTCTACCCCTAGATTGTCCACACATTAACACCTTAAGGTGGTTTTAAGCACTCATTATGCAGCTCAAAGTTATGCCACTTCAGGGCAGGATTATCTCTGATCCACACTATGCAGCTCCTTTTCCATTAACATGTGGCTACTCCCCGCAGATGTGCCACCCAAGTTCAAATCCTCCACTATCCCAGGATCACTCACACCCCGGCCTATAGAGCAGGGATAGACGCCTTTCCTGGCTCACCAGCCCTCTAGTGGCAACTCACAGCTACATCTCTTAGTCCTGCCATGCTCCCCAGGCCCTAGTGACAAGCAGCTGTGCAGGAGACAGTCAGAAAATGTTTCTAGACCAAGGGTGTGACTGCTCCACACTCCAAGCTAGCACTAACACCGATCTACATTTGTGCAGATCACAGCATAAGGTGTAACAAGGCCCCAATACTGTTTTACTCAGTTGATGTTCAGTTGAGAACACCAGCTGGAGCTTCAGCTGTGAGGGCCTCAGGTAAATATCACAAGCAGCATCATGTATGTAGATTATGTACATGCAAGCATATGACATCCGAACTGAGGAAAGTTTGCAGCATCATGGCTGGATATGCAAGTATCACATTTGGCGTGGTCTGATTCAAGGGGGAATCTCTCCTGTGACAAATATATGTTCCTACCAAGTCTGTTTCTGCCTCCTATTAATTCCATTGTCTATTGAAATTGAGGATGGTGGCTGTGTGTCACAGTAGGGGGAAAAGAAGAGGGATATTTAGTCACGGATAGATGCTAAAGCACCATCCAAGCCTGTTCTGTCACTTCAGTCTCACCAGTTGTATGGAAAGCACAAGTGAGTTCTCCTGCCCTTAGTGGAGACAACTGACTGAGTATCACTGAGACCAGTGGGATGCTATGCCCCAGCTGGGCCAAAATGGTCAAGGAGGTATGTTGCATTGATACTGTCCAGGTTGCAGATGGTCCCATCCACTCCTAGTTTTCTAATCCTCCGTAGTATCTGCTTCTGGAGTACCTGGCAGAGTATTGTTTCAGACAGTCAGGAAAGTGAACTTTATGCATCCAAAGAAGAGTAACCCAGTGAATTAAAGGAGAAAACATCCTCCAGGAAACAAAGCATTTCTAGTGATATCAGTGCTGTTGCTGAGAGGAAAGAAGCAGGTGACTTCTCAAAGGCAAATCTCCTTTCAGTGCCAAGGGGGTTTGTCAGGTAAGCACTGAGGCCAGTACTTGGATTTCTGTTGATGTGGTGTTTGTGCCAGCTGATAATCCTTTATCTTCTTAGCTGTCATTTCTTTGCTACCATCCTTCAAACTCAATGACACAGATGGTTCATCCTTTCCCCTGCTCTGAGGCAGATAATGAGTCTCAGAGCTGTAAGGGACACTTAGCATTTGATGTGATGAGTTCAGGGTGCCTCTGTCTGGGAGTTGAGGCTGAAACTGTTGGTATAAATTATCATGCTGTCAAGTAGGAACCTCTTATTATTTGGAGACTTTGGGATAAACTTCTTTGGCCTCTCTGAAACTGGACTTAGCTGTGCAATTCTAGAAAATGAACTACTCAGTTCCAACCTGCCTGACCTCTCCTCCTTGTAATTAGAGAGCCTTTTTTGGATTGCTTCAAGAGATGCAGCTTGAGTCTTATGTGTCTTAATTTATGGGAAGATTTCATAGATTTCATAGACATTAGGGCTGGAAGGGACCTTGAAGATCATCAAGTCCAGCCCCCTCCCCCAGGGGCAGGAAGTCAGCTAGGGTCAAAGGATCCCAGCAAGATAGGCATCCAAACATTTTTTGAATGAGAGTAGGTGCCTGCACCACTTCTGGAGGGAGTCTATTACAGGCCTTGGGGGCTCAGACAGTAAAGAAGTTTTTCCTTATGTCCAGCCTAAAATGGTCATGGAGGAGTTTATGACTGTTGGTCCCTGTTATCCGTTGGGGCACTCTGGTGAACAGACATACCTCCAAACCCTGATGCATACCCCTTACATACTTATAGGCAGCCACCAGGTCAACCCTGAGCCTGTGCTTTTCTAGGCTGAAGGGTCCCATGGCTCTCAGCCTCTCATCATAAGGCCTATTCCCTTGCCCTCTGATCATGTGTGTGGCTCTCCTGGACTCTCTCAAGCTTCTTGACATCCTTCCTGAATTGTGGAGCCCAGAACTGGATGCAGTACTCCAGCTGCAGCCTCACTAAAGCCGAGTACAGCGCAAGGATGACATCCTGAGATTTACTTGAGAAGCATCTATGGATGCAAGCCGGAGTTTTATTTGCCTTACCAGCTGCAACATCACATTGATGGCTCATGTTCATCTT
>NW_017729033.1:24652903-24653186 GCF_001723915.1 Gavialis gangeticus
TTCCTGAAGGTGGGTACCACATTGGCCTTCTTCCAGTCTTCAGGTACTTCACTTGAGCACCATGAATTTTCAAATATTTTTGCCAATGGTTGGGCTATGACACCTGCCAGCTCCTTGAGTACTCCAGGGTGTAATCTGTTAGGACCACCTGACTTGAAGGTGTCCAGCCTCTCAAGGTGATCCTTTAAAAGGTCTACATCAATGCTGAGTATAAATATGCCCTCACCTTGCCGTCCTGCATCATGCAAGGTAGGGCAGTCCCTTTGAGCTGATGAAAGACCAG
>NW_017729033.1:24658186-24658593 GCF_001723915.1 Gavialis gangeticus
CCAGCCTAAAATGGTCATGGAGGAGTTTATGACTGTTGGTCCCTGTTATCCGTTGGGGCACTCTGGTGAACAGACATACCTCCAAACCCTGATGCATACCCCTTACATACTTATAGGCAGCCACCAGGTCAACCCTGAGCCTGTGCTTTTCTAGGCTGAAGGGTCCCATGGCTCTCAGCCTCTCATCATAAGGCCTATTCCCTTGCCCTCTGATCATGTGTGTGGCTCTCCTGGACTCTCTCAAGCTTCTTGACATCCTTCCTGAATTGTGGAGCCCAGAACTGGATGCAGTACTCCAGCTGCAGCCTCACTAAAGCCGAGTACAGCGCAAGGATGACATCCTGAGATTTACTTGAGAAGCATCTATGGATGCAAGCCGGAGTTTTATTTGCCTTACCAGCTGCAAC
>NW_017729033.1:24668705-24669223 GCF_001723915.1 Gavialis gangeticus
TCACATTGATGGCTCATGTTCATCTTGTGGTCAGTCATGATCCCAAAGTCTCTTTCAGCCATGGTGCTAGCGAGCGTAGCATTGCCGAGCCTATAAGCGTGCTCTGGGGTTTTTCCTCCTGAGGTGGAGTACCTTGCACTTTTTGATATTGAACATCATCAGATTTATATCCACCCACTTACTAAGCTTATCCAAGTCAGCCTGGATCACTAGCCTATCCTCAGGTGTGCACGCTATGCCCCAAAGTTTAGTGTCATCAGTGAACTTGGCCAGCGTGCTTCTGACACCAATGCTCACTTCGTTGATAAAGATGTTAAAGAGAACTAGTCCAAGGACAGAGACTTGGCAGAAACACTGGTCATGGAGTACCATAATGATTCGCTACCATCAACTACTACTTTCTGCGTCTGACCTCAGAGCCAATTTCCCAGCCATCGGACTGTGGTGTAGCCGAAGCCACAGTTGGCCAATTTTTCCATGGGGAGATCGTGGACACCAGATCAAAGGCTTTATTTATG
>NW_017729033.1:24670401-24675746 GCF_001723915.1 Gavialis gangeticus
CCTCAAGTTCCCTGCTGAGCTAAGGGGGTTACTGAACCCTTCTGCTACCCTTCCTCCAAGATGAGATGGCCATCCCTTGTGCTGGCAGGATCACTCCCTTGAGGAGCAACCACTCCTCTTGGACTCCTCTTCCTATCGAGTCATGGTCCCTTAGGACCTTGACAACAAGCCTCCTAAGCTTGTCAAAGTCAGCTTTCATGAAGTTGAGGACTTCTATATTGCTGACTGACTTACCAGCTTTGCAGTGGATAGTAAAGGTGATTATCTCATGGTCACTATCACCCATCTTTCCATCATTTCTTAGGTCA
Source organism: Gavialis gangeticus (assembly GCF_001723915.1). NCBI lineage: Eukaryota > Metazoa > Chordata > Crocodylia > Gavialidae > Gavialis > Gavialis gangeticus. Next base: position 24,670,710 of record NW_017729033.1, read on the forward strand.
CTGACTATGTCATCCCCTTTGGCCAGTACTAGGTCGAGCAACGCTTTACCTCTTGTTGGCCCATAGACTTCTTGAGTCAGATAGAGCTCATCCACACAAGTGAGGAAGCTTTGCGACTGATCAGATTTCACCAAGTGCTCTTCCCATGAGATGTCCAGGTAGTTAAAGTCTCCCATGATAACCATGCACCAAGAGCATGCTGCCTCAACCAGTTCCCTGGTGAAGTGGAGCACTTAATGATATGACATTCCCAGATGTGGAAGAGGCATCCACTATGTCTGCCTATAAAGGGCATCAGGCCCCAGTAGGAGGGTCAGAGTTGGAGTCCCCCATCTGTAATTGTTGTGTGCCTTTGCCTTGCTTTATAGGGAACATAGGGGAGGGAGTCCAAGGGAGTTCTCCCTTCTAGTCTCTTCTTTCTTCCCTGGACCACTGGAAAAGCTCAGAAACCAAATGGGGGGAGCAGGGGTGAGAGTATCAAATGCCTTCACAAAATAGCTGTTAAGCTCTAACAAATGCTAAGATGAGTCAGCTGCAACTGTGGTTCTGCCTCACTACCACTGGTGGTATGAGGAAACTGAGGGAAGTGTGCAGTCACTCTGCTGGTCCTTGAGAGCATGAGGAGGCTTAGCATGCCCGGGCTGCCCCAACACATAGCTAAGCAAAAACTTCCAAGTTGTATATATGAGGCACATGTATATTAACTGTGCCCACACTGACACAAACCCAAAGGGGAACTAAAATGAGAGTGAGGCTTGTTGTTCCATGTGAATAAACTGCCATATTAGTTAGCAAGACATTTGATAGGAGGTTTTTGCAAAGAATTCTTGCACTTATGAATGAGGCTATGATCCCAGTATGGTAATTTTTAGCAAATTGAATGGTAGAGTTGTGAGGAAATAGCAATATTTGTGGAAAAGTTACTAAACAGTTTTGCTGCATGCTTATAGCAGCTAAACCATAACCTTACCAAGTACATTTCCCTATGAGGGAGCACTGTAACATAGGAGTTATAGTTTGAAGAGCTAGTGCCTCATTCTTTTCTATTTGGCAAGGTCCCCAGCCGAACTACGTTTCCCTAAATCCTGTATGTTCTCTCTTCTGACTGAGGAGGAGGGCACGCCATGAGGCTCAGTTTCCTCTGAATTATGCTATGACAAAATTGTGCACTTACTTGTGAGCTTGTTGGTTTTTGTATCCCACCCCATCTGTGTACATATAAGTAAAGCAGATTTTTACTTATTATTTCCCATGTAATTTTAGAATTACGCTCATGCAGCCAAATCCTGAAATCAGCACTGAATGTTCTGCCTAAGTGAGAATTGCATATACATTCAGCTACATAGTGCAAACCATCACCATCATACGAGAAACAGACAAACATCAACAAATTACCTGTGGTAACATCATGTCTGATGCCTCGCACTGAAATCCGGGCATTTTTTATTGGATTACCAAGTTTGTCAGATACAATTCCCTTTATCCCACGGTGGACCTACAAGAAAAAAAAAGCAAGGAGTTAAATCACATGATAATTCTTTGCATCCAAGCCTCTTCCTGCAAGAAAATCCCTAGGCAGAGATGAAAAGAAAACAGTCTCCATGAACTGGTGATCTGGCTACCTAAAGAAGTGATTTATGGGTCCACATAAAACCTCTTTGGATTATATTCCTCATTCTTGAATATTCAAACCAAGGGAGGGCTTGAATATTTACTTCATGTTGTGCCCTGAAATTTCTTCACCATTGTTGGGTTTATTTTGCTTCCATAAAGACAATACTCTTGTGGGTTCTGACCCCCATCATTTGGTACTTATTTCAATGAGGTCAGTGCTATGAAGATGAGTGTAACTTCTGCCTGTTAAACCAAATAAATTTGTGCACACACCAAATAATCTGGTATATATCAGAATGGGAACAGTTTTAATTGGTTATGGCAGACGTAATCCTTATCAGGAGTAATTCAGTCAGCCTTATCTAGAGAGTAGTTTTGCTTACTGTTCTGCATTCACTCAAAAGGCTTTTCCAACATAGACTTCTACAGTATCTCACACTATAAAAATTTTTACATCTCAAAGGCTTCAAGGGCAATATATATGGATTTAATCCAGCTCCATTTGGATTCACTCAAACTCATTTTCATCAGACAGCTGTAAAATAAAAGGAGTTTGGTGGTCTGTATTGTAGTCTTTACTGAATGATGATATTTACCACAAGAAACAAGAGGTTGGTTAAAAAGTCTATAAAAAAACCTCCTAACAACTTTAAATTGGTGTGTATTCTATCAGAAAAAGGCATGACAGAAAGCTGATCTGCTAATAGCTAAAAGAAAGAGTCCTGCCTTGAGTTTCTGTAATCACTTACCTGTTGTCAGCAAGGTATTTGTAACTGCTGAATGAACCTATACCCATATGTTTCAGTGAGTCATCCAAAAGTTCATGGAGCAGATGCTTATCTGAACTGTTTTTCTTTAGAAATTAAACTAAGCTATCATAAAAACAGAGGCATGATCATATTTCACCTATTAGATATCTAATAATTAAATTATATGTCACTTTATGCAACTAAATGGCACATATGTAACCATGTAACTGTAGTAATTGAAACATACTCATTTTTGGATTGTGAGAAAATGGAATCACCTTCTATCCATACTGACCTAAACAAAAAGGAGGAAGCAGTGGGGCAACAGCCTTGTGGTTAGGTCATTCATCCAAGAAACCCAAGTTCTAGCCACACATTCAACTCACACTTCCTGAGGAGGGGTAAACCTGAAATTCCTGCTTTACGGCAAAGTGCTTCAATCACCAGGGCAAGCTTAGGTGTTATTTAGTCCCTTCTCCAGCTGAAGTTGACTCACTGCGCCTTTAATTCACTATTAATTTGATAAAATGAATGGAGAACAGCAGGAAAGTCACCGCTCCTTTGGCTAGGGACAGACATTGCACATAAACTGGTTTAAATGATCAGAAACTGGTTTAAACCTGTAACAGAACAGACATTCAGTGCTCATAAACCAGTTTCAAAATAGCAAAACTGGTCTGCAATAAACCTGGTTAAATGTAGTATCAGACTTAACTGATTTGGCTCAAACCAGTTTATGCAATGTCTGTCCCAGACCCCTTTCTGGTTTAACTTAAACCAACGTCTCCAAGCGTCTCGGCATGGTCTCTGGGCTGGGCTCTCTGCCCCAGTCCAGCAGGGCTGGCCCTGCTCTTCTGCTCCCCAGCAGGGACAGGGTCTGGCCAACGAAGGGTTTAATTCCCCCCTCCCTGTACTACTGGCAGAGACCTGAGCTGGCTCTGCCTCGCACTCTCCCCTCGCTGCTGCAGCAGCAGGCCACCATGGCCCCTAAGGGAGAGGGGGCAGGGAGGGGGGTTATTCTCCCTGCTACCCCACTGCTCCTGGAGGACAGCAGCCAAGTCTGCCCTCCCCAGCCTCTCTGGCCAGTTCAGCCTGGACTGGCCACATCCCATCAACACAGCTTCCATGCAGCTGAGGGCGCGCTCTAGCGCCCCTTGGCACCTGGCCTGAGTAATTGCAGGCATGTGCCTTGCATTTTCTCAGTCCAGATAAAACATCTGCGCTGTTACAAACTGGTTCAACCTAGGCACGTTAGACTAACCTGAAAAGGTTGAATCAATTCAGGCTCTGGCTTTTTGACTGTCCCAAGGACTGAGCTATAGGAAGTAGCTCCTCCTCCTCCAGTGTCTGATACCAACCAGTCATAGATTTTCTCCAATTACAATTTCAGGATTTACCTGGCCTTGTGCACATACTTGAAAGAGCATATGCCATTACTTACTGGCCTGTCCAGCACAAATCCCTTGTGAACATACTCAGTGGGTGTATGTACACTTGTATGTCAGGAACTGAATTATATGCTATGCATAAGAACCAAAAGCTGCAATGAAATAGGATTTAGCCAAGTCAAGTGTCCACATGAGATTTCTTTTCATCTTCCTTGAGTTCCTCCAAAATTCTCTGTTGTAACTTGCCTTCATCAGCCTCAAGACTAAGTCATAAAAACTGGCACAAAAATAACAACCCACCCACCTTTTTCATAAATGTTTTCTAAAGAATTCAAGCACAATGGACTAAATGTGCACATACATATTTGGGGCCAAATTCTCTTCCACCTATGTAAGTATCTAAGTGCAATTCTATTCTACCCTATTCAAGTATTTGAAAAACCCTTAAAGATCTATTTTGGAAAGACACCATGGCTACTTCCAGATGAGTGCAGCTGTGTGGTACATGGTGCTGCAGACACATCAGCGGTGCCACATGCTGCACATTCAGCTGTTCTCCTTGCTGCAGGGACCACAGCAGGGGTGCTTTTTGACCCCTAGATATCCAGGCTCTGGCTCCCAGCCAGCTCTGAGTGGAGGGATTGCCACTGCTGCAGTCCCAGGAACCCCCCAGAACCCCAGTTAAGGCTGCTGGGGCCAGCCCAGTGCTGGCCCCAGCCTCCCCTACCCCAGCTGGGATGACCTGTTGTGCACCAGAGGATCCATGGCATAGGCATTCCCTGGGGACAACAAGGTATGCTGCTGCTAGTTGTCCCCAGGGAAACAAATGTCCATGCCCATGTGAACGCAGCCCAGCATTTTATCATTAAGCTTCAGCCCCAAGACACAGTGAGGAGGAGGACCCACACATCTTTTATATGCACAGTTTTTTAAGGGGCATGAGCAATGTAGAATGGAATTGTATTTACATGTCTAAGTCAATGTAATAAGCAGAAAAGAATCTGGCCCACAAGGTAGTTTCATAGTTTCTAGGGTCGGAAGGGACCTGAGCAGATCATCTAGTCCGACCCCCTGCCATGGCAAGAAATAGTACTGGGGTCAAATGCCCCCAACAAGGTGTTCATCTAACCTTCTCTTAAAAACCCGCAGGGTAGGACCCCTGTACCACTTCTCTTGGAAGTTGGTTCCAGATCCTAGCCGCCCTGACCATGAAGTAGCACCTCCTGATATCTAGCCTAAACCTACCCTCTGCCAGCTTGTGGCCGCTATTCCTGGTCACTCCTGGC
>NW_017729033.1:24676225-24678045 GCF_001723915.1 Gavialis gangeticus
AGGGTAGGTGATTGCACCACCTCTGGAGGGAGCTTATTCCACAGTCTGGACACCCTGACTGTGAAGAAGTTTTCCCTAATGTTGAGCCTGAATCGATCTTCCAGGAGTTTGTGGCCATTACTCCTGGTTTTCCCCTCGGTTGCCCTGGTGAACAGTTGCTAAGTATCTAAATCACCCAACAGCATTCTATATCACCTCATGTAATGGCCTGAGTCATGTGTACTTGATTCAATTTCTTATATGACAACAGTCCTGCCTACACAACAAAGTCTGTTCCTCCTACACATGCCTGGAAGTGATTCAGTGCTGTCCCTGAAGTGTCTAAGGGTGCCTATACACAATTAGGGAGGCTGCTCTGGCACACTAATTACAGAGCATCGGAGCAGACTTGATTAACCAAATTTGCTGGAGTGTGGTAATTACTGTGTTCGGGGAGCCTCCAGTGTCTCGTTTGATGAGCTTTAGATAAAGCACCTCTGCTGCCATTTTGAAGCACAGGGACTATGATACAAGAGACACTCTGGGCGCTTTGGTCAAAGTGGCTCTCGAAGTGCCCTCCCCGCCCTCCACGTGCACACACACTCCTGGAGCACATGTATAAACACCCTAAGTTTCTAAGTCCACTTATGCTGCATGAGATTCAGTTCTTCTATGAAGGCACAGAAATGTAGTATAAATCCCTGACACTGTAGTTGACTGAGTGTTTCTGTCCCACCTTTTGGCCAGGAACTGAGGTTCTGAACTCATCTCTCTCTAAAAGAATTTGAACACAGCCCTCCTATATCAAGGGACAGCAACAGAATTACCAGGCTATGCAGAGTCAAGAGCACCTTTCTCTTAAGACTGGACCACTAGCAGCCAAAAGGAAAAGCATCTTAAAGATGGAAGAAGAACAAGCAAGAGAGCCTGACTATGACTTAGGGGTGGTAGATACTGCCTTTGCCCAGGAGGCTTGTTAATAAGCCATTACTTCCAATGCTGTTTGCATTGCTTAAGAGTCTTTGGAAATAGGCAGAAATGCAGCTCCCAGGACTTGGAGCAATTCATAGAAACTGTCATGAGTTACACCAGTGGTTTCCAAACTTGTTTTTCCATGCCCCACTGCTGGGAGTGGAGTGTAGCAGTGGCAGCGGCGGCCTGGAGGCAGGGGTGGGGGAGCTCCCTAGCATGCGGCGCAGCCTTTCTTTTCTGTGCAGCACTGCCAGCATTGCCCCCATGACCTTCCTTTGGGTCATGACCTAGGGTTGGGAACTGCTGATTTAGACCTATCTTTTCGACCCAACAGACATTAGCTATTGGATCAGGAGGGTGAAGGATCAGCTCCAGTTTGGAGCCAATCCAGGGTGAAAGGCTGTGTCTGTGCATCCTCTCCCACTAGGTCCACCTCTCACCCCCTTGCAGCTCTGCTGCTGTCTATGGATGGGAGTAAGGGTGCACCAATAGAGATTTTGGGGACCAATACTGATAGACGAATTTTAAGGAGGCATACTGGCCAATACCGATTTGATTTCCAATATGCAGCTCTTCAGCTTCAAGAGCTGCACCCAGCTGGTAAGTCTGGTGTGGTGGAAGAGGTTTGGGGGCACAGATCAAGGCCTCTGTGGTGAGGGAGGGAATGGGGTTGAGGCTGGGGCTGGGGCTGACCAGCCGGGTTGGGGAGGACGCAGGACAGAACCACAAGTGGCTTATCTGGGGGGTGAGGGTAAGAGGCATGTGCCTCCCAAATCTGCATGGGGCATGTTGCAGCTGTGGGCTGGGGCCAGGGCTGGGGCTGGGGCTGGGGCTGGGGCCGGGGGAGAGAGGCAGCAGCTGCTTGCCCC
>NW_017729033.1:24678540-24678836 GCF_001723915.1 Gavialis gangeticus
GCTGGGGCCGGGGCTGGGGTGGACATGGCATGGAGAACGTGGCTCGTCTGGGGGGGACAGTGAGAGAGACAGCTCTCACTGCTGTGTGTCGCTCATCCAGTGCTCACCTAGTGGCTCCTACCACTGCTCCTGCAACTTATCCAGGATGGGGGGGTGGGTGTGCCCCCAGATCTCCCCAGCCAGGAAGAGCCTCACCCCATCCCACCCTGCCTCGCATAGATCAGGGGGCACATGCCCCACCTCCCTGCCCCCCAACCCATGCCCTCCTGGATGAGCAGCAGAAGCAGTGGCAGGAG
>NW_017729033.1:24683836-24684748 GCF_001723915.1 Gavialis gangeticus
GCAACAGAATTACCAGGCTATGCAGAGTCAAGAGCACCTTTCTCTTAAGACTGGACCACTAGCAGCCAAAAGGAAAAGCATCTTAAAGATGGAAGAAGAACAAGCAAGAGAGCCTGACTATGACTTAGGGGTGGTAGATACTGCCTTTGCCCAGGAGGCTTGTTAATAAGCCATTACTTCCAATGCTGTTTGCATTGCTTAAGAGTCTTTGGAAATAGGCAGAAATGCAGCTCCCAGGACTTGGAGCAATTCATAGAAACTGTCATGAGTTACACCAGTGGTTTCCAAACTTGTTTTTCCATGCCCCACTGCTGGGAGTGGAGTGTAGCAGTGGCAGCGGCGGCCTGGAGGCAGGGGTGGGGGAGCTCCCTAGCATGCGGCGCAGCCTTTCTTTTCTGTGCAGCACTGCCAGCATTGCCCCCATGACCTTCCTTTGGGTCATGACCTAGGGTTGGGAACTGCTGATTTAGACCTATCTTTTCGACCCAACAGACATTAGCTATTGGATCAGGAGGGTGAAGGATCAGCTCCAGTTTGGAGCCAATCCAGGGTGAAAGGCTGTGTCTGTGCATCCTCTCCCACTAGGTCCACCTCTCACCCCCTTGCAGCTCTGCTGCTGTCTATGGATGGGAGTAAGGGTGCACCAATAGAGATTTTGGGGACCAATACTGATAGACGAATTTTAAGGAGGCATATTGGCCAATACCGATTTGATTTCCAATATGCAGCTCTTCAGCTTCAAGAGCTGCACCCAGCTGGTAAGTCTGGTGTGGTGGAAGAGGTTTGGGGGCACAGATCAAGGCCTCTGTGGTGAGGGAGGGAATGGGGTTGAGGCTGGGGCTGGGGCTGACCAGCCGGGTTGGGGAGGACGCAGGACAGAACCACAAGTGGCTTATCTGGGGGGTGATGGTA